>NW_027526203.1:410145279-410779425 GCF_048455015.1 Haemaphysalis longicornis
AGCATGAAACATTGCGGAGTGATCCCGGCCTCTCATCTCGCTTACGCAGAAACACACACGTGCGCCACCGTCATTACATCGCATCTTGTCCCTTACCTTTAACGAAAGTCAACTCGGAAGATTAGCGGCAGCATACAAACGTTTACTTTCGGAAGGGGGGGGGGGGGGGGAGGAGACTGCTACGGCGCATTTTCCGAAAAAATAATTTTGAAAATAGTGAATTACTCTTCTCTAAAATTACCACAGTCATTTATTCATTACAGTACTAAATTTCCCGACCAACAAATAACCACTACATCGCCCATTGCGGCAGAAAGTAACTAAATTACTGTAATTTCATTACAGTAATTGCATTACTACCATTCACTCATTTGCAAGACAACTGTTTGGAACCGCTCATCAGAAAACCAATTTTATTCCCAAAATCTAATACCGTTTTTTTATTAAACTTTAATCTTCACCAAGCCCCTATAAAAGGAAGCATCGATAAGGATATAATGAAACAGCAGGTCCTTGCCCAGCAGTAGTAGCAGAAGCGGAAGTAGCAGCCGACTAAAGCTCATTTAACTGTTTACTGCGCCTAAGCACCCGGAAGCCAAGACGCCATGCGCCGCCTTCAATGCATATTGGCGTTTCGTCTGGTTTGGATTTTAGATTGCTTCCATCATAGATTGACGCTTTAAGAAAAACGTTAAAGTTGTTGGCCTATTACCACTGAAAGCGCCCTACTAAGATTGCTTCAGGGGCTTTTTCTGGTAACATCGTTTTGTGTGCGTGCGTGCGTGCGTGCGTGCGTGCGTGGGTGCGGGCGTGCGTGTGTATGTCTCTGTGTGTGTGGAATAGAGAGAGAGAGAGAGAGAGAGAGAGAGAGAGAGAGAGAGAGAGAGAGAGAGAGAGAGAGAGAGAGAGAGAGAGAGAGAGAGGTGGCCAGCGCGCAATCAGGCACTGCAGGCGCTATACAGCTGTCGTTGGGCGCCTCGTTGAAAGAAAAATGAGAAGAAGAGCTCTCTACCATGCAGACGAGGTTTCCAGCGTCCACTGTGCTGTACTCCTCAGCCTACCTGGTAGGCGAACACGAAAGCCCGGCACTATTTCTGAGCGCAGTGCTGACTGGCGAGATTTGGTACAGTCCTCTATAAATAACAAAAAAAAAATGCCTCAGCGTTGCGTCGTTGTAGTCGAATGAAAGATTCATTTTGGCGCTCGTTAACCGCCTATATTTGAAGAAGAAAGCAGTGAACATGACCCTACAGTGGCGTCACCCCTGCCGGTCGGAAGAGAGGGAAGCAGGAGAAGTGGGGATGGTGCGGGGGCTTTAACCTCATCTAGAAGGCGTTGTGTAGACGAGCCAATTTGCATGGGAAAGAAGAAGAGAAAAAGAAGACGATAGAAAACTCAATCGGTGCCATTTCGAATAAACTCATCTACTCATTACAAAAGGCGCCCTCACTTCTTTAACTGCAGCTTACTTTTCTTTTTTTGTTGAGCAGTCGCGCAATACAAGTGTTGGAAACAACTGAGCATTTAAATCGAATGCCTGTGATAACATTCGAAGAAGAGGAGGAAGAAAAACTGAATTCGCAGTAAGAAAGAGGCTGGAGAAGCGCTTATTTCTTGCGTGATTGTTTGCCGCTTTCTCCTGAATACTTCTGCTACAAATACCGCGAAATTGGCGTGCAGGTTTGGTGAATCAGTTATGAATGTGACGAATTCACCACTCAAATATGTTACGACTGGACACACCGCCGCCGCTTGGATTCTCTTTTGCGCTTCGAAGGGTGTGTTCATGGATACGGTAGCCCCCGTGTGGAAGTAATTTGGGCGCATGCGTAAACAATCTCGTGCAGTCCAAATTAACCTGCAGTCCTCGCCGTACATTCGACGTGTCCTACGGCCCAAACGAGCTTTCAGCACGCAAAACCCCAGTTTGAGTGAGCTGAACGACTATGCTCAAGCTCGCTGAATTGAACCCCTCAGTGTGCTGTCGAATGCTTGCTCCCTTGTGCCTGTAATGACCCCTCATTTGACCGGGCAAGTAGCCATGTTCGACCTCCTCATGAGTATTCCACGCATGCATCACGTGACAGGGAAACGTGGTCGCTTCAGACATTTCTGGGATCCTTTGTCGTTTGTCACTAGATTTGGGCACCGATCACGATCACTAAATCGCTCCCAGTAGTTGCAGCGAAGGGCACCAGCGACACTCCGTAAAAATGTCACTAGTTTAAATTCAAGCGTCTCGGTGGCCGTATCGTTTCGCGCCAGGAGAGTTCCTTTTTATTTGCTATTATTTGTTGATGGAGTCGCAGGACGTGTAAAAAATGGCTGTTCATTTTCTCCCACCTGGAAATATTGACAGCGGCAGTGCAACGTCGGCGAAAGAGGCAGCGCGCCCGAATTTTCGGGGAGCGCAATGCAGCTTGCTTATGGATGATCCGTACCAGGTGAAAGCGGGTTTCTGATAGCCAAAGAGAAAATGTGGGCTTACCCTTCCCGCCCAACGATAACGTTGTCTACGAGGCGCGTGGCACGAGGCTACGCCTTAACTGATGCCATCCCGGTTTCCCTAATGTGTCGCGAAATTTCGCACTTGAGGATCTATGTGTTTTTGGATGTCGCATCAAGCACAGCTGTCATCGACGCGGCCAGAACTCAAAGACGCAGCTTCCTTCGCGCTCAGCAGCCCGACGCTTCGGGTACCGTTACCCCTCGTGTGGCTGGGATTCATGAACGTACGGAAAATTTGCCGCTGAGCGCTGGGCGACTGTTGCTCTTACAGGCAACGTTTACTACGCCACGACAAGCGCTGGCGGTAGATCATGGTGTAACAGGAGCTCTGGCAAACAGTCTAGCGCTCAGCGCAGCGGCCGGTTTGAACCTACTCAGCCGCGTTCTCCCGCCGCCTCAGGGATCCTATAATCAGGTCCGGGCCCATCATTTTTCCCCCGCCGTCGTTCTCCCTTTCGGCCGAAGCGATGCGTCGGGCGCCTGCGGAGGCGATGCGAGCTCGGCGCCGGGTCTGCACCTCTCCTCCCCTTCGTGTTGCTGCTCCCACCGGCACGCTCATTCTTCTTGCGTCTTCGTTTATTATCCCGCCGGTTGTAGTTCACGCGAAGCCCCCACTCTGCTGGCGCGGTGTCGGGACAAGAAGTCGCCGGGGCCAGGGCGCTTTTTCAGCACCTTTCAACTGACGCACGCTCCACGATCCAAGTAATTTCGTAGTTTTCCTCAATCATGGGAGAAAATTATATTCTTGTCACTTGGCTTTTACTATTGCGTAAGCGATAGGTGGGACACGTCGGTAAAATTTTTGCTTCGATCCACTTCGGTGTGTGAACGGAGCGATCGAAAAAAAAGACAAAGGAGGCAGCTGGCTTTGCAACGATGCCGACGTTGGCAGGGCGACGTCAAGTGGACACGCGGCTCGCCACCGTCATCTGCGCATGGTGGCAATACAGGGGAAGCCGTGCGCTGAGCCTCAGGTTCGTGAAGGAAACGGAAGAGATACTCACGCATTCTTAAAGGGGCCATGAAGACAAAATACAAGTTTATTTTATTCGAAAGATTTCGAGCTCTATAGTGCCCCCAGCGCTTGTCCAGGAGTAAACGATGCTTTATTCACTGCGAAATAAATAAATTTAAGGTAAAATTTTGATTCTCGCGCCAAAACGTGCTTCAAGGACGTTTGCAATGGCATCATAATAACAGGTCTTTCAGCTAAACTTGGTGTGGAGCGGAGACTTGCTTACTGTTAGTCAACCTAGATGGCGCCATCACACCGCGGCAAGCCGTTTTCTGCTTTGGTTTGTTTGTGACCGTATTTAAACCTGGCTTGTTTTTATTCAATGAGAAAATAATCGTTTCGCGAAACATGGCGCTCGATCGACAAATATGGTCACGTAAGACACCGTCGCTTGCGTCAATCGGCCAGTGTCGTCTGAGACAACCCCAAAGCCCCGCAGTGCTGTGCATCTAAACGAAGCATAGTGCGCGCAGTACCAACAGCAGTACGCATCAGTACTTCTATGTTTACGTGTGCCTTCGTAACTTCCACTGTTTGTCCCATCATTCTTTCTGATATAAAAAGAGTGTGCCCTAAATTTAAGCTCAAATAGCTCGTTCGCAAGCTTATAAGTTCTGCCTAATATGCGTTTGATTTTCCGGCCTCTGCTAATCGCAAAGCTGGCTGGTATGACATCATAGGTTCTGTTGCAGGAAATGAGCTAGTGGGTCGCAAGGCCATTCCATTTTTTCCTAATTATGCAGCTTATTAGAGCGAAGTTTACGTTAAAAGACGTGTCAGTATGATTCTAACGAGGCAATCTTTTGAATGAACCATGCTTGCGTTTTGTCTTCATGGCCCCTTTAAAGATGCACCGAAGGATCTTCAATTTTTTCCCCGTATTTCTTGCCTAAATTCGCTAACGGCGGGGTAGAAAACGTGGCTACCGAATGCTTTCCGATTTCGAACGTGAAAGCATCGAACGCGAGCATCAAACGACAAAATAACAACGTGAAAAGAAATGCCAATTAAAACTCTTAAAGCCTGCGAACATCACCCGCCGCGGTGGCTCAGTGGCAAAGGCGTTGCGCTGCTGAGCATGAGGTCGCGGGTTCGATTCCTGGCCGCGGCGGCCGCTTTTCTTATGGAAGGGAAAAGCAAGAACGCCCGTGTGTACGAGATTTCGGCGCACGTTAAAGATCCCCAGGTTGTCAAAATTAATCCGCAGCCCTCTACTACGGCTCGCCTGATCGCCTGCGCTGCGGCGGCGCGTTAAACCCTACAATAAATCAGAGCTTGCGAACATGGGACGCTGTTGTCTTTATATTTCTCTTTTACCAGATCTTAAACTACAAATACGCTCTAGCCCGTTTAATATGGATCTGCAGAGACCGCTAAAATTTGGTTTAAAGGGGTCCTGAAATACCTTCCGCCGATACGTGGATGTACATGTAACCAAATAAGACAATGTATTAGCAACCTCCTCCCGCAAGAATTTTGTTAAAGCGATGAGTATTAGCTGAGAAATCGTAAATAAAAAACCGCGCATTATCGTCGCGCCGCGTTTCCTCTTCCTTTCGCTGTTGACGGCGCGGGAGCCTTCCCTCCCATGATGCTGCGCTCTTCAGAGGTGACGTACTTCCGCTACGGCGTTCCTCAGACTGCCGCCTGCTACGCGCAAGCTTTGTTGACACCATGAATCCCGCACTCCGCTCAAGGCTGGAAAAGCGAACGAAAAATCTGGCCGCATTTGTGCGGCGGCCTGGCCTTGCCCTTTCGCGGTGTGCGTTGCTGCAGGGCAGCCCGTCACTTTTAAACGGCGGCGAACTCGCAGCCGCTCGGGGAGGATCGTGGGCTCGGTCCCTCATGCCCCTCATGCGCCGCGCACTGTTTATCCAGAAAGCGCCGTATCAGATGTGGCCCCGCTGGTGCCGGGTCTTATTTTGCGGTGGTGGTAATTCCGGCGGCGGCATGTGAAACAGACATTTTAAACCGATACAGAACCCGTGCACAAAATGCTTCAATAATGTGACCAGTTCAGCTTAGGGCGACGCGTGGTGGAGAGCGGCAACGTTGGCAAAACATGCTCCGGCGCGGCTCTGAGCTTTCTAGCGCTGGAGCGAGCGCCATTTCTTTGACAATCTCAAACATCGGTTGCCTTGGCAACAAGGCACAAACCGCCCCAGAAGTCAGTTACGGTTGCGTGATCCCGGTTCAGCTCGGGGCCCCACCTCGCGACATGTGGGCACTGCAGGCGTACCCCACTCACTCCCATTGGGAAGTGCGAGATGCGTTTGGCATTACAGGAGGCGATGGTGTGTGTGTTGTGGACGGTGGACGCCTTTGTTTCGCGATGAAATGCGACGTTGAGCTTCTCCGGGTGGATAGTGCTTCCCATGGTCTGGATTATCTTTCTCGAGCGACGTATAACTCAACCTCGCATGGGGTATGTGCAGTGTGCGTGGCTAAAATCCATCTCGGCTTGCGCGCCAGAGTTAAGTGACTTGCTGTTCGTCCCCGCAAACCGCGCGCGAGGTGAGTGCCGAATTTACGACGGGCAGGAGGAGGCAACCCATCGTCTGTCAATCGCGGTTCAGACTTGCAACGCATGTTGTGACGTTGTGTTCGTTCGAAACGCATCTCTGGATTGTTTAGAAGTGGAATAAAATGTATCCGTCAAACCCGGGCATTCGGCTTCTTGAGGTGCTCTGCACATTTCCAGGGGGTGCTCTGCGATTGCACGAAAGAAGTGCCACGGGGCTTCAACGCTTTCTTATGGAGCGTACTCAGGTAAGAGAATATCCATGTCGTGTTATGGCCGTGTTGCATTCAATACGAACGGTTAAGCGGTTGTTTACACTTGTTTCGTTTGTCGTAAAATGTCCAAGCACTCCGACACTCCGCTGGCAGATCAGCCGGCGAGCCGACGCTGAGCAGACGACTCATCTCTTTGCCGGAAGTGCGTGAAAAAGCCGCCCAATAGCAGGATCTGTAGCTCATGACGAACATCTGGGAATCGATGATGTAGACATGTGAAGATGGTGGCGTCCAAAACACGAAGGAAAGGGTGAGAAAAAAGCGACAAACTTTGCAACAAAAGTGTGAGCTTTCCGCTGCGCGTAAAAGAGTAATACTTGGCCCAGATGACCTTGACGACCCAATCTAACGATTGCGCTACTTCATTTAGTGTGCTCAAAACGCCTTTCAGGGCCCCTTTAATGAAGCGAACCAAAGTTCATAAAAGATCACGCCAGACGAAGGCAAATAACATTCATATTTTGTCCGAAAGTTGCTTTGTAGATACTGAATAACGAGCACAAAATATTGCCCTCAATTCTTCCTTCAATGTGTGTGTGTGTGTGTGTGTGTGAGAGAGAGAGAGAGAGAGAGAGAGAGAGAGAGAGAGAGAGAGAGAGAGAGAGAGAGAGAGAGAGAGAGAGAGAGAGAGAGAGAGAGAGAGAGAGAGATTATGCTACACAATTAATGAAGCAAGAGGCTAACGTAACTTAGTACCGCGGTCCTCGCCTGAGCAAAAAATAACGAGCACAAATATTGCCTCAATTCTTCCTTCAATGTGTGTGTGTGTGTGTGTGTGTGTGTGTGTGTGTGTGTGTGTGTGTGTGTGTGTGTGTGTGTGTGAGAGAGAGAGAGAGAGAGAGAGAGAGAGAGAGAGAGAGAGAGAGAGAGAGAGAGAGAGAGAGAGAGAGAGAGAGAGAGATTATGCTACACAATTAATGAAGCAAGAGGCTAACGTAACTTAGTACCGCGGTCCTCGCCTGAGAAAAAAATTAGCATCGTTTAGGTCGAATTGCAACCTGTCTGCTATTTTTACTTCATTTGCATCATACCCGAATACGCCAGTCAAATTCATAATTTGCCACGTGCGTTTCAAAGTCTCTTCGCAGACATTCAGCCGGTAGCAGTGAAGGGAAAGCGCGAACAACCACTGAGCGTGGTGTGGGCGGCGGTTGATATCGTCGAACACGAGACATAAAAAAGGCGGAACTAAAAGAGGGCCACTGGACATTTAGCCCCTTTACAGCTTGGTCAATGACCGTGGGTTATAAACAAGGAGTGAATGGGATAAAAAGGGTGTGCCCGTTCCCCAAAGGGGACAGCCTCACCGTTCTGTGCACACACAGATGAGATTTTTCTGCTCCTGGGTCCTCCAACAACGTTTAATCCCCCGTCTGGTCGCGTACTACGCGCCAGAAAGCGGGAAGGAGTGATATAAATATTTGTTGAAGCTACATTGGTTGCCTCCTGTACGCCGAAAAAAAAAAAACGGCTCTACGTGCTTCGAAGCCGGAAACGGAGGGGCATCGTTTATTTAGGCGCACAAGCCGCGCCACACGCAGTGGACGGAATCACGCCGCTGTAACGCGGGATTTTATTTTACCCCATCATTCTTGCTTAATTAAAAACCGCGCATGCGAAGCGGCTCTTCTTAATAGCCTCTTAATTACGTACGTGCTTCTTGAGGTACTCTGCACATTTCCAGGGGGTGCTCACAGCCTTGAACTAACATTTAAAGGGGACACCTGAATAATTATGAGCGCTTAATTAATATCTTCGCGGAGAGATATCCATTCTGGCCCCACAAGAGGCCACTCATGTTATTTCATCCGGGTACGCAGCTTCGACCTCCTTTAAAGCCTGGTCTCAATTACACGGCGACCGTAGCGTCACACGGGCAACTTAACGACGTGACGAGGAAGGAAGAGCGGAGGCAAATTGATACGGGCAATTTTTCGCTTTGAAGCGGAATGCCGCCTCGGTGAAGAAAAATATGCGGGGTAATTGCCACGGAAAGAGAGAAACGAACAACGAGCAAGCAGAAAAGAGCGTCTCCCATTCCTGTGACCGGAAGCGGCGTTGATAGCTTGGCGCAGAGTGACGACAGGGTTCGTCGAGTACCAGAAATTGAACCGCGCCGCCCGAGAGCAAAATGATCTGCCGACGCGAGCACATTACTCTTGCGCTTCGCGGTGCGTGCCTGGGTTCGCTGCACCGACGCGAAGGAGGGCAAGATGAGACTCGTTACGCATAAAGGCCGGGAAATTTGCGGGATCGCGTAGCTGCGCGAAGGGTGGTCGTGCCGCCCCCTTTGTGGGGGGAGTCAGCTCCGGCGCGTCGAGCCCTTTTATGCGCCTCGGTGTCCGTGATCGCTGTTTTGAGTGGCTGTGCACGCCTCGATTGCCTTGTATTCACCCAGCGAAAACGATGCTATTACATCAGTAGCAGTGCTCATAATCAATCAATCAATTACGAGTTTATTAACGTCGCCCAAGGACAGCCGATGGGCCGCTATGCTGACGCACAGATAAAAGCAAAAAACATGCAAAATCAAAACTACTACTACCACGGAAGAATAATCAAATACACCGCACAGCTGTATAGGAGAAAATAGGCGAGCGATGCGACTGCAAATGTCTGAAGTGAGCGGGTAGAGTGAGGAGAGAAGTTACATCGGCAGATTAGAAGTTGTGAGTGCTCTGCAGCGTCATCAGGAGAGCGATGCCTTACAGGGTAGCGTTCCAGTCGACTAACCTGAAAGGAAATGCGAGGAAAGCTTTGATGGAATGTAGACAAGGCGCAATCCCGAGTACAGCGGTCCTGAGAGGCTGGTGAGTGAAGCGATATCTAAGCGTCGACAATTAGCCACCTCGCGCTCTGTCAATACCCGGGAGTAATTTGTTTTCCTTTAGTGGTAGGTGGCCTGGTGTTTTTTTTTTTGTTTGCATGATGTGTTGTTTTGTTTGCTCTCTGCACAGCATGCATGTTAAGGACTTCTTTCGCCCATATTTGTTATGTGTTGCCCACTGTAGAAGTGTCGTACTATCTTTACACGTTCGTCTGTAGTTAGAAGTGTTCTCCTGGTCTGTATGAGAAAATTAAGCGTGATAACGTTCTATAAAGTCAGTTTAGTACGTGTTCATTATGTGCACGTCATCCATGTTAAAAGTTTTTTGTCCTTTTCATCCCTATTTTTTATGCGTTGGCAATCGTCGGACCCTGAACAGGGTAATAAACCATTTATTTATTTTTGCTAAGATTTAGTCGAATAAATTGGACCAAAGTTCATAAAAAGCTACGGCAGACGAAGGAAAATAACATTCATATTTTGTCAGAAAGTTGTTTTGAAGATACTTAATAGCAAGCACAAAATATTCTCCCTTCAATGTATGCTACATAATTACGGGAGAAGCAATTAACGCTACCTGATTATTTATTTATTTATTTATTTATTTATTTATTTATTTATTTATTTATTTATTTCACGCACGCACACGAGATACGGTTCGCCACCTCCGACCACGGGTCTGCTGGGGCAACGACTTTGGGGGTGCCGGGGGGAAAGTGAGGACATGAGGGTGCACAAAGTTTCTGCGTATATCGCGTTCTCTGCTATTAAAGCCGGTGGCGTCTTCACCGAGGAGATCGGAACTTTGAACGTTTCTCCTTACGTCTCGTATTTGTCGACGTACTCGCCACGGCTCACCGTTCTGATTAATCATCAACTACGCCAAACATAATAACACTAAAAAAGAAATGCCACACGCCAGTTCATTTCAACCCAGGTATGCCACGATGAAAGCTTCCCGTTTCGCCTATACCCACCTCTATTCCTGCCAAGTTTTTTATTCGTTTCTTTATCACATACCTCATTCACTCTTCCTGTTCTTCTGAGGCGCAGTTTGTACCCCCCCCCCCTCTTTCCCTTGTGAAATTCTGCGAGCGCCCATGCGTGTTACAGCACGTGATAAGCGGCTGTTCCTGCTCATATAAACACGAGAATTATCTCATGGGTGTCCACCCACCGCGCAATGCCGATCACGGAGGCGACGGTCCGGCGAACAGCCCGAGACCACGGTGTAGCAATTAGTTTACGTATTTAGGCCCGGGACACTGCGCTCGCCAAAGCGTCTAGATAACGTTCGCCGCAGAGCGAAACACATGAAAGTTCGCCCATAGCGCTGCTGTACATGTAGGAAGCCACAATACAAAACGATATCTAGAGGTCTAAACGTTCAGTGTCCATTGCCGCTCAGCCACCCACTATCCGGCGCCCCCTTTGTGCGTTGTTTTCGTTATGGAGGCCGATAACTCTCGACCCATATCGTTTGCTGTACACCGGCCGCTCGATGAAAAAGGGGCCGTGGCTGTACTTACATATTTGAAAAACGTCGTTGACCTGTCTCCCCACCGTGCACGCACAAAAAATTTGCGATAAAAGGAGTGATTCGATGACCAAGACGAGCATATGGTTTGGCACAAAAAATGTTATCTGTGAGGTGACTTAACGCAATGCCAGCATCACGGTTTACGTTCCGTGATATCACCGCATAGACTAAATTTCTGAGTTCGATCGTATGTAGGCAGCCGTTATTCCCCGCATTTACCCTTTGGACGTAGCGACAGGTTCTTTTCGTGTACAGTGGCGAAACATACCGACGGAAATATTTCGGAACGCAAGCGTGCGAACCCTTCGCGCTTGTGCGTCATCGGTAACTCGGTTTAGTTAAGAACTTACGTGGCCCTGACAGTGACGCACTGCTTCTTTCGTCGTTCCAGAATTTTCAGTAGTTAAATAAAAGTCCCCAAGAAACGACAGCCACGCACAAAATTCCCCCAGCTTTACGCTCGCGCATTCGCTCCGTCGGCTTACTCGTGAGAGCTTCGCTCCGTTGCTAAACCAGTTATTTCTAGCGACGTGCGACGATGATGACACGCGCGTATTTCAAACTTGGCTTCCTGTAACACCTTCCACGCTGTCCGCAGGCAAACTTCTCTTACTACCACCTCTAACAGGCACGCTCCATCTTCTCAACCAGCTGCGCACAACTTCTCACACGCTTCACAAAACCGACAACATCGCTATAGAAAACTTTCCGCATGCCAGTAACAACGCCCAACTATTAGAACAAGTGACAAAATTCGTTTTCCAAATTGGCTTTCTTACATTGTGTAGTTACGTTGTGTAAAGGATAAGCGACGCCCACTTCCATCCCAACTGGTCCCTGAGTGCGTCCTGCTGCGTGCCATCCCAAGTGACTCTTCATTGCGCAATAATGCATCTTCAACAACGCTCTCCCACCCCGCAGGCGGCCAAGAGTTCCTACGTGGACTAGGAACATGGCAAACCCAAAGTAAGGACATGTAATTACAACGCCCTCTTTTCCAACCACCTTCCCCTTTTTCTGAGACAGGGCTTCTTGGCGTCCTTTTTGCAGTAAAGTCATTCATTCATTCATTCATTCATTCACTACCACACGCCCTATAGCCACTGGTGATATCTCTATGCCCAAAAAATTCTGATACACGCATGGCGCCCAAGTGCCGCTTCGCGTTACCGCAGAAAAGGCGCCCTCCCTGCCCTCTGATATAACAATGGATGGCGGTTGAGCTCTGATGCGCACTTGCGTAGACGGCGAATATTGCGAGAGAAGCGGCCTATGCAGTTTGACGCAGTTACTTAATACTTGAAAATGTTACCCGAACACTGGCGCGGCAGATAGCCGGCTGTAACAACTTCGACTTCGGAAGCTCTTACGGACATCACTGCCAAGGAGGAAACACACATTCCATGGGATAAACAAACTGCGCGATCAGGAGCAACACACAGATGTTCAGAGCTTTGCATTTGACAGCAGGGAGCTACCGTGATGCGCGCACATTTTTGCAGGAAATGCACGCCCCTACGCTTCATCTGCACTTGAAACAAGTCTGGCAAGTCGTAAAGTGAACCGGGGACACGCACAATTAATGGCTAAAAGAAGTTCATTCGACCGACGGAGGTGTGGGCTGTGGCACCGCCATCTGTGCAACATATCGGGAGCACCGTTCCTCTTGCGCCTAAAGGATGCTGTCTTATGCCACCGAGAAGGAGAAGGTCATGCCTGCCGGCGAAGGTAACCATCTGAACCCGTTAGCTCCTTTTCTTTAATTTTTTTTAATGTAGGCTAGATGAGATGGCACGCAAAATTATACCTGCGTAGGGCCCCAAACTTCTTGATCTCATCTGCCCATCTAACTTTCTGCCGCCCCCTGCAACGCTTGCCTTCTCTAGGGATCCACTCTGTTATACCCTTAATGACCAACGGTTATCTTGCCTTCGCATTACATGCCCTGCCCACGTCTATTTCTTCTTCCTAATTTCTACTAATATGTCCTTAACACGCGTTTGTTCCCTGACCCACTCCGCTCTCTTCTTGTCCTTTGATGTTACACCTATCATCTTCCGCTCCATTGCCCGCTGTGTCGTTCTCAATTTAAGTTGAACCCTCTTAGCGAGCCTCCAAGTTTCTGCCCCGTAGGTGAGTACCGGTAAGATGCAGCTGTCATACACTTTCTTCTTTATTAAATTGGTCGCAGTTAGCACAGGACCGGGGTAATTGGAGATTAATGGGAGAGGCCTTTGCGCTGCAGTGGGCATAGATAGGCTGGTGATGATGATGAGGGCCCCAAAAGTTCCCACGGCCATTACTGATAGGCGCAATAAATATCTGGGAGAAGAAAGCCGGAAATTACCGCGAACGAAACGGGGATATTTTCACAAACGTAAAACGGTTTTGCGTCAAAGACTCTTCAAGACCACCACCCCTTCCAAAAAACCAGGCCAGAAATGGAAACGGGCAAAGTAATCCGTTAGCAGTTTTGATGCGGAACGACAAGCAAAGCAAAACCGGCGGTGGCTGATTGCTGTAAAAGTATTTGCTCAGAACTCACGTTTGTGGTCGTCATGACTGTGCACCATACTTTCATTTGCTGCCTGGAACATTGAATACACTTTTGATGGCAAAATCATAGCAAGAATATTACATTGCGAATTTCGGCATACCGGCTCCAGATTTCAGTTTGGATAGGCATGCGAGACGATGACGTACTACTTGACTCGGATGGCGAACAAAGCGGCGTCCTCAGATTCTCGTGCCAAAAACCTGCCTTAAAAATCCCCACTGGCTGCGCGTAGCTGTCATTGAAATTTCCAGTGGCTGTGAATGCTGGTATGCATGTTCCCGCCTAACGAACATCCCCATCGGCTGCGGACGGGAGTATGTGCCGAACTGACGCCCCCATTGGGTATGCGACGGTCCGACGTTCGCCCCAACGTTTGTGCTTTGAGCTCTGACGTCGCCCACCGGTACGTGACTCTTGACGTACGATGAGTTTGACATTTTTATTTTGATTTTTATTTATTTATTAGGTACCCTCAGGGCCAGAGGCATTAGAGAGGGGAGTGGGTTACAAAAGTTACAAACATATTACAAAACAGTGCAGATAAATAATAAACAGAAACAAAACCAGGAAAATGCAATGTACTTCAAATGCTTCTGATTATGCAATGTTAGCTAAAGCAGTTTTAAAAAGTTTTAAAAATCAAACATTGCTTGGCACATGGCTGGGATTTGGGACCAAAGATGGGGCCACCTGGCGTTAAGGCTCAATTAAGGGTGCGGAAACACTGAGAACAGAATTCAATCCTCGGTACTGACAAGTCATTAATTATATTCTTGACACCTGCATTCAAAGCGCCCGCGCGCGCTCACGTGGCTTTTCGGTATTAAAACTTCCTGTTAGAGAGTTAGCAAACCGGAGAACCAGTCCGCCATAACACGCACGCACTCACACACCTTATACGGTCAACATTTTCGCCCCTTCAGTGATTACTGAAGGCACTATTTTTGCCGTGTTCGTAACAAGGCTTCTTATCTGGTTTATTGAACCATAATTTATGAAAACGTTTTTTGGTAATATCCATTATTACGGATGACTTGTTTCGCATGATAGATTCGTACGAGAACAGCAATGTTCTTTTAAACGATGCTAACGTATACAAAGAAAATTCAGGACGCTCCACGAAGTGCACCAGCATGCCACTTTGAGAAATAATCTGGGGATGCTTGTAAATACTTTTAAAAGTACAATTTATTTAGTATAATCTCCAAATTAGACATTAAAAAGATGCATTTGCAATAATCCTTCATTATTGTTCTGCATTCATGGCTTATTTTCAACACAAAAAAATAGGGTGGTGCACTACTGACAATTGCCCAGCGGTTGTTTCGATCCCAGTGGATCAACACGTTTCTGTTTATAGACAAGATATCCAAAGGGAAGATAAGATGGCACTTTACAGCGACTATATTTTAAGCCGCTTCAAGTTCGAGATAAACCGACGGAGGGTCTAAGTGCTGCAGTCAGGGCGCATTCTGCGAAATTTCGCCCAACGCTCAATTTATAACTTCGAAAAGAACCTAACGCCCAGGCAAGCGCCCGAGAAGGTTCTTACTGCTTAGATCTCCTTGAAATGGGCTTATTGCCGCCGGCCTTCAGGATTGAAGCACACTAGGCGTTCCATTGTCATCAAAATTCAACTCAAGCGTAAGTACAGCCTGTCTCTTTCTCGGTCGAGCACCGCTCTTGAAGGAAAAAAGAAGGTAGTCAATACATTGTTTTTGTATATCATGCATACTACTCAATTCAAAGCAGTAAACTGATTCCGAGCTTTTATGCACTTTCTATGTGGTAGTTTCGAGTGCGGAGCAATTTCCTTTCGTCTTTTGGGGTGCGTGTTCATCGCAGCAAAAAAAAAATAACAGCTGTGCTGCCGGCTTCCAGCAGCAATGTTTAAGCTTGCGACACGCTGAATTTATGCAGGGGTGGGCAGCAGCTGCCTTCACTTCCTTCAGTTTCCAACGAGAGCTGTCGTTCTTCCTCGTGCGTGGGACCGCGGCGACCGCAAACGCGCATTTTTAAATCCATAGCTTGTTTTTATTATTCGTCATGGCGTATAAATTTGCAGAACTGACGTCAACGAATGCATTTCCCGCCGCTATAACGGCGTTTTCATAAAGGAAAATAAGGGTTTTATATTTCTCATCAGGGATGCAGGAGCGGTTGCTCTCCGAGACGTCTCAGCGACGTTGCGGCACAACAGGTATCTCTCACTCTTGGTAACGAACTGACGTTCTCTCAGTGCCCTAAAGCACGTACGCGAGATGGAGGACGTTGGGCGTATGTTTCTTGTTGTTGCTCAGCCACTCTAGGTGTCAGTGACAATTGAGGCTTCTGAGTGCGATAGTACTTATAGTCCCCGCCCACCTCCTCCATGTCGGGAAGAAACGCTTAGGAAAGGCTCCTAGCCATTCCCGTGCATCGCGAAAAATGGGGCCGAGGTTAGATGGTACTTGACGGCCAACGGGGGGCCACAGCAACAGCTTGGTGCAATCGTTGCTCGCTGGCTTCGCTAAACTGGTAGGAAAAGATGACAGGAGGAGTCTATAAGGGAGAAAGCTGAGGTGTCGAGACTGCAAACTTGAGAGAGGCACACAGTGGTGCTCTTAAAGAGGCTTTACCCGCTTCCTCACTCCTCTCCGCGCCCCACCTCCTCATGTTCCTGTGGCGCTCTGTCGTTGGACTCGCTTCCCTCCTCTCATTGAACTCCTCTTCCCACCTCACGCCGTTCTTCTTCTGGCATTATTGATTAATCCTCTCGTATAATATTCACCGACCAATCATCCAATCAATCAATAAATCAATCAAACAATCGGGTTTATTTATTGTGTCCAGGAACAGCCATGAGACCTTAGTGTTGGTACACGTATGGGTACGATTGCAAAAAGAATAATAATAATAATAATAATAATAATAATAATAATAATAATAATAATAATAATAATAATAATAATAATAATAATAATAATAATAATCAATCAATCAATCATGTATATTTATTGTGCCCAGGAACAGCCGTGAGGCCTTGGTGCTGGCACACAGATGGATACAAGTGAAAAAAAAGGAAAAAAAAGTGAAAGGAAAGAACACTGACAACGTATAAGATAAAACAGTAAAAAAATAACTTTTACAATCTATATTACAAAGTATACCGCACAAACCACTACAACACGTAGATAGCGTATACACTACATGTAATGAACACAAACAAAACTGACAGGGTACAACAGAATTCGTAATTACATCGTACAGATGAAACAGAACATCTGCACACTACAGATAATCGTGTAATGTTATAACAGCAATCCACAAAATGGAAAACAACAAACAAGTCATATAAACAGCATACTATCCATATAGTAAGGCAAGCAGGTAAAAAGAAGTTACTATAACCAGAACAAGATCCATTCAGTATGACGGAGCAAAGAAATATTCCATATAGTTCCATGTAAGAGAATAAGAGGGGGCATATTAGCGAATGAAAATTCTGCAAGTGTCTGAACTGAACTGATTGAGGGAGCTGTTAAAAAATATCTACGGCTGCAGAGTAGAAGTTACACGTGCTCTACAGCCTGAACAGCGGGCAATGTCGGTTACAGGAGCTGAGAGTACGAAAAGGATGACATTTTCTTGTGGTTTTAAGAGGCACTGTTAGTTGGAGCTCAGAAAGAAGTTCCGCACTGCTAATTTGTCCATGTATGAGCTTAAAAAGAAATAAGAGGTCAGCTGTATCGCGCCTAGCCTTTAGATCAGGCAGCACCTGCAAGTACCGTGGTGCGGAGTCAAGACGGTGATACTCGCGAGGGAAGCGATGTCTAAGTATGGACAGCAGCTTATTCTGCACTTTATCAATGGCCCCGCTGTTAGATTTGCATGTGCCATTCCAGACAACCGAGGCATATTCCAGCACGGGAGGACAGACAGTGGAGTACAGTTTCAGGAAGGACTTTGCACTACGGAATTCTCTAGACATCCGGCAGATTATGCCCAAGCGGCGGAGAGCTCGCTGTTTCATGGATCTAACATGCGGTGTAAAAGTCAGCTGGTTATCAAAGAGCACGCCAAGATCAGTTGTAGTCGATATTCAAGGCGAAGTAACATCATGAACTGAGTAGTGATAAAGCAGGCAGTCTGTTTTACGCGTGTACGAAAACACTTTGGTTTTCGCTGCGTTCACTATCAGTTCGTTCTCTTTACACCAGAGTGTAAATGCATCCACGTCTCTTTGGAAATGCCCGCAGTCGCTAAGACACAAAACTTTCTTGAAAAGCTTGATGTCATCAGCATAAATTAAAAAATAAGAATGCCTTATAGCAGCGTAAACATCATTGACAAATAAAGAAAACAAAAGAGGGCCTAGAACAGACCCCTGTGGCACACCACTTGAAACGCAGTAACGATAGGATTGCTGGCCGTTAACATTTACGTAGCAGGTGCGCCCACGCAAGTAACTAATTAGGAGGTCAAGAATCGAATTATCTATGTTCAGGAGTGACAGTTTAGAAATTAACAATGGGTGACTGACCACATCAAAAGCCTTGCTCAGGTCAAAGTACACAGTATCGAGCTGCCTCCTATGATGAACCGCTTCGGACGCTCGCTGCATGAAAGAAACGAGGTTAGTGGTTGTGGAACGTCCGGACATAAATTCGTGCTGTTCAGAAACTAGTATGCCCTTAACACTGGAAGTTAAAACATCGTGCGACACAGTCTCAAAAAGCTTAGACGCCGCACACAGAAGCGAAATAGGCCGATAGTTTCTAGCACTATCTTTGGCACCAGTTTTGAAAACAGGGACCAAGCGTGCTAACTTCCAGGCTGCTGGAAAAGTAGCAGATTGAATTGAATTATTAAATATAGCGGTTAGTATAGGAATCAGAAGCTCCCCATAGGTTTTTTAATATTGCGGGAGCAATGCCGTCAGGACCACAGGAAAATGACGATTTGAGGCGCTTCAGGGCTTTCCGAACGTCGTCCTC
Source organism: Haemaphysalis longicornis (assembly GCF_048455015.1). Taxonomy (NCBI): domain Eukaryota; kingdom Metazoa; phylum Arthropoda; class Arachnida; order Ixodida; family Ixodidae; genus Haemaphysalis; species Haemaphysalis longicornis. The sequence continues at coordinate 410,163,499 of NW_027526203.1, forward strand.
ACTTATTCTGGGAACGCAGAATTTAAACGACGCAGAGGAAGAGTTGGACACAATGTTAACTTCACTCTTTGGAAATACAGAGCTGAAATGATCCGCAAAGGCATTAGCAACATCTTCAATCGGGTTTCCATTGTCATCTAGAAGGTTAACGATTTCGGCAACCTTGCCAGCAGATCGAGAGCGAACATACTGCCAGAAACTTTTCTGGTCGCGCGTAGTGCTGATTTCTACCTTGGATATGTAGTCTGACCGATCGCGATCATACAGCTCTTTACACAGGGCTCTGAAATACTTAAATTCCTTTTTCCAAGTTTCGGATTGCGTCCCGCGAATTTTCTTGTGAGCAAGGGCTTTACATTTTAAAGCCTTTCGCAGTTCCGCAGAAAACCAGTTCGGAAATTTAGATTTCTTTCCGGACGTAACATGTGCATTCCTTGCTGAATAATTGTAGGAAGTTTCTCGACTTGGTCATCAACAGAGGGAAGTTTGACGAGGAGAGACCAGTCAGTGTTACATAAGTAGTTGTAAAAAGCAACGTAATCTCCAGCAGCATAATTGTACGTTGGATGTGCAGAATGGCCGGAGCATCTCGATTGCCCCGACACATACGGCAGTGAGATATGAAGGACAGGATGAAATTTGTCGGAATAATAATAATAATAATAATAATCAATCAATCAATCAATCAATCATGTATATTTATTGTGCCCAGGAACAGCCGTGAGGCCTTGGTGCTGGTACACAGATGGATACAGGTAAAAAAAAAAGGAAAACAAAAATTGCAAGGAAAGAACACTTTGACAGCGTATAAAATAAAAGAGTAGAAAAAATAATAATAATAATAATAATAATAATAATAATAATTTATTTGTGTGCCGAGGAACATCCGGGGAATTTTTGTGCAAGCGCACGGAAACAAAAACACACGAGACATGATGTACATATCTCACAAAAAATAATATAAGGGGATACTAGTGGTTACACGCAAAGAAAGCTCCACATTTCGAAATAAGAAACACAAACACACACTTACACGCACTCACTCATACACACACACACACACACACACACACACACAAGCAATACCTAGCAGTGACTCAAGTAATAATGGTATTCCAGCGCCAGTGCAACCACTCGAAGAGAACTATACAAATATAATATTTTAAAGTTGTGCTAAAGCGGAATGGTCTAAATGTGGCACTCGGGAGACCAGCAGCGCTAAGAGAACATATATACATAGACGAGATAATCAGAAAAGTAAATAAAGAAAAAAAGACCGAAAGAATGGCTTTGGTCATGTTCCCTGCCGAAGGGACAACGTGGGCGTAAATCATAGATCATGAAGACAGGGATAAAAAGAAAGTGGACAGCTATGCCAAGATAAACTCACAGACATGTTTGCGAAACAGAGTCGTGCAATCATTAAATATATCCAGGTAACCAGAGTACTGTATGTACGTGCACTGCAATGGAAACATATCGCACAAGTCATGTAAACATTTGGGATTGTAAAAGGTATGTTTTCTGGTCAACTTTTGCAGCACGTGTAGAGGAACGTGTTGTATCAGCTCACCGCGCGACACTGTGCCGTTGATGATAATAATAATGGTAATAATAGTAATGGTATAACTTAATAATTGTAAAAATAATAATTGCCAGCCTGATAATTTTCTTAATAGAATGCTTTGTTGGGCAAGTTGGTTCATAACTTCAAAAAATTAAAAGAGAGCAATGGACGAAGACAGAGAAACACCGTAGACTGAACGAGCGCTCCACTGCAGAAAGAAGGTTATTAAGGTTATTAAGCGCTGATATCTCGGGCCGTCAGAACCCATTCATTGCTCGCGAATTTTCCCTCCTTCAATTTTTACGCCTCCCGGTACCTCTAGTATCTAGGACATACCCCTAATTATTATTATGCTAAGCTACAATCTGGCATTGCCGGAGGTTAGGACCTATTTGTGCAAGTAACCCCAACCTGCCTCGAACGTCCAACTATTCCGGCTCAGCGCATTCAGGTTTACTACCATGGCCGCGATGCAAGCCCTGAAAGGAAACTGGGCACTCTTTCTTCGGTGCCCGTTCGTGACTTCGGCTGCATGCACGAATGAATTTACAGAACGTTGTCACCTGCGCATGAAGAAGGGCGTGTAATTGGACTTTCGGCGGAATTGGGGCGAATAGCCTAACCTTGCGTTCATCACGTTGACGAAGCAAACAAATAAAACCAGGCGTTTACGGCGGCTGCTTTTCCGTGGCCGTACTCCTATTTTTCGTGTCCTTGTACCAAAAAAAAAAAAAAGACAACTGCAACAAGGCTTCTCTGTTTCTTCGTTTGATCATTTACGTTTTATGAGCTTCCGGCTTTCCTAGGATTACAAAAAAAATAATGTCTTTGGACTTCAGTGGCATCCTTCAAGAAGAACGAAAGAAGGTCCATACCCGCTCGTAACAAACTTTGTATTTCAAAGATCACGGAAGTATTTTTGTCTTAGCCTTACCATCCCGACAGTAAACGAAACAACAAACTCCAAAGCGTGATATTTTGTATGCCGAACAAACTAATTATTCACGAGGCACCTTTCTTAGCAAGACACTTGCTTCTAAAGAGAAAAAGAAAGAAGAACTTGTCTCACAGCATTCAGTAACATCAAGCTGCAGGCAAAACCACCTGCAGGTATGGCAACGATTGCTCATGCGTTCAACTAGCAAAGCGCTTGTGTTAAAATGTAGCATTGCCAAAGCACATCTCGTAACACAAAAATTCTCACGAAGCTCATCGAAGGTCTTTGCGAATTGCCAACGTCTGCGCCAGTAACAGGGCAAACCTGCGATTATCAGACTCGATTGCATTCCTCCCTAAAAGTTCTGAAATTTAGTCATCCTTGTCCTAGCGAGTAGTGCACAGATCGGAAAGCTTTCGGCAAAGACATGAAAGCAGAATAAAATGGCGAGTCAACAGTGCAGCAAAACTAAATGCTTACGCGAATTTGGCGTTAAAAATCAAGTTTGTGGTTAACGCGACGAACTTGAAACACCTAACTCCGAAGAGTCTTGCAGGTGAGGCTATGTTCACGGCCCTCGGGGATCTTTTCAATCTCGCCGGCGTCAAAACTGCGGCCGCCGAGGCCTGAAATCGAACAATGGAACCTGTGCCGAGCAGCGGCATAAACAGCGCATTAAAAGAGACCGGCAGCTAACGCGGTGGTGTTCGTCTTTCCATGATTTCTTGTGGGCCTTGTTGGGGGCTATGTTCTACTTTGTGTGCATTAAGCGCGTTTCAACAGAGCGGTGACAATGGAAATAGGATGAGATTCGTGCCGACGCGTGGTGATAGTACTGACTTCACGAACTAGTTAGGCACTCGTGCTTGATTGAAAACTAATGTGCCCTTCCTCCCCTCTTTCCCCTCCGACGGTGCAGTCGCTGACCGACGCGATGGCTTTTCTTGTAGTGATATTTCAGCATTCTGTTTCTTTGTTCCTGTCGTAATCGAAATGTCCCGCCTACAAACTGCATTGTAGTGCGGACCAGACAGGCGTTCTGCCTCGACGTTTCTTTTTCCCGTAGTCTGTAATACCTGTAAGCGGGCTCACATGATGTTTCAATGACAATTAACTGTTCCAGCGTGCCATTACAGTCCTGAGCGAGCTGCGCTTACTTTGGGTCCGGGCTCTATATAAGGCACGATGGGCTCCGTGTTACCCTTAGTTGTGGGTGTGGTTGTATTACACACCTCGGAGGCTCAGTGGCTATGTCACCGTGCTGTTGAGCACAATGCTGTTGAGCACAATCTATCCTGGTCGCGGTGTTCTTTTCTTGGGCGTTCGGTCCTTTTTCTTTTCTGGTGGAAGCGAGAAACTGAATCCTCCGCGTGGCGATATTTTGGCGCACGTTTAAGATCCCCAGGTGGTCTAGTAGGTTACTCGGTAGCCCTCCACCATGGCGTGTCTCACATTCCGGTGGTAGCTGCGGCGCATAAAGCCCCCCACCCCCCATTCCCCTCCAAAATTGTCGGGCATTACACAGCCTAGAGCCAATAATGGTGCAGCTGGGTAAATTTGTTGCAACATTCGTTGTGACTACATTGTTTGGGGCTACATTAGTCAGTCTTCACGTAGCCACATATAGCCAAAATGTGGCGATGTTGTGGCTAAATTAGCGCGTCCTCATTTCATGATTCAACAGAAGCCTAGAAAAACAGGTTATACAATTTAATGCAGCCTCAGCTTATGATAAAGATCGCAAAAAGCCGCAACTACAAGCGCCCTTCCCAACCGCCTCCTCAACTATGGCAGTGACGTCACATTAGTTTGTAATGCGGTTTGATGGTACAGAAGTTCTCGTAATTCATATGCCCACCTATTTGATGGCTGGTATGGTTTTTTGTTTAATCAGAAACCGTTTGCACAGAGATAACCTGGTCGCAATCCGTTCGATGCCACCCTGCGGACTGGCGAACGCGACTTAACAGCCGACGTCGCCTATTTGGTAAGAATGCCGACGCGAGGAAAACGGCTCTTTCTAACGCACTTGTCTTGAACAAGAATGAGCGTATTTCGAGCGAGAAAGGATAACGTACGGTAAAGAACATAAACTCAACCCAGATCATTACGATTAAACAATGTTCCCAACTGTCTTCAGAGTATCAGCTATAATGGGACAAGCCAATAAAGATCGCGATCGACTTATGCAGTAAAGACCTGAGATTCCTCGCTGCCTCTTAGTAGAAAATGGTGCACTCGGCGAAATTAATCTCAGGCTAGACGGCACGCGGAAATTTCGGCACTTATTAAAAATAGCTCATGTCTCGCTCAAGAGGCTGGACAGTTGCCATTTTCTTTTTCTGCGCACGTCCGCCATATAGCAAGAAGAGAAGTGTGCAATGCTTGTGCACACACTCTGGGAGACAGAAAGCAACGAAAGAGGCTAGTTTGCATTGCGTGTTTCTAGGATAAAAGAGCTAAGTTTGTGTAGTATGGTTGATATTAGCGCTCCGTACACTGCCCTTGAAGTAGTCTATAGTCGTGCACGCAATTTTTATGTTTTGTTTTTTACCTGGCAAACTTGGCGCTTTTTCTGGAAACTTCTCCAGAGTTGCAAATCAAAGTCTCTGAGCTTCATTTGATTTTTTCTGATTATTTTTGTACGCAAAAAGAAAAAGGAGAATGCGCTTTTTACGTCTAATGAGTTCAGGTAGCGGGGCGAAGAAATATCCTGCGCTTTCCCGGCCACCGCTAAGGTTGAGGAGGCAGTGCAAGAACAGAGGAAATACCTGGGGACCGACTATTCTTCAAATGACCCAGAACACGATAACGAAACGCCGCACTGATTCATAAGTAGAAAATGTCTCTTTCAGCTTTTCACGAGGTAACTTTTCCCTGGTAGCTCTGGGAACAGCGAGGCATTTCCATTCCCCCACTCATCACGGTGTATTTCGCTTACTTTCTGTCCGGGCGCGCCCGCTTTCCTAATTGCTGATGCTGTTGCGAGCCGCGTCAAATCGGGGCGCCTGCAAAGCAATCCGGGCACGCACACGTCGTACGCACCGTTGAACAGGCGGCGGGCGCAACAGCGCGTTGACCTTGACACTTTCGAAAGACTCGATTCGCACGGCGCGTCATTAGCGCGCGGCATTCGCGCCGGGGCGGGGCACGTGCGCATGCAACGCCAGGAGGCGTCGGAGCGAGCGAAGGTGCAGAGCGCCGTTATCGGCCGCCTTGGCCGCACCGCTAAGCCGATCCGCGACCGAGGCCGAACAGTATACTTAAAGAAACGGCGCCGGGGCCCAGGCAGGTTAATCGGATCAGCTCGAAACGACCACTTGGATGGCTTCACGGGGCGCCTAGAATGGCATCTTGTCTAACCCAATTAGGCGAAATCACGCGCACGCAGACGAGCGCATGGGAGGGGAAAAAGTGGTCAGCGAGGCCGCTGTGGTCGCCACTTTTCCGTCGAACCGTGAACAGCGGGCCGACTACAGTCCTTCCTTCAGACTATGCCGCCCTTCGGTTTTCGCTCGCTCCTGTGGATTTGCTTTGCACGTTAACGCTAACCTCTTGAAATTGTCCTACTTAAGCTCGCATTCGTTACCTGGTTGCTCCTTTTTTTTTCGCGGTATATTTTTAATACGTACCAAAATTGAAGTTTCCCTTAACCGGACTGTGTATTCGTGGGTTTACGAAATAACCAGTTAAGTACCATCCAGCGCAGCATTTTTCGGGGCAGGCATTGTACGTGATTGCGAAATGTTTCTAGGAGAGTGCGCGAAAGCAGGGTACGTGGAACTCCGAATCATAATTTCAGGCCGTTATTTTCCGCTCGATGCATTTAAATCCATTCTCATTCACGACTCTTCCCTCACGGCAGAATGGGGCACGACGAGCGCGCAAGTTGCTCGACATTCTTGCATTTCGCAAACTCAGTACGACCACTTATTGCATTAAAATTGCAAATTTGTAGCATGATTTGTTCTTCAGAGCGCAGCAGCATTCGAGCGTTGAGGGGTAGATGTTATGTTCGCCCCCATAACCTACGACTGTATTGTTGGTACCCACTTTCTTAAAAGGCATCGCTAGGAGTTACTGCAAACACCGAAGCTGAAGCATAAAGCTTCGTGTCAGTCGTTTGGACTCTATCACGCAGCAGGATTCGAAACAGGCTGTTCAGAAATCGAAACGTCAAGCGAGCGTTTAAAAGGCCATGATGCATATAAAACATGGGCACGAAGTTAAAGCATACGTTACAACATTGCAACAAACCAACGCGATGCTCATGAGAGGTTTCAGGCTATCTAGGCGAACTCAGACAGCCAAAATAACTGAGGAAGAGCTGAACTGCTGCGAAGCTTTCATTCCTTCCACGCGTGAATGATACAATGCTTTGTAACTGTCCCCTCAGCTGTGGAACTACAGAGAGCAGTGCTCTCAGCAACCGTCCGGTCAAGAACGATTGCAATGAGGACCATCAACACTGCGTGGTTTCTGTGCGAACTAAAATTTGGAATGAGTTCAATAGAGCTGAAAAGCATAATTAAGCACGGGCCCACCACTGCCACCTGAGCAGTGTTCTGTGCAGAAAGTACGCGCGCTACATCACACGGCGCGCGCAAGCAGCACGCTATTTCGCAATACACCGCTGTCTTACAGCAAAGCAGCTACTCAAAATGAGTCTCGTTTCTCCCTGCCGGCAGTGTTGTGCCCTTGTGACAGCACTAGCAGAGAGCGGAACGCGGCGCGCACTCTTCGGGCAACTACAGCGGCTACGCCTTTCGGCTCGCCCGGGACACGTGCCGGGGCGACTTGTGGCGACGGGGACTGACCAACCGAGGAGTGCCCGGCGTGCGGCGAGAATGCTTTTCCCGCTTGAGAAGGGGCTTCTCATGCGGGGAACGCAGTGATGGCCCATTCCCCCGCCGCTGACAACAGCGAAAGAGGCCTTCGTCAAAGGTGCTCTCGGCTTACCCAGAGCAGGAGACGGACATGTTGCTGCTGCTGCTGCGACGCGGTGCTCGGCCGCGCACCCGCGGCCCGCTTCGCCACTGAGGCAGTCTCTCTCAGCCCCGCCAACCTGCCCCGCTGCATAACCCAGACCCGGGGGCAACTTCGCAATCGATTAGAGCCGCCGTGGTGAAAAATAAGAGGGGCGAACGCGGCGGCAGCCTGCTTCTTCTTTCGAACAAAAGGAGGACGACGCGGAACTTAAACCACCGAGGGAGAGCGTCGTCCGCACCCGACTAAATTGGCAGACGGACTGGGAGAGAAGCGGCGATCGTCTGCTGCTGAGAGAGCTGCGTTGTCGTCGCCATGGCGACCAACATCCGGGCCCTTTCCTTCTGCTTTTTTTCCTCCGCCCGCACGTCACCCTGGCAACAGGCGGTTGGCAGCTCAGCTGGCCCCAAGACAGTAGCCATGGCGACAGGCACGCCTTGAGACTTGTTGGTTTGATGTCACGGGCGCGCCTTCTTCGCTCGGCGGTTTGAAATGCGGCTTGGTCGGTGCACCCGGCCAGCTTAGCACGTCCAAGTGCGCGAATACAAGCATGTCAGTAAATGGATATATGAATCATACCGAGAAGCTGTCCGAACTTTCACGCCCATTGTGCTGTGTCACCTTGCGTCGAAATATGAAGGATACCACGTGGTTCATATTGCTAAAAATGAGCCCCATTCGTGGATGAATCTGTACACCAGCAGAACATTTTAACGGCAAGCCTCTATAAAACGCGCAATTATCTGATTATGCACTCCTTGTGTTGCGTAATTTTTTTTTTCATAGGGCATACAATTTAGCAGTTGACACTCAGCGACATGCACATATGTGTGGAATATGTTTTGCTGGGCACACTGTTTCAGTCTGGTTGTATATGACTTATTCGTCCTGAACGTCATCTAAGAAGTCCGCAATATCTTTGATACGAAAAAGCTCTATGTCTTATGAATTCAACGCCGTAAAACGACATGTTGGAAAAAATGGCAGGGGCATTTCAGAGTGTGTCGGAACCTTTAAGCCACAACGTAGGATTCCCTACAGCAAATATTATATTTTATAATTTTTAAGCGCCACATGTCTTATCGAGCAGACAGATAGCTTCATACATAAACTTTGTTTTCGGAGCTTATTTATTTCCACTTCAAAACAGCCGTATTTTTTCGTGGCATAATCAAGGTATTGCACACACACCAAACCTCTCTTTCAGTAATTAAACATTATGCCACTAAATTCTTTCATTGATTATAAAGATATGATAATGAAGCATAAGTGTACTGAAGACAACTATCCCTTGTGTCTATACCATAAAAATGCAGTGCATTCAGTGCTGGTTTGGGTAATTTTCCTAACGCTCACACCAAATAAATATTTGTGCTAATCGACGAATCGTTATGGCCCCCACAATTCTGAAGAACTAACCTCAGCTTTAAAAAAATGAATAACAATTGGGGTTCCGTCTTGGAAAAATGTTATACCATAATCATTTCTAACACTGAAACGCACCCTAGCTGTTCACGGTGTAGTACCTTGATAATTTTTCTTGCGTGCACTTATTTGTACCATTATGCATTTAATGAACCCCAACTTACGTGCGAGCTAGAAATCAAGGGGGTACCAATTGTTGTGGTATTTGCATGCACCTGCTTTCTTTAACACGATATGAATAAATAAATGAAGCGTTTGTCCCTGCGGAGTTCTGCGCACCTGCTAAACAAAATCATGCAGCCCTCCGTCTAACGATGACGATGGTTGAACGCGAAGCTATCTCGTGATGAATTCTTTGGTTGGGCAATTCCACACTGCGAGTATTAGATACTCTGGAGGTACGCACCACTTTTCTAGAATACCCACAGCAACTCTCGCGTGTGCACTCCGTACGCCTAACATTTGGGTTTGACGTGTCAGGTGCGAATCGGTACCTGCTGCTTGGCGTTCGCTTCGACCATGTCGAAACGGAGCACTCAATAAATAAAAAACAATGGCAGAAATGGAGCAATCGAACAGGCGCCGGCTTCATAACGCAAGGGACCCAGGTTCGACTGCGGCTCCGGGAATCGTTTTTTTTTAAATGCAGAGCATTTCAGTAACTCACGATGTCACCCGCCTTGACGTCCGTAGTCGTAGTCCACGCCGTCGTTGTCCGCACCCCTCCCCCTACACTATATAAAAAAATACTATCCGGCGCCTGGTTTCGATCCCTCGACCTTGCGGGCGGAACGCAACGTACATGGTGCTCTCCCCACAGCGCCACAAAGCCGACACAGAATGGGAGGCTACGGACGCGCCTTATATCCTTGACTCATTCAAACTACGTCAAGAAGCTGCTGATACAACGCATTCACTACCACCAACTCCCCAAACACTAAACGTTAACGCAATACACCCACCCCCTATGCGACGCATTTACTCGAGTCCCCCTCGCGGGGAGATGGGCCCAATTTTTTTACTTCAGGCACGATCATTCGTCATCGTCGTCAGAGAAAGTTGGCTTTCCTGCGGGGCGTACTGGCGTACAACGGCATCAGTGAGGACACTGAAGCCTCGCCTTAAAAGTTGACGCGACACGAAGTTTGTGTTACATTAATATCGCGTAGGCGGAGCACTTACGCGCGCGGTGGACGTGTCGCATCCATGGCTCACCGCTAGGAGCGCTGAAGTCAGCAATGCCCGCAGCGTGCTGTGAAACCGAGTCTTTGTTCGGTTGCCTAAGCGCGGAAATTTTGGTCTGTTTGTCTCTCTTTATGTATGCATGCACGTACATATGTACGCGTGTACGTATGTATGTATGTATGTATGTATGTATGTATGTATGTATGTATGTATGTATGTATGTATGTATGTATGTATGTATGTATGTACGTATCTGTGTACGTATGTACGCATGTATGTATGTGTATGTATGTATGTATGTATGTATGTACGTATGTGTGTATGTATGTACGCATGTATGTGTGTGTATGTAGGTGTGTATGTATGCATGTACGCATGTATGTATGTGTATGTATGTATGTACGCATGTATGTATGTCATCATCATCACCAGCCTATCTACGCCCACTATAGGGCAAAGGCCTATCCCATTAATCTCCCATTATCCCGGTCCTGTGCTAACTGCGACCAATTTATCCCCGTAAACTTCTTGATCTCATCTGCCCATCTAACTTTCTGCCGCTCCCTGCCACGCTTGCCTTCTCTAGGGATCGACTCTGTTACCCTTAATCATCAACGGTTATCATGCCTTCGCATTACATGCCCTGCCCACGTCCATTTCTTCTTAATTTCTACTAATGTGTCCTTAACACGCGTTTGTTCCCTTACCCATTCCGCTCTCTTCTTGTCCCTTAATGTTACACCTATCATCTTCCGCTCCATTGCTCGCTCAGTCGTCCTCAATTTAAGCTGAACCCTCTTAGTGAACCTCCAAGTTTCCGCCCCGTAGGTGAGTACCGGTAAGATGCAGCTGTCATACACTTTCTTCTTCAGGGACAATGGTAGGCTGTCATTCATTACCTGAGAATGCCTGCCGTGTGTGTATGTATGTATGTATGTATGTATGTATGTATGTATGTATGTATGTATGTATGTATGTATGCATGCATGCATGCATGCATGTAAGTATGTATGTATGTATGCATGCATGAATGCATGTATGTATGTATGTATGCATGTATGTATGTATGCATGCCTGTATGCATGCATGCATGCATGTATGTATGTATTGAGAGACGATGGAAAGCGTGACCGATTTATTCGAACACTCGGACGTAAAGCCCAATTAAGTGCTGATGATGATTATGTACAGGTGATGATGATGCCGGGGCCACGAGAGGTAGCACTGATGATAATGTACCGATTACGAGGAAATGTCCGTAACGTGTTGAAGAGCACAGAGTCGTGGTCAGGGTGTCTCACATAATTACCCCTCCCCGGCCGGAAGCGGCCACCTGGCCGCGACTTATTCTTCTGTCCTGCGGTTGAACGGCTTGAGGCGAGATACGTGCACGATTTCAGTACCACGGCGGCCCCGATCTGACGACTGTTCTACTGGCGTCACACGGTAATTAACTGGCAAAGTCTGGTCTGTGATTTTGTATGGACCAAGAAAGCGATGAAGGAATTTTTCGCACAGACCGGGTACACGAACAGGGGTCCATAACAATACTTCATCACCCGGCCGAAATTGAACAGAGCGATGTGCGACGTCGTAGCGAGCTTTGCGTTCTTGTTGTTGACTTTCGGTTCGACTGCGTGCGAGTTCGCGGCAGTGGGCGAGCCGTGAAACGTACTGCTCCCGAGATGACATTTCAGAGGGGACAGGAGCATAGAAGAAAGTTGACTCGAAGGTAATAGAGGGAGAGCGGCCAAAGACTAGGAAGAATAGTGAGTATCCAGTCGTTTTTTGCGTTGCAGTATTGTACGCAAAAGTCACAAATGGCAGGATGGTATCCCAGTTGCGATGATCAGGGCTGATGTACATCGAGAGCATGTCCGCGAGGGTTCGATGGAATCTCTATGTTAATCCATTCGTCTGGGGATGGTAGCTGGACGTTGTCTTGTGCACGATCTTGGAGGTACGTAGAAGCTCTTCGACTACAGCGGACAGAAAAGCCCTGCCGCGATCGCTGAGGAGGACGCGTGGCGCGCCATGGCGCAAAATAATGTTGTGTAGTATAAAGTCAGCGACTTCAGCAGCCGTTCCAGAGCGAATTGGTGCTGTTTCAGCGTATCGTGTCAGACGGCCGACAACCGTAACTATCCAACGGTATCCAGACGGCGTTGGAGGTAGTGGTCCAAACAAATCGATGCCGACGGTGCCGAAAGGCTCTGACGGACAAGGGAGAGGTTGAAGTAGTCCGGCAGGAGGAGTAGTTGAGCGCTTGCGGTGCTGGCAGGAGGCGCACGAGCGAACGTATTTGGCAACAGAAGTGGACAGGCCAGGCCAAAAGTAGAGACTACGTATGCGCTCGTACGTTTTTGCAAAACCAAGGTGCCCAGCGGTAGCTGCATCGTGGTAGGCTTCGAGAATAGGGCGCCGGAGTGTACGAGGCACAACGGGGACCCATTTTCTGCCATTTGGATGGTAATTTTGCCGGTAAAGAACGCCATGAAATAGTTTGAACTTACTGAGTTGGTGATGCGCACGGCTGTTTGGAGGTGTTAAACTACCGTCGAGATAGTCAATGATGGGACCGCAATATGCGTCTGCGCGTTGCAGCGACGGCAAATCGACGCGTCCCTCAATGTTTGAGGAGATAACGGGGGCCAAACAAAGTGTGTTGTCGGCGGGCTCCTGCGCATCGGAAGAGGAAGAGGACAATGGGCAACGAGAGAGAGCGTCGGCGTCCATGTGCTTCTTCCCTGACTTATACGCCACGGAAAAATCGTACTGCTGGAGGCGGAGAACCCAGCGGCCAAGGCGTCCAGAGAGGTTTTTCATGGTGGACAACCAGCACAGCGCATGATGGTCGGTCACCACTGTAAAATGACGGCCATGAAGGTAAGGGCGAAATTTCTGAACAGCCCAAAAGATGGCAAGGCATTCCTGTTGAGTGATTGTGTAATTCTTCTCTGCAGGTGTCAACGAACGGCTTGCGTAGGCGACGACCCTCTCCCGAAGTTTATCATCACTTTGGAGGAGAACACCGCCAATGCCATGGCCACTAGCATCCGTGTGGAGTATAGCGGGCTTTGTTTCGTCAAAGTGGCAGAGCACCGGAACAGACGTTAGAGCGGCTTTCAGATCGTCAAAAGCGCGTTGACAGTCATCGGACCAAACGTACTGGGCGCCAGACTGTAGGAGATGGTTCAGTGGGGACGCAATGGTGGCAAAATTCCGTACAAAGCGGCGAAAATACGAAGCCAACCCGAGAAAACTACGGAGGTCTTTTTGTTGGCGGGGACGAGGAAAGCTGACAACGGCAGCGATTTTCTCAGGATCGGGTCTGATGCCATCTTTACTAACGACATGGCCAAGCACCTTGATGGTTTTGGTAGCAAAGCGTCATTTTTTTTAGTTGAGTTGAAGTCCGGCGTTAGAAATGCATGTGAGTACCTTGTCCAGACGCTTAAGATGTTCTGTAAACGTCGACGAGAAGACAACGACGTCGTCCAAGTAGCAGAAACAGGTCTCCCATTTCAGTCCTCTGAGCACCGAATCCATCATGCGTTCAAATGTCGCCGGAGCGTTGCACAACCCGAATGGCATGACATTAAATTCGTATAGGCCATCGGGAGTTGCAAACGCGGTCTTTTCTTTGTCGGACTCATGCATGGGGATCTGCCAATAGCCAGAACGCAAGTCAAGGCTCGAAAAGTATTCGGCTCCTTGAAGGCAGTCCAGGGCGTCGTCTATGCGTGGCATGGGATATACATCCTTTCTGGTAATCTTGTTGAGGGCACGATAGTCAACGCAAAAGCGTACGGTGCCATCTTTCTTCTCTACTAGCACGACCGGGGACGACCAAGGACTACATGAAGGCCGGATAACATTGCGTTTCAGCATGTCAGCCACATTTTCCTCGATGACTTGCCTTCCTGATGAGGAGACGCGATACGGGCGACGGCGAACAATAGACGACCCTTCGGTTTCGATGCGATGCGTGGCCGTGGTTGTGTGGGGAAGAACGGTTGAGTAGGAGTCGAACGATGCACGGTGCTTATTTAAAAGCTCCAGGACTGATAATTTCTGTGACTCTGTCAGGTCCGGGCTGACGGTGACTTCAAGGGAAGGCTTCGAGGACGTAGTCGCTGAAGCCAGGCATGTAAGGGGACGGGAGCGCGAAGGCAGAATGGTCACCTCGACATCGGAGACAGATGCAATTGTGGAACCTTGCGGAAGCAGAACGTCTTCTGCAGTGGTGTTTTGCACAGGTATAAGAGCTTGCCCTTCAGAAAAACGAACGAGACACGCGGCAACAGCAAGTCCACGGGAAAGGAGGTGGCTGCAGGGAACGACCAGGACATCACCGTCAAGTATAGCGCTAGCAGAAACTGAAAGGATGTGCTCACAACGGGAGGGTACGACGTGATCGGTCGTCAGCACCAAAGAAATTGGCTCTGTCGGGGAAACAGTTGAAGGATTAGTATCTGTGATGCTAATAGCAGGAGTTCGACAACAAATAAGAGCGGACGTCGATGACAGAAAGTCCCAGCCAAGAATTAGGTCGTATGGACACGTGGAGAGTACGGCACACTGGATATGATGAAAAATTCCTTCAATGGAGACACGCACTGTACAATATGCAGAAGGATCGATGCGTGCTTCATTTGCACCACGTAATGAGGGACCTCTAAACGGTGTTCTCACTTTGCGTAACCTTTTGCACAGATCAGCATGAATAATTGAGACGCTTGCACCAGTGTCCACCAACGCTTCGATGCGGACGCCTTCGACGAATACACACAAAATGTTCGAGGGATGCTCTGGAGGAGATTTTATCTTTTCCCTGTATGCAGTTTCCCCTCCAAAACCTGCATAGCTTAGTTTTCCGAGAGACGAGCGCTGTCGTGCACGACGGGGCGAAGCGGCGATACAGATCGGCCGAAAGGTGAGGGAGAGCGGCGTCGTTGATCACGTGAATTGTGCTGTAACCCAGGGGAATCGGCTGGGGGAGGAGTCTGGCGGGTCGGAGATTGGTAACCCCGCTGGCGGTATCCATAACGAGGGCTCGTTACGTCGCGCTCGTAGGTGTCGTAGCCACGCCGTTCATCCTGTGCACGCCTGCGACAGAACCGAGCAATGTGGCCGCGAATTCCGCAGTAGAAACACACTGGCCGGTTAGGTGGGCGCTCGGGGCTCGGCGGTCCCCACGTGCGATAGTAAGGCTGTGGCCGAATGGCATGGTTGATCGTTGCCACATATCCAGGCAGAGGCTGCGAGGTAACCGGGGCCAAGGGCAGGGGCGGCCTTCCAGCGACTTCCGAATAGGACGGTACGGCATAAGGGGTGGCAAGATCAGGCACTGACCGACCAGGCACACAGGCAAGCTCCTCCTTGATTATCTGTCGAAGATTGGTGCTTGCTGAGTGGTGAGCAGGAGCAGAAGCACACACGGAGGCCCGGCCGTCAAGCTCCTCCCGAATCAGCTGCCTTATAAGCACGCGAAGGTCTTCGTCGCCTAAGCGCGTGGCCGATGTATCCTGCTGAATGCGGATTGACTGCAGATGGTCAAGACGTTGGCAAGCAGTGGTGACATCCGAGACGGTTCTTGGGTTCTGAAGGGCGAGCGCAGTGAAAGCGAACTGGTTAATACCTTTCAGCATCTGGCGTACGCGGTCCGACTCTGACATATCCTTATTGACCTTCCGGCACAGTGCGAGAACATCTTCGATATAAGACGTGTAGCTTTCGCACGGGTGTTGCACGCGCGCTTCCAGTTTCTTTTTCGCGTCCTCAGAGCGAGCTGCGGATGTCCCAAAAATCTTGCGGATCTCGGTTGTAAAGGTCGTCCAATCGGGTAGGCGTCCCGCGTTATTGCGGTACCACGTCTTCGCGATCTCAGTGAGGGAAAAGCCGACAGTCAGCCGTTTTAGCTTGTCGTCCCACCCGTTATATGCGCTGACCCTTTCGAAGTTCTCCAACCACTCTTCTACATCATCCCCACGAAGGCCAGCGAAGTCGGGCGGATCTCGCTGGCTGCTGATAAAACATTGCGGGGGAGGCGTAGCCGTGGCGCTGGCTGGATCGAGCGTCATGGGCATGGTCTCCTGAGTCAGACGGCGGCCCGAACGGAGCTCCAGGAGTGGCGCTGCAGAGGTAGACGGCGAGATCGAAACGCACCCTCCACCACTTGAGAGACGATGGAAAGCGTGACCGATTTATTCGGACACTCGGACGAAAAGCCCAATTAAGTGCTGATGATGATTATGTACAGGTGATGATGATGCCGGGGCCACGAGAGGTAGCACTGATGATAATGTACCGATTACGAGGAAATGTCCGTAACGTGTTGAAGAGCACAGAGTCGTGGTCAGGGTGTCTCACAGTATGTATGTATGTATGTATGTATGTATGTATGTATGTATGTATGTATGTATGTATGTATGTATGTATGTATGTATGTATGTATGTATGTATGTATGTATGTATGTATGTATACATGAAAATTGATATGCAGAAAACTAAAGTAATGATCAATAACCTCGGGACAGCACAGCAGTTTGAGATAGGTGGCGAGGCAGTGGAAGTGGTAAGCGAATATATCTACTTAAACCAAGTTGTGACTCCAGATCCCAACCATGAGGCAGAGATAATTAGAAGGATCAGAATGGGGTGGGGTGCATATGGCAGACATTCTCAGATAATGAATAGCAGCCTACCATTGTCGCTGAAGAAGAAAGTGTATGACAGCTGCATCTTAGCGGTACTCACCTGCGGGGCAGAAACTTGGAGGCTCACTAAGAGGGTTCAACTTAAATTGAGAACGATTCAGCGGGCAATGGAACGAAAGATGATCGGTGTAACACTAAGGGACAACAAGAGAGCGGAGTGGGTCAGCGAGCAAACTGGTGTTAAAGACATATTAGTAGAAATTAAGAAGAAGAAATGGACGTGGGCAGGGCATGTAATGCGAAGGCAAGATAACCACTGGTCATTAAGGGTAACAGAGTGGATCCGTAGAGAAGGCAAGCGCTGCAGGGGGCGGCAGAAAGTTAGATGGGCAGATGAAATCAAGAAGTTTGCCGGGATAAATTGGTCACAGTTGGCACAGGACCGAGGTAATTGGAGAATAATGGGAGAGGCCTTTGCCCTGCAGTGGGCGTAGACAGGCTGGTGATGATGATGATGATGATGATGATGTATGTATATATGTATGTATGTATGTATGTATGTATGAATGCCTGTATGCATGCATGCATGTATGTATGCATGTATGTATGTATGCATGTATCTATGTAGGCATGTATGTATGTATGAAGGTATGCATGCATGCGTGTATGTATGTATGTATGTATGTATCTATGTATGCATGTATGTATGTATGAATGTGTGCATGCATGCGTTTATGTATGTATGTATGTATGTATGTGTGTATGTATGCATGTATGTATGTATGCATGTTTTCATGTTTGTATGTGTGTATGTATGCGTGTGTATGCATGTATGCATGTATGTATGTATGTATGCATGTATGTATGCATGCCTGTACGCATGCATGCATGTATGTATGCATGTATGTTTGTATGTATGTATGTAAGCATGTATGTATGTATGAATGTATGCATGCATGCGTGTATGTATGTATGTATGTATGCATGTATGTAGGCATGTATGCATGCATGTATGTATGTATGTATGCATGCGTGTATGTATGTATGTATTCATGTAAGTATGTATGCATGTATGCATGTATGTATGTATGTATGTATTCATGTATGTATGTATGCATGTATGTATGTATGTATGCATGTTTGTATGTGTGTATGTATGCGTGTGTGTATGCATGTATGCATGTATGTATGTATGTATGTATGTATGCCTGTATATATGTACGCATGTAAGTATGTATGTATGTATGTATGTATGTATGTATGTATGTATGTATGTATGTATGTATGTATGTATGTATGCAGGTGTCAATGAGCGACTTGCGTACGCCACAACGTTCTCCACAGAGGAGGCGTTGCGTTGTAACAACACGGCACCAAGGCCATGTCCACTGGCGTCTGTGTTTAGTACAGTGTCTGCCATTTCGTCAAAATGATGCAGCACTGGCGCAGATGTTAGGGCATGCTTGAGCTCTTGAAAGGCGGCTTCGCAATCGTCAGACCACACAAATGGGGCAGCGGATGCAAGCAGTTTGTGGAGGGGTGAAGCAAGGACAGCAAAGTTACGAATAAAGCGCCGGAAATAGGAAGCTAAAGCAACGAAGCTGCGGAGGTTTTTTTGGCGGGCTGGGCGGGAAAGATTGCCTACAGCATTAATTTTGCCCTTGTCAGGGCGAATTCCGTCTTTGCTCACAAAATGCCCGAGCGCCTTGATGGACTTGCTCGCGAATCGGCATTTTTTGGTGTTTAGTTGAAGTCCGGCGTTGGTAAGACAGGTGAGGACTTCATCCAAGCGCTTCAGATGGTCGTCAAAAGTCGAGGAAAAAACGACGATATCGTCGAGATAACAGAGGCAGGTTCTCCATTTAAGGCCACGAAGGACTGTATCAATCATTCTCTCGAATGTGGCTGGAGCATTACACAGCCCGAATGGCATCACGTTAAATTCGTAAAGACCATCGGGTGTGGCGAAAGCTGTTTTTTCTTTGTCTGCCTCGTGCATGGGAACCTGTTAGTACCCAGAGCGGAGGTCCAGGCTCGAGAAGTATTCGGCACCTTGTAAAGTGTCTAGGGCATCATCAATGCGAGGCATTGAATAGACGTCCTTGCGTGTTATTTTGTTCAGCGCCCTATAGTCCACGCAAAATCATACAGAACCGTCCTTTTTCTGTACCAAAATGACAGGAGAAGACCAGGGACTTGATGAAGGGCGAACAATATTTCTCTTCAGCATGTCATCGACGTTCTCCTGTATTATTTTTCGCTCAGACATAGACACACGGTATGGACGGCGACGGACGATACAAGATTCATCTATGTCGATGCGGTGTACCGCTGCAGATGTCTTCCCTAGTACAGAAGAGTACGCGTCAAAAGAACCCTGGTGTTTGGTCAGCAGAAGCAGCAGAAGGACGAGACAGGTAGGTATGACCACTCCTTTGAGAATGGAATCGCCAGCTGGTGTAATCAACACGTCGCCATCGGTGACTCTGTCGGACGACACGGAGAAAACTGTTTCTTCGCCTCGAGAGAGCACACAATCAGTTGTTGCGACCAGACGGTCCGTTCCACTTTCCGACAAACTGGCAAGGCAGGGGTCAGTGATGTGAATGGTGGGTTGATTACAGGTGATGATTGCCGATGCTGATGACAGAAAATACCAACCCAAGATGACTTTATGTGTACATGGGGACAACACCCCGAACTGTATGTGCTAACGAATGCCATCAATGAAAACACGCGCAGTGCATAGTCCAGATGGTCGAATGCTTCCACCGTTGGCACCACGTAGAGCAGGACCATCATATGGCGTTGTCACCTTGCGTATCCGAGACCACAAATCTGCGTGAATGACCGAAATCCTAGCCCCAGTGTCAACTAAAGCTTCAACCAAAACGCCTTCAATGAAAACCGTTAATGCATTCGCTGGTGACTCAGGGGGATTTTGAGATTTTTCCTGTGATGCAGTTTCCCCCCAGAAAACTGCTGCTTTCAGTTTTCCGGGTGTCGGTCGATAACATGTGATGCGGGTCGGAGAGGGGACGAAGATTGGCGAAAAGGCGAAGGCGAACGGCGTCTGGAAGGACGTGGACTCCGGGGCCGGTCATCGGAATCAATTGGGAGCGTAGAGCAAGGCGGAGGAGGCGAGTACACACGCTCGCGAGGGGCGTAGTTGAAGCGGTTATCTCGCTCGTATGGGGCGTAGCCGCGGCGCTCGTCCAGCATTCGTCGACGGCAAAAGCGAGAAATGTGCCCTCGGATGCCACAGTAGTAGCAGACGGGCCGCTCGCTAATACGGCGCGGTGCTCGCCAAGTTGAATGGATAGGCGGTGCGGCCGGAAGTACAGAAAGGGCGGTCAAGTGGCCGTGCGAGGGCGGGCACACTATATGCTCCATGGGCACAGGTGATCTGGATACAGCCTCGGAGTAAGTTGGCATGTGAAGAGGAGCACTATGGCATGGCTGAGGAAGAGTTGTCATGGACACCAGCTCCTCTCTGATCATGTTACGCAGACCAGGTGCGTGACCGTGTTGGTTCCGAGCGCAGGGTGTGTCACGCTGATGCAACTCTTCACGGATGATGTCGCGAATCAGAGTACGGAGCTCAACATAGCCAGAGGGGCAGACAGGCAAGGTGTCGTGTTGAATCCGGATGGACTGGAGATGGTCGAGCCGCTGGCAGATCGTTCGCACATCGGCAATGGTAGTGGGGTTCTGAATCGCCATAGCATTAAAGGCAAAATGAGCGATCCCTTTCAATATGTGGCGTACCTTCTCCGTTTCAGGCATGTCCTTGTCGAACCGGCGGCATAGCGCGAGGACATCTTCAATGTATGAAGCGTAAGTCTCCTCCGGGCGTTTAACACGGGCATCAAGTTTCTTTTTGGCTTCATTCGAGCGAGCAGAGGATGTTCCGAAGATCTTACGTATGTCCTCCTTGAAGTTCGCCCAATTAGAGAAGCCGTCCTGGTTAAGGAACCACGTCTTCGCGACTTCATTCAGGGACCAGCAAAAATTCTTCAGTTTGAATGCGTCGTCCCACCGGTTGAACGCGCTCACTCGCTCAAACTGGTCAAGCCATTCCTCAACGTCTTCACCCCGAAGGCCAGCGAAAAAGGGCGGTTCGCGGTGGGGGCTGGTGACAGTGAAGGTGGGTTGGGCGGGAACTGCAGCGTTGTTGCCACCATTGCTGCTCTCGCAATCCATGGGGCTAGTTGGTAAGCGCCGACCTGATCGAAGCTCCAACTCTGCGATCGGGAGAGGCAGACGGCAGGATCGAAGGCACCCTCCACCACTTGAGAGAGTCGAGGAATCGTGAAGGAAAGCGGTTTATTCCGAGAGCCGAGGACCCAGGAAGACCCCGTCAGGAAGCGGTGATGATGATGCCAGAAGCCGAGATGATGACGATGAAGCGATGACGATAGGGTGTCCTATCGGAGCACGGCGATTGTCCCAGCACAGTAGATTGTGCCAGGACTGTAGATTCTGCTGGTGCTCACAGTATGTATGTATGTATGTATATATGCATGTATGTGGGTATGCATGTATGTATGTATGTATGTATGTATGTATGTATGTATGTATGTATGTATGTATGTATGTATGTATGTAGCGAATCAGAATAGGAAATGAGGGACTCGTAGAAATAACACAGAAATAAGGGTTGGCAGTCAAGAAGACCTCGGAAAGCAAAGGGGAGGTTGTGGTAGGCCATTGAAACAGATCAAGAATTTGGAAAGAAAGAAAGAAAGCGAAGAAAAAATGCCCGCCAGGTGGGATCCGAACCCACGACCTCCAGAATACCGGTCTGGTGGGATAACCACTACGCTACCGGCGGGGCGATTTTCTCCCCCGCTTTCTGGGGTATTTATGTCAATGTAATTTTGTTCCTGTGCTTGGGGGTGGTAGCCAGCGCCACTCTGACTTCTCGGGGTGAAGGGGACCTTCTTTTTAATCCCCGCGCCGTGACTCGAGTGTCTACGACATGTCGAGAGTGGTCAACCAGCGTTGAACCCTCTTAAGCTCCCTATGGCACCAAGACTGCCAGAACAGAGGCCCTCGCTATGCATGTAGCGAATCAGAATAGGAAATGAGGGACTCGTAGAAATAACACAGAAATAAGGGTTGGCAGTCAAGAAGACCTCGGAAAGCAAAGGGGAGGTTGTGGTAGGCCATTGAAACAGATCAAGAATTTGGAAAGAAAGAAAGAAAGCGAAGAAAAAATGCCCGCCAGGTGGGATCCGAACCCACGACCTCCAGAATACCGGTCTGGTGCGATAACCACTACGCTACCGGCGGGGCGATTTTCTCCCCCGCTTTCTGGGGTATTTAAGTCAATGTAATTTTGTTCCTGTGCTTGGGGGTGGTAGCCAGCGCCACTCTGACTTACATACATACATATATGTATGTATGTTTGCAAATATGCATGTATATATGTATGTATGTATGTATGTATGCATGCATGCATGCATGCATGCATGCATGCATGTATGTATGTATGTATGTATGTATGTATGTATGTATGTATGTATGTATGTATGTATGTATGTAAGCATGTATCTATGCCTGCAACTGGAATCAGCCACTTGCCTCCCGGCCTAAAGAGTAGCCGCGCAGCTGCCTGCTCCGCTTCAAAAGAACAGCCGTAACAGAAAAATCTGTGCTCCCTGTGAGGTCCCAAAAGCTTGGTGTACACACGTACTGTGAACCTGCTTGTCACTTCGCAAAAGTCAATTAAACATGAGATGTTGATTGTACTGCGAGCGTTAGCAATTTAGTTCGCTATTTCACATGCTATGAAAGCCTTAAACTGACCCGACAGCGTTATTCATCAAACCTGCCTTCAGAGTCGCTAAAATTTCATTATCCGTTTAAATATCCGTTTAAACGGTTACATTTATATCTCTGCGCGGGTTAAGATTCAATAATTTTATGTGTCCTTTCGAACACACAAAAAACATCGTAAGCTCTTTAAAAAAATGTCGGGGCAGTAAAGTGGTGTTACCATTTCAGGGCATCCCACAAATGCAAGAATGCGTCATGCTACCAATGAAAGCGATTGAAACTGCCGTTGTAAACTGAATTCCAGAGATCGAGGCTTCCTGATTTGTTTCTATTTATGCTCTTATTGAAGGCTCAAAGCCATAGTCGGGAAAGATCGAGCTTGCTACGAACCACGGCGTACAAGTTTATTGTCGTATTTCGGCCTTTCTGAGATTCCCGGTGGGTCGCCGCTTTTTCGGCGTAGTAATGAAAACTTATTGTCGCTTCCATGCAATACATTGAGCGTTGAGGAACCGAACTACAGCATACCACTCTTGTATGTGCCTTTCACGCTCACATACGGCGCGAAAAAGGAACGAAGCGCGCCCACAGTGTGCATTCTCCCGGGCCGTTCAGCGGAGCATCCACACTAGCAGCGCGATGCTGTCGCCCCCTACATGTCGATGTCGCGGCGAATAGCACTACAGTCCGATGTTGACCGTGTTTTGCAGTGGTGCGAGCTCTGGCAAATGAAACGCAATATTAATAAGTGTAAAGGCATGCGCATTTCTCGAAGTAAGACCCAAGCATTCTGTTACTCTATTAACAATGTTCCTCTTGAAGATGTCCCGTCCAATAAATACCTCGGCGTGCACATATCATGTACCCTGTCCTGGAAAACGCACATCAATTATGTTGTTAACAACGCCAATCATACGTTAGGGTATCTCCGGAGAAACTTTAATAAGGCTACTTCTTCTTTGAAATTGCTTCTCCATAAAACATTAGTTTGTCCAAAATTGGAGTATGCGGCCAGTGTTTGGGATCCGAACACGGCGTTCCTCTGTTCCGAGTTAGAAAGCGTTCAGAATCGAGCCTCGCGTTTTATACTTTCAAATTATCACCGCACATCCAGTGTTACACCTATGAAAGCAAGCCTATCTTTGCCTCTTCTTGAACATCACAGAAAAGTGTTCCGTTTATGCTTGTTCCACAAGATTTACCATTGTAATCCCATCCTCAGAAGCAGGCTATTGTCCAGTCCATCTTACATGTCGTCCCGGATCGACCATCAGCACAAAGTTCACGTTCCATTGTGTCGCACAAACCTGTTTCAGGATTCCTTTGTCCCCAGCACTTGTGCAAGCTGGAATCGCCTTCCTCGGTCCGTAGCTGAAATCGGCAAGAGATTGCTTTTCGTTCAGCCATAACCAACCTGTTTTCATAACAAGCTGTTATTTGTAATGTTTGTTGTTGTTGTTTCGCTGCGTTTGTCTGTATTATTGTGCATTTGCCACTCCCCTCTGTAACACCCTCGGGCCCTGAGGGTAACACAAATAAATAAATAAATAAATAAATAAATAAATAAATAAATAAAAGATTGTTTTCCAATCAACCATTGTAAGCATCTGTGTTTAGTGGGCAACCGGATCACATGAGCTACGATTCAAGGGTGATCTCTAGAAAAAAATCTATTTGTTTTATTGCAAACCTGTAGTCATAACTTAAAGGCCAACTCCACTCACATTTTTTTTTGCCCAAATTTGATCCATATAAGTAGTCTACGGTCGTGAAATACACCCTCCAGAGATGCTGTGAAGAGTTTTGGCGAGATAGTGTCTCCCTATCTTACTCCCTTTCAGATAGGGAATTTGTCTCTTTGCTTGTAAAGTCTTATCCTGCCCGTACATCCCTTATATATGTCATCTAGGTGTCTTATGTAGGTCTATTCTATTCCCTGGTCCCTTAATGCCTTTAGCACGGCTGTGGTTTGCACTCCGTCAAACGCTTTCTCATAGCCTATAAAGTCCATGTAAAGGGGTTTAATATACTTTTGCGGACTTTTCTATCCCTCGATTGACAACATGGAGATGATCCATGGTTGAGCACCCTTTCTCAAACTCAGCCAGCTTTCTGGGTTGTTGGGAATCCAGATTGTCTCCAATGCGGTTAACTATAACTTTGGTAAATAGGTTGTAAACAACTAACATTAGGCTGATGGGTCTGTAATTATTAAGGCCCTTGGTATCTCCCTCTTTATGAATCAGAATAATGTTGGAGAATTTTTCAGGCTATGGGTACTTTTTGAGTCCTTAAGCATTCCGAACATAGTGCAGCAAGCTTTTCCAGCCCTACATCTCCTCCCTCCTTAAAAAGATCCACGGCTATGCCGTCGTCACCTTCAGCTTTTCCTTTTTTCATGTCGTTGAAAGCCTTTCCGAGTTCCTCTTTAGTAACTAGTGGGCTATCGCAAGTTAAGCTTGTACTGTCAGTAATTTCCCCTGATCTAACCTCCCTGCCATACAGTCTGGTGTGGAATCGTTCTGCTGCCTTTACTATCTCACCCATGTCGTGCGTAATGTTACCCTGCTCGTCTCTGAGTGCGTACATCCTGTTTTTGCCGGAAACGGGAAAAATGGTCCCGGAAAAAATGGTCCCGGAAAAAAGGGCCCCAGTGACCATCTAGGAAAAAATGATCCCATGCTCCAGTCGACGTGTTTCCCTTCAAGTTAGTCAGATCTGAACTTTCTTGCGGTTTTCATTTTGTCCTTTTGCGTTTTAGCTAAAGGGTTGAGAAAGAGATGGAATGTTTTAATATTCCTATAAGGAGCAGAAATTAACGCCTCTGGAGGCTAAAATCTAACAAAGCAAATTGGGTAGACAGACAGACGGACGGACGGACGGACGGTTTTATGGATGAATGTGTGGGCGATGTATGTAGAGAACGATGGATAGATGGATGGATAAATGGATGGATGGTAGGGCTGAAAATCGATTAAAAATATTAATGCAAGTAATTGGGTTAAAACCGCACTAACAACAGCGAGGCCTGGAACCGTCGGTTTAGTAGCTTAGTCGGACACAGCCATCTCAGTGTCTGGAAGGTCATAGAAGCTCTACGCTGCGGGGTTTCATCAGTATCGGTGAAAATTGCACCGGGTCTAGGACATTTCAGTGCAGGACACTTCGGTGCAGGACGTTTCGGTGCGGACATTGCGGTGTACGGACATTTCGGTGTACGCATATTTCGGTGTACGGACGGGTACCCGTACGGACATATCGGTGTACGGACGTTTCGGTGCACGCACATTTCCGTGCGCAAACATTTCGGCGACCGAATTACCGGGTGCTAATTTGTTTGAAAGGGCGTTATATTTTTATTCTCGCTCAACATAGGTTATGGACGACAATCTAGAGCAGCGATTGCATTTTAGATTGATGTCGTGTTCGATTTTTCCCAGGTATTTTTATAAACTGGACGTTTGTATACTTTCCTTTAATACCTCGTTCAGGTAACACCTGTTATGCAGATTGAATTCTTTCGTAAGTTTTTTTTTTATTTACTACAAGACGTTATTTATATTCGCTCTTTTTTGGAGAATGCTAATCACTTAGACAATTATCCGGTGTCTACGATGGCTAACGCACTTTTTTTATGTACGCACTTTTGTATGTACGCACTTTTTTATGCCCCGCCCACACTTGACTAGCCCCCTGGGCAGACCCCCCCCCCCCCCCCCCTCGTGACGCTCGTTCCATTCACTACACATCACATTCATTGATTGATTACGGGGTTTAGCGCGCCGACGCAACGCAGGCGGTGAGGCGCGTGGTAGTGGAGGGCTCCGGATTAATTTTAACCACCTGGGGATCTTTAACGTGCGCTGAAATCTCGAACACACGGGCATTTTTGCTTTTCGCCTGCTCCAGAGAAGCGGCCCTCGCGGCCGGGAATCGAACCCGCGTCCTCGTGCTCAGCAGCATCACTACACATCAGCAGGAGCATCCTGTTTGTCCTGTCGGTACCTTCACTAGTCGAGGTTGTGTGGCAGCGGCTTACCCTCCTCACAACGTGCGGGTTTAAAACAGTCATGTGCTGAGATTTATGCATACCATATGTGGTTTAGACGTCATCGATGGAAAACATCTGTCGATTAAACTAGCGTAACGGCAAATTAGAAAATAAATATGGGAGAGGCCATGAAAGCAACACAACCTGAATTTTGGTAAAACAAATGTTCTTGTTTCGATTAACCGGCTTTACTCCAAGACAGCTTTTTCCTACCTTGGCTTCGGGACCGATTTTTCCGGGACCATTTTTTCCTACCTTGGATTTGGGACCATTTTTTCCGGGACCATTTCTTCTGGGACCATTTCTTCCGGGACCATTTTTTCCGGGACCATTTTCTCCGGGACCATTTTTTCCGGGACCATTTTTTCCTACACCCGTTTTTGCTGATGGCTAGCTTTCTCTCAGTTGCTTTCAAGTTTCCACCCATTTGCAGCACTTCCTCGATCCCTGCCATGTTATATGCACGAATGTCGTTTGTTTTACTTCTGTTAATCAATTCAGACAGCTTTGCAAACTCAGTTTGATCCACCGCACGTGACGGCTTCATGTTTTTACGTTTTGCAATTAGTTCCTTTGTTTTCTTAGTCAGTTTTCTAGTTTCTTTCCTACATGCTGCTTCTCCCACACCTGCTGCAGATTCTTTCATTGCCGCTGTTAGGCTGTCATTAGCCTGTCTACATTATTCTCGTTCTCCTCGTAGAGAAGGGCAAATTTGTTTTGGAGAGTTATTTTAAACTCCTCCGTCCTGGCTCTGACTGACTCCATATTGGGTTTCTTATTTTTCCCGAGTTTCCTGCTTTATATTTTGAGATTCAGCCTTAGCTTGCATCTAGCCATACTATGAACGTTGCTCCGAACCTTACTTAGCACCTCAACGCCCTGCACAATACCACGGCTGTCACTTAAAATGAAGTCAATTTCGTTTTTCGTTGTACCACCACGACTTTTCCATGTCCATTTCCTATTATGTCGTTTGTAAATGAATGTGTTCGCCAACCGCAGGTTATTTATTTCTCTTCGTAAATCCTACCAGTGTATCTCCTCGACTGTTGCGATTGTCTATTCCAAATTTTCCCACTTACATTTCGCCCTTTTGGTTCTTACCGACTTTTGCGTTAAAGTGACCCATCAAAATCGTGAACTGTGTCGTTCCCTTCTTTATTGATGATTCCACGTCCTCGTAGACAGTGTCTGCGGCTTCATTATTGTAGCTAGTTGTTGGCGTATAGGCGTGTACTATCTTTAAGCTGTAACGCTTGTTTAGCATAATCAGAACGGCTGCGACTCTTTCGTTAATACTGAATAAATCTTCCACGTTGCCTTCTAATTCTTTATGGATTAGAAATCCCATTCCGTGTTCCTTCTTCTCACGGAGTCCTCTGTAGCACAAAATATGTCCGCTAGTCAGCTCCATGAAGCCCTCTCCTGTTCTTCTAACTTCGGTTAACCTTACGATATCCCATCTAATGTCCTAGAGCTCCGCCGGTAGTACAGCTAAGCTTCCCTCACTAGACAGGCGTGCGTTGAACGTTGCCAGGGTCAAGTTCCAAAGGCGGCTGGTCCCGACCCAGAAATTCTTAGCATCCTCTGCTGTAGCGCTGGCCTGGCGGCCGCCGTGGTCGGGTGCTCTACAGCTGCTGGAGACTGAGGGCTGAAATTTGCTGTGGAAAGTATTCAGAAAGCTTGACTGGGAAGACACAGGATTAAGGATAAACGGGGAATGTTTAAGTCATTTGAAGTTTGTAAACTAAATAGTACCGCTGAGTGGGACCACAGAACACCTGCAAAATGCTTGAGGAACTACAATCACAAAGCACGGCCGTGGTACCAAAAATAAATATGAAGAATATGAATAAATCTAAAGTAATGAGGAATAAGCATGCTGAAAGCGCCCTCTTTAGCTTAGGAAACGAAACGCTAGAAGAAGTAAAAGGATATAGCTACCGCGTACAGATTATTAGCGCGCTTACCCCAACCACGAGAGAGAAATCCGGAGCAGAATAGGTATGGACTGGGGAGCACTCGACGTGCAATCCCAAATGATGAACAGTAAGCTACCTCTGTCGCTTAAAAGAAAAATCTACAACCAGTGCATACTGCCAGTGATGACACACGGAGCTGAAACTTGGCACCTTACTAAACAACTGGAAAGCAAAATTGGATAGGGTCAACGGGCCATGGAATGAATAATGATAGGAGCAACACTTAGGGACAGGAAACGAGCTTTCTGGATCAGGTTACAAACTCGAGCTGATGCTATAATAGTTCAAATAAAGAAAAAGAAATGGACTTGGGCTGGCCACGTAGTGAGGCGAACCGACAACCGGTGGACCATTAGGGTAACAGAGTGGACACCCAGAGAAGGGTCTGGAAGAAGGGGAAGACAATAACACGATGGAGGGATGAAATACGGAAGTTCGGTGGCCCACAGTGGGCTCGGGCGGCGCAGGACAGGAGCTGTTGGAAGTCAATGGGAGAGGCCCTACAGTGGGCCTGAATAGGCTGTTGATGATGATGACGCTCGTGAAATCACCATGGTGAAATCCTAAGCCTCGTACGCAGAGAGCACACTAAGTGCCGTCGTTCAAAGTAGCTCTGTAGCTGATGACGTTTGCACCTAGCGGAGCGTCACCTAAACAATTTCCGAGCAGCCTGTGACGGAAAGGAGGAACCTGTCTCGTGGAGCTCGTGCTTCTCCGGCAACTGGCGCTCTGCAAAGCGGAGGGGTGCGTTCGCCGGGGGTTTCTTTGTTACACCGCCGCGCTGTACCACCGTTGGCATCACATGTTTAGAACTAACCGCCTAGGTCGCAATATCCGCAATTTTTTCAATGCAACAAAAGATATTCCAAGCCTACAATTATACGCGCTTGGGATGGTTCTGGTGTTATCAAAACGTTTTTTACCTCAAAATAATATTTTTCCTCCTAAAAATAGTGCGAAACGCGTACATGCCTTACATTTATCCATCATATTTCATCTTTCAGAGAAAAAGGATCTTTTATGAATTCTTGACCACTTGCACTTCTGCGTGCAATATTAGCTGTATTTGGGTTTGCCCAACGTTACCTCCCCCCTTTAGACCTCTCCAAACGTTTGGCGACCTAACTTTGCGCGCGGGTATAAACATTTGTCGGACTCGCCTCACTCACTTAGGAACCAAAATCAACCGTCCTCCCGGTAACAAATACAATCGCACAAAGATCGTCCGTTGTCTTCGCTTTGTACGAAAAAGCTAACGAAACTGCTCTTCTCCTAAACAATAAACTACAGTAGAATCTTGATAAATGGAAATCGCTTAAACGGAATTGCCACTTAAACGGAACAGTTGTCTGGAATTTGGTTGGTTTTGTATTCAGATAACGTAAAAAAAACTCTCGGTAATCGGAACTAAAATTTCCGCATCACCGTGTAAACGGAACCAGAAATGGAACTTCTTGTGAAATCCACTGGCATGAGAATCAGCTTTTTACGGTTCCGGCTGTTTCGTTCTTGTTTTTTTTTTTTTTTCTTCCTCTATGGTTTTTTAGCCTTGTTGGCCTCGTAAGCCTCGTCTCGTAAGTGGTTAGCCGTATTAGCGCAGCGAATGCGATATCGCAGTTCTTGTTCCAGTCGTTCGGTCTCGATTCTAGACGCCGAGGCTACAGGGCTCACCTCCTGTCGCCTCGTTCGTGCCATCGTTGTGCTATTCGTCCTCCATTACTACGTTGCCGTCTTCTAAATTCGGTGGCTCGTAAGCACTCGCAAAGTGTTGAGGCCTCTAGCCTCCGTGAAGATGCAGTTTCAAGGACTCAAACAAAAATAATTGACGCATTTTGTAGTGCACAGCGACTCATTGTTGCCAAATCAACTTTGTGAATGCTGTGCCTACGCTTCTTGAAGTTATCTTGCTTTCTGAAAACTATCAGCTACAGTCACTTTCTAGTGGTTAGAGTTCCATGAAATGCCCTTAGAAGTGTGTACGCACATAAATTTGCACCTTAGAACATCTCTCTCAGTAAACGGAACTCCTGTTAAACGGAACTAATTTTTCCGGTCCCTATTTACTGTTGCAGAGTGTTAGATTTAGTTTACCTAAAAATAAAGTGCTATCAGCTGCAGATGTCGATCGTTAAAGTAGCAAACGCAGGTAGACTGGCAACTTTTTTCGCGCTCTAGTGCTGCGGAAGTTGACATACGGTTTCGGGCGAACTTTACAGTTCGGTCCTCGATGTCCAGCGAGATGAAAGTTACTGGGAGGATATTCACAAAGGTGTTTGCACGTAAAGACATAGTAAAAACAGTTTGTCATTGGTCGCCGCCTGTGCGCGGTTTGTTTTCTTAAAAAAATAAAAGATAAAGTGAAATGATAGCCAAGGCGCCGGCTAACCAAACCTGCTTTTCGAATTCGTACGAGCAAGCAGCTTTGTAAGTGTGGACCTGCTGTTTTACTCGCAATTTCGAGTATTGCTACTCCAGCAGGTATTTTGATGCAAAAAGAAAAAAACTGCATTACAGCCTACTTCCTCTCGGTTGACAGCACCGCGATGACTGAACTGCGCCTAACTCCATTAGCTTGGGCAAACGTTGGTGGAAGTTATTCTGCCGAAATAACAACGCGAAACGTGACGCTAGCCCACAGGTTTGTAGGCTGCTGTGAGCGGCCGCCTGTACGGGCGGGCCCGCGTCCGTTTCGTCACCTACGTCACGTCCGGCCGCAGGTTATGGCCGCCTTTTTCTCAGTTTCGGTTCCGAACACGCCAATCTTCACCAGCCGTTGGCGTCGCTCACGTTCCTGTTTGAAATGCAGTGTTTGACAGTTCGTACTCTTGTTATGCGTGCTATTAGATGGCATTATTTTTACGTTCTCAGAAATTATAGTGCAGTTGGCCTTTAATGACTCCGTATATTTTTGTCTCTTTACATGATGTAAAATATTATTAATCTAGATACGTTATATTGTTAAACTTATCCGCTTTCACCGCTTTAACTAATTTTGCCGTATTGCCTTTTTTGTTGGTACAACAAATACATTGTATATTATGTATTGCAAGTGGTTCTTGTGTTCACTACTGTCTGTCTGTCTGTCTGTCTGCGTATGCGCGAGCGCTTGTGCGTGTGTGCGTAAATCAAGGGATATTGCACACTAATTGCACACTAGTTCATTACAGCGCGCCAATCTGGCGCGCTGTAATGAATTAAACTAAACTAAAATAAAATAAACTAAACTAGACTAGACTAGTGTAAAGTATGCCAAACTAAACTGAACTAAAGTACTTCGCCTTTTATTAGAAATGCCGCTGCCGAGGCCAAGGCTCACATGGCGACTCTGTGTGTCGCAGAAGAGCGCCTTAGCACAAGCCACCGTAGCGGGTATACGGCACATTCAAATAGTGCTTCTCAGGCAGCCGCAATGGCACCGACTGAGCTACCGTAGCTGCACCGTCGCCAGGCTTGTGCGTGAACACGCAGTAAAATGGGTTGTAAATATACTGAGTATGCTATCTTTAACTGAGCAGAGTTGTAAAAAACTCCGTGCTGGTTACAACGGTTCAGCTTGTGACATCTCAACATTACACACGGCATTCCCGGTTCTATCCCGTGTTTATCTGAACTGTTGATGCCGCTTGGCAACACCATAATTGTTGTCGCGGGAACAATTTTGTTTGTTCGCATGAAAGCAAGCCATGACTTCGCACTTTCAGATTGTCGCAATTTCAGATTCGCGCTTTCAAGTTAGCTGGGGTTTTACGCGCCGACGTAAATCTTTGCTGTACGAGAGTACGGGTTGGGTATGAGGCGCACGGACGGCCTCCAAGTAATTTTCGCCCCCGCTCGGAAGGGAGAGGGTAGAAGAGGCGGTGGGTTCCTGTATCGTAGGCTTTACGCATACGTGAGCGTTTTTGTTTCACCAAATTCACCAACAATTCCTGAGACATTTGACTTAACGAAAAGAGGACATAAACGATTTTCACCAAGGAGGTGAAGATCGTTTATGTTCTCTTTTCGTTGGGCGCATGCGATAAACCCTAGGATGTAAACTAGGGTGAAGCGCTGTCGTACTAAACCTCCGGAGATGTTGCCTGTACTGCTGCAGGCAAACTGCGTGCTTTTGTTATTGTCCATGTTTACTGACGAAAGTGAATACGTCGTATTTGACGTGGCAAGTGCTGTGTTATATAGCGAGTAATGCAAAAATTGAGGAACCATCTTGTCTTACAGAAGCGGATGGCCAGCGGAGCTGTTATGTTCACCAAGTCAAATGAACGAGGAAATCACTTGACGCGCGCAAAAGTATGTCGAGCCACGTCGCGGTGCGACTAACGGCTTTCCGAAGGCAGTGGCTTTCGGCAGGGACTCCGGCCTCTCTGGGTATACGCGCGTAAAGGCCCAACCACATGCACGCGTAAAATCGACGTACTCGCGCAACGACGTACGCCTGCGGCGACATACGCCACTGCCTTTACGCCGACCGACGACGTCGGAGAGGGCGAGAAACCTCATATCGCCGCAACGCGCGCGTAAACCAATGCGCGGGACGCTCTGTCCGGCCAACAACAGATCGAGGTCGTGACGTCACAGCCAAAAGTCACGTGATAAAGGCATTTTCGTCACGGTTCGCTTTGGCGTTTGTTTGATGCCCGAGTTTGTGTCAACGTAGCCGCGGGTCAACGTCATGGACGGTTGCTTACATGATTGTCAAGTGTAGCGTCGAGCTGTTGGTTGATGAACGCGCCGCGTATCTGCTTTAAGCGTGTTCATGTTGCCTGTTCGACAGTCACTGACTCCACCATGACTCCGCTGTAGTACCAGTGCCAGGCCCATAAAAAGTTTGGATGACCGATCGGCCACCGCTAACTAGCGCCGCTTTCACCGCTAGCGCCGACAGGCTTTCCCGCAATGCACCTGTGACGTGCGGCTAAAGGACAGGCGGAAGGAGTGGAAAAATACGAGCGCTACAAGAACAACGGACGAGAAAGGCAAGCAGCTGTCGTATTTGTCGTCCGTTCTTTTCATACGCTGTTATTTAGCGCTCATAATTTTTTTTATTTTATTTTGTCAATATCATAGACCAACTCAACCAAAACACGTTTCGAAGAGAAAGGTGCTTTAGGAGAGCACTTTAATTCGAAAATATTTGTTCCTATTAAAAGCTAGTTCAATAAAACAGCTTTAAAAGCAGCATTTCATATCCTCGCAGCCCTGGTCTATACAGAAGCTCCTATAAGATATATAACTAGGAGGGTTGCGGGCTTTTAGTTAAGACATTTTGTAGTGGTAGCAAATATTTCATCTCGTACCGAGTACCTATAGCATGGCACAAAAAAAAGGAAGCAGCAGCAGTAACCCGGACAAGCTGTTTCGATACCACAGTTGAAGTAAGGTCAAGTGGGAGGCTTTATCCATCTTGCACAAGAACGGAACCGATGGCTGTTTAATAAGTTGGTGGCCTCCCCTGGTTTACTTGGCTTCCTTTGCATTCTGGCTGCCTGTTTGTGAAATCTACCCGTGGGTATTCTAATTCTTGTGTGGTGGTAGTGTTGTTCCTCATAGAACAATATTGTAGTAATGATGTACACTGTCTGACCTTTTGAATAAAGCCAAGATGTAGGTTGCATACATTGTAGGGCTGGGCGTCGGTTAAAAGTTTTAATCCGATTAATCTGTCTGACCGTTCTAATCCTATTAGCTTTAATCTGTTAATTAATCAATTAATCGGTAGTGTTGGTTTTGAAAGAAAAATGACAAAAAATAATATTTAATGGAATCCATACACCAATGATAATAATAAAATGCTTCTCCGTCCCAACAGTTTTAATTGTTATCATCTCTGAGCATACTTGCATTGTTTTCTGTTGTAACGTCACGTAGGTTATTTGAACGCAAATATGGTCCTCGGCATGCACACACTTTCAACGCGGTACTCCTGTTTCGGTTTGCTCACATGACTTCGACCGACTAAAAAATTAATCGCAACTAAAGCATTAATCGGAAAGTTGATCGATCAATCGCCCACCCCTTATACATAGTACATTCAAAAGCACCACATAACGTTCAACGAGCCGCAATTTGTGCCTTTTGTAATTTGCACTGGGGACAAAAATTAAAATTTGCCACAATGTGCTGCAAACACCTCAGACATAGGAATGTAAAAGGGATCACCAGCACTTTCTTTTCAGTGGGTGTGTTGGTAATAGCTGAATTGTTTTTGCACCACCTTCAGCAGTTATAAGGGGACAGTGCATTCCCATTAGGTGAAGCAGAAGCCACTGAATGAAGATATTTACTTTCTCTAAGAGCACTGCATGTGGTTTTTCTCTTCTAATAAAGCCTTTGCGCTTTATTGAGTATAGGAGCCACACCACCATGCATGATAGTTTTGATTACAGTGCCGTTACCTAACTCTGTGCTTGTGATGTCAGCTCAGAAAAAACTTCACTGAAACAAACATTGAAGCAAACTTGTGTTCTGAGGCCCTGTTGCACCTAACACCGACTTTTTTTCCAGGAAATTCAATTGCAATAAAAAGCTGTGCCCAAACAGCCTCGTATCTTTTCCAATTTCTTTTGTGCATTATACTACTCGCTTTTTCTCCACAGATGTTAACTCTTGATGGCTATTGTTAGTCTCACTTGTAGCTTACGGACTAATTATTAGGTGAAGCCATGCAGACTTTTAGTGGGTGATGTACTTGATCTCTCATGTAGCTGACCGACGTGAACTTTTGGGCGGCTTCACACGTGTAAAGTGCAAAATTGGGATGAGACAAACAAGGATGACATGACCAACTGCTACTTCCAACTAGGATTTATTGGTAAGATACACTCGCATATATACAGGCAAAATTTTGACAAGATACAAAGGATGACAGGAACAAGTGCAACTAAGTATTACTGGTAAAGTACAATCGTGTATATACAGAAACCGTGCGAACACCAGCAAAAAAAGCAAATTCCAGCACACAAAACAGTTATGCACCGGCACATAATAATATTTGTGACGCAGCTCATGCCCTGATGTACAAAGTATAACTAGAGATCGGAACTTTAGGCAAAATTCCCATTTTTTTCCTGGAGTCCCTGTAAACTTTGTTCGACATATAAGCACGAACTACAGGAATTAAATTAATCAACTGTTGATAGTGTCTATAAGGGCCTATTTTTAGAATCGTGTCTATATTGGCTTTTTGTTGCCCTAAAAATGCCTTTTAGGCTTGCTGAGTCCATTTTACGTAACGTGTTGCCCCAAAACATTCCAACAGAGTCAACTCTTCAGAACCTATACCTGCTATCAATGTGCAAGGACATTAAAAATTCACAGCTTAGTGACTCATGCATATGGATTTCAGTGGACAGGGGATTACATGTGTCCAGATTGAAAAAGTGTGAGGGCCACTCCAACTAGAAGCCTTTGGAGAGAAACTTCCTCCTCTCGGAAACAGTACAAGGCAGGGAGCAGATGCAGAGGCAACTTTGAGGGCAGAGATTTTTTAGTCTTAAGAAAGCAGGACCTGGAGGCAGTAATTTGGCAACGAGTCTGATATGGTGAGGGGAAAATGGGGTCGGCAAAGTGGTTAGAAGCATTCAGGCTGTGTCTTTGCAATCACCGGATAGAAATATTGAATAGTGACCATGAATATGCTGGAAGACTCAAAGCATCTTCCTGTCCCAGTGCTTTACTGCGCTGATTGAGCTAGTGTACATGTGTGTTCTTGCATTGAGCATTTGCAGCTTTGACAGTATAATGCACAGCTGAGAGTTTCAAAGGCAATTGGAGTGACAATAGCATGAATACAGGTGACTATTGACATCTCGATGGGGAAGGCTTGCATAGGTGACTCTTCCTTCTCTCAGTGGAATGGCTGCTTCTATGGGCAACCCAAAGTGGGTATTGGAAATAGTAGTCATGGGTGTATAAAGCCATGGGAAAAGGTGTTCTGGTCAGGGAAGGCTCGCCATAAAAATAAGAATACAGCGCTATGACCACTCACAGCTGGATGAACTTCGCTTTGCTCTGATTAAGTTTGTGATGATACTGAGCCGGGTGTGTTCTAAGAAAACAGAGGGACAATAAAATACCACAACACTGCAAATGGCTTATCTGTCAATATTCTCGTCCTGTACGATCACTGGGTGCAATTAGGGCAGTTACAAGTGCAGGAGGTGCATATAAGACAGGCTCACCACTTGCTGTAGCTATAAGGCCTGGGACGTGCAGTTATCAAACTTTACATGCCTTCAGCTTCCCGCTGATTTACGATTTAAAGGTTGCTTTTTTCACTATTTAGGCAATGTAAAATAGTATGCATGCAATATGTAATAACATGTATGTAAGGCACTTGTATTTGGAAGCCCGCATCATACAGCTGCCTGCAAAAAATTTCTGCCCGTGCAAGCATCGCACTCAGCCATCAAGAGCGCAGACATCAAGCGCGATAGCAAGCTAAGTGCAATGGCTAATCTCGCCTTTACCATAAAACAAATTCTCCGTTAGTGTGACTAACCTCTTCAGCTTTCAGCTCTCTCTCTCTCTCTGTCACCGTGGAATTCGTAGATGTACCGGAACACGATGAGCTCGACCACGTCTCGTTTGCGCATTTACCTGTCACCGCAATAACAAGCCGAATGTGGTACGTCCAGCGTGGCACCCCAATGCACACAATCATTTCCACATCACTGAATTCGCTGCATCACAGCACGGCATATCCTCCCTTGGTGAACTGTTTTGCTGCATGTTGTTGCTGACGGCAACGTGACTTGTTTTCTTGTAGGATATGGGGGCGCACAATTAGTGGTGTCACACTTTGTCCTCGATTGTTAGGGAAAATATCGGTGTCGTCGTGTTGTCGCCGTTTCACCGGCGAGGGCTCAAGGTGACGGCTTCATTCGTGAACTGGCTCAGAAAAACAGACAACGCGATGTCGAGGGACACTTCGACGATACACTTACTTGATTTAAGTAACCGGCCATGACAACGTATCACGCGGGTATCATCTACGTGGAAAGAAACCAACTCGGGCACAGAACAAATTCCCAGGGGCAAAATGACGCAATAACATCAATAAAAAAAAGCGGCGAAGCCAGCGTAGCTCACACACAGTGCCTTTGGCAATCGCCTCCACATGCTTTGGCTGAAGCCTTG
This sequence comes from Haemaphysalis longicornis, assembly GCF_048455015.1. Classification (NCBI taxonomy): domain Eukaryota; kingdom Metazoa; phylum Arthropoda; class Arachnida; order Ixodida; family Ixodidae; genus Haemaphysalis; species Haemaphysalis longicornis. Next base: position 410,201,210 of record NW_027526203.1, read on the forward strand.
GGTGAAACTTCTGACCACGGTGCATGGCTTCTTGATGCTATCCGCATGCCTTTGTGATAAAAGTAAAAACAAAAAAAAAGCCCACGGCCCAGGAAGTGACGAAAACGCCTTCGCCACGTGACTTTCAACTGTGACGTCACGACCTCGATCTGTTGTTGGCCGGACAGAGCGTCCCCCAATGCGCCGCTCAGTGTGGCTTGACTACTCTGTACTCAGCTTTGTGGCGACCAGTTCAACTGCATTTTAACTCAAATAAAACAAATAATGCCTATTCTTAGAAAATTACGTATATTTAATGCAGAAACTACTGAAACAGTTCTTGGGACATTAAAAAACGTTAAGATTTAGTATGCATACTTGACAGGCACAAAACCCTTCGCTACATTTGGCCTAAACTGCCTTGCTCCCATAGTTGCTCGTTGCTTCGCGTGTTTTGTCCGGTTGTTTGGTCCCTGTATTTTACAAATTACTTCGTTTTATTGCATAATTAATAGAGAAGTTAGCTTATTTATCAATTCGCTGACTTGTTGTGCGACCTGACCGCCGATAACAGCACCGCCAGAGGTCTACGTCAACACCATGCGCCTAGAGTTCCTGTATATGCTCCCTACCGTAGGGAGGCATATACAGGAACTCTACATGCGCCCGAAAGTTTGCGTCGATGTCTGGCGGGCTCTGACTTGGGCGTAACAAGCGCGTAGCAATGCATTCGGCGTACGCCGGAGTACGCCGGTTCCTTACGCGCTTACGCCGGTTTACGTCGTTGCACGAATACGTCGGTTTTACTCGTGCATGTGGATGGGCCTTAACTTTACCTGCACACTGACCCGCCGCGGTGGCTCAGGGGCTAAGGCGTTGCGCTGCTGAGCACGAGGTCGCGGGTTCGATTCCCGGCCGCGGCGGCCGCTTTTCTGATGAAGGCGAAAAGCAAAAACGCCCGTGTGTACGAGTTTCGGCGCACGTTTAAGATCCCCAGGTGGTCAAAATTATCCCGCAGCTCACCACTACGGCGCGCCTCATCGCCTGCGTTGCGTCGGCGCGTTAAACCCTACAATCAATCAATCAATCAATCATTTACCTGCACACTGGAACGCTTCCAATATGGTCGTGTGGAAATGCGTCCCGCAGCGTTCGCACCGCTGCCTCCTGCTTTTCCGTGTCTTTCACGTAGGCGATCTTGGACAATTCACTCCTGCACCACAAACGACCAGATATGCTACACGCGTGTCCAAACTCATTGCCCAGAAATCGGCGCTTGAACTTCACGTTCGCTTTTTTTTTTTTAACTTTTACGTGTTCGCAGCGTCATACCTGCGTCTCTTTGCAGGTGTGACGGCTCATGTTCGGCGAAGGGACTCCGGTTGGTGACGCATCTCAAGAAAGCGCCGCAGCAGCTTGGTTGCGCTGAACGTCCAGCCCTTCGTACGAGCTCGTGCGCACCATGCCGAAGCAGCCCAGCGACACTGAGCCATAAGCGAGATCGAGCCAGTTGATCCTATTAAATATATCAAAAATTCAATGTCTCTGTGCCTCCATTTCCTCATGCCCAGTGTGGACTGAAGGTCAATTTGAGAAACCGGCCCACCACACAACGTTGTCCGCTTCGCGGCGCGCGCCTGAGTTCTGATGGACGCGCTATGAAGCGCGTTGCAGCAAATGGACGCGCCCATTTTCTTTGTGTTTGATTTATTATGCACACGCTTTTCCCTGCGAGGCAGTATACCTCTAACCAGACAAGAAAATTTTCGTGTCCGCGTCAGCAGAAAACTCCCAGGCTACTACTGGCTACACAAACATCCCAGGCTACTACTGGCTACACCCAGGCTACACAAACAAACTACTCGCACCGCCAAGGATCGAAGTTGGGCCCGAACGGAGATGCGGAGCGAGAGCCCGTCGTTTTGCCGACTAAGCTACGCCCACACGTGGAGACGGGGGACAGACGGTGGTTTGTATTCAGCGTCGGGGGTGGGGGAGGGCGCTTTTTGGAGGCGAGACTTGACGCAAGAGTGAGGGTGAGGCAGTGAGAGAGATTACGCCATAGCCGGGCGTGTCACCCTCCTCCTGACCCTTCAAAAGACGCTCCTCTCCATTTTCTGTCTGCCTTCGCTGCTGTGTTCGGGACGTCGCCCCGGCGAATCCCAGGTAACGGCTGGCAGAGTCTCTGGTTACACTCTTTGTAGAGCCACGTGTGTGAATTCAAGTGACGCGGCATGGGTAATCGTTCTGAGTGTCGTTTACAGCTTCGCAGTACAACCACCTTCACAGCGCGTATTAGAGCCCATTTTTATGTGTTTTGTGATGCACGCTTCATGAAACGTGTGTTCTGACGATGCACATGCTTCTAGTTTTAGGGACTTGAGCTATAGTCGTCTCCTGTCGTCGTCGTCGTTTCATGTAGTCACGGTACTAAAACACCGGGACACTCGTTTTCCAACGCCTCGCGCTAGAATGTAACGCGTACTAAGAGAACACACCGGGACACTCGTTTTCCAACGCATCGCGCGACAACCTTTCATCTCTATGGGCAAAAGCGCGTACTAAAAAAACACACGGGGACACTTGTTTTCCGACGCCTCGCGCTACAACGCTTCGTGCTTCAAAGATACCAGACCTTTACAGCAAAGCTGTATACTTCAACCCCCCAACGCTTTCATATCCGTGGGCAAAAACACCAAGGTGCCAATAATACACTTGTACACTGTACGCTTCGCCCCTTCCTAGGTTTCCCGTTAGTGGAGATGGCCCGGTTTTTTTTTTCTGCACACGACATGACCAAAAAAAATTCCTTGGGGCACTAAAGGGACAGCTAACCGCTCTTCGTGGAGCCCATGTCCTCTAGCGCATTTGAAAGCTAGCGTTTTATGAAGCGGAGTAACCACAAGGAATTTCCAAATAAATTCTCAGTATTAATTTTAATTCGTCACTAAACTTTTTGATGATGATGATGATTGATCATTGCTAGTGGTAGCTCTTTAATAGGGGTAGTGCTCTTTGTAGCGGGGTGATGACGTGTCATCTTATAACAAAAACTAATGTGCCCATTTTTTATACTCTTCGTTTAATGCTGGCGCTGCTCTTAGGGAAGGCACAAAAAACTTATTAGGCACAAAATACTTATTTTTTATGTTACAGGTGGTAGCTGTCCAAGGAAATATTCCTTCTATCTTTCTATCTCTGCTTTTCGTCCACCAGCATTCTAATCTTCTTTTCGTCGCCTCGACAGCCTTGAAGTTAACTCCCTCTGTGCTACCCTTAAATCCTAGGGCTTCTGGAAGCCGAATATTTTCCTCATGTAGATTTGGATGGATACAATCGCATTCTAACACTATGTGCCGTATAGTTGCTATTTCTTTTCCGCATACAAGGCATACCCCATCATTTTGTGTATACTTCCCCACAAAGCACTTAATTCGCAAGCAACCTGCTCTATCCTCAAAAAGCAAAGCACTGACTGCCCTTGGAATTATCAGAGAAATTTTCCTTTCTGGTGTGTAATTTCTCAGCCCTGTACATCTCTAACGACGTTTTAGCTTCCATTTTTTTCTCTCCATTTATTAGTTTCTATCTGCCTTGCCTCCTATTTGGTTCCCTTGGCTGTTTTGGATTTGCCACTGTTCTTTCCGTATGTCATCGTTAGCCTTCTAGTCTTCCTTAACCACGGCGTGTCCACGCTTTTCAAGTATAGGTACCTAAACACCTTAGCTACCCACCTACGTTGATCCATTGCTCTAAACCTCCTCTAAAAACATATTTTACTCTGCGCATCTGGAACTTCAAACGACGCCCAGCCCATATCTCCCTGCACTGCTTCGTTAGTTGTTTTCCATGCGCTCCTAAGGCCAAACGTCCTACTGCTCTCTGGTTCACTTCAAGGCCTGCTAGAGTGTCTGTTTGTAAGCAGAATACTGCATTAACAAATGTGAGACCCGTAACCATTACCCCTTTCCACATTCCTCTCACTACTTCGTATTTGTTATACCCCACAGAGCTCCATGCTTCATTATAGCTGCGTTTCGCTTTCCCTTACTATTAAGTTGCTCCGCATGAGTTCTTAAGTAGTTCTCCCCTTCATTTATCCACACTCGCAAAAATTTATATTCCTTGACTTTGGGAAATGAAATTCGCCGTACTGGATTGACACTGCGTCAGTGCTAGTGTCATTGAAAACTATTATTCTTGATTTTTCTGCGCTAAAATTTAACCCGAGGTCGGGGGCTCCCTGACCTCTAATATTTATGCGCCGTTACATATCGGTCCGGTTATCAGCTAAAAGAACACTGTTGTCTGCGTATAACATTCCCGGTATGCGCTGTTGTACCCCTTCGCCTTGCAACATATGCGTTAGGTTGAACCTTAATTGACTTTCTTCTAGTGCCTTTTCTAAACCTGCCATGTAAAGCATAAACAGTATTGGGCTCAAAGGGCATACCTGTTTCAGTCCCCTATGGGTGTTGACCTGCTGTGCGTATTTCTGTCCTTCCCATGTCAGGTGCACTCTGTTATCTTTATAGATTGCTATAAAGAACTGTATTAACTCGTCATCTAATCCCTGAAGTTTCAGCATTTTCCCCAGCAATTCTCTGTTTGCGTTGTCATATGCCCCTTTAATGTTCAAGAACGTAATCCATAATGGTCTATTTGGCGCTTTCGCAATTTCAATGCATCTGAATGCAATTCGGACGTGCAATCCTGAAATCTGAAAGGTAGCGCCACGTAGTGTCTGAACATGACACTACCGCACGAGTTTAAACACCCCCACATCATTTTCAAGGCGTGATTCAAAAACCGCATAAAGGAGCAGGAAAGGCAGTATTTTATTATTGTTTTAGCTGAGGACAAGTTTTTGAATACCTCTTTTCATCTCCCGTACAGTTGCCGCACGCTGCTTCCGCAGTATGTTGCCGCAGGACTTCCTGTCATGGTTGGCAGCATTATTTCTGCCAGCATACCTAAGTCTGATTGATAAAAAAACTCCGTTTTCAAACCTTTTAGGGAGAGATAAAAAACTGCTTCGGTTCACTTTCACTTTCGGTTCACTTTCACTTTCGGTTCACTTTCACGTATCACTACAAAAATCGGTTGCATGTCTCATTCAGTCTGCTTACCTGCTTTTAAGGCGAAATCCTGGCGATGTTTATCATTGAGTCTCTTTCTTTGCTTTTGGTGCAAATCATTTGAACAAGCAGGCTGTTAACTCACTCCACGTGTTCCCCAGAATCAGACTTCTTCGTGGCGGAGGTGTGCCTGTCCCGGAAAAAATGGTCCCGGAAGAAATGGTTCCGGAAAAAATGGTCCCAAAGCCAAGGTAGGAAAAAATGGTCCGGGAAAAATTGCCCCAAAGCCAAGGTAAGAAGAGAGAGAGAGACAAACATTTATTGTACTAGTGAGCAGAATGTTCTAAGGGGATGTATCACGATTGCCCTGCGCGCAGAATCCCCGTCGCGAAAACTCCGCGACGTTAGTCCCGTGTCTCATTTGCCCCGCGTGCAGTATCCCCGCGTGCCATTTGCCCCGATGCCAGTTTCCCCGATCCATTCTCCTATTATGGCGCGTCATTTTCTTTTCAGTGACTATAATTTTTTTAATTAGAGTAAAAGTAAGGTTGGACGATCTTCTCAAGAAGAAGATTAGGTATGCCACTTTCCCAAAGTAGCACTGGGGCGTTATTCCTTCTTCCCTTAGCTGCGATAATTTAGATGAGGGTTCAAAGTACGATGGCGGTAAACGCTATCCCCCCCCCCTTCCCTCTCCGCTCGGGTCTAGGACATTTCGGTGCAAGGACATTTCCGTGTATTTATTTTGGGGCACGGACGTTTCGGTGCGGAAGCTTTCCGGGAAACGAATTATCTGGTGCTTACTTGTTTTAAACAGTCATTCTATATTTCCACGTAACTAGGGTTATGGAGCCCAATAATCTACTGCAGTGCTTGCACATTTACATTTGCCATTTTTATTGGCGGCAGGTATTTGAATCAATTGAGCATTTCAATATTTCTGTTTATACCTTGTTCAGGAAACATTTATTACGCAGCCAACTAATTTATTCGTTTCGGTGACCATTTTATTTACTACAGCACTTTATAATGTAGATTCGCTCTTTTTTGCAGCATGCACATCAGCTAAGGAAATCAGCCGATGTTTACGACATATTTTGCAAGTAATTTTCTCTATATAAAAGGCACAGTCCCACTATCGTTAGACGGCACCTTTACAAACATTCTGTTGCTCCCAAAATGCTGAAAATATGAAGTGTTTTATGCCAGCAGCGCTGTGGCGCTAAAATAAACTTGCAAATACTGTTGTCGGCAGCTTTTTCTTACTGAGTCTAGAATATCGTCGTGAAGGAAGAATGGGCCTTTTTGAAGACAGCTGCAGCTTCTATCTCTCTTAAACCTTGCTAAAGCGTGTATGGACGGTTCCAGGCCTCGCATTTGTTTGTGCGGTTTTAATCCAATTACTTGCATTAAAATTTTAATCCATGCTCAGCCATACCATCCATCCATCCATCCATCCATCCATCCATCCATTCATCCATCCATCCATTCATCCATCCATCCATCAAACCATCCGTCTGTCTGTCTGTCTGTCTACCCAATTTTCTTTGTTAGATTTTAGCCTCCAAAGGCATTAATTTCGGCCCCTTATAGGAATATTAAAGCATTACATCTCTTTCTCAACCCTTTAGCTAAAACGCAAAGGTACAAAATAAAACCGCCAAAACGTTCACAGCCGACCAACTTGAAGAGAAACACGTTGACTGGGCCATGGGACCATTTTTTCCTAGATGGTCACTGGGACCATTTTTTCCGAGGCCATATTTTCCAGAACCATTTTCTCCGGGACCATTTTTTCCGGCACCATTTTTTGCGGGACCATTTTTTCCGTTTCCGGTACAAGCATATCTTTCAAATGTTTTTGGCCAGGGCGGTTGAATCAAAGGACAGCCAGGACGAGAAACTGCAATTTTTGCGTCTAAGTTGCTCAAGAAAAACTGTCGTTTTTGTCAGAGACAGTGGAGCGCAGTAGACCCCACGCGTTGCTATTGCGTATGCAGACATGTACGCAAAGCCTTTCGAGGCTAGACACTAAGCGCCTGGTATTTAGTCATGAAACTCCTGTGCACGCGAACATGTTTTATTCTTGGCACAGCGCACAAAAACAAAACAAAAGGGAATTCGCGTGGAATATTGCAGTTCTATCACCGTCAACTTCGCCTGCATTTAATTTTAAAAAGTATCCAGCATTTCTGGCTGTCAGTAGCAAAATATTCGAAAAAGTAGATCACAAAATTGGGGATTTTCGTTTTCAGTTGACAATGTGTTCTCAAGTTCAGATTTTAAAAGGAAACAGGATCGGTGAACCAAACATTACTACTTCCGCAGCCAAAACAAACGAACAAAAAACTTCGTTAGACCGCGAGCAACCGCTGCTAAACCAAAATTTCGGTCAGGCACGCTGCCCCTGTTTTTTTAAACAAGAAGCTCCGCAGCTGCGGCCAAGGAGGCGTTGTGCTTTATAAAAAGCTCACGAGCCGCGTAGTACTTCATTACGGAGGTCATAAAAATAACCGGCACAGGTGCCCCCCTCCCCTCTCTCGTACGGCGGAGAGGAAAAGGTCGCCTTCTTTTCCCTCGGCCTCTCTTTCTCTGAAATTCCTATGTGGAAAACAAAGCCCCACTTCAAAGCGCTCTTCTGAGAGCCTCTGTTGCGTTGCTTGTCCTTCTCTATGACTCACGTTTTCAGGGCATCAAGCATGTGTATCCGCAGCAAGCAGCGAAATGAGAACCCAAAGTGGTCAATTTTAACAAACGTTATCGATCGGTAACGGCATCAAGTAATTTGCACGGAATGAAATCACGAAATTTGCGTTTCTGTTGAGATACTTGCTTTTATGTTCGTGCCTCCCCGTTGCTGGCGGCGCACGCGCACTGCAGTCGCAGGCGTAGGTTCAGGCCAACGGTTTGTCCTGTTGCCGCTGAGCCTACGACGGCTGGCTGCAAGGACGCCCAGATCTGCACTTAGCGAAGTGCAGAGCCCGAAGTGCGAACACAGATGAATTTGTTATTCGTACGGTTTGAGTGCTGATGTGGCTGTGGGTACATTTAGAGACTTCGTTCTATGTAGAATGCTCTATTGCACACGATAGGATTATTTGCAATCAAAGGTGGTCTAACACGGGTAGTGTACCAGTACATATGAAGCATGAAAAGGCACCTGTCTGAGGCCGCTACCTTTTACAATGGCCTCTGGCTATATATATATATATATATATATATTTATATATTGTGAGCACCAGCAGAATCTACTGTGCTGGGACAATCGCCGTGCTCCGATAGGACACCCTATCGCCATCGCTTCATCTTCATCATCTCGGCTTCTGGCATCATCATCACCGCTTCCTGACGGGGTCTTCCTGGGTCCTCGGCTCTCGGAATAAACCGCTTTCCTTCACGATTCCTCGACTCTCTCAAGGGGTGGAGGGTGCCTTCGATCCTGCCGTCTACTTCTCCCGATCGCACAGCTGGAGCTTCGATCAGGTCGGCGCTTACCAACTAGCCCCATGAATCGCGAGAGCATCAATGGTGGCAACAACGCTGCGGTTCCCGTCCAGCCCACCTTCACTGTCACCAGCCCCCACCGCGAACCGCCCTCTTTCGCTGGCCTTCGGGGCGAAGACGTTGAGGAATGGCTTGACCAGTTTGAGCGAGTGAGCGCGTTCAACCGGTGGGACGACGCATTCAAACTGAAGAATTTTTGCTGGTTCCTGAATGAAGTCGCGAAGACGTGGTTCCTTAACCAGGACGGCTTTTCTAATTGGGCGAACTTCAAGGAGGACATACGTAAGATCTTCGGAACATCCTCTGCTCGCTCGAATGAAGCCAAAAAGAAACTTGATGCCCGTGTGCAACGCCCGGAGGAGACTTACGCTTCATACATTGAAGATGTCCTCGCGCTATGCCGCCGGTTCGACAAGGACATGCCTGAAACGGAGAAGGTACGCCACATGCTGAAAGGGATCGCTCATTTTGCCTTTAATGCTATGGCGATTCAGAACCCCACTACCATTGCCGATGTGCGAACGATCTGTCAGCGGCTCGACCATCTCCAGTCCATCCGGATTCAACACGACACCTTGCCTGCCTGCCCCTCTGGCCATGCCGAGCTCCGTACCCTCATTCGCGACATCATCCGTGAAGAGTTGCATCAGCGTGACACACCCTGCGCTCAGAACCATCACGGTCACGCACATGGTCTGCGTGACATGATCAGAGAGGAGCTGGTGTCCATGACAACTCTTCCTCAGCCATGTCATAGTGCTCCTCTCTTCACATGCCAACTTACTCCGAGGCCGTATCCAGATCACCTGGGCCCATGGAGCATATCGTGTCCCCGCCCTCGCACGGCCACTTGACCGCCCTTTCTGCACCTCCGGCCGCACAGCCTTTCCATTCAACTTGGCGAGCACCGCGCCCTGTTAGCGACCGGCCCGTCTGCCACTACTGTGGCATCCGAGGGCACATTTCTCGCTTTTTCCGTCGACGACAGCTGGACGAGCACCGCGGCTACGCCCCATACGAGCGAGATAACCGCTTCAACTACGCCCCTCGCCAGCTTGTGTACTCGCCTCCTCCGCCTCGCTCTACACTCCCAATTGATTCCGATGACCGGCCCCGGGGTCCACGTCCTCCCAGACGCCGTTCGCCTTCGCCTTTTCGCCAATCTTCGTCCCCTCTCCAACCCGCATCACAAGTTTTCGACCGACACCCCGAAAACTGAAAGCAGCAGTTTTCTGGGGGGAAACTGCATCACAGGAAAAATCTCAAAATCCCCCTGAGTCACCAGCGAACACATTAACGGTTTTCATTGAAGGCGTTTGGGTTGAAGCTTTAGTTGACACTGGGGCTAGCATTTCGGTCATTCACGCAAATTTGTGGTCTCGGATACGCAAGGTGACAACGCCATATGATGGTCCTGCTCTACGTGGTGCCAACGGTGGAAGCATTCGACCATCTGGACTATGCACTGCGCGTGTTTTCATTGATGGCATTCGTTACCACATAAAGTTCGCGGTGTTGTCCCCATGTGCACATCAAGTCATTTTGGGTTGGGATTTTCTGTCATCAGCATCGGAAATCATCACCTGTAATCAACCCCCATTCACATCACTGACCCCTGCCTTGCCAGTTTGTCGGAAAGCGGAAGGGACCGTCTGGTCGCAACAACTGATTGTGTGCTCTCTCCAGGCGAAGAAACAGTTTTCTCCGTGTCGTCCGACAGAGTCACCGATGGCGACGTGTTGATTACACCAGCTGGCAATTCCATTCTCAAAGGAGTGGTCATACCTATACCTGTCTGGTCCTTCTGCTGCTTCTGCTGACCAAACACCAGGGTTCTTTTGACGCGTACTCTTCTGTACTAGGGAAGACATCTGCAGCGGTACACCACATCGACATAGATGAATCTTGTATCGTCCGTCGCCGTCCATACCGTGTGTCTATGTCTGAGCGAAAAATAATACAGGAGAACGTCGATGACATGCTGAAGAGAAATATTGTTCGCTCTTCATCAAGTCCCTGGTCTTCTCCTGTCATTTTGGTACAGAAAAAGGACGGTTCTGTATGATTTTGCGTGGACTATAGGGCGCTGAACAAAATAACACGCAAGGACGTCTATCCAATGCCTCGCATTGATGATGCCCTAGACACTTTTCAAGGTGCCGAATACTTCTCGAGCCTGGACCTCCGCTCTGGGTACTGGCAGGTTCCCATGCACGAGGCAGACAAAGAAAAAACAGCTTTCGCCACATCCTATGGTCTTTACGAATTTAACGTGATGCCATTCGGGCTGTGCAATGCTCCAGCCACATTCGAGAGAATGATTGATACAGCCCTTCGTGGCCTTAAATGGAGAACCTGCCTCTCTTATCTCGACGATATCGTCGTTTTCTCCTCGACTTTTGACGACCATCTGAAGCGCTTGGATGAAGTCCTCACCTGTCTTACCAACGCCGGACTTCAACTAAACACCAAAAAATGCCGATTCGCGAGCAAGTCCATCAAGGTGCTCGGGCATGTTGTGAGCAAAGACGGAATTCGCCCTGACCCGGACAAAATTATTGCCGTAGGCAATTTTCCCCGCCAAGCCCGCCAAAAAGACCTCCGCAGCTTCCTTGGTTTAGCTTCCTATTTCCGGCGTTTTATTCGTAACTTTATTGTGCTTGCTTCACCCCTCCACAAACTTCTTGCATCCACTGCCCCATTTGTGTGGTCTGACGATTGCGAATCCGCCTTTCAAAAGCTCAAGCATGCCCTAACGTCTGCGCCAGTGCTGCATTATTTTGACGAAACGGCAGACACTGTACTACACACAGACGCCAGTGGACATGGCCTTGGTGCCATGTTGTTACAACGCAACGCCTCCTCTGTGGAGAACGTTGTGGCGTACGCAAGTCGCGCATTGACACCTGCCGAACGAAACTACTCAATCACTGAGCAGGAATTTCTTGCAGTTGTCTGGGCCGTACAGAAATTTCGTCCATACTTGTACGGACGGCATTTCACTGTGGTCACTGACCATCATGCACTCTGTTGGCTTTCGTCGCTCAAAAACCTAAATGGACGGCTTGGTCGCTGGATTGTGAACTTACAGGAATACGACTTTACCGTGACATACAGGTCTGGCAAGAAGCACATGGATGCGGACGCCCAATCGCGCTGCCCTGTGTATCAAGAAGATGATTCGCCATCAAATGCGGCCCAAGTCCTCTTACCAATGGCTCCTTTGGACGATATCAAGTTCGACCGCATCGAAGATCTACCGTCCCTTCAACGTGCAGACCGGTACTGCAGCAGTCTAATTGATCAACTTACTGGTTCGACGAAGCCACTTAACAACCGCTTGCGGCGCCAACTGCAATAATTTCGACTTTTTGACGGTGTTTTATACCATTAAAATTACGACCCTACCAGTGACAAGTGGGTTGCCGTCGTTCTGCGATCTCTACAGCAGCATATTTTGAGGGTTTTTCATGACGACGCTACTGCCGGACATTTAGGTTTCCACAAGACCTACCACCGCGTGAAAAGTCGTTTCTTTTGGCCTGGCCTTTCCACCAGTGTCGCCAAATACGTCGCCTCCTGCGCGCCCTGCCAGCACCGTAAACGGCCAACGTCACCTCCTGTTGAAATGCTACAACCGCTACCTTGTCCGTCAAAACCGTTTGAAGTCGTCGGCATAGACCTGTATGGTCCTTTGCCCATTTCCACAGCTGGTCATCGTTGGGTTGTAACCGCCGTTGATCCTTTAACCCGCTATGCCGAAAACGCCCCTCTTCGGACTGGTTGTGCTGTAGAAGTTGGTGAGTTCTTTTTGCGCTCCATATTTTTGCGCCACGGACCTCCCCGAGCTTTTCTGAGCGACCGCGGAAAAACATTTCTGTCGGCTACTCTTGCGGAAGTTCTTCGTGCCGCCGACACTGTTCACAAAACTACGTCCAGTTATCCTCCTCAAACGAATGGTTTGACTGAACGTTTTCATCGAACACTATCCGACATGCTCTCTTTGTACATCCGACCGGATCACAGCAATTGGGCCACAATTTTTCCGTTCGTGACATACGCATATAATTCCGCAGTTCAGCGCACCACAGGTTTCTCGCCCTATTTTCTTGTCTATGGCCGCCCGCCTCCCTCCGTACTGGACTCAACTTTCTTGTCGGCACCTGTTGACTGCACGGCCAGTGTTCCTGAACAATTCGCTTCCCGTGTCGCTTACTGCCGTCGTCTTGCCCGTACGAACACAGAAGCCAGCCAAAACGCCCGCAAGTCTCGGTACGACGAATCGCACCGCGACGTCACGTTTCACCCAGGGGACGCGGTCTTGTTATGGACTCCTGCGCGTCAACCTGGCCTCTCAGAAAAGTGGCTTTCCCAGTACATCGGACCCTACACAGTGCTCGAGCAAACGTCTCCTGTAAATTATCGCGTGGCTCCAAACAGTGCCGTTACCGATCGTCGCTGCCGTGGAACAGAAATCGTCCACGTTTCGCGGCTCAAGCCTTATGCCCAGCGGTCCGACACAACCTCGACAGCGGCCGGGTGGCCGCTTTCGAAGAGGGGGGAGATAAGTGTGAGCACCAGCAGAATCTACAGTCCTGGGACAATCTACTGTGCTGGGACAATCGCCGTGCTCCGATAGGACACCCTATCGTCATCGCTTCATCTTCATCATCTCGGCTTCTGGCATCATCATCACCGCTTCCTGACGGGGTCTTCCTGGATCATCGGCTCTCAGAATAAACCGCTTTCCTTCACGATTCCTCGACTCTCTCTCTCTCTCTCTCTCTCTCTATATATATATATATATATATATATATATATATATATATATATATATATATATATATATATATTACTTACTTAGACTCACCACGAAAAACATAACATTTAATACGACGTTTCGGCTGGGGTCCAGCCTTTTTCAAGTGAAGTACAAGGGTAGAATACAGCGTATATAAAGGCTCGTAGGGAGCGCTGCGAGCACGTGGACACATGATTTCAAAAAGGTACAAAAAGAAAGTACAGCAAGAAACAAGTGGAAAGTGAAGAAACGTAGTGCAGGATTGGGCATGCCGGTAATCCATCTCAATATACAACGCGGCGAAAAGCAAGAGCGAGGCACTCAGGAAGTGTGTTTCATTCAGCCACCGCCCACCAACACACAGCAATATTAAGAAAAGTAAACAAATAAGGAAGGGGTGCTGGGCATCTCACTCCAAAGGAGCGAAAACAACCTGCCGCAAAAGGCGGAAGCGTGGAATCGAACAGACACAGGGGAACGCAAAACGCCAGCTATGTCTCAGGCCGGTCGCGGAATAAATGGTCCCGGAACAAATGGTCCCAACTTCAAACTAGGAAAAAATGGTCCCACCCCCAGGCAGCACAGAACTGTTCGGCCTAAAACAGGCCGGTGTACTTTGGCCGGTGATTTTCTGTCCGGCCGTTTTCCGGCAGCCATGTTCGGCCCATGTCCAAATGTGGGCCTTTTGGCCGTATACGGCCGTACTCCCATGGCTGCCCAACGGCCAGTGTCCGTCGGCCAGTCGACCGGCTTACGGTCATACGGCCAGATTCCAGCCGTAGGGCTCCGGCCATTCCAAAGCCCCCCGTGTACGGCCGAAGTACGGCCGCCGGAGGACAGCCGAGATGCGGTCGTCGGACTCCAGCCGGACTAAAGCTACCGGAAATACGGCCGTGCTACGGGCATTGCAGTTCGGCCACAGTACGTTAACTGTACTGAAGCCGGTCACTGCATGTCGCGCAAGCAGATGACTCATTCGCGCAGTGCAGAAGCAGCCCAAACCCAGCATTTTGGGTCCAATGTAGCTACATCAAAGTGAGCTCGCGCGCAACCACCAGCCGTCAAGCTTTCAGCGCAGCCTTGCTTAATTACCAGCCTCAGTTGACAGCAAAATTCATTTATTAAACAGTGCTCACAAATTGTCGTTCCTTTAATTGCTGTGCCTCTTTTACTGCCGAACACAGAAAATATTCAGTTCTTTGAAGAGCTTGAATAGTTGTATTGTCCAGGTCCTGATATCCTCTGTGGGGCGGCTTACCTGTAATAAACGGGGAAAGAGGAGTTGGGGGGGGGGGGGGCGGAGGGCGCATACTTTAGTGGGTTGAATTTCAGAGAGATAAATTGCGCCGCTTTTAGCCAATTTCTTTTAGGGCAATATTCCAGAACACTTTCATGCTATGACTACATAAGCTATTTTTATAAGAGTTGCTTGACCAATTTTGATGTATATAAAACCGGTGTGAATGCCTTTACGAAGCGTTTTGGTTCTCAACAAAACACTCAGGAGCATTTAATATAACTCCTTCACAAAAAAGTATGTCCAGTTTTTGCCCATTTTTCTTGCAAAGACATTTTCTGCTCGATCAACAATTCTGATGATCTTGCGCAGGGCTGATCCTAAGAAGGAGCGAACAGGTACTTTCATTTTCAATCTATTTTAATGTTGTTTTCATGAGTATACGTCCACACCACTTAATAGTCCAAAAGAACTTAATTTTCTTCTAATGTCATACTACGTTCAAAAACTAGACGCGTTGCGAATGACGCCCTGCTTCAGGTGGCTGCAGTTGTATTCCTCTGTGTTCACGCAAGGAAAGGCGTAAAATTAGAGTTCCATAATTTGTTTCAAACAAATAACGTAGCAATGGTAGCATGCATACAGGAAACCTTGCATACTGCAACGAATAGGGCAATAAATATTTTATTGGTCAAGGTTCAATGCGTAGGGTTCCCAACCCGTCGGAGGCAAACTTGTGCCTCTGGAAGTTTATTTATTTATTTATTTATTTATTTATTTATTTATTTATTGTTATTCATTTATTTATTCATTGTTTTAGTTATTTATTTATTTATTTGATGCTTGCTTTCCTTTGCATGCATTACAGAAGGGCGATACATAACACTAAGCATTAACTATGAGACAAAATAACAAAATAATTCTACGAAGCGCGCTGAAAATCGTCAATATAAACAGTTAATGCAATCATACGTGGAAGATAATTGCACTGCAGTATTGATGTAAAATAAAATGAATCGCGCAAGGCGTCACCTTTAAAGGAAAGTTAATAATTTTCTTTAAGCTAGCGGTCCCACTTTGCGATATGTAGAATGGCGCTTGGACATACTTCTCCCCTTCTACTCCAGTTTTCGAATGATAGATATTACGAAAAAAGTTCAACCTGTGGTTTCGTCTGTGACCTTTCACGTCCTGCCATTTCAGTTTACTTTTACTTTCTCTCATGCTAAGTTGAGCGTGGCAGTTACCTAATACGAATCGCACTGACATACTCTGTATGTTTTCGAGCGTATCAACGAGCTCTTTGGTGTAGGGATCCACGAAAACACATGCGTACTCCAAGATTGAGCGCACATGAGTGAAATACGGTTGTTCTTTTCAGTTAGATGAAGGTTACTGAAATTTCGTCTCAGAAAGCCAAAAACATATGCAGCCGTAACTTTTATGGTGTGAACCTGCCTATTTAACCTCTAACCGCTCCCTAAATAAACTCCTAGGTATTTATATTCCTCGGCCGTTGTCACAAATTTACGGTATACGTATCCAATTGGAATGAAGGTTTTCTTGTAAAGGTGCCGTTAACACACTGTTTAACATCCAAAAACTTTTCTGATTCAGCACACCAGGATGTTATTAAATGCGAATAAAGCTGCAGGTATACGGAATCACGTTCATTCGCTATAGTCCGGCAAACTACATAGTACTTTTGAACAAAGCTATAGGGCCAATAGTAACAACAATGCAAAAACCGATTCATTCAGTTCATAGGAAGAAATGTACTACGCAGAAGGTGATATGGAACACCATCATTTGCTTTTTTGCAGTCCAAGAATGTACAGTCGGCCAAATCTTTAACTGGCGTGCGCGAGCGGCGAATTTTCTGTGCGTCAGCGCCATATGACGGAGCCAAGTTGCAAGCTGTTTGAGGCTAAGCGCATGCCCAGAAAGCCGCGCTCAGTTGTGCCCATCGTCTGATAGGCTGTTCCTTCCTTAGCGCGTCACCTCTTGTGAGCGCACTGCAAACGATCCAGGCAGCGTGATAAAGCGGATGGGTTTGCTCTTATTTTATTTTCCCAAGATCAACGTTGCAGCAATCAATCGAGTAAATTTCAAGATACGCCGAACACGTTCACTCATGAGATAGGCTGAAGAATAGGGTTCACTCATTTTTTATTTTGTGACGTAAACGCTTTCTCGTGTGTATTAAGTGCAGTTATCAGTCGTATGCGCGCTTGATATCTTCAACGTGCTGAAGCCCATGCTGAAGCTATAAAGTAGGCATCTAAATAAAAAAAAAAACCGAAAGAAGAAATAAGTAACCCATGGTCTTCGGCTTATCTCATGATTGGGCGTGTTCGGCGTATCTTGAAATTTACTCGATTGATTGCTGCAACGTTAATCTCGGGAAAATAAAATAAGAGAAAACCCATTCGCTTTACCCCGCTGCCTGGATCATTCGCAGTGCGCTCATAAGGGGTTACGCGCTAAGGAAGGAACAGCCTAGCAGACGATGGGCACAACTGAGCGCGGCTTTCTGGGCATGCGCTTAGCCTCAAACAGCTTGCAACTTGGCTCCGTCATAAGGCGCTGACGCACAGAAAAGTCGCCGCTCGCGCACGCCAGTTAAAGATTTGGCCGACTGTATAGTCAACCACTTTAAGCTTATCTATTCCAAGAGCCAAATCGTGCGTGAACTCAACAATCTGCGTTGAGCAAGAAAATCCTGACAAAATCCGTGTTTGCTAGGATGCTGGCGATTATGTTTAAGCAAATGAGTCATATCCCAAGAGTAGCTCAGCACACCTTCAAACATCGGAAATAAATTAACAGCTAGGCTTCGTCAGTGACAAGGCTCTGTTGTTATCGCAAATTTAAAATAATTTTTTTTCTAAATAGGCAGTCGTAAAATCCCATGAAGTAACATAGTGGAGGGCATGAAGGTGATCCTACCAATGCACGAGCGAGTCTCTTCCACGTTTATCACCAACAACTTAGTGCAACATTGCTTGTCGCAGTTTAATTGTAAGCAGAATAACTTGCGCTTTTGCTCGCACTTGCCTTTCTTTGGTGGGGAGTCCTTGACATGGTGGCGGTTTAGCTCTTGCGTGGTGGCCGCTTGCTCGACGCCCTTGAAGGCCAGTTATTTTGGTGAACCATCTCCATCTCGCATCGGACATCTCTGCCGGGTCGATGTCTCCAATTCTCTCCATTTCTTGAGGGGGCGAATAGCCTCGTGCTGATGCGTCGACGAAGCCGGCGGCAGAGGCGTGGTAGCGGCGATGACTGGCGAGGCTTAGCTCACCCGTCGGTGTGGCACAGTCTTCTTGTGGCAATAAATGACATTTCGATGGCCTAAAAGGTTCCCTGCTAATGTCCAGTGAGTCGTTGCACCTTGCCCGTTCACCGAGATCACTCATTACTGTTTGACAAACGATGTTCGTTCATTTAAAACGTAGAAACACGGAGCGGATGAACAACGCGTCCCCGTCGTTCGGCTCCCTAACGGCTTTTTCTGCCCCGGTAAAAAACCGGTCGGTCTCCTTCCAAACACGTCTGTGCATGAATTCTCGGCGCCCGGGCGCGTGCCGTTGTTCGGCTGTATGCCGTTTGCCGAAAAAATGACGTATAACCAGATACCTTACGTAGGCCGGTCTCCTCTTGAACACCGGTTGCCAAATATTCTGTGCCCATTCACTTGCCGCAATTCGGCCGAGGACAGCTAACCGAATGAAAAACGTATATTCTGGGGCCGTACGTCGGCCGGTATCCTTCATAACACTGGTTGCCGGAAGATTCTACCGCCGGACGCGCGGTTCACCGTTGAAACAACGAATGCACGGCAGCCGCGCTCCGGCCGGTCTCCTTTCGAACACCAACTGCCGCAAGAATACGCATATTCTGTGGCCGGTCGCTTGCCGTGCTTCGGCCGATTACCGCTTCCCGAAAAAAAAACGGATGCCCTAAGGCCGTACTTCGGCCGTTCTCTTTCTCAACATCGGCAGCCGTAAGAGAATTGAATATCTGGCAGCCGGTTAGCTGCCGTTGTGCGTCCGGACACGGGCGGACGGAAAAATACCGAAGCGCTGGTTGCCGAATGTTGGCCGTTCAACGCATGATCAGTGGCTGCCAGAACCTGGATGCTGGCCGGACATGCCAGAAAGCGGCCATAGACGGGCCGGTCTTGGGGCACACTTTCTGTGCCGCCTGGGACCGCTACTCCACCTAAGCATGAGCGCCTGTATGAGGGAAGGAAGGGGGTCAACATATTTATGTTTATATGCTTGTATTTCTGTACAATGCATTTTGCATGTCTCTATATAATATACGTGCTAAGGCTGAATTTAAGTTAAATGCTGCATACAAATTTGTACACGTTAGTGCATCTTCTCCGGTGCTTCCTTTGCTTGTGCCCGTCTGTTTATTAAAGCTTGAGAAGCGAGTCCCACTTTAGCCTGAGTGGGCAGCCTATTTACTTATCGCTATTTCAATTAAGAATTTTACCCGATGAATTGTTTATTGCGTTAGCTAAGCCGCGTTGCGGTGCTCTCCATCCGAAAGGCTTCGATATCTGCCGTTCTGATCAAGCGAAGCGGCACTAATAAAGATTTTGGACCTTGATAATTTTGCAGCTTGCAGCTTAGATACTTTTGTTTTTCTCCGAAAATATGCAATGTAGTTATTATTACGCCTCCTTTCTTGCTGCAAGGTTTAGAAGACTGCTGGCTAACATGGTTTGTTAATTTTGCCGGCGTGTTACGGGAGCGTAAAAATTGCTAAGGGCAACAGGTGAGCTCATCGAAACTGGTCACCGACCATCAACAACGAACTTTATTGTTCAGAATTGCCTTTGAGCGCAAATATGTGCAGTTTATTCGCGCAAATTCACAAACATGGTTTCGCGCGTCTTTCTGACAGCTTTACTTTCCCAGAAATTGTGAGAACCAAAGACAGTCACTTGTCAGGGTTCAATGAAAAGCCAACGATTGTAACGATCGAACCTTGCAACGGCTGTAAGGTTCGAGCGCGGAGGTCAATGTACCGCAGCGCAACCCTCCTTCCCCCGGCGCACATCCGACGACGGGCCGCCGCCAATTAGGCCACCTGTACGCAAGGTGCGCGCGGGAACAGGCAGAGCGGCGCATGGACAAACCCCGTTGGCGGGGTCCGAGTGCAGACGTCGCCGCACTGCGTGCACCCGTCGCGACGCCGATTGGGGAAATCTTTAAAGCGCTGGACACATGTACGATCGGTACACGCGATTCGCATGCGACGGATCGTTACGACTGTTGCCACGACTTGTCGTACACGTGAATTTGAGACACCTGACCCGATGCGCGTGTACGATGCGTCGTCGGCGTCGCTCCGCCCACTGTTTTTGCTCTATGGTCAACTACGACGATCGCTAAGCTGAATTTGTAGATTCCGCGAATTTGTTCACAAGAAATGGATAAACCAGGCAATCGTGAAGCGTTTTCTGCCTTCGGAAACAGTCCGCGCACACGCCGGCCGCGCCTGCCAGCTCGGCACACTCAGCGGCTCGAACCGGCGCAGACCACGGTAGCAACCGCTTGACGCTGCTCTTCTGAATCAATCTGATCGTTGAAATGAAGTTCCACATGCGAGAAAGTAGGTGTTAGTGTGGTGAAAAATTGTGCTAGGGATTGTTGTCAGGGCTTATTTTAAAAGCGGCGATCAGATATCTGCCGCGATGCAAGCCTACGCTGACCGGTCGCCGCGGCGGCGGCGCGCGGTGCGCCGACCGGCAGAGAGATGGCAATACCTGCGCGGAAGCATCGAAACAGGCCACGCAGATGTCTTGGTCACCGATCGCTCAAACGGCAGTTATAGCTTAAATAAAGTCCCACATGCGAGAAAGGGGATGATAGTGTGGTGAAAAGTTGTGTTACGGATTGTCATTCGCAGCTGCACAGATAGCGGCGGTCAAATATCCGCCAGGATGCTAAGCCTAAAGTTCCCATCACCCGAGCCGGCCGGAGCGCCCGAGCAACGCAAGCCGCTTGGGGGCTCAGCGGGCTCTCATTGGCTGTGGCCTCACGACGATCTCAACGATGGCACGACTGCATCTGGCTTGCCAGTCGCACGTCGTGAGCCCCCTCCGACCAGCGATCGACGCCAAAACGGGTCCTAACGATCAATCGTAACGAGCAGTCGCATGCGAATCGCGTGCACTAGTCGTGCCTGTGTCCAGCGCCCGTGCGGGGACAAAAGGACGCGGCGTTGGCGGCGTGCTTTCCCCACCTTGGGTGGGTGACGCGCAATGCATGCCTTGCCGTTTATTGTTTTCTTTAACCTTTCCCCTTCCCTCACCGAGGGTATTTACGTCGAGGGGACTGTCCCCACGACAGCAGGTCGTGGGGACAGTCCCGCTTGCGCCAGCTAGACCCCTGCAAGCTTCCAAGCCCCACCGCGGGCTCCACTTAGCTCCCTTGCATATGTCCTGTAAATATTCCGGCACATAAACTGTACATAGTTTGGATATCAGCGTCTGCCTCGTCCCTCACGGCGATACGAGACACAGCGGCGCATTCCTGGATACGGAGAAGACCTGAAATTTACTGTGGCCGTGCCTGGAATTAGCGGAGGTGACCATGGAAAACTTCCGAGGGCGGTCGGAACAGGCGAAAATATTTAATTAGCGGATGTAACGGTTGAATAGTTATAACAGGATAAATAGTGATAAGTTGTAGTGCAGAATTTTGATAAATACAATACGAAAGAAATAAAAAATATGAAATATTACAAACAAATAAAGAAATAAAAATGAATCTTCAAACATCTACAACACACGAAGAATGAAATGAAAAGCGGCAAATAACGTCGGAAACACAAAAATACCAAACATAAGCCAACTGTGTTACTCCATGCATTTGCATGTGCACAAAAAAGCATGCTAAAATAAACCGATGGTTTACTGACAGTTTCTGTTACAGAAGGCGATACAACACTCCAGTAAGATTCAGCAAATTTAAACAGAGTCAACATAAGGTTTTGCGGAATCAGTTTGCCCGAAGAGGTGCCCGGGACCATTTGTTCCGGGGCCATAAGTTCCGGGACCATAAGTTCCAGGACCATTTGTTCCTACTTTGAAGATCGGACCATTTGTTCCGGGACCATAAGTTCCAAGACCATAAGTTCCAGGACCGTTTGTTCCTACTTTGAAGATCGGACCATTTGTTACGGGACCATAAGTTCCGGGACCATTTGTTACGGAACCATAAGTTCCGGGACCATAAATTCCGGGAACATTTGTTCCTACTTTGAAGATCGGACTATTTGTTCCGGGGCCATAAGTTCCGGGTCCATTTGTTCCTACTTTGAAGATCGGACCATTTGTTACGGGACCATAAGTTCCGGAACCAGTTGTTCCGGACCATTTGTTCCTACACCCATCTCAGGCAGAAGGCGACGTTAAAGGGACACTGAAGTGAATTTGTCAAGCTCCCGTTTTTGCTTGCACTGCGTAGACTGGCTCAAATTAGCACACTTTTCATCGTTTATCCGGTTGACAAATCGGCAATTTATTTACAAAGCGCGAAAGAAGAAAAACTACCATGCGCGGTTTGCGGCGGCCGCACCAACTAAAGCTGTGACGTTGAGAGGAGCGGGCACCGTGATTGGACGATGCCCAAGGTGAGCAACCAAACAAGTTTCGGTTTCGGTTTCGGTTCTGTAAAACACAACCGGTGGCGTTGTTGGATGGGCATTCTCAATAACTCAGTAATCATCGTACCGCGCTTCTGCCATGTTGTCAGCTGTAAAAATGCATAAAGATAAGCCTCCCAGGACGGCTTGGAATCGTAGCATTCACTAGCCGAGACTTACGCAGTGCATGAACGCCCTCCGCGTACCCGTAGACGCCCAAATATCATGCGCTTTTCCCCCATATTTGGAGCTTGCCTACCTCATGCCTGTATCGTAAAAAGCGTGTTCGCACCAGGCCAAGGGTCTGTTCATTCTGGCCTGTGCCCACTGCCTGCAAGAGTCGGTGCTTATGGCAACAGCACGCCAATGAGAACTCGTTAGCGCGCCAGTGCCAGCTTGCGCGCGTTTTGTGAACTAGTTCGTGGAGCCATGAACGTTGCGGCCCAAAAAAAGGTGAACTCAATATAGAAAACATCGGTGGAAAACGAAAAAGTTAACTTACAAAAAAAAGCACGTACCCGCGGGGATTCGAACTCGTGACTCGCAAAATACTTGCGGTGAGATACCTGGCGCCCCAGACCACTCGGCCACGGGGCGGGCTCGGCTGCCATTGGTAATATAGGGTATATATTGTACAACCAGTTTACACTTTTATTTAGTTTTGGCATTTCAAGCAGTTTAGGTAACTATTTGTTGTATTGCGCTCGTGCAGTAAGCGCCGCCCGAGTTTCCGCAATAGCTCACGTCTAGCAATTGCATTTCGTAGACGGAAAAGCGTTCGCAGATGCGTAGTCGTGCTGCTGACCGCTGTGCTTGTTCAGCGCAAAAAGGTGCTTCCCGCACCCTAGTTTTACGCTGTACGGTGAAAATATCAGTTGATTTTATTTCCTTAGTACCTATATTGACTTCGCTGACTCTTCTCCCGCCTTCAAGAGGCCTTATATTTTCCTACTGGCGTACCAGTCAGCGAAGCGTCGCATGTGCGCTTGTGCAGCGCTTGTGTGAAGCGACCTTGACTTGGAGCTAGATACAGTGTACAAACTAACCAAGTAAAGAAAGGCAGATTCTTCCATTCACAAACGTGTCCTGGCTTCGTTTCAACTGAGCGAACGAATTGCGACGACCCGTCGGCGGCCCGCGGACGAAACGCTGTGCCGACTGACTCTGTCTGAAGGCCGGGGAGCCGTGCAGTAGCGCAGCCAATTGCGAGCTCGGCTCCTCGCGACGTCACACGAAAACGCCACAGAAAATGGGCGAGCGTAAAGAGAGGAGGACAGCATTTTCGAATTAATTTTTCTACTAAATAAAATCGCGTATACGCGCCCAGGGTGGTCGAAACATGGCCTGGGGACTCCGGACTACAATTTGCGCAAGTAATCCCGCAATGTTTACATATCACTTCAGTGTCCCTTTAAAGTTCAAGAGCCCGGGAGGGCGGATTAGCGAGGGGCTGCGTCCTCAAAGGAAAATGCCGCCGCTTCTCGAAGAGACCAGATAATAGCCACAAATGGTTTGTCCACAGCCCGCGTTCCGGGCACAAAGCGAACAATGACGACCCCTCATGGGCGCCGACGCCGAGGGAGGGGTGCGGGAGCCACCCAAGAAGAGAAGAGCACAGGTTGTACGAGTGCCTTGAGAAATGACATACAAGACAGGAAATAAACAAAGAAACAGCACACAGAAAAAAGCAGTTGAACGAGCCCCCGGCTCATGACATGAAATGGATATATATAATGAATTTGTAGCTTACAATTCATATTCGTGCAAGTACCAAGGGCTTGCACATAATGGAAAAAAGAAAATAAAAATGTGACGCAACAAATTTCCGGCAATCTCGGAAACAAATGACACTTCGTAGCCAGTCATCAATGACAGTATGAATTCGCACACAGCATTCTTTAAACAAACTGAAAAACGAAAGAACAAACAAAGAATACGCGCGTGCAAATCGCAGGACATGGGGAACCATATCAGTGAGCAACAAATAGCTTACAAAGGGACATTTCGGGCATAAAAGCAATGAAGCATGCAGAAAAAATTCCCGCGCCTTCCCGCGAGGGGAACACGAGTAAATGCAGAGCATTGGGGCCTCAGTACTGGTTGAAGGCAGTGTTGCTTCCATCGCTTCTTCCGTGATGCTGGAGTAGCAGACACGAGTAAACGTGGGAGCGAGCGTCAACCAAGGAAGGAAGGAGCAACGCAGTGACTGAAGCACGAGCGACCGCTAGCCGCTTTATATTTGCAGCGCGCGCAGTAGAGGGAGGGCAATACGGGGGGGAGAGCGCGCATGCGCAAGCAGCGCTCGCCCTTCCACGCCCCACCGCGCTGCTATCACGCACCTGTTACGCCGAGACCGCGACGGAGCGAACGGGCTGACTACGACGCATGCGCGCGCCAGCTGCTGTTGAGAGAGAGGAGGGAAGGAGGAGAGGCGCACCTGCTGCGGACGCGAAGCTGTGGACGCCGTCCGACGCAGGAAGAGGCGAGGCTAAGAAATGCTCTGCATTTAAAATAACTTATTGACAACACTTAGCCGAATACTGCTTGGAAAGTGTAATGATGTGATACAGTAAGATTTCGTGCATAAGAAACATTAAAGCATACGGAAAAGTAACCTGTTGACAACGATGAACCATCCAGCGCTTGAGAAGTGGTAAGATGCGATACGTGCCGCTACAAGGTCTAGGCTTGAAGGCACGACAGCCTTCCCGGAGACTCATTGATACCCCTTGTGAGAGTGTTGTATTTGTGGATCAGATATGATTCGCAGGCTTCCCTGTCGTAATGAGTTTTAACCTGATTGGAGCACCATGGCCGTAAATTGGTCGAACGGGTGTTTCAAAGAGTTGATGTGTTTTGAAAGGGGGAGATAAGGTTTTGTTTTTGCATCGGACCTGTGATTATTGATGCGAGTTCTAAAAGAATTTTCAGTCTGTCCAATATATTGCTCACCACAAGCCCCACATTCTAGGAGGTAAACTATATTTGCAGTGTCACAATTAAAGTTGCCCCTGATCTGCATGGAAAAGTCAGATTCCCTGCTCTGAGCGCTTGTTGTTGGTGTCATCATTAGACACAATTTGCACCGGGGTTATCCACATGGTGGGGAACCTGTCTTTTGATCGAGATGATGTTACAATGTTTCTGATGTTTCTTTCTCGGCGATACACCACGCGTGGTGGGTCTGAGAAGACGTGCTTCATTCTATCACTCTGGAGCAAGATGTTGTAGTGTCTCCTTAAAATTTCATTGACGTGTGGGCCAGATGCCGTATATGTCAAAATCATATTGGTTTGTAACCTCGAAGTGGAGGTTTTATTGCCACTAATAAGTCTAGAACGCTCCTGTTCTGATGCCTTCCTGATTGAATCTTCAATGAGTGGTAGTGGGTATTTTTGTTGTGCGAGGTCAATGCGGAGCTGATCACAATTTGAAGCGAAGTCATTTGGTTAGAGCAAATTCTGCGGAAGCGTAGGGCTTCGCTATATGGAATGGCCGTTTTGCAGTGTGTCACATGGCTGCTGTGAAAGTATAGAGAATGTATATATATATATAGATATATATATATATATATATATATATATATATATATATATATATATATATATATATATATATATATATATATATATATCTATATATATATATATATATATATATATATATATATATATATATATATATATATATATATATATATATATATATATATATATATATATATATATACAGGGTGTCCCAGCTATCATGCACCAAGATTTAAAAAAAGATAAATTGCGTAACTTGAAAAAAACCTAGTACATAATGTTTGCAGTACTATGAAGAAGCGGAGAGTAATTTTTTCGCTAATGAGACTTAATTAATTATTGTAATTAATTATCTAACTCGAGAAATACTGTCCTAATCACTAAAGTGTCAATGAGGCACTTGTAGGTAAACACGAGGGACATCCAACTGCGGTATTTTCAGCGACGGACTAATTGCGTACCCATTTATTCTGACTGATAAAGGAAGCCCGCGAAATATGAAAAATACCACGTGACGACGCTTACACGCGCATTGTAAAGCAGCGTCCTCAAACAAAGCTGATTGAAAGTACCCATTTATTCTGACTGATAAAGGAAGCCCGCGAAATATGAAAAATACCACGTGACGACGCTTACACGCGCATTGTAAAGCAGCGTCCTCAAACAAAGCTGATTGAAAGCAACTGCTTCGCGTGTTACCCGCCCGAAGAGACAGCGCATCACCTTGATAATAGCATGCATGGAAGGAGCAGCAGCAGCAAGATTCGCGGGACGCGTGTGCAGATAAGGAACAAACTCGGTCGCGATTTCTTCTTTCTTTCTTTTGTCTATTTCATTCTGGCTAACTCAGAGGCAGCCTGTTTGAGGGCGTTGCTTTAGGGTGCGCGCGGAGGCGCCGTCACGGGTTATTTTTCATATTTCGCGGGTTTCCTTTATCAGTGAGAATAAATGTGTACGCAATTAGTTCATCGCTGAAAATGCCGCAGTAAGATGCTCCTCGTGGTTACCTACAAGTGCCTCATTGACACTTTAGTGATTAGGACAGTATTTCTCGAGTTAGATAATTAATTACAATTAGTTAATTAAGTCCCATTAAAGAAAAAAATACTGTCCGCTTCTTCACAGTACTGCAAACAATATGCACCTGGTTTCCTTCGAGTTACGCCTTTACTCTTTTTTAAAATCTTGGTGCATGATAGCTGGGACACCCTGTATATATATATATATATATATATATATATATATATATATATATATATATATATATATATAGAGAGAGAGAGAGAGAGAGAGAGAGAGAGAGAGAGAGATGAAGGCCAGTAATCTACAACGCCAAGGGAGGCATAGGGGTACAGTTAGGCTTTTGTACTACGATTAGTAAAGTTAACATTTTAAATTTATGTGGGAAAGAAAGTAAAGAAAAACACGTGCCGAGAGTGGGGACCGAACTCACGCCAGTCGATTATATGTTGAGTGTCTCAGCAATCGAGTATGCGGGTGGGCTGCTCTTCTGCGTGTATTTTTAATAAATGTTTGGAGATTGGGACACACACGAAATGACAGAAAAAATGGCGCTGCCTAAGATTTGTATAGTTTGTCAATGTAACGGAGTAGTTGTAATTGTTTTGAGAACATCCAGAAAGAAAAACAAATATTGAGGAGGCCATGTCAGGAAATACATACGGTGAGCATGAAGGATTGTCGGCACGCCGATAACGATAATGCTTATGATGCCCTCAACGCGTTTGACCCGTAATTCAGGTGCATACGTGCGGACATGCGCACGGACTCATGAAAAGGTGGTAGAGGATCTGTGAGTGGTTTGCAAAAATTTTTGATACAACTGACGAGAATTTGACAACTGTTTTCATGGTTTGGCTAATATAAGAGGTCGAAATACTAAAAACAACGTGCATTTGTCACGGTATCTGCGCATTGAACCTGCTTTCCTTTCAGCCAACAAGAAATAAAGAGGGCGCTTCTTAACATTTCGTTGGCGCGGCCACCATTAGAGAAGTGAAGCCAATGCTTCGATCGTTTTTGTGTCATGTATAGGACGACGAGATCCTATCTCGCTGCCGCCATGGATTTAGCAGCGTGCTTCTTTCACCTATTTGAGCGCGTTTTATCCGTGCGTTTTCTTTTTCATTCTGCCTGGGCGAAGTCGGTTGCGATAACCTAGGCTTTATTGACCCCAGAAAGAGTGGGATATTGCGTGCGAACGCGTCCAGCGTGGCGGTCTGGACCGTTGAGTGCCGCAGTGTCGTAGGTAAAACCTAGCCCATGAGTCAGCTTTCGATCACCCTTACAAATGTAACAGAACGGTGGAATCTTGGTTAAGATATCTGAGAATGAGAGAGGTGCCACAGATCACTCCAGGATGTGCAGCGAGCCCTGTCATGCGCATGATTTCCTTCCCCCAATGTCACAGCTTAGATGGTCGTTGACCTCGCAATTGAACGCTCCAGCCAGTTATCACGAGCGTATCACGCCAATAACTTGCAGGAGTAACGTACAAACGGTTGAATGGAGTCAAGTACCTCGAGAGAGAGAGAGAGAGAGAGAGAGAGAGGGGGGGGGGAGAGAGAAGAGAGAGGTCATCGTCCTGAGGCGGAATCCTGAATGGTGCCCGTTCTTTTGCGTCAGTTTCAGTCGTGACCGACGCAGTTGCTCTTGCGAGGCCTCTGACCAATGGGTGTGCTGCGTCACATCGAGTCACATCGAGTTTGAAATGAACATGACATGGACACAACTGAGAATTCCGCCACTGAGGAACTTCTCTAACCAGTTACTCGAAATGTCTTTTTATTATTATTTCAAGTAAACATTATTAGCGTAGCTGTGCTTGTGCCGCACCTCACGTTCCATAAATAATAGCCTAAGCTCAAGCCCAGCGAGGATTAATTCCCCATTCTCCAGCTATAGAAGGGAAAGTTTGACGAATTGGCCGAAGTTCGTGTTGGAAATACACAGCACGAAATGTCCTGCGTCTTACTTCGCTCCATGGCCGTCATTTCGCTCAGCGTATTCCAACCATATATTCCCCTTGTGTTTCACACTGAAC
This sequence comes from Haemaphysalis longicornis, assembly GCF_048455015.1. Taxonomy (NCBI): domain Eukaryota; kingdom Metazoa; phylum Arthropoda; class Arachnida; order Ixodida; family Ixodidae; genus Haemaphysalis; species Haemaphysalis longicornis. Next base: position 410,230,062 of record NW_027526203.1, read on the forward strand.
ACTGCAATCTGCGCTACATATCGCACTAGGACTCCCTTCCCTCCGGACAGCAACTGAAGGGTCTTGAACCGCTTGTTAATTCTTTTATTGCATACTTGCAAGCATGCTTGCGCACATGGTTATGCCCCCCCCCCCCCCCCCGGGGGTTATTCTTATTATTCACCAACACGTTGTACAAAATACATAACACAAACTGTTGGGCTATTGCCAATAGTGGAATAACCGGGCTCATACTAAGGCTTGTCCCTCAACAGCCCTTTGATCTCGCCAAATGGTTTACCTACAGCTTGCCGTCGAATGACAAGAGTTTTGATGCCGCTGGAACAGGATTGCTCTGACATTGCTTGGCGTGTTACGAAATTTTTGTAACAACCGTATCATTGTATTCAGACATTGCGTCTTTGTTATAGCACACACAATGTTTCAGCATGTGTTCTCGTTCTTTTGCAACGGTCGCAACCGACGCCAGCGCCACCTCGCCTTCGAGACGCTGCACTGTGACGTAGATCTAATGAAGTGCCTGGTGGAGCAAAGCTGCTCTCGCTTTGGCGCGATTCGGCACCGCCGAGTCCGAATGGGGTCTTATGCTTTCGTTAGGGGCAGCTATCCACAGTAGAATATGATGCATAAAAGCACTGCTATACAAAAGGTAAGGAAGCCTGAAACACCTAGTAAAATGGCAGTGGTTGTTGTTTTTCGATACGAAAGCAGGAAGAACAATTTATGTGGGAACACATAAAAAACAAGATATTCTCTGCGGTGAAAGAAACATGTTGTGGAAACTGCACAGTCACGATGAAAGATGTCCCTTCTGTTTTCGCGAAGCCACCAAGGCCGTTACCACTAATAGCGAGGTTCCTCATTGATCTCAATCAGGCGTCAAATCGAACAACCATTTGAAGGCAAACGTCACTTCAGGAGCAAACAAACCAGGCCAGATGTCACTACGCTGCTGCAGAGCATGACTATTAAAATATAGTCCGGTTGATCTGGGAAGAAAACTGTCGTTTCGCGTTTCCAACCAGCAGTTTTTCGCGTCTGTGTGACGTAGTTAGTACGCAGCTAAATCCAATGTTCATGTTTCAGGCACGCACGTGTGCTACAAGCGAATAAACGATTCGTGTTTGGTGACACGCTTCCAGTCCTGCAGCATGACTGGATCTCGATTAGCTGTGCAGACAGCTTGACACATACGCCGAACGCTTTTTGCAATAAATTGTGCGCGTCTGGAACGGGCATTTAGGAAGCCTGACTGGGAGAAATCAGGATTACGAATAAGCGGAGAATAACTGAGTCACTTGAGGATTGCGGACGACACGGACGACACGTTCTTGTTCAATGAGTCCGAAGAACACCTGAAAGTAGTGTTTCATGGCCTACAGTCAGAAAGCTTGGATGGATCGCATCAAGGGAATTCTGGGAAAAGAATGGACTCGGGCAGTGCCGGACAGGAGCGGTTGGAGGTGACAAAAAATATATGGTGATGATGATGACGATGTGATATCTGCGTATGTGGAAAATTTGTAGATAACCCATGTACCCATTATATCGCTGACTGTCTTACATAGGATATACCTATTAAGACCCCTTAAGCAGTTTCTGTATGTTATTTGCCAGAGCATATTATTTACGTGCGTTTTGGCTCACGGCACAGACGCCCAGCATAATACAGCGATGACTTGAGTTACGCTCATTCGCGTAGGGTTCCATTCGATGTGGCCCGTTTCGGTGTGAAATTCAAACGCACATTAGCGCGCATGCACTTGATGCACGCGGCTCCTTGATTAGCACGCGCTTGGTGGTGAACGGAGATGTATATAATGGGATCTCGATTATGGTTGTCCTAAGCTATAGGCAGACGCGTGGTAGCACAAGACCATGTTCTTAGTCGACCGTTAGTCGGCGTGCCCTTTTCCCTGAGGGCCGTCGGCGATGCGCTTCCCCTATCATGTGCTATGTGAACGTCCCAAGGACCCCTTCCCCCCTTTCCCTTCCACCACATCGAGGAGCAGTGATTGCATCGCACGGGCGGGGCCAGTCAAGAGGTGGTCACGGCACGAGCCCTGGCGGTCGCGAACACCGTCAGAGCCCCCACACCCCGTCCCTGAAACGGAGGCGGAAAGAAAGTTCTTTCTCTCTCTCTCTCTCTCTCTCTCTCTCTCTCTCTCTATATATATATATATATATATATATATATATATATATATATATATATATATATATATATATATATATATATATATATATATATATATATATATATACATACATATATATGTATATACTATAAGTAAATAGTCGGATACACAGCAAGAACCATAACAACGAAGGTTTACTCACGTAGCGGCAACGGGACTTGCCTTCATGTAACTGTACTCTGATGAAGGCAAGTCCCGTTGCCGCTACGTGAGTAAACCTTCTTAGTTATTGTTCTTGCTGTGTATCCGACTATTTACTTATACTATTTCTGCGCGGTTTGTGAGTTTTTTCTTTCTCTAGATATATATATATATATCCCTGTGTGTCTGTCTTGATAACCAAGCAACTCTAAACGGCCACAGAAGTGTAGCCTTAATAGCTTACACGCAGTTATTTGCTGGTAGCTGAGGCGAATGGCGCAAAATGTTCAGGCACCTACAAATGGCAACAAATCGGCAGAAAGACAGTGAACGCGCATAATTAAAATTTTAGCCCCGAACATTTTGCCAGACGCAGTATTCTATGGAATACGCTGGGTTGTTAGGCAGCGAAAAAAGAAAAACAATTGCCAGGATCCCTACCGCTTTGAAAATGAGCGGTTCCTGTCACTCTCACCCGCGCGTTTCTCTCTAGAGTTTTACAAAGCTTTCTGTACTTGCGTTCCGCGTGGTGAATACGGAACCCGCCCACTCGAGGCAACCTGAACAGGCGAGAAAATTTGGAGGAGCGTCCCAAAAATATATTTAATGAGGCACGCTGTCCATGCTAACTACTCTAATTTTTGCTCTTGACGAACAAGCCATGCTGCTGGGTTGTGCTCTAGGAGCACACAAACTCCATTTGGCCCGAGTAGGACGATTCTGACGACTCCCCGGGAAAAACGCCCGCATCAACGCATCGAATGTCAACGACAGCTCCTCTTCTTTGGACTTTACATCAGAGGAGGTTCTGCAAACTTCGTGGCAAATTTCCGATTCAAGGTCAATGACGTTCGAAAATACCGTTTTATAGCCAGTTTTGAGTTGTTTGCATTAATATCGATTCTCGTTAGCTGTGTAGTGCTGTAAATACGTAGTTTTTTTCTATCTGGCTCATTTGCCATTGTTACATCTTACAAATTAGCCAAACGTGCAGGGTTAGGTAATGGTGGCCTGCCTTGAATTACATGCGTACTGTGCCTCGTATTTCGGTATCCATGTTCATGAATATTGCTGTATTCCTTTTTTAAGACCGACAATTTTCTCTCTTCTTGTACTCAGCTGTGCTTCTACCGACGTGCAACAAGGCTGTGCGACACGTTGGAGCGGCACTCACCGTTCATCGTCATATAAAACGTCAGACCACATGTCAAAGCTGTCTACTCCAAGAAAAACAGTTTTGATCAATGTTTTGATCAATACATTGTGCTTGATGTGTTGACTAAGGAGGGTGATCAGCCTTAAACCGGTCTCGCTTGTGAGGTTTTATGTCGGCATGATCAAACCCGCTTACATTTAAACTAACATTGTGCACTTGTTTACAAGTCTCGCAAACATCTTTTCCGCTTAGTGGCCACAGCGAAGCCGAAAAGCATTCAGCAGAGCGTGCTACCGTCACATGACAAGTCCCTGACGAAGGCGGAGATTTTTTTTACAGCGAGGCTGCATATGTCTTGATTTCCCTATGCAGCGTGCGCGGACAAATAGGTGTCGAATGGAAATTTTTCGTCTCCAGAGCTATTTCGTGTTGCCTTTTTGAAAGCCTCCTGGAGGGACGTTATGGCCGCTGTTTTTCATGTTCACATACGAACACCTTGAATAGCTTACGGAGCGACGTTTCGGCCGGTGTCTTCCCCGTCTAAGCTCGCATACATCACTGGGCGCCCCTTTATACGGGTGGTGGTGAAGGGGGCGTGCACGAGCAGCCGGGGTTCACGCGCATACCCATGACACAGCCAGTTGTGCTGGTGCGATTTCGACATGGACGTCTCACGACCCGAGCGGTTTGGGTTGGGGGGTTACCCTAACGTAAAATGCCTACGTCACTGGAGGGAAACGGAGAGCCATAGAGTTTCTCAATATTACCTAGAGCGGAAAGTGTCGCTGCGATCGCACGCCGACATGGGAACTGTGGGTAGTGTGCGAATCGGATTGGCAGCAAGTGGCTAGTACAAAGGGCTATGGATTTGGCTTCTCGGCTCGCAAGTGCTTGTTAGTTCTGTTTTCGGCATGCTTTACCGTTTTCGGGATGCCACTTTCTGGCATTCAATGGCTATCACAGATATGCCTAAATAACAGCGTGATTAGCACTTAATGCATGTGCTCCCGTTAGCAGCGAGTTTCTTAAGATGAAGGGGTGACCACATGCAGTGACGGCGACACGCGACGCCGAAAACGTAACTCAAAAGGTACAACAGCAGAGTGCACTCGGTGACAGCGACAAGCGAAAAAAAATTAATACACTGCCGCCAATGTACTCTGTCGTCGTCGCTCGTCGCTACAGTTCACTGTATCACCGCTGCCGCTTGCTTGTGGGCTGCTTCTGGCCAGCAAAAAGCGAGCGAGGGTCCCAGCGGCCTGTTATATACCGCATCATACCGCTTGCCGCCGCCGCCCACAATACAGCCACAAAATAAGCTACGCTAGCCCACACTATCCGTTTTCTGCACACATACAGTTACGATTTTCGCATCGCTCGTCGCCGCCGCTGCGTTTACTTTCTCCTTGAATCATGCACTTTAGCAGGCGCAATGGGGCAACATACATAGCAACTCGACAAGCCAGTATTTATTTGCCATTTGAAGCATTCATGCAATTTCATAATGCTTTGCGCGCGTACTTGAAGACTTACTTGCGGTAACAGGCTTCACTTCTACGTTAATTTATACCTGCTTAGACAAAACAAATAAATACAACGGGATTATATCATTCTCGCATCTGTAATGCTGCATCGCCTGCCAAGGCGCGTAGCATACGATAATGAGACTAATGAGAGGGAGCAAGAACACAGCTTTAGACAATATAAATAATTTTTTCAGCTAAATATTACAAAAAAAATCAAATAAAACCTCACCCAGTTTGAAGAATGTAATAACTTAAAAATGTATCCGAGACGGCCCGCTGTATCTGGCAGCGTGAGCCAAAGGCAGGACTTCTACTTTTTTTTTCTTTGTAACCCGCTAATTTGTTTTGCAGCATAAGAACTCGAACACAGTGCCTTACACAAAACAAAATTTGTTGACAGCGGCACTTTCGGCAGCAATTTTTTAAACAAAAACTCAATTTGCGTAGCCACGAAGTCATTTCCGGCCATGCCATGCCGAACTTCCGGCCGAACTACACACTATGGCGGCACTCGTAGAGGCGTAGAGCGCTTCCGCCGAATCACGTTGACGCTAGCGCCAGATTCCACTCTAGGTAAGTTAGTGAGAAACTCTATGCGGAGAGCCCCTTGTTTGTCCGCTAGGATAAAACTATCCCGTCCAATTTTCATTCAGCTAATATGCTAGGGAGTGTGCTCAATCGTGAATTACAAACACACGTGTTTTGTTTCGTCCACTCCTTGGACTGCGGCCACCTTCGCTAGTCACCTTTCTTCACAGAGAGGAGGGGCACTGAATTTTTGTGTGTGACGGTGGCGCGCCTCGTCGAATTCTCGGCGAGAATTTGGGCGCTCCGTCGTCAGAAAGACCTGTGGCTTAATCTTTCAGTGTCTCCTGTGTCTGTGTACAAAAAAGGCGCGGCTTGTACGAAGTGTGAGGCTGGTCTGTGTGTCGCTCTCAAACGTGATGCTGCCGGTTTTTCTGATGAGAACGCGCGCAAAAGCTCTTTGCGCAAAGAAGCGTGCTCTTTTGCACCTTTTGGTAAAAAATAGTTAATTGCAGTAAACAAATCCCAAGGTTAGTGCCACAGTAATGCATAACTATAGCCTCAACAATTTATAGTAATCTAAGAGTCCCAGTTCCGGTCAGCCAGTGATATTCATCATTGCCTTCGCAGGCGCGCACGTACACCGTGTACATCCCGAAAAGAAAACCTGCCATTTTATGCCACGGGTATGCATGACATAACAGCTGACAATGACCAATTAGCTAACTGGCCGCACGCAACGAAATGAGAGGGTGTACAATAGGGCAACGTCAATGCAAAGCCCTACTTCCAATCGAGTTTATCCCCGAAAAAAGAGTGCACTTCTTATAGATAATCTGCGCGTAATTGGCCCCACAGTAACCGCAATTTCTGGGCCTTTGAAACAAGGAGAAAGCGGCAACTCATCTTTTACTACGTTATCTACTGGTCATAACTTTGGTTCGGCCTACAAAGGCTTTTCAGCAGTAGCCGGTAATAGTTTTTCGCTACTTGCCTAGTTCTCTCCAGTTTTATTTATTTCTTTTTGCAGGATGTCTTTGCAGAAACTGGATACAAACGAAAAGTCAAATGAAAGCCACTTTTCACGGGGCTGTTCATCCATTTGAGAAAACTAACCGACCGTACCAGCTGCCTCAGAGCAGTTATTTGCGATGCTTCGCTTAACCGGGTTGAAATTTGAGGGATATATTGTTTTTAATTGGAGTTATATTGTATTGCAGTAGTAAAGGTCAGCTTAAAAGCGAAATCTTAGCAGGCGCTTTTATCTGGTTAACCGAAACAAATCGGCTTAACATGGTGTCGGTATCATTGTTTGTTAAATAACTCAATTTTTCACGAAGATCGGTATGGCTTAAAATTTAAAAGTGCGTGCGTATGCATATTGCTTACGCATCAAAAGGCGGTGCTTATACTGCGAATACGCGCTGTTTGCATTGGGGCCTAACGCTGTCGCTGACTCTTCAACGTGTCTTTTTCTCTGACACTACCTCTTCCCTTTTCGTCAACCATGATTATTCAGCCTTCAATAGGGCCGTTTTGGACGCCCAAGGCCGTTCTTGTCACCCTTTCCCCTTTTTTCACGGCCAATTATCCGGCCGCGGTTTACTGGTTCGGCAAAATGTTATGCAAATAATTTTTTTACACGGCTTTCCTCGATGGGCTGCTCAAATATCTGATTGAGCTCACTCCATCCCATATGTTATGGCAAGCAAGGATTAAGAGCTTAATCCCCGGGAGCCGAAGCTTCATACCTTTTTTAACTGCGAAAAAGCACGAAAGACCTTACGGGAGCAGCCCCGTATAGATCGTCTGCCTGTGTTGCTCCTAAATTATGTGCTCTCGGCTCGGGCTCGTAAATTTCTCAAAGAAATACAATCGCCAAAGTTACGCTCACGTCGGCCGGGATTGGTGAAAATGAATCTTCAAAGCAAACTAAACCGCGGTATCTCATTTCTTATGCAGTACTTCGAAAATGCGGATTTATATTTCATCATTTTTTTACACCAGAATTGTTTCAGAAAGAGGAATCCCGGAAAGCCCAGGCACAATAAGAAAAGCGAAGACTTTCTGCTAACCTGATACTTTCATCGCTTAATTGAACGCTTCCTTGGAAGTCTGTAACCTCAGCTTGCCTTGGAAAAACACACAACTGCCGTCTCGGGCTGTCGAATTGCGTTTTAGCCCAAGTAACGGCGTAAAATCACGATCATTATTTACCCTTTTCTTATCATTAGGGTTCAGCTATCTTTCGATATATGGTTGATTTCTGTGACCTTTAAAGACAGGGCTCTTTAAAAGCCCTATATATGTAATGCGAGGGGTGGCTTTCGTTGTCTCTGTGGTGCGTTTTTCTTCCAAAGTGTGCCGCACGTCTGGATGTCTCCGTTTCTTTCTCTCAATTTATTATCCCTTCTTTGCGCTAATCTTTGTTTCATGACCGTCTCCTCTGCAGTTCTCTTCGCTATTTCTGATAAAGTGTTTTAAAGGAATTATTATGTATAGACCTGCCGACACAGCGTTGAAAGACATGAGTTTTTTTTTTTTTTTTTTCCGAAGAATTTCGGTAACGAAAGGTAAGTAACGGTTTTTTTTTAACCTTTTGAGGGTCGGAAAAACAAGGGTCGAATATCCATTTCGCTCAGTTCGCTAATTCTTCCGCGTTGGTTAGAATGAAAATGAACCGAAAATGTTGCTTTAGTTCGCGCTTCGCTGTTAGGGTGGTCCGGTGGAGTTGGGTGGGTTGTGCGGTTTAAACTAGCTGAACGCTGTTGTGTTTTGTTTTTATTGTGTTTGCCGCTACTGGCGACAGTTTTGTTTTTGGTCTGCTTTTATATCGCCTGTCATCTGTGCCGTTTCTAAACCCTGTTTTTATTTATTTTTGTAAAAACTTTATCTGGCGTAGATCTTTTGTTAATGGAACGCCGTAATTTATGTTTATATACATGTGTTTTGCCTTAAATCTGCTCAAGCTACCTGTGCGCTAAGCAATGTTGACTTGTATGAACCAATCGCGTCACGATTTGTAGTACTTTGGAATGTTCTGCCTTTATTTCGTAGTCCCGTGCTAGTGTGGAGCACACCTAGATGGAGCTAGTGGTTTTTTTAACCATGGACAGCATAGATTAAATTTTGGTATGAACGGATTGATTCTATGGTTTAACGCGCCGACGCAACTCAGGCAATGAGGCTCGCCGCAGTGGAGGGCTCCGGATTAATTTTGACCACCTGGAGATCTTTAACGTGTGCCGAAATCTCGTACACACGGGCGTTTTCGCTTTTCGCCATCATCAGAACAGCGGCCACCGTGGCCGGGAATCGAACCCGCGGCTTCGTGCTCAGCAGCGCAACTCCTTAGCCACTGAGCCACGGATGCGGGTTTTGGTATGAACTGAACAGTTAGTCCCCTTCCACCCATTACAAATAAACAAGTTTCATCACCTCTCAAGGTCCCATGAAACACCCTCCCTGTCGACACTGCGGCCAACCCGCTACTCTATATTACATGGTCTTGGAATGGCAGAATAACCAAACTTGAATACGCTCCTTAGTCAGACGTATATATATGAGCAATGGTAGAGGCAACTTGCTCTGGCCCGAATAGACATCTATGACTGACTGGAAAGGCGAATATGGCGATTATCACCAAAGGAGTCCTGTATTAGGGACCACGCCAAACAACCAGCTCATTTAAAACTCAGTGAACATCTTTTTTCTGTCTCCTCCTTCCCCCAAACCCCTGGTATAGCCCAAGAATTCTGCGCATTCAAAATTAAGAACAGCACTTTGCTGGCGCGTTGGCTTTCACAAAAAGTAATGGCTGTGGCTCGGCTTCTTATAGCGGTGGTTGCCGTCGTTTTGATACACGTTTTGAACATAACAAAATAAATAACGCACTCGTTGGGCTACCTGGTCTGTGGCATCTGTCCCAATAATAATTTTTAACTGCACGTTTACGCTATCCTTTCTTTTTACACTACTCGTCGCAAGACATGAGTGCAGCTTGACAAAATACGCGTGTATCTTGCTTACGTAAGACGACCATATGTCCAGTGCAGTCCCATTGAGGCTTCGCATCGATGCTGGGAAGGCAGTCCGAACAGCATACTGAACAGTGTGCATCATCATCATCATCATCATCATCATCATCACCAGCCTGTCTACGCCCACTGCAGGGCAAAGGCCTCTCCCATTATTCTCCAATTACCTCGGTCCTGTGCCAACTGTGACCAATTTATCCCCGCAAACTTCTTGATCTCATCTGCCCATCTAACTTTCTGCCGCCCCCTGCAGCGCTTGCCTTCTCTAGGGATCCACTCTGTTACCCTTAATGACCAGCGGTTATCTTGCCTTCGCATTACATGCCCTGCCCAAGTCCATTTCTTCTTCTTAATTTCTACTAATATGTCTTTAACACCAGTTTGCTCCCTGACCCACTCCGCTCTCTTCTTGTCCCTTAATGTTACACCTATCATTTTCCGCTCCATTGCCCGCTGAGTCGTTCTCAATTTAAGTTGAACCCTCTTAGTGAGCCTCCAAGTTTCTGCCCCGTAGGTGAGTACCGGTAAGATGCAGCTGTCATACACTTTCTTCTTCAGCGACAATGGTAGGCTGCTATTCATTATCTGAGAATGTCTGCCATATGCACCCCACCCCATTCTGATCCTTCTAATTATCTCTGCCTCATGGTTGGGATCTGGGGTCACAACTTGGCCTAAGTATATATATTCGCTTACCACTTCCACTGCCTCGCCATCTATCTCAAACTGCTGTGCTGTCCCGAGGTTATTGATCATTACTTTAGTTTTCTGCATATTAATTTTCAGGCCCACGGTTCTACTCTGTTCGCCCAGTGCGGAAAGCATGCTTTGCAATTCGTCCCCCGAGTTACTTAGCAAGGCAACGTCATCAGCAAATCTGAGGTTACTGAGGTATTCTCCATTAACCCTTACTCCCACCTGTTCCCAATCCAACGTTCTGAATACTTCTTGTAAGCATGCTGTGAATAACATTGGAGAGATTGTGTCTCCTTGTCTGACACCCTTCCTTATAGGTATTTTACTGCTCTCCTTATGGAGGATGATGGTAGCTGTAGACCCATTATGGATATCCTCTAGTATTCTTACATAATGCTCATCTACCCCCTGGTTCCGTAATGCCTGAATGACTGCTAGGGTTTCGACCGAGTCAAATGCTTTCTCATAATCTATGAAGGCTATATAGAGGGGTTGAGTATACTCAGCGCCATCAACAACAGCCTATTAGGTTCACTGCAGGACAAAAGCCGCTCCCCTCGACCTCCAACCGCTCCTGTACTGCGTTGCTCGAGTTCATTCTTTGCCTCCGAATTTTCTTATTTCGCCTCTCCATCGAATTATTGGCCTTCCCCTGCTTATAGGTCCGTCCCTCGGTATCCACTCTGTTACCTTGGTGGTGCACCGGTTATCGTTTCGTCTAACTACGTGGTCGGCCCACCATTTCTTTTTATTTATTTGAACTAAGATATCCTCTACTCGAGTTCCCCCCCCCCCTTAGTTCAATGGTTATTTTCGATGCGTAATCCGTACTGCAATGCCATCACATTGAAAAAAAAATTAACATCCCCTCCTGCCAGACAGCGAGCTGTAGAAAGCATGGCTACAGTACATCAGGCCCTCGGCAACAAATACTTGCCCGTTTGTGTCGGACACTTTGCTACCGATGCTAGCAGAAGGTATCCAGAGGTGATATACTCCCTAGTCTGGGGCGATACCATCTATCCGACTTACTCCACCTCAGAGCTCCAACCAAACGAACGAAGAGCTAGAACGGTGGCTCAACCAAATATTGCAGGCAAAGGAAGAGAACGAAAAACTTGTTGATCCCGAACTTCCAGTTCCCTACGCCGATTCACGAATTGAGCATTTATGGGAGCCGTATTGCAGCATAGAACGCCGGTGGAGAGCCCACAAACACAGAAAGGCCTTCAAGAAACGCCTTGCCCGATTACACAGGGAGACCATGGAACATGCCGCGCAACTAACCCGAGAACAGTGGCACCAAGTATGCGATGAAATGAGGGGAGGACTGTCCATGAAGCGCACCTGGGCCCTCCTGCGCCAACTCATGGACCCCGCAGCTTCTAAATCACGCAGTATACGCTGCGCATAACCCAACTACTGCACAAGCAGGCCACCACGGGAAAACAACTCATGCAGACATTCAAAAACATGTACATCCCCTCAGCAGCGGATACCTTCCCACCCGACCCAATATATCGAGGCGACCCAAACCCCACACTAGACACAGAAATCACAGCGGCAGAGGTACACAGTGCCATTTTAAAGCTGCGACGCGCAACAGCTCCCGGCTCCGACAAAATCACCAACAAGGTATTAAGACACCTAGACGATCAAGCCCTCGGCGCAATTACGACACTCTTCAACCACCACTGGACGGCAGGGACCCTTCCAACCCCCTGGAAACATTCCGACATCTCGCTAATCCCTCAACCTTCCAAACCAATCGAACTAGAAAACCTCCGCCCAATTTCTCTTATGTCCTGCTTAGGAAAACTTTTTGAGCACATAATACACAACAGAATAACGAGACACCTTGAAGAGCAAGACCTCCCACCCAACCTCATAGGGTTCCGCGCAGGGGTATAAACTCAGGACGCACGCATACAAATTCACCACAGCATCATTCAAGCTCCTTCGCAAAAATACAATGCCATGATCCTTGCCTTAGACCTACACAAGGCTTTTGATCACATCTCCCACGCAGCAATACTACAAGCAATAACATCTCTCAACCTAGGGCAACGCACACACAAGTACGTGCTCTCTTTTCTCACTGACAGGACTGCCACACTTAGATTATGCCCCCTCATTTCCCCAACTTTCCCAATGCCAGCGAGAGGCACTCCTCAACGCGCTGTCCTCTCACCCCTGCTTTTCAATCTGGCAATGATACCCACTGCACGCAGCCTGGAAAATATACCGGAACTCAGACCTACAATATACGCAGACGACATCACACTATGGGTACCCCGCGGCAGCGACGCCAATATCGAGGAAGTCCTCCCACGGGGAACCACGGCAGTCGCACAGACAACACAACAAGCCGGTCTCACATTCTCGGTGCACAAATCCTAACTCTTAAACCTACACCCTCCGCGAACAAAATCCCCCGCCAAACACAACATACATATAACAATAAATAATCACCCCATTCCGCATGTAAGTAGCTTACGCATCTTAGGCCTTACGATCCAAGAAAATAGAAGCACAACCCTCACACAACGTGCCCTTCGAAATCACTCTACAGACCATCGGACTCATAAAATGAATAACAAATAGACACCACTGAATATCAGAAATGGAACGCCTCAGACTTGTGCGAAGCTTCATAATAAGCCGTTTCTGCTACCATCTACCATACGCGAATCTAACGAAAGCGAATAGAAACAACTTGGACGCTCTACTCCGCAAGGCCTACAGAGCCGCGCTGCTACTACCCCCACACGCCCAGAATGCAAGACTACTCACCCTGGGTGTCCATTACACGGTAGACGAACTTGTCGAGGCCCACAGAACAGCTCAAATAAACAGACTGTCACAATCTCTTCCGGGACGAAAGATCCTCCAACGAATTGAACTCAATCCACCAGTACCCCTCGAACCACCTCAGGTCATCCCAAACGACCTGCGTCAACTTTTCACGATCAGGCCAATTCCTCGAAACATGCGCCCAAGCTTCCATTCGGCCAGACGACAAGCTAGAACATAACACCACAGCACAAACTACCCAACCTCGGAGCACACGCTGTATGTGGACGCAGCACAGTATCACTCCATGAAGCCTTCCCTGCAGTAGTGCTTACCTCACTCGCGGATGCACCAACCAATTGCTTAACCATCCTCACTAGCTCACTAGCGGAAGAATCGGCAGTGGCCCTCGCCCTCACACAAACCCCCACCCCCATGAATTTGGATTGGATTGGAAAAAACTTTTATTGGGCCGGCGGTTAAAGCCTTACACTAAGACTTCAGACTTGGCCGGAATCGCCCTCGCCGTCGCCGCCAGGCCCGAGCCTCGCTTCCCGTCATCGGGTCGCTCGGGCTCCTGCCTGGTCAACGCTACGAGGACCCGCAAGACGGCCTGGATTTGGAGGTATTGGTCTTCGGATCGCTTCGCCTCCTCAAAGGCGGGTGGCAGTCTTCCTGTCGTGGATTCTTCCGGGAAGTTGAGACAGTCCCAGACGATGTGCTCGAGGGTTGCGGTGGCTTTACGACACACCCTGCACGTAACGTCAGGGTGCGTCTCCGGGTACATCTTGTGCATTAGGGACGGGCTCATGATCGTTCTTGTCTGGAGCTGCCTGCACACGACTGCTTGCTCTCTGCTCAGCCCTTTGCCGGGCGGTGGGAGGCTGGGAGCGTTCGTCTCGCGAGTCGATATGCCTGGGTTATTTCCTTGTAGCCCGTTATTCTGTCTCTCGTGCTGTGCCACGGGCGTTCCCCGCTTGGCCCGGCGCGGCCTGTTAGTTCGCGCGCCCGGGCGTGTGCGGTTTCGTTGTGGTTCGCACTGACGTCCGACACCTCTCCTGCGTGTGCCGGGAACCATTTGATTTTCTTCTTTTCCGCGATTGTTGGCGCCCCTCTCAGGATTTTCTCCGCAGCTCGGGAGATCCTTCCTCGTGCGAAGTTCCTGACCGCTTGCCTTCAGTCGCTGAGCACGGTGGTGCACCCTAGGTCTTTAAGGGCTAGTGCTACGGCCACTTCCTCAGCTTCTTCTGGTTTGTCGCTTTTCGTACTGGCCGCCGCCCTGACGTTGCCTTCGGCGTCGACCACGGTTACGGCGAAACCGCTTCCGTTCTCGTACTCGGCTGCGTCTACGTAGCGGCAACCCGCGTCTCCGGCGTGTAGTACCGCCAGTGCCTTGGCCCTCGCTTTTCGTCTGCCCTCGTTGTAGTCGGGGTGCATGTTGCGCGGGATCGCGTCCACCCGGATCATGCCCCTGACCTCGTCCGGGATCGGCATCTTGACTCCCTGTTGCTCGTGGTATCGAAGCCCCAGCCTTTCCAGGATTCTCCTTCCAGTCTTAGTTGTTGCCAGTCTCTCCAGCTGCGCCGTTCTCTGAGCTTCAATGACTTCATCTAGGGTGTTGTGGATGCCTAGGCTGAGCAGTCTCCCGGTGCTTGTAGACTCGGGTACCCCGATGGCCGCCTTGTATACCTTTCGAATGGTCGCTTCCAACTTATTTTTCTCGCCATTCTTCCACCTGTGGAAGGCGGCCACGTACGTGATGTGGCTCATTACGAAGGAGTGCACGAGTCTTGTGAGGTTCTCCTCGCGTAGCCCCCTCTTTTAAATGCAGAGCATTTCAGTAACTCACGATGTCACCCGCGTTGACGTCCGTAGTCCGCACCGTCCCCTCCCTACTATATAAAAAAAATACTATCCGGCGCCCGGTTTCGATCCCTCGACCCTGCGGGCGGAACGCAATGTATATGGTGCTCTACCCACTGCGCCACAAAGCCGACACAGAATGGGACGCTACGAACGCGCCTTATATCGTTGACTCATTCAAATTACTGCTGACGAGCGCTCTCTCGTCAGCAGTTGCCACAAGTGCAAGAACATTAACGTAACGCAAACTACTTAACGTCGTGCGCCCCCGGAAATGCTCTGCATTTGATCGTGCCCCTCGCGAGGGGGATGTTTCACTGCGTCTTCTCTCAGTCGCGGGACCCGTGGCGCCATCTGGCGGAGGCGCGGCACAACTCGTAGCACTTTGAAAAGATGCGGCGCCAGCCAGCTGTGTGTGTGCGTGCCGCACTTGTACAAATGGCGAGTGCATTGGCTGTCCACAGAGCAAAGCATTCGTGCAAGTAAGCCGTTGCAGTCAGTCAGTCAGTCAGTCAGTCAGTCAGTTCCTTTAGTTGGAGAGATTTTTTGTTTGACACTCTCTTGATTAGTCTGATGGCATTGGCCGCCTTGCCGACGACCCGTGCCACCGTACTTCCGTTGTTTCCGCGTTCGTTGAGGAGCATGCCCAGGACGCGGATGTCTGATACCCTGGGGATTGCTGAGCCGTCTTTGGTGTAGACCGCGATTTCTTCTCGTTCCCTTCTTTCGGCGCGCGTGCCTTCCTTGGGTCTGTACAACAACAGCTCGGACTTGGTCGGTGAGCATTTCAGGCCTGTGCCCTCCAGGCTGTCCTCGACCACTCTCACCGCTTGCTGCAGGGCCTCTTCCACTCGGGCATCACTGCCGCCCTCGACCCACAGCGTGATATCGTCAGCATATATTGTGTGACCGACGTTCTCCACCTCTGCGAGTCTGTTGGCGACTTAGATCATAACTAGGTTGAATAGGAGCGGCGAGATCACCGACCCTTGTGGGGGTGCCTCGGCTCCCGACCTCTTTGACTTTTGTTGCAATGTCACCCGCGGTGATCTCCGCCGTCCGACCCGTCAGGAAGCTTCTGATGTACGCATGGGTTCCCTCTCCCATGTTCAGCTTCGATACTTGACTTAGAATCGCCGAGTGGTTGACGTTGTCAAATGCTCCCTGCAGATCGAGAACCATTATGGCCCTCGAGTCCCGGGAGTCCCTGTCAACGATTAGGTGCTTCAGCTGCATCATAGCATCCTGCGTGCACAGGTGTCTTCGGAAACCAATCATGGTCTCGGGATAGAGGTCGTTGTCCTCCAGGTAGTCCTGCCATCGCGCCATCAATACATGCTCCAATGCTTTGCCCACGCACGAAGTGAGCTAAATAGGCCGGAGGTTGTCTGTGCTCGGCGGCTTGCCTGGCTTGGGGATCAGGATCATCTTCGAGTGCTTCCACTCCTTCGGCACGACTCCCGTTCTCCAGCACTTGTTGAAGAATTTAGTCAGTGCCTCGATAGATGCGTCTTCAAGGTTCTTGAGCGCCCTGTTCGGTACGCGGTCCGGGCCCGGCGCTGACCTGCTGTTGAGTTCTTGCAGGGCAGTCCGCACTTCTTCTACGTTAATGTCTCTATCTAGCTTCTCGTTGGGTATTCCGAGATAGCCTCCGTGAAAGACCGTCTGCGTGGTGGGATGTACTTCTCCAGAAGCTTCTTTTCCACCGCCACCGTTCCCTTCTCCTTGATTTCCGCGTGTATGATCTTCGCCAGCCTGTCCCTCTGGTGAGACTTGGTCTTGGCCTCGTCCAGAAGACGCCGGAACAGATTCCAGGTCTTGCCGTTGTGCAGTTGTCCGTCTGCCGCGTTGCATATCTCGTCCCATTTTTGGCTGCCGAGCGTGCGGCAGTGCTCCTCTATCTTGCGGTTAAGTTCAGCGACCTTCTTTCGCAGCCTCCTATTTAGCCTTTGCTTCGTCCACCTCTCCTGTATGGACTTCTTAGCTTCGATAAGATGGGCCAGTCTGCTGTCCATGCCGTCTACCTGGTCGTCCGTTTCGATCTCTCTCGTGGCTGCCTTGACGTCACCGGTGATTCTTTCCATCCAGGCCCCGATGTCTTCTATCTGTTGATCTCCCTCCGCACTTTCATTTCTCTGCTTCCTGAACGCTTCCCAATCGATCCACGTGTGTTTTCGCGTCTGCACCGCTTGGACCCCCTTCATTCGAATCGTTGTTTCCACGATCATGTGGTCACTGCCAAGTCCGTCCCGGTGTTTCTCCACACGACGTCTTCCGCTGCAACGTTCTTGACGAAAGTGAGGTCGGGAGTAGTATCCCTGGATACCGAGTTTCCCGTTCTCGTCGGGTTGGCGGGGTCCGTGACGAGGACGTATCCGCTGTCGATCGCGTCTTGCGCCAGGTTCCTGCCCTTGGCGTTGCTCTTGGCGTACCCCCAGGACTGGTCAGCGGCGTAGAAGTCGCCACAGACCAGCAGCTTGGAGCCGTTTGCCTGCGAGCTCGCCCTGTGCAGGAGTGCCCTGAAGCTTTGTTTGCGCTTGCTCGGGTTGCTATACACGTTGAGGACGTAGACGCTCTCCTTCCTCTTCTTGCCAATTACCACCTCGGCCAGTACGTGGTCGACTGCGACATTTTAAATGCAGAGCATTTCAGTAACTCACGATGTCACCCGCGTTGACGTCCCTAGTCCGCACCGTCCCCTCCCTACTATAAAACAAATACTATCCGGCGCCCGGTTTCGATTCCTCGACCCTGCGGGCGGAACGCAATGTACATGGTGCTCTACCCACTGCGCCACAAAGCCGACACAGAATGGGACGCTACGAACGCGCCTTATATCGTTGACTCATTCAAATTACTGCTGACGAGCGCTCTCTCGTCAGCAGTTGCCACAAGGGCAACAACATTAACGTAACGCAAACTACTTAACGTCGTGCGCCCCCGGAAAAGCTCTTCATTTGATCGTGCCCCTCGTGAGGGGGATGTTTCACTGCGTCTTCTCTCGGTCGCATGACCCGTGGCGCCATCTGGCGGAGGCGCGGCACAACTCGTAGCACTTTGAAAAGCTGCGGCGCCAGCCAGCTGTGTGTGTGCGTGCCGCACTTGTACAAATGGCGAGTGCATTGGCTATCCACAGAGCAAAGCATTCGTGCAAGTAAGCCGTTGCAGTCAGTCAGTCATTTCGCGATCAGATTGATTAGTTTGCTAAAGCCGCTGCTCGCCAGTTTGTGCACGCAGGGTGGTCACCGCAAAGCACGCGATGACGTGGGCGCTGAGTTTTTGTAGTTGAATTTCCAGCATAGTGTGCTCCTTTTTGGTCATGATGCACAGTCCCCTGCTGTCTTCCTCGTCGGACCAGATCGCTCTGTAGCCGTGGATTGGCCGATGCGTCGCCAGTGTTTCGTGCAGTAATATCACGTCCGGTTTCTTCTTGCTGTTCTCGACGTGCTGCAGTAGTACCGCCCATTTCCTTTTCAGGCCACGGCAGTTCCACTGCGAGATGATGACTGTTGGTTCTGGGCCCATGCTTGTTCCGTTCTAGCGATGCCTCCCTGCGGTGCGCTGCGCGGGTCCTGATATTGAATAACTGCTTGCATGTGGCTCTGTAGCTGTTGGACGGCCCCCTCTATTTTTACGAACCGCTCGTGGTCCAGCCTGCTCTTCTCTGCGATGGCCGCCTTTATCGTCTCGAACATCCGCTCCATTTTCGCTTCCAGCTTGTTCAATCTGTCATCCATGAGCGCCTCGATGCCGCTCAGTCTTTCTTCCATGCCGGCGTCGATGCTACTAATCTCCTGGGTGGCGCGCTTTTCCATCGTTCTCTTCTTTATGGCCGGCTCTCTGGGTTCCGGGACGTCGCTCGTTATATCCATCGGCTGCGCTTGCGGCGGGGGTTCCGCCGTCGCCGCGACCGGGGGGCTCGGGGAAGCAACCAGGCTCTTAGTTTCCGTCATGCTCTGTATGGTCTTTTTCATCTCTTGCAGCATTCTACGCAGTTCCCTGTTCTCTTCTCGAAGGGTCTCCATGGCTTCGTTCTCTTTGCTCTGCTTTTGTTTCTGCTTCTTGGGGTCTTTTTAGCCGGTCCTCCTTGTTCCCTTGTCCTTTTCCGCCCAGCTCATGCGCTCCCTCGACAGAGACCTTCCCTTTCGCGTGACGCTGGGACTCCGACTCTGCCTCCGTAGAATGCCGCCGCTGGAGGGTGATCTGCCTCTCGATTCCGAGGGCCCCCTGGATGGGGACCTCGTTTTTCTTTCGGGGTTGAGTTCCGGGAAATCTAGCTCCAGCGGCAGCCGCTCCTCTTCTGCGGACGCGAGGCGCCGCTCCCATTGTCTTTTCCTGACCACGTAGGGCGTTTTGAAGCGCGCCTTGCAGGCCCTATCGCCCGTCACGTGTTCCCCGCCGCATAGCTTGCATTTCGGCTTGCACTGTTGTTCTTCCCCCGGGGCAAGCTTGTCGCAGCCCGGACATAGTTTTTCGCTGGGGTTTGGGCACACGCCTTTTCGGTGGCCTACTCGACCGCATTGGTAGCACACATCCACCTTCTTGCAGTACAAAGAGCATCGCAGCAGCGCCGATCCGTACCTCACGTAGTTTGGCACCTTCGTTCCCTTGAAGACGACGATGACCGTCGTCGTCTCTCCTATTCTCTTGGTTCCTAGCGCCAGCGGGTTGCGTCGGTTGACCACCCTTTCATCGATGTCCTCGGGAGTTTCGGTTGTCGGGATTCCTCTGATGGTTCCCTTGGAAGTGTCGTGTGGGGCGGTTCTGTAGGCCCACACCTCGTACTTCTGCCCTCTCACTGCGATCTCTTTGACTTCGCTGTAGCGGCTGGCTCTTCTTGTGCCGTGCAGATCACGATGATGTTCTGCTTAGCGTTTACGCACAGGGTGTCTTCGTATTCGGCTTCCTTGGCGGTTCCTGCCGCCGCGTGAACGGCCGCGGTCACTTCGACCAGGCCTAACTTGGCCACGTTGATTCCGCCTCTCAGCCTCATGACGATTTTGATATTATCCCTGGGTAACGCTGGCATTCTCGCCGCTTTGATTGCTGATGACCTTGTTCTTGCAATATTTGCCACTTTCCTAGCCGCGGTAGCGTTCTTGTCTGTTATAGAAGCGGTCTCTCGTTGCTGGCTACGGGCGAGTCGGTCACCGGCAACTTTCCATCCTGCCTCGTTCATTGTATCCGGCGAAATGTCTTCGCCCTCCACTTGCACGCTCATCTTGCCGAAATTGCTAGTAGACGGAATGGGCGGCTCCATTTCTGCGTCTAAACTTGTCATCTTCGAAGGTTGAGCCAACCCCGACCGGCGCGGCGCAGGGCCTAACCTCGGCGACCACGCCTAGGCCTAGCGCCGTTCGATGGCTTCAAAGTTCCACAAATCGACGAAAAAGCACTTGCCTTAGTCGATATTGGTGTCAGTCGATGCCTTGCGTCATCCCGAAAACGCTGGGAATAACAGATTAGCTCTTCACACGAATTGGCACAGTTAATTTGCCACTAACTGCGGAGCCGATGTTGAGCACGTCAGCTCACGCGCAGCCTCACGTGCCCCCTTCCACCCCCATGAAAATTCTCAACAAGCACTTCGCAACTTTGCCATGGGCACCATCTCTAAAGTAGCGCTGCAAACTTTGCGGAAGAAGCCCCCCACCCAACCTGTGTCGCTGCTGGGGACCCCGGCCCACATTCGCATCGGCGGTAATGAGGCGGCCCAGCATCAAGCTCGAGCACTGACCACCCGAGCAGGCCTCTCTTTTCCGCCTAACAACGGTGTCCCAACAGCTTCTCGGTATGCACTTCTAACATATCGAGAAGTCGCCCAGCACTACCGACTCTTCCGCAGGCACTGTCCCCCACCGCACCCGTCGCTAAGGCACGCTGCCGCCAACATGTGGCGTATCCTACAAACTCACTGCTTCCCCCACAGAACCATTCTAACACATACGCACCCCCACAAGTTTGATTGATTGTGGGGTTTAACGCGCCGACGCAACGCAGGCGATGAGGCGCGCCGTAGTGGAGGGCTCCGGATTAATTTTGACCACCTGGGGATCTTTATCGTGCGCCGAAATCTCGTACACACGGGCGTTTTTGCTTTTCGCCTCCATCAGAAAAGCGGCCGCCGCGGCCGGGAATCGAACCCGCGACCTTGTGCTCAGCAGCGCAACGCCTTAGCCACTGAGCCACCGCGGCGGGTAACCCCCACAAGTTTCCAACACCCCACTGCCCTCATTGCCACCAACGTGATACCCACTTTCATTCGCTCTGTGAGTGTCCACATGACCTATTTCCCTCCTACCCCACGCCCCACCACTGGGAACAAGCCTTGGGGAGCTCGGACCTGGCGGTTGAAAGAACTCTAACCGCACGGGCCCTTGCGGTCGCCAAAGCCATATGGGCTTCGGCCATCCCTCCCCCCTAAATCCCAGTTGTACAATAAAGTGGTTCTCTCTCTCTCTCTCTCTCTCTCTCTCTCTCTCTCTCTCTCTCTCTCTCTCTCTCTCTCTCTCTCTCTCTCTCTCTCTCTCTCTCTCTGAGGGCACTATAAAACATTAAATCTGTCAAATAAAACAAACTTGTTTTTTGTCTGCATGGCCCCTTTCATGCTGGGCTGTTGGGTGGTCATACGCTGGCCCAGCGAGGAGAGACCTGTTGTGGCGTCGATAAGTCGGTCCTTTCGACAATCTGGTAAGACGACAAGTCGGACCCGATGATTGGCTCTGCCACGTCGGCGATGATGAAATTCTGTGGAAAATCGCGGCGTATGTTTTTGGGATGGATGTTAAGGTACCCGGGAGCGAGCCGCAGGTTTTAATGCTCGAGTGATTCGTCGCACTTAGTTCAAAGGACGTACAAGGACGCGCAGAGAGTCTGGTGGATAGCAGCAGATGTCGTAACCGCATTCGATGAGTAACCGCCGCTTAGTGATTTGGTCGTCGACAAAAAATGCGACGGATGGCAGCTCGCGGCCGTCTCTAGCGGCTGCCGTTGGTGTTTTCCTGGCGTTCAGGCTGAACAGGGTGGTTGACATTTCCGGATCCTGTCGCGAAGCTACGGGGGTAGTAACAGCGGCCGTTGTCATTGCGATGCGATGAGTCGGCGTTGCGGTCGTGGCTTTGTGCGTGGTGGCGGGAATGGGAATGTGGGTGTCTATCATCCAGGTGCCTTTCTATCGAGTTCAGCTGACGGATGCTGTCATCGATACTGCGCACGAGCTCGTGGGTGGGCTGTGGGGCACCGGTGGCATGGACGGTGAGGGGCGGCGATGGCAGAGACTTCGACGACTCGGTGCCGCGATCTCGGCGAGTTGATCTTTAGCTGTAGAGTCGGGTGAACCTGGAGGATGCCCTGTGCGTGTGGCGGCAGACACTGAAGCCACAGTGTTCAGAGGACGGAGTCGTCGACCCGCGTGTTGCCCGCGACGGCACGCATATTGCTCAGGAACTGCAATGGCTAGCGGTCACCGAGCTATTCGTACTGAAGTAGTTGACGCAATTTCTGGTCTTCCAAAAGTGAAAGCTGTAGGATGAGTTCAGTCTTCAAATGCAGGTAACTGTCCTTAGCCGGAGAAGTTTCGAGAATGTCGCCGAGTTCAGTCGCTAGCGGGATCCAGATGGGCGTTGATGTAATCGTAGCTCGTCCAGATCTGGGTGATACATGCCAGGGTTTAAAGTGAGCCTCGCCTTGTGCTCATAAATGCGCATTAGTTGGCGCTGTTTACCAACTGGAGCAAACAGAGCCAGAAAAGGAGAAGAAACACTCCTTGGTAGCTCCTACATCGCAAAAGGCAGCGTAGAGAGAGAAAACTATCTTTAATGAAGTCTGGCGATGTTAGCCTGGCTAAAATTGATAACTTGATTGAAAATTGATAACAGTTGATTGAAAATTGATTGAAAATTGATAACAGTTGATGACGTGATGAAGAGGATGGCGATGATGTTCAAAAAATTGATGCGCACAGAAACGCTGAGTTATTTACAGAGACTGGTCTAGACCTAGTGTGTTGCAGGTACTCTACCAGAGCTTTTGTAGCCCGTAAAGCACGTTTGGGACATGCCCACGGTCCTGAAACGTCCTTTAGCTGAATGTCCACGGAAAGCGGCAGTTCCAAAGGCACTGCGAGGGACACTCTTTGCGCACTGAATCGAGCACATTCACTGAGCAGGAGATGGAGGGTTTCTCGCACATCACAGTGTGGGCAGAGTGGCGACGTAGCTGGTTTCATTTTAAAGAGGGAGTTGCGCATGTATGCGACATTCAACCGCATGCGATGTAGAATTGCTTCTACCCGCTTGGAGAGACATGGTGGCATTTTCAATTTGCAGTTTGGATCAATGAAAGATAGCGGCGCGTAATGACGTGATACGTCATCCCAGGTTCGACGCTGCATGTTCCATGCCACGCTAGATGCAAGGACAGATGCATCTTTCCTGGAGAATGGTATGTATATTGCCGATGCGCGATGGTTATGCTCATGGGATGCAAATGTCTGCCTTCACATTGCCAGTTATCCCACAATGGGCTGGAATCCACTTAACTGTTATGTGATGGTGCGCTTGTAGAGCTTGGAGATGTGGAGCATGTATGTCAGACACAAGCTGGCCTTTTGGAAAAGATGCTAGACATTGAATGGCAGCCCTTGAGTCTGTTAAGAAAGCCCCCTCTCGTGCGGGCTGCTGGAAGGCTTGAGCGAAAGCTACCCTCATAGCTGCAAGTGGCCGTAGTTGACGTTTTGTGACTGAGCATGGCACGGATGGTGGTACGTGATGACGGTATCCACACCCCTATAGTGGATGATGTTCATGACAGCAACCCATCAGTGTACACATGAGTGTGGTCTTCGTACATCCGTAAAATGTAGTCCAGAACGAAGCACTTTAGTGCGGGAGCCGGAACATGCTCCTTCCTCGTGTTGCCGGGCACAGTAGTCGTGACTGGTATGGGCAGGAACATCCAGGTCGGGTGCTCAGGAGAAGCCTGCTCTTGATAGACCGTCGACAGAAATTCACGCTCTTCTTTGGCCCAGCATGTCGCTAAAGGATGGCCCCGCTGTCTTGCCACAATCCGCAAACGCGCACGAAGCAATTCCTGCGTGCTTAGAGCAAGTGGTGAGGGCTGCCTGCATTCTTTCAGCGTTCCGATGGTAGAGGTTGTCTTTGGAACGCCAATGCAGACCCGCAGGATTTGTGCTTGCATGCTCTCTAACGCTTTGACAGTTCCTCTTGATAGATGGACCAAAGCAGGGATGCTGTAACACATCAGGCCAACGCCAAGCGCTTCGTATAGCTGGAGAAGAGAGTTGACTGAACAACCGCCGGTGTTTGTGGAGAGCACGGGGAATATGCGGGCGATTGAAGTAATCTTGTCCTTGAGGTGGCGAACATGAGGCGACCAGGTGAGATTACTATCAAATGTTACTACCAAGAAGTTATGGGTCGGGAAGTATGGAATTGCGGTCCCTCCAACAGTGAGGCCGTAGCGCGTAAGGTCACGCTTTGTAAAGGCTTTCGCAGCACATTTGTTCCCTGAAATCACTAAACCTCCGTATTCCAGAAATGACGCAAAGAAGTCAATTGTTCGCTGAAGTCTTGACCCTAACACTCACTTATTGCTACCAGAACTCCATATGCAGATGTCGTCGGCCTACGGAGAGATTTCTACCGACTGTGGTACGCATTTCTCCAGGCCTACTATGGCAATATTAAAGAGTGCAGGGCTTAGCACCCCACCCTGGGAACACCTCGGGTCACCTTGTGTAGCGATGAGTCGCCCATGTCGGTAGACATGTACACATACCTATCCGAGAGGTAGTCCGATAGCCATGCGTACATGCGGCCCCTGATGCCTAAAGACTTCAGCACCGAGCGGATGGCTTCATGCTAGACGCAGTCGTACGCTGACTTGATGTCGAGGAACACGGCCCAGTAATGTTCCGCCGACACTTTGCTTTTATTATGCTATTCGCAAGGGCGATGACGTTGTTGAGGCTGCTACGACCCTTGCGGAAGCCAGACATCTGTGCCGGGTATATATCTCGGATGGTCAAATCCCAGTCCAAGCGGAACAGTACCATATTTTTCATCAGTTTCCCGACACAACTCAGGAGCGCTATATGTCGGTAGGACTCGATGCAGGTGGGAACTTTACCTGGCTTTAGGACTGGGACCTTGGCTCTAGACGGCCAGTTTCCCACGAAAGATTGAAGGCATGCAGGAGGAAACTTTTTCCCTTTTCACCTAGATGCGAGAGGATTGTGTAGGTGATGTCATCCGTGCCTGGACATCTGGATTTCTTGACAGAAGCCAGCGCAGCGAGCAACTCTGGCATGGAGAATGAATCGTTCATTCGGGACACCAGGCCGGAGCATGCCTCGCTGTGGCGAAGAAGAACTGCTGGCGCTGCAGTATTTCTCCTGCAGAAGGCGTCAGCGACTTGGAGGTTACTGGTGTTTGTGCTCAAGAGATGGATTTTAACGGGTGCAGTTGAGTCCGTGAGGTCCGCAAACTTCGGAGCAGGTGCCATATTCTGGAAAGCGGCTTCCGGGGGTCCAGCTTGGAGCATAAGGATTCCACTCATGCTTGGCGAGCTTGTTCATATGCCGCCGAATCGCCTTCTGGCCCCGCCTTGAAGCTCGGATATTTTCAGGGTCTTGTGTCCGGCGCGCTCGTCTTTCTGCTCTTCGACGCACTGCGCGAAGCCTCTCATACTCCCAGTCTGCGGCGGTGTATCTATGCGGAAGCCTCAGTACTTTGCTGCTTGACTTTAGAGCTCTTGACATCGTTCGTGTCCACGAAGGCTTCATAAGAGCTCACCGAGTCCACGGCTTCCTCCACCGCAGTTCTAAATGCCTCCCAGTCAGAGGAGCGAATCACACGCTGTATACAAGAGCCCGGGAGACCATCCACTGCAATGTAATTCGGTGTCTGATCGCTGCCATGCAGTTTAATTTCCACTGCCCAGTTCGTCCTAGGGAGGAGTTGTGACGAAACAGACGTGACGTTGAGGGCGCTTGACATATTTCCCCGGTAGAAGGTGGGCTCTCCAGAGTTGACAACGCACATACCATGCCGGTGGTCGATGTCTAGAAGGTGCCTCCCTTTAGCCGTCGTTCTGCTACTGCCCCAGATGGGATGATGGGCTTTGAAGTCACCGGTAAAGATGTGCGGGGCTGGTGTAGTACTAACGATACCTTCTAAGCTATTTAAGTCCAGTGCTGCACGAGGTGGAATATAGGCGGCGATTATTGTAAAGGACAAGCCAGCGCCGCGAACTGTGGCTACCACGTATTCATGCCGCGTATCCAGTGAAAGACCATGCTCTATTGTGGAGAGGTCTTTTCTCACGGCCAGTAGAACTCTTCACATATCTACGCCAGTTGGCGACCGCAGAACTGTGTAGCCAGAAAGGCGCATGTCTTCCATGAGTGGTGATTAAGAGATAGCGAACACCGGAAAACGATGTTTTCGTGTGAATTGGCGTAGATCTGAAAGGCGCTGCTTGAGTCCGCACTGTAAGACTCAAATTTTGATTGCATTAGCTGTAGCAGCTAACGCCATTGCATAAGGAGAGGTGAAACGTGATCCAGGAGAGTCAGGATAGCCACAACTACCGGTGATGAAAGGGGGTGAGGATAATAGACACAGCCTCTACTAGAGCTGATATCACAGAGCGAAAGCCCTCGGAACGGTGGTAATCCTTTGGATCGCGCTTCCGTCGCAGGGATGCTGGAGTCGGAGTCTCGTCTGATGGCCAAGCAGGCGCAGCTGCCGATGCAGGCGTGGCAGCATCTTTTGAGGGGGACTCATCTGTTGCTGCTGCAGCCCGTACTGGTAGAGCTGCAGTAGGGGGTGCTACTGCTACGATTCACGATGGAGGACTGGCAGAGCTGGGAAATCCTCCTCCTTGTTAATGAACCCGAGACCCTCAGATGTGTTCTCTTGCTTTCTCCAATGTTCCTTATGCCCAGCCTTACGGCGTTCCAGTAGAGCGTATTTCGCTGACTTGTAGTCATTGTTGTTTCCAGATTTTATTTTGAAAATAACTTTCTCATCATAGCGGACAGAGCAATGAACAAACGTCGATTCATTCTTTTTGCTAGAGTTTGGGCATTTAGGATTTTCAGCTTAACAAGATTTTTGGTCATGGGTACCACCGCACTGGGGACATTGGAGTAAGAGTTTGCACATGTTAGCCACGTGCCCGAACCGCTGCCAGCTTTTGCACTGTATCGGTGTCTCTACGTAATCATACACGCGATAGCGCGTTTAATTGATGACTACGTGTTCTGGTACTGTTTCTGTGGCGAACACAATCTCACACTCTCTGATCATTTTCCCAGTCTACGGGGGGATTTGGCAGGTGCTCCGACTCGTACGCGCTAAGAATTTCAGGGTCAGAGAGCTCTTTAGCTACTCCCCTGGTCACGCCCACTCCGCAATTGCTAGGTTGTGGTTCATACGCATGGACTTTCACGCCAGCAATAGAGGAGATTTTTAGGAGACGCTCTATGGTATCAGCGTTGCGAGTGTCAATGGCGAGCAGGTTGAGGCGATAATTTGGACGTACTTGTAGCACGCCAGAGTCTCTAATCCTTCCTTGACAGAAATGAGGTTGTATCGAGTGATATCCTTCGAGGAGTCGACAGATTTAATCACCACAGCGACATCATGTATCAGGGAGCTTGCGATTGTGATGGCATCAAGTGGTCTAGCTGTACTACGCTTAGAGCCACGGCAGCGCTTTGCAGGAGTCACAGGCTCAAATGTCTTTGACTTCGCAGGTGAAAGAACGGTTTCATTGCCGTATATGAGCGCTGCAAATGATAAGTCAGAAAAATCGGACATGTCGTCTGCGTCATCTGGTAGAGGTTGTTCGGATGGTATCACCATCGGACTCACTTGAGCCGGCGGAAGCGACGACCCGGGGGACCCAAGATCAGAACAGGGTTGACCAGTTGCTTGCGGTGGGCCTGAAGAGGCTACCAACAGCGAGGCGGCCGGTGGTTCCGGCTCCATGACAGGGCCTTGTGGTTGATCAGGAGGCTGACCGATGCACGGCGTGGAGGGCGGCAAGGCCGGGGCCGCGCCCCTCGCGGGAAGCATATCTGACGCTCAAAACACTAGATAACCAGAGATCTGTCTCAACTAAAACGCAGCAAGAAGAAAATTAACACAGAGACGAACCAGGTGAGCAAGGCGTTGGCTCTTCAAAAGGCAGCGTATGTTGGAGGCCATAGCCTATGTTATTGTTCTGCCTTATTTTGAATACACTTCGGAAAAAAAATTAAAAACTATTGAAAGCGTCTGATACAGTAGTTTTGTCTGTCAAGTGAGCGTACCGCATTTTATTCGGGGAATATTGTATTTCTTTTCACTGAAGTAACGCCAAAAGTTCTCCGTTGAAGTTTTAGTAAAAACTACTATGCGTTTTATCGAAGAACCGTTTGTTACAATAATTCAGGGCCTGGTTTGGCTGCTTTTATACGAGTAAAACTTCGATGTAGTCAGTTTTTTCTGATGTAGCCGCTTTATTAAGGCGACGCTTTAGTGTCCTCACTGATGCTGCTGCACGCCAATAGGACGTGCAGGAAATCCAACTTTCTCTGACGATGATGATGAATGATCGTGGGTGAAGTGAAAGAAAACAACGCTTCCCGTGGCCGGAACCGAACCTGGGTTCCTCGCGTTATGAAGCCTGCGTCTATCCGATTGCTCCATTTCGATTGCTCCATTGCTCCATCTCGAATGGATTGCTCCATTTCGACAGGGAGCAATCCATGGTCGAAGCGGACGCCAAGCAGCAGGTACCGATTCGCGCCGCACACCCCAAACCCAAACGTTAGGCCTACGGAGTGCACACCCGAGAGTTGCTGTGGGTGTTCTAGAAAAGTGGTGCGTACCTCCAGAGTAGCACATACTCGAAGTGTGGGATTGGCCAACCAAAGAATTCATCACGAGAAAGCTTGGCGTTCAACCATCGTCGCCGTTAGACGGAGGGATGAATGACTTGCTTTTGTTTCTGTTTTTTTCCATATCGATTCGTACAAGGACTACGTTGCCTTGTCTTTTTAGTGCGCTTATTCATTAATATATCTATGCAATGAGATACAATACCCTCTAAACGTCGCCACAGCTCTCCTATTGTTTCGGAATGAGAGCCAAGCTCTAACTCATTAAATTGATTGTACTCTAAAAATCTAGAATTTGGGTATCGTCTGCCCGCGCAAAAGATTTACTTTTTACTGGAAGAAATGGTCTAATGAGAGTGCTCGTGCGTACCGATATATCCCCTGAAATTACCTTGTGTTCTGAAACACCTTCTCTAACGAGACAGAATAGTCGTTTATCTTGCCGTAGAGAAATACCAAATCCAATAACGACTCCGACGTAGGTGTTATTCTTGTGTGCTATCCAGCCCCATTTGTGTTAGGTTATAAGACGATATGCCTCCTAACTCGTCGGCACTAGGTGTTTCAACATTTCCACTTGATAAATTTCGGCCATTTATATGCGGCAGGTTGAAGTCATTAGCCCGTATTAGTGTTATGTTTCTATTTGCAAATGCGCACATAAACGCATTCGCATAGCTAGAGATGGAGGTGGCGTGCATATTCCGCCCGAACAAGGGACAGAAAATCTTAAAACGTGGTTTTGTGCCAAACTGTGTCAGACAGATTGCATTAGAGCAATACTGGAGTAAGGAAACTTTTTGCCATAATGCAAGCACCCCCTCCGCGTGAGTTTCTAGCCTTCCTGAGTTTTGTGTAGCCTGAAGGAACAACCCAGTCACTGAACATATCGATGTGTTAACAAATTTCTGCCAACGTAACAAAATGGGGTTATATGAAAGAAACCAGAATTCCAGATCTTTTATTTTATTGGCAATGGCACAAGTATTTAATGTAAGAAAATATATCTAATGGGATGGTGGCGTGCATGGCGCCATCAGAATCACGGAAGCTTTTCAGTGGAACGGGCTGATAAGCCCTGCTGTGTTTGTTTCGACCTGTATAGCCTCCACACAGGCTACGCTTGTTTCGGCTATTACTCCACGTATTCGACCGTTAACTTTAAGTTTATTGTAAAAGAGTGAAGCTTTCGCTTCCTCTGCCCTTTCTGTAACAGCACGTTGCCATAGCCTCTTTCTTACATACGCTGTTACTTTCATGTTGTCATTGCTAATCTAAATCTCGCTCCCCTTCAGTTTGAAACCATTTTTCTACACTCGCTCTCTACTTTTGAAGTCACACAACCTCGTAATAATGGGCCCGCCTGCTTCTGGTTTGGCTTTTCTTAGGGGAGCTAAGCGTCATTCTTTTCAACTAATTCACCTTAACATTCCGGGCCCGAAAAGGCAAATTGAGACGTTCCACGCGAGGCCCCAGGGACTCTTTATTCGCCAAATAATTGAACAAAAAAAATAGTAATCAATCTAAATGACGGTAAGCGAGCATGCTCGCAATACAAAATTGTACTTCGCAAAAGTCATAAGTGCTTGTACATGTTTATTAAGCAGGAAACTAGTGTACACAGGTTGCTTGAAAAGTACTAGCTGTTTGAGATCGCAGTCAACTAACTCACTGGTGCCGACAACCTCTTTTTGAATAGCACTGAATGTGCCAGTAACGGGTGACCCTTCCGACAAAATTCATTCCTCGACCGAATTCGGCCCCTAGATCAGACAGACCGGCTTCCCGGTCTCGGGAGCCCCTTCCGACAGGCGTGTCGTGGCATGTCGGAGGATGTCAGATGAAGAAGAAAGCAGGTTTAAGCGTAGGAGAAACATTACATTAACAAGGGTACGCTCCGCTATTTTTTTTAAATGTTGCGTGATAAAGCAAAACGGACGGTGCTTTGAACTGTCAATAGTGACTCAAAATAAAATATAACGTTTCGAGGTCTGCGTGACCAGCGGGCATTTTGCCCGGGCAACGTCAGTAGTGGATGTAGGGTGACCAAGTGGGTGGCAATAAATTGGCTGACGATTACGATACTACCTTGATGCGAAAGTTTAGAGCAGCTGTTTAGCTGTTTCGACTTTGCAAAATATATTGCGGTAAATAATTCCAGACAGAAACATATGTATAGTTACAGACCACTTTTGTTCTTCACATATTACTCCACTCATGCAGCGCTTTGCTTCCATATATGGTATCGGTGGACGCACTCGCCGCATGCAGTGATCGCGTCATCAGCGAGCACACGACGGCGCGCGCTACTCTGGCGTCATCTCGTAGCGGGTCACCGCCGCGGAGCACGGCTCTTGCGGCACCCGCGTCACCCCGCTTTCCTTCTCGCGCTTTCGCCATACTCTCCTCCTTCGCTTTCTTCTTTACTCTGTCTTCGACGTCCTCCTCGTTCTCTCGGTTACATCGAGGGACGACGGTGAGGGACACCGCGAAACCACAGGAGCGGCTGAATAAGAGCTGCGCTCTAAAGCCGCTAAGAAAAGAGAAGTGGGTAGTCGTCTCTCAACACTGCCAATGCATCCCTGTAAAGCGTGCAGCGCCACATCTAGGGTATGTGTGCGGCAAAGCCCGCTGATGTGCAGGAAGCTTTATCGGCTCACACCTTACGAAATACACTGACCATCAGAAAACACGAATAATCCGTTTATGAATTCGTTTATTCCGTTACAGCAAAAACTCAAAGTAAGTGCGATGTTGTAAAATAATTTCTAAGGAGAGCGGAGGTTCCAAAGCAATACGACAGCGGGGATAACATCGCGTGCATGGTCCTACACCGCGCAATACGACGGGGACAGCCATGTATTTATCAATGAGGAGAGCAATCCACCATGACATCTCCCTTAGGCTTAATATCTAGCTGCATATCTATACTAATTAATATCTAGTTTTTGTAAAGACTACGTTTTTTTTGCTTGGGTTTGTAGAAAAGGTTCTGAAGACCTTCAGCAAAAATAAATAGGTTATTGATCTCAGTTTTGCCTCAGAATATAAAGAAAATGAAAAGCTGCGTCTCTTAGACAGAAAAATCAACCCCACATTGTCACCCTGTCTGGTAGGTTGTAACCCGGAATTAATACAACCCATTGAAAATTTTGGCACCAGAGCATTAACTACTAAGAAATGACGGACGGATTGTCTGCGCCAACCACGGAATACCATGCGAAAGTGCGTTTTCTTTGACCAAATTAGTCATTTTCTTGTAGAATATTAGGCATTACTAGGCCGTTGTTTGACCGGTTGCTAAATAGATGTCTGTTAGTCGCGATGTTGTTGGAATGTGGCCCTGTTGGTATGGGCATACATGAGTATCGGTCTGAGGGTCCTTAAATAAATCGGGTATGTAAATTTCCGGTTAAAAATGTCAGACAATTTCGGCTGTGCTAACCATAGAATATCATGCGAAAACGGTGCACGTTCGGGCTTATAACGGGTTGTCCAATGTGCCACCGTGGTATGTGTTATCGTGTGCATATGCAATCCTTAGCTGCTGCTCGTTTGACCATCCCTTGTCAGCTAGCTCCATTAGTTGTGTCCGGAAATTACTACCGCTGAACTATCAACGTACCATTAGACCCGAGTACCACCATGGCTGTTTTCTACATCGACGACAGCAACAGCAGTGCCGGGAATAGGCAAAAAGTCAACAATGCCTTCACCGGCTTTGACTTACTTTGGCCGCCAGCGTGTGCCTTGATGGTATGGCGGGCATCCACGCTTACGCTATTGGTCAGTTACGTCGGAATCTTCCGTCAAACTTGTATGGGTACCATCTACAGGCGCCTCTGTGAGCCGCAAGGTCAGTCCCAGAACATCGGCTACAAAAAAATCACGCCATATCCACGGAATGAATGATGATAAGTGGGGCGAAGCTCGAGAGGGGGAGATCATCGGTAACCGTAACTCTCCCGTGAAAGTTCGCCCACTACATCATTAAGAAAGACGTAAGACTGTGTGCGTACATTGTACAAATCAACTTTTATTTTCGGAGTCAATGCTCCCAGGCCCAGACCTGGTGAAAGACCCCGCGCCATCGAGGACTACCCCGCACCTCCACCACAATTTGTCACGTAGGATGGGACACAACGGTAAAGAAATAACTTTTATTTAGGGCGAACTTGTGCCCGAACAAGACGAGAGGAAACGAGCAAAGGTCCTTGCGTCTCGTTCGATCTCCGAGAACGACTGTCTGCGTTCGTGGCGTGATCTCTTGCGTGATCTCCCCCTCGCAGTGCACGTGCGCTCGCGCCTCCGTTGGCGAACACAGACAAGCTCGCGCTCCCAGTGCCGAGTTTGCGCTGCCGGTTGCAGCCGGTTCTTGCGCGTGCAACGCGGCCCACTTTGCGACATCTCCGAAAGCATGCGGTGGTCACGTACCACGAGACACAAGGGATGGACAGACCCATGACTTAAGGAGCTTCGCCCCTAAAACCGAGCCGGCAGCAGTGCGAGCTGCGCTGCAGCTTACCAGCGACTGCCCTGCAGGTCGTTGGGTTGCTTTCCTGGACTTCTGCTCTGCGTCACAAGCCCTTCGGAAGCAAGGATGTCACCAAGCCAAGCTAGTTTATGAAATTACAGGGTACATAAAAAGGCTGTGCAAAAATTACGTTATTTTGTTGCAGTGGTCGCCCTGACATTGCGGCTTCAGGTGCAGTGTGCCCTCAAATCGGCTCACACGCGAGCGCCTTTCCCCAAGCCTCACAGCACAGCTTCCTTTCTCCAAGAAGGACGCCAACGCATTAATTACAACTGGGGGACGGCGCATGCAAAAGTCTGAGGTGACTTTTTGCTAGTTCCTCTTTGATTTACGCGCTCCAAGTCGCAGCGGCGCGGGGCAAGCAAAACACTCCTCCTCCTCTCACTGTTTTTCCCACTCTACCTCTTCCCGGCGCGACTTTAGGCGCGCATGCGCGACAGCGGGGTAACGGAGCTGCCGGAGCAACAGCGGCGCCGGTGCGCGAGAGAAGCCGCGGGGCTCGCGTGTGTGTCGTAGCATAGCGGAAATATCGTGACAGCGTTCTGAAGACCACAAAAGAGCGGTTATATGCCCCATGCACAGGGAGGAAGCGCAGCAAGAAGTGATTTTGCTTCGTGTTAGCAAAAGGTGAGACACTCGTTCGTAAAGCGTGAATTTAATCTGAAGATAGATAGCGCGGTGTCGTGAGCTGTACAACTACGTGTACCGTGTGTTCGATGTCAACTTGTGCTATGCCGTGTCGAACATCAGTGCTTATCACGGCACGTTGCGTTTGTGCTCGGTCGTATTTTCGTAACATGAATAAAGTGTTGAAGTGCGATTTCTGCTGCCGTCTTACTATCCCAGCTGCGTACGTACGCCTGCATGGAGGCGCGCCGGTCTCGGCGAGGCCTAGCGGGCGGCGCGGGGCTAGCGGGGCCGGCAGCGGAGCGGCGGGAAGAAGCGGGGGGAGGAAAGCATCAGCCCCCCCCTCCCCCCCCCCCCCCCCTTTTACGCCTCCTCGATGTGTTGCCATGACAATCAGTACGCCTCCAAGCTCAAGATGGCGGTGACGTTGCTATGGCAATTACAACTCACTTTTGCCCGCCCAGGCTCGCCAGGGGAGGATTTGGCGCTACGACCACAATTAGGCGGGACGCTGGGTTCAAGGCTAAGATGCCGCGGACTATACAGCAGTGGCGGAATCCGGGCGCGCAACTCCTCCCTCTATGCTGGCGACCCCCAATGTTCGTTCCGTATGCCGCAGCGTCTGCCCCGGTTCACCGAGTGCGTTATACATCACTTTCGCCTCGGAGTTTCCCCTCACCAAAAACTTTCTCTTCAAGACCGGGCTGGTAAAATTACCTCTGCGTCCCCTTAATGGCGTTCGGAGGGACACTGAATACGTTCTGTGTGCATGTCGGCGTTTCTTGTCGACCCTAAGGTTAATGCAGGCGAGAAATCTTCGCATAAAGGACTTTTCAGGCCCCTGTAAGAGCAGAAGCAGCGCCGTGCAGGGTTTGAAAGCTTTTCCGGGCTTCCCAAACGCCCCTAACTAGGAGTCAGTTTCTGGCTGTCTCGCTCTCTACCTTCTTAGTGCGTGCGGGTGTGTGGGCGTGCTGACGGGCAAGCGGGCGGGCGGGCGTGTCTGCGTGCATGCGCGCACCTATGCTTTAGCGTTACTTTTCCTTTTGTGTTTACATTTAATCTTCCTTAAATATTCACCACCCATCTGAAGTAGCAAACCCAGCATTGTGCAGGACTAACCTCTTCTGTCTCTCTCTTTCTCCTCTCTCTCTTCTCAGACATGTGGGCGAATAGCGCTCAAAGTGCGTAAAGTTTGCTCTGTGGCTCCTGCAATTTCGTATATAATGGTATTCCTTCATTAGCTTGTTGCAATTGGTTTAATTGTTGCGTTGAAGGTCTTGGACAGAGATCTTGCGGCCGGAACACAACATACAACTGAAGCAAAGATATATTCATGTACGATCAATTCAAAACTGTTTTTAAAAGGTAAAAATTACTTGTCTGCTGCTTTTTGGCGCGGAGCTACACTTGGGTTAGCATTTTGCATACCCAAGCTCTGTCAAACAAATCTGTTTGTTCTTGTCGCGTTATCACCAGTGCACTTTGACATTGGCTTCTGTATGCGATGCGCAAGTACACAAGCACATACCGAGCGTACTACGGCAAATATATTCCTCTCTTGACGCTCAGGCCAGTCAAATGCGGTTATTTCCCCACGTCGGACCTCGTGGCCCGCACTTCAGCGTACCTCGACATAATAACTAGCATCATAAGCGAACGCAGCGTACAACTTCTTCCGCGTTTCGTCATTCCCTGACTATATTTGACCCTAACGCCAGCTAATCACGCATGTTCTCGGAGAACTTCCAGTGTTTGGAGGGATGAAAAGTGTTGCAAACTTTTCTCGTAACCTTTGGTGAACGTAAATCAAGTGCAGTCAGAGCGAATGGGCGGCCACTTCGCGCAGTATCTCACCGCCGTCGTTCGTGGCCGTGAACGCGACAGCGTGTGCGTACCGCTGACGGCAAACGGCACAACCTATGGTTAAACTGCGCCCATTTTAGGCTCAGAAAAAAGCTACAGAAATCCTGAGAATTGTCTGCTATGCGAAGCATAGTTACGGTGCTTTTTCGTTTCACCAGCCTTTTCTTAGTGGTTTTGAAAAAAGAAGTCCAGCCAGATTTTTAGTTTCTAGCATTTTCATTTAGTCTCATGACGACCCTGGATTAGACAGACCTTTATGATTTCGTGAGTTAATTTTCACATTTTAATTTACATTTTTTTATTTTTTTAGTTATTCGCGTGACTGCGCTAAATCAGGTAAAGATTTGCGAGTTCGCTACTTTGTTTTCAGGTGCTATTTACTTTTTTGCGACGAACGGTATATTTGGCTCTCAATGGCCAAATTGCCAGATTTGACTAGTAGCCGTATTTGAAATACTTTTTGTTTAGTTACTTATATTTTTATGTTATGTTATCGTACGTCATTTTTGAGACAATGATGCACATTCACTCTGTTATAACAATTAAATTACTTAACTTTGGCAATTTGCATTTATGTGCAGACACAAGACATCATACTGTTCGCGTTGGGGTACACGGCAAAGAATGCTTATGCATTGGAAGATGCTGTCCGGGTCGGCGTTTTCTTTCAATGCCACCACGGAACGTTAAGGCTGGAGTAATTGAGGAGCGCCGCACGAATGCCTATGCATTAGGGGACAAATCAGAATTTTAGGTAGTTGTTTTCCCCAACCGGCGCTAAACGTGTCCACGTCATAAACCCAAAGCATTGAAAATGGGTTGGGTACTGCTAAAGAAATTTTACGCTCAAAACTCTGCAGTGGCTCCTTGAAGCTTTGGGATTCCTGAATTTAATGTACGACATGATTCGAGCAATAAAATCTTAACCCTCAGTCACATCACAATCAGTGCATTTTTTCCGTAACGTCTTACTAGACATTCATGCTTAAATGGGATTTTACCCAGGCCGACTACTCATATCTGGATCATTTCCTATTGTCACGTAGTCAAGAACGCTGCTAGGTTATTGTAGTAACCAAAGTTCACTAGAGCCAACTTGTGCTTCGCCACAAACAGAAAAGCATAATCGTCGAAGGACCAGTCAAACGAAGTGACCTGCACGACCGAGCGTCGTGAATCGCATTCGTTTATTTTGTAGAGGCAGGAAAGCAAAGGGGTGAATGTGGTAGGTCATTTTATTATCCTTGAAAAAGATACAGATTTTTGAAAGAAATAAAGAAGGTGGAGGAAAACATGCATGCCAAGTGGGATCCGAACCCACGACCTCCAGAATACGCGTCTGGTGCGATGACCACTACGCTACCGGCGGGGCTGTTCATCTACCCTCCACTTTCTCGGGTATTTATGTTACGGTAATTGTTTCCTGCGCTTTGGGAAGGTAACCAGCGCCACTCCAACGACCCGGGGTGAAGGGGAGCTTCTTTTTAACCCCCGGGACGTGACTTGAGCGTCTACGACACGTCGACAGCGGTCGATCAGCGTGGAACCCTCTTATGCTACCTGTGGCACCAAGACTTCCAGAACCGAGACCCTCGCTATGCACGCTCACGTGCGCCTCGTGAGAGCGCCAGGCGGCACGTACCCACGTGGGGGATTGGACGGGAATCTGGCGTAAGGAGGGCTAATGCACCCGCTACACAAAACTGTAAATTAGAAACTTAAGCATTTGAATGAAGGAAGAGCAGTTTATCACAAGCGATTGAGCAAGCAACGTCGCCGACGATACTACTGCCACCTGCTCCTAACGTTACACGCTCCGCGTTGCTAGGGGCAACCGCCTGCGCTCATAAAACGCTGAACCGCCGCGGCGGCGGCGGGAGAATTCTGACTGTGCCGCGCACATAGGGGTTGGGGCGACCATAGATGATCCGGACGCCCGAAGAAAAGGCGGATTATCAGGAAGTGGGCCCCGCTGCCCCGTGAAAGTTAAATCGCCCAGAAGAAGAAGAAGAAGAAGAAGAAGAAGAAGAAGAAAAAGAAGAAGGAGTGCAGGTCATCAACGGTGAGGAAGCGCTCGACGAAGACTTTGCGGCAACGGACGATGAAGTATGCGAAGACTGAAGAGGGCACTGTACAAACAAACACTGTACTTAGCTTTTAATTTGGTCTTCTGCTGACAAATATATATACACAGGGAAAGTGATTCTCAGCGACTTATATGGCGCTCGTCGAGTTTAGCTTAGTGAGACGAACACAGCTCTGCTGTGGCTTGCACCTTATCCTAGGCTTGCACCTTTGTGCAAGCTGGCTTTGATATATTTGTGAGCAGGTGCAATTTTTTATAGGACTAACAGACGGTGTAACGTCCCACCGTTCTAAAGATGGCGCGGTTCTAGCGTCAGGAGCGATTGTAGCCAACACAGGAACACACATAATAAATAACAAATGTATGCTTAATGCCAAATGAACAAAAAGGCGTAACAAGAACAGCCCTGCTCATTGTAGAATACCAAACTTTCAATGATGGTGTCTCCAAAGCTGTAGTTATTGCTGTGGCGTCTGCCTATTGGCGGTGAGTGCGACCATGGGCGGCGCTGCGAAGCGCGTCTCCGTGACCTCGGCGTAGGGATTCTCGCATTTGTCGTCTGCTTTACTTGGGCTCGCTCTCCCTGTTTCTGTGCGTTCGGTTGACTTTTGATGCTTGTCCGCAACATATTTTGCGAATGCGGAACTTTTTATCATAATAAAAACTTAAAATCGCATACACTAGCTCAAGGCGTGATTTAAAGTATAGTTTTTCAAACCTCTCTGGAAGAAACATTTCCGGCGTCGCGCCATTCCTGCGAAGCCGGTCCTGTGCGGAGCGCAAAGAGTCGGAGCTAGTGCCAGCGTCTGTATTCAGCAATCTTTCGAACA
This sequence comes from Haemaphysalis longicornis, assembly GCF_048455015.1. Lineage (NCBI taxonomy): Eukaryota > Metazoa > Arthropoda > Arachnida > Ixodida > Ixodidae > Haemaphysalis > Haemaphysalis longicornis. The sequence continues at coordinate 410,268,846 of NW_027526203.1, forward strand.
AAGAGAACAGTCATAGTTTAATAACCGACAACAGCGAAAATGCAAGACGAAAACAAATTTCCGGACTTCGGGGCTGCCGGCTGTGGCAGAAAGCATTACGATTCCCGTAATTGTAAGTAAGGTGAAACCGTTGTTTGCAACTTTGCCGAACGCTCGAAAGTATTTTATCACATCACTTTACGTTGTCATGGCATAAAAGTATGCCGACATGCACTATGGGGCGCAAAAAAATTAGGTTGAGTTCCAAGTAACCTATACTGTCTGTATAGGTGCTTGCTGGTTTTATACCAGGCTTCTAACCAGTATGGAAGCTTATTGAGCAAAACGAGTCACGTCACTCACGTGTATGGTGAAAATACAGTAACATTATGTTTGTTCAGACCTGGAGGAATATTTCGGCACATTTCCCCCAGCCATATCTTTCCAATATTCAGATATGCGTTATAGTAAAACTGCACTCAAGAGGAGGAGGAGGAGGAGGAGGAGGAGGAGGAGGAGGAGAAAACTTTAACAGTAAAATTGAGCTCGTTAGTGGGCGGGCTCCTAAGTCCAGGACAAGAGAGTAAGAGTAATTTTCAATTCATGGAACGTCATCCCGAGTAGGCCAGGCTTTGTTCTTTACGTCTGAAGGGAAAACAATAAAGAGCCGCTTGGACATATTCATCGGTCTCTATTCTTGTTATACTGAAAACCGGCACGTATACTATTTCTTGCGTTCGTTAACCAGCACCTCAACCCTTCAACGCCGTAATCATGTCATAACTATTCAGGATGAGATTCAGTTCGTTACGATAACGATGATTACGATGGAAATTCGGGGCACAAAAGCCACCTTCGAGTACTCTGGACAACGTTGTTTGCGCCATATCGCGTTGGCGTAGCACAAACCTTATTGCATTTGCATGAGAATAAACAACGCACTCTGCGGATATGCACCTTCTAGTACGCAGCCATAACGAAAGCCAATTTCTGTAGAAGGTACTGTATGCCTTACAGCCCGAATAAAATATCCACACGAACTTTGTGAGCCTCCCAAATATCCCCAAACCTCCTAATAAGGCGTTTGTGATGGTGCCGAAAAATTAATGCGTTGTACACAGAGAAACATTCATCTGATACAAGTCAACTACAGCGAAAGAAATTGAAGACAGCCGCTTTATTTTCTGCTGTGCGATGCGCGTGTTGACCCGCTGCTTGGTGTGTAGCTTCAGACTGTTGAGTCTCCATAAGAGCATCTTAAAAATACTTTAGGGAATTCTACACATTTTGAATACTTATCGAGGAGCTCTGAGCACTGAACCTGGCAAACAAGCTAAAAAGGACAACTTACACACAATCATCTGACCAATGCCCTAAAAAAATTGGTCTCTCTCTCCTCGTTTGTTGCAGACTTGTGCGGGATACAGCTTGAAATTATTCAGAGGTCTAAGAATCTGGCAAAATAACTGAATTACTGGAAATACGCTTTTTAATACGGATCAAAAATACGCATCCAAAAGCGAGCGATTTCTAGAACAGGCACTGCTGCCCCTCACAAGCGGACGACAGCGGCACGAGTGTAGCAGACGACAGCGGCACGAGTCCCTAAGCTGACGTCAGAGCCAGGGGCGCCAATCAAACATCTAGTACCGCGGAAAACCTGTCTCGCGTTGTTATGCAAGTTGTAGTTGTCGAGTTGTTTATGCAAGAAAGGACCCGTACGTTGTATTGTAAAGGCCGATAAACAGTCTATTGTACTTTTTCACGAACGCAGCGGTAACAGGTAGAGAACCATTTTTAATACACTATTAAGAGTTGAGGTATTCTTCAAGCATTAGAAATTACTCTGGGTGTGGACGACGCAGTCATCAAGACGGCCTCCATCGACATCCTCTCCTACTTAGTAAGCTACATTGTCCATTGTCCCAGACTATGCATTCCAGCAGTCCAACGTGCAAGACGACGATCAACTACTGATCAACATCATCATTGACCAAATGAGATCAGCTTTCGGGCACCTTTCAGTTACTGCGGAATCCCGAGAACATGCTTTCCCTGGGAGCTGGGTCTGAATTCCTCAACTTATCCTACAAGCACTGCATGCGCATACTCGTCACTCCAGTATTTGCCAACACGACCGGTGAAGCGCCCAGCAAAGAGACGAGCCAGCCGGCCCAGCTGCTCGGCCTGATTGGGGAGCTGCAGCTGCCCTGCGTGGAGCACCACTCGTACCACACGAAGAACTGCACGCTGCACAAGGAGCTGCTCCGGAGGTCGATCGTGCTCATGCGCTCCAAGTTCACCTTCTTTGTGCGAAGGGCCGTGTGGTTCATGCGGCGCATCGTGGGCCTCAAGGACGAGTTCTACAACCGCTGCATCATCAACGGGAACCTCCCGGGGTCGCCGGTGGACCTCTTGGACTCGGTCGGGACCTAGCTGTTCTAATTGATCCGGGTAGACGACGTCGAGTCGCTCTGCCTGCACGGGATTGGAGCGGTACAGCAACGTGCTGAAAAAGGTGGAGTGCGTGCAGACATTGAAGTCTTCGCGGCTCTGCGTGCGGCCCTGGCTCGAGGGCACCACCCTACGCGGAGCGGGAGCGGAGACGCCGGTGGCACGGTGGTGTCGGGGGGCGACCCTGGGCACCGCCATCAGATGGGTACCCCTGGGGGCCGAGGCGCGCTGTCGGCGAGACCCCCGCCAGCTGGATGAGGGCGAGGAGCTGTCGTTCAACGAGGCGGCGGAAGAGAAGGAGGAGCTGGAGGGCCTGCCGGCGGCCTCACGGTGCCAGGCCGGACAAGTCAGCAAGCAGTCGTTGTTGTTGTTGTTGAGCCTTTAGATAAATAACATACCCAATCAAGGGATCGGCCAATCAACAGAGGACGGTTAAAAAAATGGAATTCTTATCTAATTACGAGACGCTTAGAAAAAATAATTTAGACTGGTTGGAAAGAGTTTTGGTACCATAAACAACAGAAAAAAACTGGAAAATCAAGGCGAGGGTGACCAATCGCAATCATAAAGTGAATCTATTGTAATTTTCAATGTAGCGCAGGAGGGCAGAATGCCGGAGGCAGAACCCCATTTCGGATGCCCCGAACGATATTAGAGCCGGCACTGTTAGGGATATCCCCCAACTGCAAAGCGGCACCTGCAGGGACTGACGTCTGAGACGTGAAAAACAGTCGGTCACCCGATCCTCTGCCTCTTCTCTCAGAAGCGCCACCGTGTGGCGGCTTCCCTTGCTTAGTGCAATGTGGCACCGCTCGCTGCGGCAAAATTTGGCTTTGTGTTTAGTATTACGCTTCGTTTAACGTGGGACCCACCAGATCACTTTGTATCGGACTTACCAATTCATGACCCATAAAAACCATCGTTCTCTAATACGAAAAGTTTTAAAGTTTCTTGATAATGTTCTTAGCTTACTTTAGAAATATATTACTTCTGTACTGGAATAAAAGAACTCGCTCGCTTGACAATGAACGCCATCTAGTGCACTAAACTAAAATGCGTGCTATGCACGGCAGTGACATGGTTCATTCAAAGCCACGTGTCCAGGGCTACGCATGTACTGTATCAATATTATCATCATCATCATCATCCTTTCACCTACATATAGCGACACTTCGTTCCTCTTTCGGTCACCAACTCACCATGACTAAGAGGCCTGCCAATCGCCCTTGACGGCAGGTCCTATATATGCTATTAGGGGGAACGTGCTCTGCTACTCACCTAATTGTGTTGTATCCGGACCCGCCGCGGTGGCTCAGTGGCTAAGGCGTTGCGCTGCTGAGCACGAGGTCGCGGGTTCGATTCCCGGCCGCGGCGGCCGCTTTTCTGATGGAGGCGAAAAGCAAAAACGCCCGTGTGTACGAGATTTCGGCGCACGATAAAGATCCCCAGGTGGTCAAAATTAATCCGGAGCCCTCCACTACGGCACGCCTCATCGCCGGCGTTGCGCCGGCGCGTTAAACCCTACAATCAATCAAATCAATCAAATCAGTGTTGTATCCGACACCCACCGAGTCACCATACGTGGCAGAGAGATGCAGACGCCACCTCGCACCCATGGAAAAGAGAGTCTTTATTGTTGTTACAAGCTATTTATAACCGGGCTGCGGTAACTGATGATGACAATGGAAGTTGGCCACCTTAGCACTGTGCGCCACCTGGTGGCATGAGCATGACTAAATTACACAACGCAACATCCCCCCTCTCAAAAAGGGGCAGCAAACCGTCACACAACATTCACTCCTCCCAAAAAGGGGGCATCACACAGTCACTGCAATGTCTCATAAGTCATATTGGGCAAGCCACGCAGGCTTGCGTCGGTCTCTGGTGGATCGCCGTAGAACCTCACTTTCAGCACTTGCCTCAGTCCCACCACCCAACACGTTCCTTGGTACACTCATGCCTGTGACATCAACACTCGGCACACCAGCACTTGCAGTTGAAGTTGGAACTGCTGTTCTGTCGGTGCTGGCCGGGGTAGTAAGTGGCTGGAACATCTGGGCACTCGGGGACTGTGCTGCTATGGAGCCGGAAGTCCCAGGGGAAACGCAGGTTGCATCTGTCGCGGGATTCGAGGCTGCAGTGTATGGAATCGGCCGTTCACGATTCCAAACGCGACCGTCGCTCAGCTCGTACGTGTCCTCATGTTGGCGCCGGACAACGGTGAAAGGAGGTGAATATGATGGGGAACCATTTGGCACATGTCCCTGTAGCTTAATCCGAACTGCTTGTCCTGCACTCAATGACGAATGTTTGGCTGCACGACTTCGATCCGTATAGTGCTGGCTTACAAGCTGTTTCCGAGTTATAGTGGTGGTTGTTGCGTGGGATCAGGCGGGGTTAGCCTGGCTGGATATGCCGGCAATTGCTCCGCCCAAGCTCCTCCTAATTAGCCAATGGTAGTGTCCTTCCACCATGAGTTTGCCAGTTCCGTCTCCTGAAGGAAGGAAGAAGGCGCGACACGTCTCTGCGCAACATCCAATGCCCCCTTGGAAAGATGATGTGGTCCAGAGTGCTGTGTGGGGCTGCCAGCTTTCGAATCGCTGAGAGCATTGCAGTCCGCTTGACATCATGCTATGGACAACACATTACGTAGTGGTGTACATCCCCTATCACTGCACATGACGAACACAGCGGCGATCACACGAAGTCCACCTTGAATAGCCATGCTGTGGTCTTCGCTGAGCCCGTTCGGATGCGGTACAGCAATGTTGCCTCCGATCTTGTAAGTCCCTTTGTGACGCAAGGCTGGTGATAGAGATTTCCCAACGACGTGAAATGTTCGGCCACTGTTCGCCTGAAGTCGTTCATTGGGGGAAACTTTAACAGTCGGTGCAAATTGCAGCGCACTCCTTGCCATCTGATCAGCGGTCTCATTGCCCTTGACGCCAACATGGGATGGAATCCATTGAAACCGCACATTAAAACCCTTGCTGCTGAGTTCTTGCACAAACCGCAAGGAACGCTGACAGTCGTTTTTCGTGGGGATCCCACGCTGCAAAAGTTGTACTGCTGCTTTTGAGTCAGTAAAAATTACAACTTCCTGCGGCTTATATGACTTAAGTTTTCTCAAAGCAGCCGAGATGGCAATGCACTCCGATTCGGTGGAGGACACCACATGATCCAGGCGTGCTGCCCAGGAAACCTGGGAATCAGGAATAACATACGCCGCTGCACTAACGCCTCTGTGCGGATCAACTGAGCCATCCGTAAAAAAATGAAGGTGATTGGGATAAGAGTTCTCCAAATGTTCAAGAACCAAAAATCTGGCTGCTTCCACTGGCGTGTTTCGCTTGATTCTCATGTGAGGAACATGTAGCTGACACTGAAGGCTCTCGTAAGACCATGGCGGCATTGAGATGGGAAGTTTCCCCGGCCACTGATGGTACAATGTTCTAAAAGTGTTAAAAGCAGTGTGTGCATGAGAGGCCGTCCTTGTTCGAAGCTGCCTTATTATTGCTTTTCCAGCGCTGGTTTCCCCTAGACGCATTACCTGCGTCAGTAACCTCTGTGACGCCATCAAGCGGAGTGTAGCACACTGGCTCTCCCGTATGACCTTCCCGTTTGCCGCTCCCTGAGGAACTCAAATTGCTATCCTCAGCCCTTTCCTATGCAACGCTTCGAGGCGCTCATACTGGGATTCTGAAGGGGAGATCAAAGGCAACTGTTAAAGAATGCGACTCAGAATCAGAGCTGAGTGCATCTTAATCATGGACGAGTTACCTTTTGCTTGATGGCTTGAAGCTCCACGCCTGCCATCTCGGGAATACTTCCAGTCGGTCCTGCAGCGAGATCGAGCCTGGTCCGTGGGTGACGGCCGTTTAGGAGAACAGCAGGTTTCTGGCCAGTAGTTGCATGCGGGGTGCAGCGGTAGATGCCGAGGTATACTCCGTGACAGCCTCCTTTAGTGGGCGGTGTTCCTCCAGACACACCTGAACATAGTCCTTTAGCACACGATTAAGCCATTCCACTTCTACATTTGATTGTGGATGATAGACTGCAGAGAATGTGTGGTCGATGCTTCTATTGCGCAAGAATTCTTCAACTCGACGGAAGTAAATTGTGGCCCATGATCACTCACTATCTCCTTCGGATAGCCTTCGCGGCTAAATATACTCCGCAAAAAGGACATCGTCGTCGCTGAAGTGACGTTATAGGTGAACCCTACTTCTGGCCACTTGCTGAAGTAGTCTACTAAAGTAATGGCAAAACGACAGTCCTGAGGAGCCCTTGCGCAAGGACCAACGATGTCGATGCATATCTTCTCCCACGGTGCTGGAGGAAATGGTACCGGCTGCTTTAGCGTCATAACTGGCTTTGCTGATTAGTCAACAGACTGACAAACGGCAGAAGACTTGATCAACTGTTCCACGTGCTTGCCCATTCCAGGCTACCAGTATCGCGTGATGCCTGGGTGTTATTCATGGGCGATATCCAGAAGTCTGCTCACCAACGAAGAAGGTACCCCGAACTGTTCCCCTGGGAGCAGCAGGTCATTCATCACTGACAGTTCGTCCCGAACCCTGCAGAAAGGCATCGCTTCTGGAGGCAGAGTTTTGGCTGCTGGCCACCTGGAGGTTGTCCACCGCATCACCTGGCAAAGTACAGGATCCTGCGCAGTTGCGGTTACAAAGTCCTCGTGAGTTAAACATGAAGAAACAAAGCAAACAGCATCTTCCGGCTCCGGACGGGCTCCATCCTTGTCCTGCGGTAACCGGGAAAGGACATCTGCGACAGTGTTTTCAGTGCCCTTCTTGTATTTTATTATGTAGTTGTATGCCAGCAGTCTGGCATGCCATCTGGCAATCCTGAAAGGCTGACGGCCCGCTCCATTTGTACCGAGCAGCGTCACCAGTGCCTGATGGTCTGTGCGTAACGTGAAGTGCCGGCCCCACAGGTACATTTTCCAATGCTCACATGCCCACATGCAGGCTAGTGCTTCCAGTTCGCCTACCGAGTACTTGGCTTCAGCCGGTGTTAGGCGCCTTGACGCGAAATGAGTGGTATGCAAGTCATCACCCTTCTGTTGCTGGAGTACAGCTCCTATGCCAATGTCTGAGGCATCTGGTGTAACCACTATTTCCGGATCAGGGTCAGAATCCGGATCAGGGTCAGCTACTTGCCAAGAGGAGAGCTTCAGTTTGTCAAAACAGGCTGTTTCTGATGCTGTTGCTGTTGTTTCTGTTGTTGTTGCTGCTGCTGCTGCTGCTGCTGCTGCTGCTGCTGCTGCTGCTGCTGTTGTTGTTGTTGTTGTTGTTGTTGTTGTTGTTGTTGTTGTTGTTGTTGTTGTTGTTGTTGTTGTTGTTGTTGTTGTTGTCTGCACTCTATTTTGAGTACGGTGGTATAAACATTTTTGAGCTAAAACAGAGATGGTTGAGCCGTTCCTCTCATGTGGGGGCAATTCTCAGTTCAGGAGGCCCTGGGCACGTGCGGCCAGTTGCGCCCGAGATATGAAGCAGCCCGCTATGCGGCTCACCTGTGGAAAGAAAGCTGGCTATCCCTTTGCGACAGTCTCCGGGACCAACTCAGTACATCAAAGACCTGGAGATTGCTCAGATATCTTATGGACCCCTCAAGAAGCAAGACCGATTCAAACCAAACCATGCAAAAATAATTCAGTCGCACCCAGGAGATTCCAGTGCCCTCATGAAGTCCCTCCTGGACAAGTACCTCCCCGTGCATCCGAAAACGCCACTACCGCCGTACTAGGGAAAGCCAAATCTCAAACTGGATGAAGACATCTACATCTATGAAGTAAAAGCGGCACTGCAGACCATCAGACGCAACACAGCCCCAGGGGTAGACGGCATCACCAACAAGCTTCTAGCGAACTTGGATGATGATTCCATCATTGAACTCACCGCCCACCTGAATACGGTATGGAGGCCGGGCCAACTTCCGGAAGACTGGAAGACGGCAGAGGTGCGCCTTATTCCGAAGCCCGGAAGACCACAGAGCACCGAGAACCTGCGCCCGATATCCTTAACCTCGTGTTTGGGAAAGCTTCTAGAGCACGTCATCTACAAAAGGCTACAGCAGTACCTCGAACAAAATAACATGTTCCCACATACCATGTGTGGATTTCACAATCACCTCTCCACGCAGGACATCCTTCTACAACTGAAGGAAGAGGTTATGCTGAAATGCTCGAGGGATAGCCCGAAAGCCATCTTAGCCTTGGATTTAAAAGGTGCGTTTGACAATGTCAGTCATACAGCCATACTTAAACAACTGAATGGCCTTAACTGCGGGGAACGTAACTACAAATACATTCGAAACTTCCTCGACGGCCGAAAAGCCATTCTGAAGGTGGGAGGTTTAAAGTCAAATACAATTTCTCTCGGTAACAAGGGCACACCCCAGGGTGCGGTCCTTTCCCCCTTGCTGTTTAATGTAGCCCTCGTAGGCCTCCCTCCGCTCCTGGATGCCATACCAGGCACACGCCATGGATTATATGCGGATGACATCACCATATGGGACACTCATGGGTCACTGGGGGAAATGGAGACCAACCTACAACAGGCAGCCGACATTGTCTGTGAATACGCACGACAATGTGGCCTAGCGTGCGCGCCGCAAAAACCTGAGCTGCTTATCGTGTCACCACGTAAAAAACTCCCTCCCGGGTCGCCAACCATCTCCGTAGAAGTGGATGGCCACCCTATTGTTCCAACTCAGCAGGTGAGAATCTTAGGCATGCTTCTACAAGCGGATCGCTCCAATACCAAACTGCTGGACCGACTTAAGCACACCACGGAGCAAGTCTCCCACATGATCCGCAGGGTCAGCACAAAAACGAGAGGTATGCGAGAGGCGGATGTGCTAAGGCTAGTTGAAGCCTTTGTCATCTCTAGGATTACTTACGCCATCCCCTACGCTGTGCTCTCGAAGGCTGAAAAGAAGGTAGAGACTATCATACGCAAGGCATACAAGCTGGCGTTGGGACTACCTGTCAGCACCTCGACACAGAAACTACTACACTTGGGAGTTTGTAATACCTTGGATGAACTCCTGGAAGCTCATCACATGAACCAATTATTACGTCTGAGTTCCACCTCCACCGGCAGAACAATTCTGAACCAGCTATGCCTGCGCTCACCGATTCAACACCCACAGGCCGATGCGACTCAGCTTCTGCATGAGATTCGCCAATTTATTGATGTGGCCCCACTGCCCCGGAACATGCATCCAACACATCACCAGGATCGCAGAGATGCCAGAGCGAAACCAATCTTCAAACGGTACGGCCAAAACTCCACCACAGTATACACGGACGCAGCATCCTATCCCGGGAGGAGAGCTATGACCGCTGTTGTGACTACAGCTCAAGCCCTCCTCACAAGTGCATCAATTCCTACCACCCATGCACTACAGGCAGAAGAAGTGGCCATAACCCTAGCAATTGCTCAAACCCCTGCGGAGATCATCATTACGGACTGCCAACAAGCATGCAGAACATTCTCTAGCGGCTTCCTCTCACCCTGCGCCACACAAATTCTACAGCAGCATCCTCCACAACACCGTGTAAGGATTATTTGGGCTCCCGCCCATGCCGACGTCCCCGGCAACGAAGCTGCCCACCAGCATGCCCGAGATTTGACACACCGGGCTAGTCAGGAGATCGGCGAGCAGTGGCGTGTCTGTCCCCTTTTTACATACACAGAAATCACGCAGCACTACCGCCTGCAGCGAACAATGTACCCTCCTCCACACAAAAACCTCACAAAAGAGCAAGAACACCACCTTCGATGCATCCAAACCAACACCTTTCCCCACCCAACTAGAGCCCACATTCTGGCCCCCACCCTCTACTCCTCGGAATGCCGCTTTTGTGAGGCTCCGGGCACGCTTTACCACATAGTGTGGGGCTGCGAGAAAAACCCCGACCTTCCCCCCTTGTCCTTCCCCTCCCCTGAGCACTGGGAGAGAGCACTGTCAAGCTCGGACCCTGATGACCAGCTTTGGCTGGTGAAGAGGGCTCAAGAAGCCGGACGGTCTCAAGGGGTCCTGGAATGAGGACTCTTCCCCAAGGCGAACTGCTTTATAGGGACGTTTATTCCTCCTCCTCCTCCTGCCCACCCAGGTCGCCGCTGGCCAGCTGGCCCTCACATTGCTTAGTGGCTGCAGGGTTCGGAATGGGGGGCCGGGCCGCGGGGTGAGGTGGCACTTCCATTCTATGTGGTACAAAGTGCATGGGAATGGGCAGTGCATGCATTTGGGGGAGCACAGGGTAGGCTAGAATGTAGGTATCTATAGCATGAAGGCAGGTGCCGAGGGGAAAGGTGTTGGTCTGGAGCCGCCGTAAGATGAATTCTCCGGTCTTGTGAAGCTTGGAATAAATTATGCGCGCCCAGTAGGACTGCCAAACTTTTCCTCCCCCCTTGAGCAAATAGCAAAGACGCCAAATCGAATCCCTTATCGTTTTGCGGAAGCTACTTCAAAAGTGTGTGTTTTTTTTTTTTTTTTTTTTTACCCGCCGAGGTGGCTCAGTGGCTAAGCGTTGCGCTGCTGAGCAAGAGGTCGCGGGTTGATTCCCGGCTGCAGAGGCCGCTCTTCTGATGGAGGCGAAAAGCAAAAACGCCCGTGTATGCAAGATTTCGGCGCACGTTAGAGATCCCCAGGTGGTCGAAATTAATCCGGAGCCCTCCACTACGGCGCGCCTCATCGCCTGCGTTGCGTCGGCGCGTTAAACCATACACAATAAATCAAAAGTGCTTTTTTTTATACCGTTCATGTGAAAGAGCACGGACAACTTTCGGCTGCAACGATGTTGAAACCGCTCGTGCCACAAACAGTAATCTTCAAATACGAACGTTGACAGCAGAGGGCTCTATTGTCGAGGGCTCTATTAAAATTGCGAAGTTTTTTTTTTCCTTTCCCTGTGGCAGTGCGTTGTGCAGGACAAGTAAAATCAAAATATAAATTAGTACGCATTTATTCCATGCTTATGTTCCCCACCGAAGACCTACGCTATATAGGAAGTCTTTGAAATTTCATGGCTTTCTTCTTTTGTGCACCTATAGAAGCACAGCCACGCCCTTTTGCCCCCAACTACAACGAATCGCACCTCAGCATTCGCCTGTCGGTGGTCTGCGAAGTGCGGTTTCACTGAGCCAATCCGATAAGACACCAAGAATAGATGAAACGTGACTCTTCGAGATCGGAATATCCCTTTATTTTAGGAAAATAAAAAAAAGATGTTGAAAAATACGCAACTGAAATCGCGGAAGACGCTTCAAAAACGTCCGAAATGTCTGTCGAAACGAATTACACGGCATGAAATTCAAGTGAAACATGATGTACTTCATCCCAGTATGTGCGGCGACTGGTAGATCTTACACGTAGCGTTCGGATCTTGACCGAGCGACGACGGGAATGGCAGCCCATGATGTGATCAGCCGCCTGGAAGTTCGGTACGTCCAGTGTCTGGAGCGGTGCTGTCGGAATCGGCCGCTCCTTGGCATTTCTCGGCGATCTTGGAGGGAAAGGATAGTAGGCTGCGTTCGTCGCACTCGGCTCCCAGGGACCACGCAGGCCTAAGATGCACGAGGAGAGCGCAACAGTAGAGACTCTTCGGTGAATTGATCCAAGCTGTCGGAGCCGGTCGAAGAAAGCGCCGGTTTGCGGGCGTCCGTGTCGTAGGGCCTGGATCTTCCGGAACGACCTCCCATCTCGCCGTGGGATGCACGGGAATATCCATGTTGCTTTCGGTCCTCTTCTTGATCCACGTAGAGCTGACCTAGCAGGAGATCGCGTTCGCAGCAGAATGAGAGCTCGTGCGATGCTGCTTTCGTGGCTGCTGACGATGATGGTCATGATGATGATGATGATGATGGTGATGATGGTGATAGACCAGCCACATCAATGGCGCATTTATTTATTTAAATATTTACTTAAATTGTTTATTTAAATAAAGTGACGTTTTTTTTTTTTTTTTTTTTTTTTTTTTGTTCTGGGTGGCACTCCACAAGAGTCTTGTTCCACCCCGTGCATCAGTTCCTGACGGGGTCAGCAGGGGTGGTGCCCTTGGTCCAGGGCTCCAGTGGTCTCAGCTGCTTTGCGTGCCCGCTGAATTAGAGCGATCTGGTCTTTACAGAAGTCGCTGGCCAGCAGTGCCTCCCTGTAATGAAACCGGTGGGCAGGGCGCGGAAGACAAGAGGCAGCAGCGGCGACAGATAAAAAACCGTTTGTAACAGAGAAAGGAAGAAGATGAAGCCGAAAAAAAACTGGAACATAGCGCACAGGAAAAAAGCGCTGAAGACGAGAAAGAGGAGATCGGTCCTCGAAAATTCCGCTCCCCGTCAGACGCCCGGTTCGAGGGACAGGAACACTGCGGCAGTCGACCGGATTGCCAGTGCAAAAGGCCGAAGCCACTGCCAGTCATTAAGTTCAGCCCGTGCAAATGAAGCATCGATGCAGTCCTCCGTGTGTGCAAGTCAGATGCGGCTGCAGCACCATCGCTGTTGCCAGCTGCTGATGTTCCGCCGCAGTTACTCTGCCTGCTACTGCCGTCACCAACCATGCCTGTGCCCTTCCGCGAGGAACTGCATGTAAGACTTTTTTTTCTACCCCTTCCCTGTGCTGCGAGATAAACAAGTTAACGCATTTCACCCATGGTCCGTCTCATTTGAAGATCTCGCGGCACCCCGAAGGTCGAAAGATCCTGCCGATAACATCCCACTCACATTGCTCCGCATTAGGGTTCCTGATTTTGGGGGCAGCCGCTGTGCTTTGGAATTCCGATATCGTGTGGTAGAGGGTGGGTTTTTCTTGAAAGCACAATGGGCATGCGTCTGCATGCCGAGTCGGATAAATTTTGTTTCAGCACGTTTAGGTTTTGGAACGTGCCTGTCTGCAGCTGTGTCCTGTCGGTGGCTTCTGCCTTCGTCAAGGTTTCGTGTGGCGGAAGGTACCTTTTCCTGATACCCCTGTAGTATGCCAATTTGGCCGAGTATTCCCAAGGGGACTGGCATGGGTTCTTCCAGGTCGGAATAGTGGGGTGCTCGGTTGGTAGTATAAATAGTATTCACTGGCGAGGCACGCATGTAGGCTACCATGTGAGTGCGCCGTCATTGGTTATGTCGCGCTCCGCGGGATGTCGGTACGTGTCCATGCTAAGCACATGTGTGTTGGACGTTCCAAACTCTACCCCACCGAACGCAAAGTAGTGCCTCGACTCCAATGTGAGTGCGATTAATAATATCTCTGTTGACACCACCGTTGAGAAACGGATTGAAACGGAGCAGACGACGCACGCCGGTGTCTTTTTTTTTTTTTTTTGCAGCGTGTGGGTGCAGTGGCACAAGCCGCGTCATGTCCGTGGCGCTTCGGTCATGTCCGTGGCCGTTTCCAGTGTTGCCAAGCGAAGAATTTGACAGCTAAACTTTTCAGTGAATACCATCTATAGCCTCGAGCTACCCTGTCCACCTGTATGGACCCCTCTATTCCTGAGTGCGCCAAGGCCCACAGGATCCTGTGCTGGATCTTATGTGGATGCTCAGGGTGTTGGGTTACACCGTCTTTTGCCTGGATGAGTACACAGAGTGCGCGGTGGCTTACTCGTCCCTTCTAAAAGTGTCGGCAGGGCTCTCGTGAGTCGGGAATTATTGTAAGCGACCGGCCCGTCTGGAAGCCTTCCGCCGCTGCCCGAGCGACAGCTAGCTCATCGGCGTCTGTGACGGTACAATGACGTAGCGAGCCGCACGTGATCATACAGAGGTCTGAGTTTATGACTACAGCCACCCTGCGTCCTTTCCTTGGGTCTTGTGTGGCTGTGTCCACGTACACTGTGTTGTTCTTGGAGGAGAATGAGCGGCGTATGAAATCCGCTCGTGCTTGGAGCCTGCCTTGATGGAGGTTGTGGTCCATTTTTTTAGGTATGGGGGCCACGTGTAACTTCCGGCGGATGTGGTCAGGAGTGTCTGCTGTTTTGAATATTTCTCTGATTTGTTCCGTGTAACCCAGCTGGCGCCGGAGGGACCCAGGTTCGATTCCGGCCACGGGAAGCGTTTTTTTTTTTCTTCTTTCACTTCAGCCACGATCATTCATTATCATTGCCAGGAAAAGTTGGCTTTCCTGTAGGGCGTATTGTCGTTCAATGGCACCAGTGAGGCCACTAAAGACGGCATCACCCGGAGCAAGTTCAATGCATTGCATGCTGCCGATAACCGCCACCTAAAGTGGCAGTGTCAAAGACTTGTGCTTAAAAAACGCGCCGTTTTCTTACGCGAACCTAAAATTTCAAAGCCTATGCTTCATGCATCTATTGGTGAAGAAAAAGACTTAAAATTTTCTAGCACCAATGCTGATCACGCCCGCAACATCCAAACAGCACTCGATAAAACGGACAACGTCACTTCGATGAAACGGCGTTCGATGATGCGGTTTCGATGAAACGGACATGCAGTCGATAAAACGGCGTTGGGCGAAATGGTGTTCGATTATCCGGCAGCGGTTCTCAACCATGAGTGTGTAGGAGACCCCTTCCTGGCTTGCAGAAGTGATGGAGGACCCCACCATGAACAATGTTGATCCGCGTCATAATTTCCAAGAGTTTGCACTTGCAGCTAAGAGCCCCCCAAACACATACAAGCTGCCTCTTTGGTGCCTAGTTTTTTCGCAGAGTTTGCACGTCGTTCAAACAGCCAACGTTAAACCCACTGATCTCCACTTAGTTGCTGGATGGCGCTTCGCCGCTGTCGCGGCCGGGCGCGCGCACGGCCACCGGAAGTTCAACGGCTCGTCCCGGAAGTCAGGCGTCTGCTACGCTTCTCACCCGCTGATAAGCGTTCCCATTGGTACATTTTGGCATTTTGTTCTCACTTTATTGCATTTTGGCTGTACACATCGCGTTCAGATCGCAACTTATGCTATACCGAAATATGGGACGTTAATATGAAACAGAATTTAATTGCAAAGGAGAACGAAAATGTCACTTGGGTCTTGGTTTGAGAGGAGACGACGCAGCTCTAACGGGATTTATGCTAGAAACTTATGCTAGGGATTTATGCTAGAAAGAAAACAACGTGGGCACGGCGTCAGGCTGTAGCCGAGTTCGTGCGCCCGTTCTGTCAAAACAGTTGTCAGTAAAGTGATCACTGCAGAGCCTGCTGTCTGGGAATGGAGAGCTAGTTGATTGATTGATTGATTGATTGATTGATTGATTGATTGATTGATTGATTGATTGATTGATTGATTGATTGATTGATTGATTGATTGATTGATTGATTGATTGATTGATTGATTGATTGATTGAAGGGTTTAACGCGCCGACGCAACGCAGGCGATAAGGCGCGCCGTAGTGGAGGGCTCCGGATTAATTTTGACCACCTGGGGATCTTTAACGTGCGCCGAAATCTCGTACACACGGGCGTTTTTGCTTTTCGCCTCCATCAGAAAAGCGGCCGCCGCGGCCGGGAATCGAACCCGCGACCATTGAGAGCTAGTTACACGTGCACAGTTAACCACGGTTAAGGAAAAGCGCGGTTAGACAAAACCGCAGTTTACTGCGTTACACGACAGACGAAACTGCGGTTACGTCGCTAACGATGGTTAACGCAAACTGAGCTTGGCCAGTTCGGTCACGCTAACCACAGTTTCCGCAGCCGCAGTGCTCAAAATCACACACTTCAGTTCGGACGCAAGTGGCGGCGCATCAGCGGAGGCGAAAAAAAAAATCACCTGGAGTTCGGAAGAGACGAAGGTTCTCAAATAGCGGGCGCCCCAAAGCTGTCCCCAAGACGCGCTTGCGTTCTTAGCATCGCTCTCGCAATCAGCGCGACTGCCCTTAGCAGCGGCTCGTTTCCCGATCCGCCCGATCAACTACGACAAAAGCCGTGCTAAATTTGTAAATTCCGCGCGTCACCCGCCAAAAATGGATACCAGGCAATCTTGAAGCGTTTTCAGCACTCGGAAACGATCGGCGCGCGCGTCGGCCGTGCCTGTAAACACGCCGGCGCGCTTGCCCGCACGGCACTGCTTGCGGCCCGAACCGGCCCAGACCACGGCAGCAACAGCTTATCGCATCGCCGCTCTTCGAAACCAATTTGATCGCGGAAAAGAACTTCCGCATGCGAGAAAATGGATGTTAGTGCGGTGAAAAATTGTGCTGAGCTGAAAGTTCCCAACACTGAACAGACCTAAGCAAACCAAGCCGGTTGCGAGCTGTTGGGGAAGCCCCTCTTCTCGCCGCGCACGAGTGCGTTGCGTTTGTGTCAGAAGCGAATGCTTTAACGATATTTCTTTTTGTCTACACTGCTTCTCTTTTGTTTTTTATCGTGAAGTTAAAAGTGTGCATTTATATTTGTTGCGCTCATAATCAAGGACTCCGGTCACCAAACTTGCAATTTCGCGTGTAACATACAAAACCGCAGTTTGCGATAACCGCGGTTAAAGTTTAGTAACCACGGTTAAACTTAACTGTGGTTACTTTCGCCGTGTAACTAGGGTATAAGTATGCCACCCAACGCCGGTATAAATCCGGCTTAGAGCGAGGGAATCTGTAACAAGAGCCCCAGCTTGAAACCGACACTGATATGACATTTGCGTTTCGCTGCGTATCACGCACGTCGTACCGAATATTGTAACACTTCCAAGTGAAACGTCTTCCCAGACGACTTCTCTGGTCTGCTTGTGCAGTTGACGGCGCAACAAGCAGGCATTTTTGTCGGAATACGTGCAAAACCAGCCCATGCGTAGCATGCGCTATGCTGGAACGGCCCGACTTCCGGGACGAGCGCGCGAACTTCCGGCGGCCGTGCGCCGGAGAGCTCGAAGCGCCATCCAGCAACTAAGTGGAGATCAGTGGTTAAACCATGGGCTACACTACACTAGCTGCGCCAAAAATTAAACGTAATGTGGCGAAGCCCTCTTTTTGCGTTTCCAGCAAGGTTTAGCGAACAGGAAAAATAAAGGGGGAGGCGGGGTTAGGTTAAAAAGTTTTGGGGAGGGTTTCGAGGACTCATAAAATGTCTTCGCGAACGCCTTGAGGACCGCGGACCCCCATTTGAGAACCACTGGATTATCGAATTGTCGCGTACCCATATTGCCCCCCTCAAGATAAAACCCCGCCGACAGAAGCGCCGACGTTTTTCTTGGCCTGTGCCAGTTTCTCGCAACTGTAGTGATTTTGCACCGAACACTGCGATGGAATGACTCAGTGCCTCCAGCTAGAGGAAATCACATTGTGCAGTTGCGTTACAGTAAACTAGAACGTCATGGTCACCGCAACCGGGCTACCTAATTTTCCATATGACATAAATGTCAGGAGCGGCGTCCACCTCTAGGAAAAGCAGGAGCGGGACTTCAAAGTAATTCTGTGGCATTTTCTAGCCAATGCTAATGAGTGAATAAAAATTGCCACCGACACCCCAAAAGAATTTTGAAAATACCGCGTCTGTAGCAAGCGCCGCCTGCTGTGCAAACGGGTTTAGAGAGCCTTAGAGGGGGATAGCGGAAGAAACAAACCGTGGGTACTCAGACTAGTAAATGGCTACTATTTGCACCACTTAACAAAACCGTTTTTTGTAACAGGTGATCACTTGGGTAAAATTAGGACTTTGAGAAGCTATTAACAAGTAGCCAATAGCTTCAATCCAATCCAATGCAGAAAGAAAATGGCACCTTCCACGATAAGTAAGCCATGCGGCGCCGTGGAGTTGGGTTTTGTTGAAAAACGTGAGCCGTGGGCCTTGAGGAGCAAATTTTTCCCCAGCAAAGTTGGCGGTAAACCTGCTTGGCTTCATCTGAAAGGCATACCTGACGGTAAACGTCTTTCCTGTCGGAACTGCGGCCAGCCATGCATCTTGCTTCTCCAAGTCTATGCGCCACTCGACGATGTGGACTACGCATTTCACCGGACAATCTTTTTATTTGCTTGCACAGCTCCAGAATGCGCTAATAAGCATGCAGTGGGCAGCTTCATAGTCTTGCGGTCGCAGCTGCCCAAGAAGAATTCATTTTATAGCATCGAACCCCCCGTGGAGTCCCCTGATAGCGCGGATAAACCATCGGCGGCTGATTTCTGCAACATTTGCGCAATATGCGGCGCTCTAGGCGACAAGACCTGTTCCAAATGCCACAACCGTCATTATTGCTCAAAGTCTCACCAAGTGTTAGATTGGAAGAACGGTCACAAATCTCGCTGCGGTTCGCAGTCTGCTGACAGCCGGGAGACGATTTGCGCGCCTCTGTTTCCCGAGTACGAGCTGGTTACGGAGCCAGAAGACGACCTCGGTTGCAGTGCCGAAAGTTCCAAGACGGACGAGGAAAGACTTTCCGAGTACCGTTCGTTTCTGTCCAGTCATCCGGAGGGCTCGTCAGTCGCCGATACTGACGTAGCGGACCTGAGCAAAATGGCGGCGACGTGCGAAGACAGGGCGTTTTGGAAGTTCAAGAAGACCATCGAGAAGGCCCCTGATCAGGTGCTACGCTACTCGTTGAACGGATCTCCCCTTCTGGTTGCCGCGAAAGGTAACCCTGAAGAGATCCCGCGCTGTTCCTGCGGCTCGGAGAGGCAGTTTGAGTTCCAAGTGCTGCCACAACTGCTCAACAATATTACGGAGCCAACGGTTGATAGTCTGGATTGGGGAACATTATTAGTCTACACCTGCAAAGCCTGCTGCGATCGTGAAGCATACCACGAGGAGTATGTGTGGAAGCAAAACTTTTCTGATGAATAAGAATTCGCAGTTTTCGTAGCTGACGTAGTAAGTTTGCGTGGAATATCCAAAGTGGAAGCTATTTTCTTATGTGAACATGTCATTCGTTGGATTTGTTTTGCTTAAAAATAAATGCGCAAGTATCTTATTCCCCATAATAATCGAGCTTTGCATGTCGATCGCACTTCATCTATTCCCACTGTTCAGCACTACTGCAGGCAAGGATCAGTCGTGCCTGTAGGCCAGAAAGAGTGCATCACTAGTTGCTATAACTACAACACAGTGCATTGCATGTTTGGAGATACTGCTTTTCTCTTGATTCCTTCATTTGTTCTTCGATAGCCTGGACAAAGTGCACATCTTTGCTTTGCTCCTCTGCTAGGTTGACATATTGCTAAAATTTGGCAGTTCTGGGCCTGTGAAGCACATGTGGCCATCCGTCAGCTCCTATGCAGTCCTCCAAGCCCAACTAACCTTTTGCTCCATGACAAAAGTGTGAAGGAATTGCGCGTTTTAATGCTGGTTAGATTGTAATGTTAATGGTCGTGTAGTTTAATTGTTTTCAGTATGCCAGTTTCGTGTTTCTAATGCCCAATTACAATATACTCCAGCCGTGGGAGTGAAAGGCATAGAACTCGGGAAAGTACATGAGAATTTAGTTAAGCTGACTGGTCCGGCCGCTCAAGGCGGTCGTCTCATTCGGACCCGTGAGAAGAAGTTACTGCCCACCCCAGTTTAATAAAGTAGCATGTATCACTTGCTCTCAAGTTCTGGTAGGAATATTAAGTACTACTGAAGTCTGTTTTTACTGCCATAAAACTGTGCTGTAATTTAAGCGTTGTTTTTAGGGTGAAGGATATTTTGCACTGCAAAATAGTGGGTGTAGTAACTGTGATGCACCACAGAATTTTTGATGCGGTTCTTAAGGCACGAAAGGAAGGGAAAAAAAATGTCCTAAGGTATAAAAAACGTGTGTTGTGCAGCTGTGTTTTATCAACAACAATGTCATGTAAACTGCCCCTATTGCACTTACTGTAACTGAAGCAGCACATAAATGAAATACTAGACTGTTGCTTTACAGGTGAATGTGAAGTAAGCAGATAACCACAATTTGAACTTCTAACAAAATGGCAGAGCTTGCAGAGCTGACAACGTCATCTTTTTATGTGCTCTGAAAGAGGTTTCAAGTAGCTAGTTTTGGACACACGCTGTGTGTGGGATTATGCTGAAAGCCTCCTCCCTCAATTTCTGCAGTGACTATTTTCATTGCATGTACAGACTGAGAAAGCTAACGTAAATAGTAATAGCAAGGTGGACATGCAACGTAGGGCAGTGCAACTTAAAGGGGCCATGCAGACAAGACACATTGGGTTCATTCGAAAGATTTCCTTGTTAGAATCATGCTGACACCACTTTTAATGTAAACTTCGCTCAAATAAGCTATATAATTAGGAAAAAAGGGAATGGTCATGCGACTTACTAGTTCATTTCCCGCACTAGAACCTATGACGTAGTATGTACAGCTGTATGATTGGCTGAGGCTGGCCAATGCAAACACAAGTTAGGCAGGGCCTATATGCTGGCAGAATGAGCTTTTTTCACTTAAATGTAATGCATATTCATTCTATAGCAGTAAGAATGGTGGTGTAAACAATGGAAGTTACGAAGTACACATAAACCACAAACATAGAAGTACCAGTGCGTGCTGTTGGTGGTACTGCACGCACAATGCTTGTTATAGCTGCACAGCAGTCTGGCGCTTCGGGGTTGTCTCACATGAAACGCCGATTTGCATAAGCGACATTCTCTTACGTGACCCTGTTTGTCGAGCATACTGTATGTTTCACGGAAGAATTACTACCTACCGTAACAAAAACAGCCCAGGTGCAAATACGATCAGAAACGAAGCAAAATTAGACAGCAGCCCTGCGCAGTATGGTGGCGCCATCTAGGAGGACTAACGGTAACAAAAGTGTTCCGCAGTCCGCTGCAGAGTAAATAGTGCACTAACGTTCGCTTGAAGACCTGTCCTTGTTACATCATCAAACGTCACAGAACACACGATTTGGCGGGAGAATCAAAATTTTAACTGAAATTGATTAATTTCTCAGTGAATAAAGCATCATTTGCTGCTGGACAAGCACTGGATCACTATAAAACACCAAATGTTTTGAATAAAACAAACTTTTATTTTGCCTGCGTGGCCCCTTTAATTAAAGGGGCCACGCAGTTATGGTTTTTGAAAAGTCGATACGATCGATGATGACAACATACAACTTGTCACCATTTTTGAGCCTGCCTTGTCGAAATAGCAATCGTGCCAATTTCAATGCAATCATCAATCAGGAAGGCTATCTAATAAGAGAAACAGAGGGAAGGGTGGTTACTGACCAGCTACATTCTCACATTGGACTTGTGGCATCGTAAGAGTATAATTGCACGGCTTGCTGATGTGGACAAAAGCAACCGCAAATAAACATAGTCTCGAGGGCTCGTGGTCGATGCTCGTCGTGGTTGAAACTGAAAATCCACCATTTTGTGGCGATAAGGTGGTTAACATTTACAATTATGAAGGTAGCAGCAGTGATGGTAGCAATGTTTCCCATCGAATGAGGTTGTAGTAAAGTACGAGTTGCCTAACCTTTTAAATAAAACGGCCTGTTATAGTTCTTATGGCCGCTGTAGAACAATAGCTGTTTGAAAATAGGAAAAATGTATGAATGTTGACAGATGTTAATTGGTCCTGTTTTGCAGTTTTCTCAATATGCAGTACGGCTGGGAAGAGTAATTTGCTAGCGCTGTGGAGTGATTGACTAGAAAGTCATTCTTGCTAACTGCTTTTGGGGAGCTAGACTCTCTATGGGCACGAAAACAAAAAACATGAGGCAGAACTTTTTTACTTGTATTTCATGTATGGCTTGTGTCTACATGCTGTTATGTGGTTTTCAGAAAGTACTGTAAGCAGGTAAAGCAAGTGCTGTCTACTTTTCGATACCTCCAAGCGTGGGACAAGCTATGGTTGTGAAAGATGACAAACGTGGCACATGCCTGGGTTGATCCTCTGTAAGCATTTACTATGTTAAATTCTTTATTCTACCTGCCACAGTGGCTCAGTGGCTAAGGCGTTGAGCTGATGATCACGAAGATGCGGGTTCGATTTCTGGCCGCCGCGGCTGCTTTTCTGATGGAGGCAAAAAGCAAAAGCGCCCGTGTGTACGAGATTTCAGCACACGTTAAAGATCCCCAGGTGGTCAAAATTAATCTGGAGCCCTCCACTACGGCGCGCCTCATCGCCTGCATTGCGTCGGTGCGTTAAACCCTACAATCAATCCATTCAAATTTTTTATTCAATGAGTTCCAAGTTTCATGTTACACCAATGACGGCCAAGTGTAAACAGTAAATAAATTACATCTAGTGGCAGTTCAGCAAGCACAAAAGAGGCTTGCAATAATTGCGCCTCCACTTGAGACTTTGCATTTCCATTTTGTTTCAACTGAATAATTTTCTGCGAGGTTTATAGATTTCAAGCCCTTATAGGCTGCATTGGCTGCACAAAAGTTGATCTGCATATATTGTATATACGTTGCGTTTTTTGTTTGTGTGATTTTTGTTAATATTAGCCAATGCCGTTTGCCGCCTGTCTGCACCGGGGGTGCTGGGGCTCGTCAAGCTGTTATTACGGCTTTTTTCCTGGCTCCCTTTGCGCGAAAGTGATTTGTTTGCTGTTGTTTCGCGCAAGAATAAAAATCAAATCAAATCAAATCACATGATGTTGGTTAAGCAAAGTGCCATTTCTGGAATTTAATATTAATTTACTGCAGCTGCAAGAGCCTAAAACCATCATTAAAATAGAAATATAATATTTCTGTGCAGGTGATCATTTATTTAATTCCAATTACCCACAAGGGCCTCTACCGAAAAGTGTTGACGAAAGAGCTGTGGAGACAAGGCCTGCATGAAAGAGAGCTGCTGCACGCACTGTTGGCCACGAAAGCTTACTTTGCTGCGGGAGCAGCAACCATACTTAAATGCTACACCAATGCAGTGGATGGGCTGGAAGACAGCCATCTTCTTTGCTTATCTATGCGATTCCTTGGAAGGTGAAAAACTGCACACGCACACACAGCACAAAGCCATGCAACTTCCGCACAAAGCTCGTGCTGTACCACGATGCTGCGCAGAATTGGTTTCTGTTGATGCTCCTGTGTGTCACCGAATTTCGTGGCTAAAGTTGTCTCATTATAATGGACTGTTGATGACCCAGCAAGAATTATTTCTTCCATCTGGAGTATGCTGTGCTTGAACTACGGGAAAGGTCATAAAATAAAAATAACCCGCCATTTGCAACATCTGAGCAAAGCTTTATTTAAGTTATGGTTTTTGAAAAGCAAAGGCAAAAGTGACAATCGATTATCTCGACAAACTGTAGAGCAGTTTTTTGATTAATTTTGACTACCTGGGAATCTTTAACGTTCGCCGAAATCTCGTACACACGGGCGCTTTTGCTTTTTGCCTCCATCAGAAAAGCAGTTTTTGTTTTCGATTCAGAACAAATAATTTTCCAACCGATTTCCTCAACGTGCTCAATAACCCTGTGTAAACTCAGTTTCATTTGCAGTTCTTCGCTTCAGTGCCACCAAGGTTTTAAGTTGGCTATCGAGGGCCTTTCACAGTTCTCACCATTTTAGCTTACAAGCTGTTCAATGTTTTCAGCAGATTTGTCAAAGCTGGTAAAGTCACAAAAGGTTCTCCACACCATTCACTATTCTGTTAAATAAACTTGTGGGAAAGTGATGCAATTTTTCTTTGTTTATGAATTTTCTAGTCACAAAGCAGGGTTGCTCAATGCGCAGAAAAAGAACACCACCATCGATACAATGCTTTGGGCCTGGATGAAGATTGTCCATGATTATGTGCTCGCAAAATCATTCCTCACAGTCATCGCTTCTAATATATAACTTCTGCATCAGAAGCTGGCATCATCAAAGTCTGTTGCATACCTCACTCAAGACAAAACTGCAACCAAGGTTCATTAAAACTGAACGTTGTTGCCTATAAATTGTACGTGGAGAAAAAAAAAGCCTTTAACAGAGTTTATCTCATCTTAACAGAAATTCATCTTTTCTGAACTCATCGTAACAGGAATCCACTGTATCAGAATAAAATGAGACGCAGAGACTATGGTGTGGGCTTGCTGACATAGTGGAGGCTTTATTAGGAAGGAGGGAACAGCTGGTTTTCCTTTACCTCCCAAGATATGTACAAAAAACGCTCACTAAGTTGAACTGGAAGGGGCCAGTGAAACCTTTTTCATGTAAGAATTGGCAGTCAACACGTGCTAGTACAAGCCTGCCTGGCATCTAGACCTGACATCTCGAGATGAGTTGCAAACGGAATGCTGCTACACTCTGAGCCCTCAGACTTCCTCTCAGACCTGAAAACACTCCAGCACTGGATCCTGGCTGCATGCTCTTTGGGAGCTGGCAACACTTATATGCTACCCGTACAAGGCCCCGCGATTCACCTACGTTGGAGAAGGGATGCAGCCTTGGACATACCGGCCAAAGGTGATTTGCAACAGATTGACAGGTGAGTGGGCTGAGGGGCATCGGTACTAGTAACAGGCTGGCTCCGCTGCAGGTGGAGGGCACAAAAACAGAGCTCAACAATCGAGAATAGCAAAGAAAGTTTTACAAAATACCTAGACTGACAGCCCGTTGGAGTCCTGCCGTATGGCAGGACTGCATTGGTGCTATCAGCCTTAGTCAAGAGTTAGATCAAATATGCACTGTAATGAAGAGGTAGCCTACCTCAACAGGCAAATCAAGCTCATCGAGCAGCCGGTGAATTGCGCTGTCCATAAACTGAAGGAAGTCGCACACCAGAGGCAGGCTTTAAATGTCGAAAGTGTGATAACCTGGTCACATGGCCCAAAAACAACTTGGAGAGATACACACAAACTTTACTGAAAGTAAAGACAGATAGGTCGTCCTAAGAAAGTGCTCTGGCCAGCTACTCTGTGTTGGGAGGGGGAGAGGGGAAGCACAGGAAGACAGGTGAGAGATTACTGTAGTGGAGAACATTATGAATATCAGGAGTTTTTACAATTCCAGTCCATTTCCAATTCAATGTTCAGTTACTTCAATTGAATTTGCATTCAATCCAATTATTATTTGCAATCTTGTTTCAATTGGACACAATTCAACTGAAATTTCATTTCGATTATTTGCGTGACGGAAAGCTCGGAGCACAACTAAAGTAGTGGAACTTGCTTCTATGGGACAAGCAAACTGTTGCTGCAAGGGGAACAGTGATGTTCTAGTCGTGAATTTATGGAATTGCCATAGATTGGTAATTAGTGAAGCGTATTGACTGTGATGAGCTAAATGCCTAGAAATTCTTACAAGAAAATAAAAGAACACACAGATTACCGCAATATACTAGCAATAGTGCATGCCTATTACAGACAACAGAATCACAGGGCACATTCATACTCCCAGAAAGAATGCCGTATCGATATGCCATAGATGACGTTCTGTTGGTGCATATCGACTTGACATACTGATGCAATGAGCTATAAAATGTGGCAGCTGTTTTTAATAAACCTAAAAAATACCAATGCTCGTCTCATTGTATAATCATCCTATGGGAAGTCAACTCAATTTCGGTCGGCTCACCCACTTGGACAGACTTTACCCTGCTACACCTGTTCTCGTTGGGAGAGACTTCGATGCCCCTCACATAGTAGTTTTGGGATACCAGCACACATTTCCCAGGGGCCACCAAGTTTTCACATGCTTCATGCACAGGCAGTGTACACTTCTTAACACTCCAGGAATGACTACTTGACCATGGGGTGCACCTCGGTAATACCCCTGACCTCACCTGGTAGGCACAGCGTGGTCAACCCACCTGGAAGATTGAAGACGATTGCTGGCAAAACAATCATACACCTATATATATTCCTATACATGGCCAGGCCATACAATGGCGTTTCATACAGGCTTCTCTCAGAAAGGGAGTAGACCGGGCTGCCACGAACCCTTTCTCTTTTCTTCTTAAAGCTCTGCAAAGGCACACTGCAACTGCAACGGTTTATGTAGCCCATGTCAAATTGGATATTTTGCTTCTGCGGCTGTGGGCTAAACATAAAAATGCTGAGCCCAGCACTTCCTTCAGGGTCCGGAGTACAAACAACAAGAAACCCTACTGGTGGCCATGGCCAGGCACGGGGAAAAGAAGCTCGCAAGAAAGCGATGTAAGTCCTGGGGTTAAAAGCTTCACAGGGCTAAAGCTAGTGAAAATTTGTAATGGAGATTTCTGACTATGGAACACCATTCTGAGGCAATCAAAACCAATAAACACTCAATTGAAACTGCAAACAGACAACAAACTATTTGCTGCTAATGCATAATGTAACTGCAACATACATACTTCCCAACCTGTAGTTGGGCTTTTGTTTAGTTATCTCTGACCCCTGAGGCTTATACATATAGCTTTTTTAGGATGGCAGAATTACTTTAGCCATCGAGACATCAAACCTTTGACTCACCCCATCCCCGATAAAATACTGTACACTCTCTTCAAAAATATGGTTATGGACGAGCTCCAGACTATACTGCCCACCTTGAATCAACAGCACGCACAAATTCCCAGCTCCTGGGAAATTGCTAGTGTTAATTTATTCGTAGCCTAAGCTAAGCAAAGAGCTGACATGTTTGAAGGCCTTGATGCCAATCCCTTTGACACTGACAACATATAAACTGCAAGAATGCCTGCTTGCACCACACTTGAACTGGTTGTTAAAAGACAGAAGACAACACAACACACTTGCTTCCGTCCTTGCAGAGGACAGAAGATGGAATGCACTAGGTTATTTACTTATTTATTTTCAATACTGCCAGCCTCAGGCGAGACCACAGCAGGTGGGCATTCATACAATTTCAGCAGGAACAAGAGCAATGGGCCTAACACTGGCCAACAAACAAAAACAAAAAGAAAAATGTACAATAAAAGGCACCACATGTTTGCACTTCACGTGCAGATCCGGTGAGTTATTCATCATCATAACCATTGTGGTTTTTCTCAGGGGACCCTTGTGGGGTATAACATAAGAGGAAGGGCAAAACAACAGTACAGACGCAAGAATACAGACAGACATGCAAAGTCTGCAGAGTGTAGACCACCGCAGTTTAGATTAGAAAAAGCATCCAAATTCCATCCACTGCGACATCTAATTCTCACTTGAATGCAAACGCGACGGCTTTGTCTTCTCTCTTTTGATGTTCAAGTGACAAGAAGAAGCAAGAGCCTGGAGTTCTCCGCTCACAGGAAGCCAACGCAGACCGGTCGCCACCCTCAGTTTACTTCCGCTCATCCCATCAACCACAAGGCCTCAGCTGTGTCCTCTTTGTCAGCTGTCTCCTGTTGTCTTTTCCGCTCCCAGCAAGCTCTCTGCCCTGTGCCCTCGCATTTCTGCCGCGCAGAAGTGAGCCTGCGATAAGAAGCACACTAGGCCTTTTGTGAAATGCTGCACCGGCGTGGTGTATAAGATTCCGCTGTCATGCAGGAAGGCCTATATCGGCCAGACAGGCCGGTGTATTAATGATCGAGCACGTGAGCATGAATTGGCAATAAAGAATGGGGGGACAGCGCACTTGCCTGCACATTGTACTAACTGTAAGGATTGTGTCGCACGGCTAAGTGAGATTAAGATTTTGGGCAGAAGCCACGATGCAGACACGCGTGAAATACTGGAGGCTTTTTATATCAAGAAATATGGCACTGATTGTGTCAGTGATACTTCCATTGCTCTTTTCTCTTCCGAGTTGTAATTTTTGTCTTGTATGACATAGTGTTAACGGCTGCGGTTATCTATGTATTTGTTGCGATGATTGGTTGGGAGTTGTCCTTTAAATGGTTCACGCTGTGCATGATCGAGTCTGTTATTGTATAAATGCGAAGATGTAGCTTGTGAATAAATCAGTTGAAGTAGCGCCAGTCCTGTCCGTTTTTTCTTACGTGTGTCCTGTTCTTTAAAGTGGTAATCCCAGTTGTTATGTGTCCTCTTTATTCACAGAGTGGCGGCCCTTTGTTCTTCGGAGTATGCACGCAAAAGAGAGGGTAGTCAGATAATTGCGGACTTTAAAAAAAAAAAAACATTCTAAAGGTTTATCCGTTCCGTAGTCCGCCGCACAAAGCAAAAGAGGACGACTATAACTACAAGAGGACATCGACCATCAGAGCCCTGAAACGCTGAAGCTGGTGCCCATGAGAGGGATCTGGCACAAGATCTTTTCATGACTGCACCTTTTCACCATCATGGCAATGGACATAAAGCATCTGACAATACTGACTACTATGCCCTCCTTAGCTGACCTTGGTTTTACGCAGAAAGTCACCACCATTAAGCACTTGTTTGCTGTTCGTCTAAATGGGCACAATGTCAGTGCATTCACTTCCAATAAAGGCACCTCCCAAAGGTTTGGGATTGCCCTCATTTCATTCAACATCGCATTCATACATCTAGCGAGAAAACATTGCAAAATGAAGTTTCTGATCCATTCCGATGATGTTACATGTTTTACCACACATCCTAATCTACAGTTCCACCAAGTGCCCCTCCAGCAGATTACCACGATTCTTGTAAAACGTACTAAAAGGCAAGAACTGCAGGTATGTTATAAAATTTATTCTTTGCTAGAGTTGGCCACAAAATGACCACAAAAATACTGGCTAGTACTCCACAAAATCTGAATATCAAAGGTACAGGTCTCTCAGCTGCACTTTCTCCACATTAAAATGGGGAAACTAGTGCGGCTTAAGGACCTCTGGAGGTGTGTGAATATTCAAAATTAAGAATACTTTGCGAATGGTGTTTGCTGTTTGATTTGATTTGCAGCGCAGTTTTACCATTCAGCATGTTTTAGAATGTGACACAGCAATAAAACTTGGCTCTGCCACATGAAATGTGAACTTTCAAGTTTCATTATACAGTTTGATCAGTTGATTGATTGGAAATGGAATCCCCGTTGTATTGGGGTGATGGTGTGCATCATCTCAACAAAATGTATCGATGCTACACTACATTAAATTTTGGTGCTACGATTAGTGGCAGGCTCAATTAAATTTTGCACATTACAAGTGGCAGTCGTCCTATGCTATATTCCCCTCTAACGTTCCTCTACTAGCAATTGAACCTTTTTTTAGTCACCTCTACAGCCTTAGTTTACTTTCTCTGTACTACCTTTAAACCACAGCTCGAAGGCAAATATTTCCATCATATGGATTTGACGATGTGCCGAATTGTTCCCATTCCCTTTCTGCAGTCCGCGCATGCCTCATCATCTTGGGCATACTTCCCCACAAAATAAAGCACTGCCCTTGAAGTTACCATAGGAATGTTCCTTCTTGACATCAAATTTCCTGCCCTGTACATTACTAACGACATCAATCCCATTTGTTCCCTCCATTTATTCGTTTCGGGCTGCCTTGCTTCTGTTTGGTTATCCTGGCTGTCTTTGCTTCTCCACTGCTTTTTACACATTTTATCGCTAGCCTAGTATTAGCTACTGCGTGCCCACGCTTTTCATATCATCTGCCCACTTGGCATGCCCCGTTGGGTCGGCTTTTCCGCACGACGCTGAAGCTGTGCAAGAAAGCGCAATACGTGCAACCCTTGCACGAAACAAGTGTACGCTGAGGCGCATGTTAGCTGAAGTGGAAGGCTACAAAGCCGAAAAGCCGTTTTACATCAATATAGTGGAATGAGAGGAATCAAGAGTTATTATCTAGCCTGCAGTAAGGTACTGGTCATACCGCCCACTCACATGCCTATAACCTTTTTTCAATGACTGAAGAGATCAGTCAATATACTTCCTGTATTTACATCATTTGGAGGAACCAACATTTCTTCAAGGCAATGAATGCCAATATCGTGCTCTATTGCTCTGCCATCTTGTCTTAATCATTTATTTTAATTTTCTGTACCACTTTAGTTGGTGCATGAACACTAAAATGTGTTGTCCTGACTGCGTAAGTTACCATTTTGAAGCATCCATGGTTTATAACCTCTCTACACACTGCAGCAGAGATACTTGTATTTCTAAAATATTCTCTTCATCAGTGATATTCGATACAAGCTCCCAAATTTTATATTTGCACACATTTACTTAAGAAGTTTGATCGCAAAGACTATCCAACTTGTCCTCCATAGATCCCGAATGAGTGGTGGTGCAAATTCTCCTGATAGCCCAACTCTGCGGGGTAATTCAGTCTTACACCCCAGGATCATATGCCAGGCCAAAAAACAACAGATGACTTAAGCTGAATGGGAAAAAATCAAGGCTATTAGGAGAAGCAATGAGTTGTGTAACTGGCCTGCCTAAGACCACTGGCACTGAGACACTCTAATTAACAGCCACAAATAAATGCCATCATGGTCAGCCAATAACTATGCAGCAGACAAATTAAGATACTTGGTGACATCGGTAAAAAAAATGCTGAATGTTCAGCCAGTTGAACCCCCTACCACCATAAGACTACACAATAAATGCAACTAATCAGCCAACAATGCCAAAGAAAAGTTCACAAGCCATGGATGCCCCCTGTCATAATGTGGGGCCGTAAGTGCTACCTTCATGCAGATGCCAGCATTAAGGACAAGTGCACTGTCACGTTGTACTAAAGCGCAATGCACACCCAATCATCCAAGGCACTCGGGGCTTTATTGGAAAAGGTGTACACCAACACCTAGCAGAGCTCTTGTGAAGGTAACAGAAACGCACGGGTATGGCAGATTTAGATATACATACTATGCACCGGGGGGGTAGAAATGTTGTAAGCAGAATTCCAAATCACCCAAGGGATATAATGAAGAAAGCTCGTTTCTGTTCTTCAGCTTTTAAGAATGTAGAGCTTTACTAATTAAGTCTCAAAATGTTTCACAAGAAGCCACTGCATAACATAACGGCAAAATTTTATTAAACAGGACGATTGAAGGCACAGGTTTTGAAACAATTGTCTTGCACCGATCAGATAACCATGTAAAATAAATGATGTTGTAAGGCAAGATTGCGAAAAATTGGTACACAGTGGACTCCCGTTAAGACGAACTCGCTTAAAGACAAACAACAGTTTTGCTCTCTTGTAACATCCACAATTCAAAAAACCTCCGCTTAAGCTATGAATTTCTAATAATATGAACAAATTTTTACAGTCCCTTCGAGTTCGTCTTAACAGGAGTCTACTGTATTTGCTTTGTGGAAAGCACTGTGTCTACGGGTGCATGCTTCACAAAGTGGTGATCTCTGTGAATGCGCTTTGCCTCTCCAAGTATTTTCACGATGCAGATGAAGCATGACGAGTCATGGTTGTCAGACACTATCGAAGGAAGTCGCATTTTCAAACACCGAATCACGTTAAATGAACACTTAATAGGGACAACATATGTTGTCGCGAGTAATATAGTGGCCGTTTGCAGTGCGCAACTAATATCGAGATCTATCCCCTCAGCGAATGCCAGGAAATCCACTGGGTGTTTACTGAAGTTCGTGTTCATTCACGATCAACGCCTTCAAGTTCAAGATCAAGTTCACCTTCACAGTCTAAGTCGTCGAAATGTCAATATTTCTTAACTGACTCGCAGAGCTTTGTTTTCAAATATTGCTCGTTCCCTCGACACATTTAGGTGATACAGTGGAAGTCAAGCACATGCGGGGGCGTCTCCAAATTGCTCTTCCCGTGCTAATAACAGAGAGTCTAAGTAAGGGATGAAGATGCTACGAGTATGCTTCCGGAGTTTCAGAGTGTTTTGGCTGGCCTGTATTTGGCGTGTAGTAATTCTCAGCACACAAAGTTCTATACCAACCTGTCCTGTCTCCTCAGCCTCTGAATGTAGGTCTGTATCTTTCATCCTGTGCTCGCTACTTGCTTCTGTCAGAAGACGGCATGTGCTGCTTCACTTCTAAACTGTCCATTCAAAATGTCTACTTTTTAACAAAAATTAACTAAGTCCATCGAATAGAATAGACTAAGATGGTGCATCTTCATTTTTCTACTGACGCATTCTTCACATGTATAACATCTAGCTTTAGCCTGGCCAACATCACCAGACTCAATTAAAATCGTTTTTTCTCTCTCTCTCCCGGTGTGAACCAATGGGTGCCCACCGATTAGGCCATATGAAAACTAAAAATGCAGATTTCGATGAAGCTAACCCGAATATGCTTTACAAACTCACTCAATAAATATCCAATATGCATGTATACCGCAGGCTAACACGTCAACTTGATGGGCCATGTATAAGCCAGGATTATGCAAAACACGGACACATGTCCTCAAAGAATAATGGGAACGAAAACAAGAAATTGGTAATGAATCAGCTTTGATTTGTCTTTTGCCCCAAAAAGTGGGTGTACTCAAAAGTCTTGAACACGAAAGACTGGGGCCGGGCTATTCTGTCCAATGGAGTTAACCAGCAAGGCATGATTTGATGGCGAAGGGATGTGGAGACAGCCATATGATGGTGGAGGCTGAGCAGGTATTGCAATGGTGGTAAAAAAATCTATGGATTTTGGGATTGTCGACCAGCTTGGAAAGTTTTCTTTTCGAACTAGGCGTTCCATAAAAATCTGCATTGGGTTTTCCATCAAATAAGCATCTAAAGCCCATTTTAGGTTTGTGAAAAGCTCAAATGAACAAGCTTTGCTCTGGTCTAAAACAGCTACGACAAGATTCCCACTTGCCACCGCACTGCTCCCAAACGTGAGCTCACTTTGGTGCACGGAGGCTGCGAGGTGCACCAGCCCAACTTTTTCTCCGTTCCGTCTACCCTACCAGGTACACGTAGTGGCCACGACTGGCTTATGTGAGAAGGAGTGAGTTTTGATTTGATTGATTGTGGGGTTTTAACGCGCCGGCGCAACGCCGGCGATGAGGCGCGCCGTAGTGGAGGGCTCCGGATTAATTTTGACCACCTGGGGATCTTTATCGTGCGCCGAAATCTCGTACACACGGGCGTTTTTGCTTTTCGCCTCCATCAGAAAAGCGGCCGCCGCGGCCGGGAATCGAACCCGCGACCTCGTGCTCAGCAGCGCAACGCCTTAGCCACTGAGCCACCGCGGCGGGTAAGGAGTGAGTTTTCAATGCCACGCCAGCTGAACGATGATGCTGCCGATTGCCCCGGTTGCTGCCACCAAGCAGCAGAGAAAAAAAAGAAAGGGTGGGCATGAATTCTTTGCCTTGCAATTGATAAATGCATCTATTGTGCTTATCCCTCTGGCCTTTTGTGTTAAACACAGTGGGGGGCAAAGGGGTCGGGATGGATTATCATAAGCACCGGAGCCTCGTTCCTTGCAGTCATGACCTTGCAGCTTTAGCAAAGCTGTGTGGAAGAAGTAAGTACGTTCCAACACCAAGCAGCAGCTTCAGGCCAGAATGTTTTGCAGGAGCACATGCACAAAAGCCATCCTTTCAGACACATTTGACATGCTCCTTGAGTGGCTCAGCACCGCCGTTAGGCAAGGGGGTCGTTAACAAACAACTGATGCGTCGCTAATCTGGAGATGGACAAGGTAGGTTTCTAATTTATCCAAAGTAAAAACTTTGTTTCTTCAGAAAAAAATTGCAGAGGCAGAATTTTCACGGTTAAAGCATCCAGGGGTGGCTGGCTTAGATCTTTGCTTGTGGTGTCGACCTGCGTTCCCGCTGAGGACACCCCAACAGAAGCGCCTCCTCCTGCCCCTTTATTCTGACGTTGGGGTCACATTGAGCACTGTGGATAGTTTGTGATCACCGAATTTAGCGGAAAAATAAGCAAGAATGAAGCAGCGGAGCTGAGGGAAATTGTTGGGGAGTCTTGAGGGGGGCAAGTGCCCCTTTTGCACCCCCCTGCCGACACCCATGCTTATACAGACTCGCCACTCCCAGCAATTGAAGAGCTGAAACACATGACTGGGACCACCCTCATTAGTCAGCCATACACCAGCTTCATGCGGCTATTGACCGCTAAGGTTTCTGTAGAATGGACGTCTGGCTGCTCCTCGAATCAGCATAATGTCGAGGCACATGACCTCACATAAAAAATGTTGGCATACCCATTAGAGCAACCAGAAATTAAGTCCTAGCGGGTTGGGTGGGGAGGGGGGATAATTTGTCAGAAACTTGTGATATTCTTTTAAACATCTAGGATGTAAAAAAATTATCATACTTTGACTAACAGTACACGCAGCATAAAGAAACCTTTATGCTTTTCTCCATGCAGAACTCAGAACAGCAGCACGTTTTAGTGAGTACGCAGTACAAAAGTCTTGTTGTCAATAGCATTTATGGTTAGCGTCGTGAGTTTTTGACGTATAGATTAACGATAAAACCATATGCTCACATTAGAGACGTACCTGCTTCTCGTCAATTGGAGAGAAAGCCTGTGGTTCTTGCAATGTGGGTTTTTTGCCAATTAAGTGTGTCTCGTGCGAATAGGGCCAGGCTATAATTCGGCGAGGAACAAAGAGTTTACTTACAGAATAGAACCAGTTATAAAAAAACTGCTGAACATGATGATTAGAACTACTTGCACAGCATATAATCACATTACCCAGCATTAAAATTAACTGGAAGTTACAACAAAAAAATCAGACGATGATCTGTTGCATCGTTCTCTTAAGAATGTAAGCATGGATTCATTTTTTTAGTTGTGTTAAGACCCCTTTATTTCCATAAGTGGGGGGAAAAAAGAACCAATTCTGAGAACACAGTAGGCATTTCTGCTTTAGCTTCCCAGATACTCCCTTTTGTCCATTCCTACGAGCACATTTCTCAATGTCTATTTTGCATTCATAATTATCTTTCTTCTGTCTTGACGAACAAAACGGAAGGAATATCTGATAATATGAGCTCCGAGTGCTCCACAAAGTTGAAAGCTAAAGGTAAGTGTCTAAAAATTGTGCCTCTCGGCTTTACTTTTCCACTTTTTTTGCTGCCTTTTCAAGCTCCACTAGTTCCCTACATGTTAGTCACCAAACAGCGAGCCCTTTGTACCTTAGGTAGCATGGGTCAGACCTTCTGCTATGACAACTTCCAGCAGGCAATATTTTTCTGACGTAAAAAAAGTTTGTGATTGCGCTATTACATGTATTTAGGTGTTGAAATCATAGTACACATCCATTTATAAGAAAAATATATCAACAAGTCTGTGCAATGCAATCTCAAGAGGCTGTCTGTAAAAACGGTTGCAAAGATATCTGTCACACGTAAAGACACCCTAAAACAAATTATTGTACATTTGCCTGCAACACAAAAAAACTATAATGCCTGAAAACCCCATTTCGTTTGCTTTCGAGGTAATTAGAAAACCCAGTTTCAAAAAAAAAAAACAATTTGAGGCTGCCATTTTTGGGCCATACCGGCAGCTACGCAATGCTTAGGAAGCCGGCTGTAAAATGAGTTTTGATGCAAATTACCCCAAACAAATTACAAGCTGTTTTGATGTTGGACAAGCACTTTGCTACTAATTGATGCTTGGATATTTACGACTACATGTGTATAGTCCCCACCCTGCATAAGAAATGGTAATGCGAGCCCAACCGTATACCACTCAGCAGGTTAAAAAGGAGCCAGTTCAGTGATAATTCCTATGTTCAAGAGCGTGACAAGAAAATTTATTTATTTATTTCATTTATTTAATAGTTCCTCGAATGCCCCTAAGGAGGGGCATTGCATGAGAGGTGGCAATCTTCGTGATAGATGATACGTTTGATGGCTGATTGGAGTGGTGCACAGCGTTGATGGAAAGATCAATTGTTCCAGCCTATGACTGCTTGAATAAGGAAAGAATGCAGATGTGCAGAAGTATGGGCATGTGGCAGGAAAACTGCATTTGGGTGCTTGATACGGCACACTGCCGGTGAGCATATGTAGTGGCAGAGTCACTGAGCGATGAGTGATAGAATTTATGATTACATGAGAAATTTCGCATCTTATTTCAAGATTAAATAGGTTAGCTCTGGACTTAAGTTCCATCACACTAATATAATAGGATACCAAACTTCAACCTCAATATGAGGGGTCATTAAAGGGGATGCATGAAGACAAAATAGTAGTTTGGTTCATTAAAAAGGCTGCTTTACCTTGAAAACAATGAAACCAATTTTATCACAAACTTCAAACGAATAATCGAAACAATAAAGAAAACCTAAGAAGCAAGGGCAACCCCCCAGCCACTTTCCGGTGTTTTTTTTTTTTTTCTTTTGGCATTGCGGAATTTTGTTCGTGTAATATGTGGCCGCCAACCTAAGCCACTGCCAAGAAACATGACTGGGCAATTGGTAATGAATCAGCTTTAATTAGTCATTTGCCCAAAAAGTGAGTGCACCGAGAAGGTTTGAACAGAAAGACTGGGGCCGGGCATCTGGTTCCGATGGAATTTTATTGATTGATTGAATATGAGGTTTAACGCGCCCCACTACACAGGCGATGAGGTCCGCCGTAATGGAGGGCTCTGGATTAACTTTGACCACTTGGGGATCTTTAAATTGCGCCGAAATCTCGAAAACACAGGCGTTTACGCTTTCGCCTCCATCAGAAAAGCAGCCACCACGGCCGGGAATCGAACCTGCAACCCCGATGGAGTTTTACCTGCCAGGAATAATTTGAGAGCAAAGCGATGTGGAGATGGTGCTGCGATGGTGCGGCAATGGGGGTAGAAATATCTTCAGATCCGGGATCATCGACCAGCTTGGATAGTTTCCCCTTCTTTAACAAGACGCCACATTGAAATCACCACTGGGTTTTCCTTTAAAAAAGCATCTTAAAGGAGCACTGACACAAATTTTTGGCGTTAATATTATTGCACAGTTCGCTTCCTTCACTCAACAGAATACCCTGGCTGAAATATGAGCGGCCTGCGACGCGAAGAACATAGTTCAAATGGATCGCATTTATCGCGCCGACGGAGCAGCGCGTGGAGCGGCACTCAGCAAATGGACATCAGCGTGACATCACTTCAGGAGAGGAAAAAGAAGTGACGCGCAGGGCTCGCCAAAAACTCGTGACGTCACTTCACGCGCGCGACCCCACGAGCGGCGAGCGGGCGCAACACCCTCTCAAGCGGGCACCGGTGACGTCTGCACAAAGCGGTGACGTCAAACCGGGAGGCTGTCATATGCGCCGTTCGGGAGGAAAGCGCGGGAATTTGAAACAAACGATTTTCAAGCCGTTCAATGTAATTAACTATCGCGAGCTGAAGTATTTGAAGTGCGGTTTCAGGTTCGCCAGACCATTAAGCATCGATAAAAGCTATAAAAGTGTAACATAAAATTTTCGTGTCAGTGCTCCTTTAAGTCCATTTTACATTTGCAGA
The DNA here is from genome assembly GCF_048455015.1 of Haemaphysalis longicornis. Lineage (NCBI taxonomy): Eukaryota > Metazoa > Arthropoda > Arachnida > Ixodida > Ixodidae > Haemaphysalis > Haemaphysalis longicornis. The sequence continues at coordinate 410,306,350 of NW_027526203.1, forward strand.
AAGCTGAAATGGACGAGCTTCGCCAAGGGCGTCCGCAGAATTTTTTGCAAGGGGGGCATCCGTTAGCAGGGGGAGGGGGGTACGGTTTGATAGCACCAAAAAGGCGCTATTTGTGGTTACAAGAAGTACCAACAGCGAATTAGAACCAGACTTGGAGGATATACATTGGATTTTATTACCGAACAAAGAAATAAAGTTAATAAATAAAATGCAAGAAGTTACTGTCACTTTGTAAAGAAGAGTGGCCAGCCTCGCTGCGTGACGGTTCTTGACTTACGCCAACTGATCACCAGCACACAGATACATTCACATACATAGAACTGCACTCCGTCAATCTTCCTTGAATAGCAGCTGCAGACGCCTCGGGTTTTTCTGGGCAAATTGCGAGATGACATGTTGTGATGAAGTCTGTTGAAATGGCTCACGCAATAAAGATACTACTCGCCTCCCTGGCTTTCAATGCAGTACAGGCATACAAGCGTTTTGAGGGGCTCATTTATAGGTTTTGTTTTGGGGCTTGGGTGGTGCCGACATTTCGCAATTTTGAAGGAAAGGGGGTACAAGGTGATGGGACGGCACGGGAGGATGTTACACTCTCCCTACTAGGTGTAGCGGTGAAGATTTTTTGCTAGATATAGCTGCAACTTTGTCCGAAAACTGAAGTTCTTGCGGTAAGACTGCATAAATCTAGAGTTTAGAAAAAAAAAACAAAAGAAAAACATCAAACCTTTCAGAATTTTTTGCTATCTTCAATAGCCAGCACAGGCAGTCTGTTTCACTGCCGTCACATGACTGGCAATGTTAGTGTCTAAAGTGCAATGTCTACCGTAGTCCTGAAGGGCGTTCCATACGGATACACTGGTGACTGGACCAGGGTGTGCTAATCATTTGAGTAGCGTGGATTGTTGCGCTGGTTGGTTCACGTACATAATTAAAAAAACTTTGCGCTAAAGGACAGGACAAAGGAGGGAACGTCGGTGTTGTTCTCTCCTCTCTTCCGTCCTTCAGGGCAAAGTTATTTTAATTATGGGCCAACCAAGCTGTGCAGCTTTTTTGTAGTGCATAAAAATATCCGAATTTCTAAGGGGGGGGAGCAGTTGCCCCCCCTTGACCCCTCTTCCGGATGCCCATGAGCTTCACACTTGCCTAGAACAACTCTGACAAGCTTCGCGCAGCCTAAAACATGTCCACGATGCTCACAGACGCGAGCTCACTTTGGCGCGAGGAGGCTGTGAGAAGCCCAAACTTCTTACTCCGCATTCTGTCTACCCTACGATGTACCTAATTTGTCGCAATGACTGGCTTAGGTTAGAAGAATTGAGTTTTCGACGCCACACCAACTCGACAGCTGAACACTGGTTCTGCCAATTTTAGGGTGCCTGGATGCGTGCAAGCCGCGGCGGTTGGGGGGGGTGGGGGGCACATCTAGGCACCCTAGCTGATTTCACCTGTTGCTACCACCTAGCAGCAGAACAAAATGGAGCCACAAATTCTACGCCTTTTGAATGAGAGCCGCAAGTAGGACTTCAGGTGGCACAGCGAACTCGCCAGTTCACTTACGGAGGAAAAGTGGTAATGCGAGGTAGCACGCGAGGTAAAAGACTGCATCACCATGGCAGCCAGCAAATGCTTTTGAGCACAGACCGAGAGGCCCTTGCCCGACTAGCAAAGCAAAGAGTCTGCATCTGAGCACCCTGCAGTAGCAGGGTGCACAGATGCAGGCTCAGAAAGGGGGGCTTAGATGGATGTAGCTATTTTGTTGATGCTGAGGGCACCCTCTGTACTTATTTTGTTAAACATGGCTGGGGCCTGCAGAGTCGGAATGGGATATCGTAAGCCATGGCCTTGCAGCTTTAACAAAGCGGTGCAGAAAAAGAAAATTACGCTCCAAATCCAAGCAGCAGCTTCCAATCAGAATGCTTCACAGGAGGAAACACACAGAAGCCAACCGTTCGAACACATTTGACATGGAACTTGTGTAGCTTAGCACTTGCAGTTAAGCGAACAGGGTCTTTAACAAGAAAGCGAGGCCTAGGTAATCCGAGAATAGATTTTTGATTGTAGGGTTTAACGCGCCGACGCAACGCAGGCGATGAGGCGCGCCGTAGTGGAGGGCTCCGGATTAATTTTGACCACCTGGGGATCTTTAACGTGCGCCGAAATCTCGTACACACGGGCGTTTTTGCTTTTCGCCTCCATCAGAAAAGCGGCCGCCGCGGCCGGGAATCGAACCCGCGACCTCGTGCTCAGCAGCGCAACGCCTTAGCCACTGAGCCACCGTGGCGGGCCGAGAATACACAAGGTAGATTCAGAATTCATTTGTAGAAAAAACTTCAGTTTTTTTTAGGAAAATGCCACCGCCAGAACTTGCACGGTAAAGGCATCCGGGGCTCACTGGCTTAGATCTTTGTGCTGCCTACTTGCCTGCCTGCTGAAGAAAGTTCAGAAGACGCGCGCTTTCCCCTTATTTGACATTGGTGTCACAATGAATAGTCTGGAAAGCTTACGATTACCAATTTCAGCGGAAAGTAAGTAAGCAGGAATGGAGCAGCTGCGCTGAGGAAAAGTGCGCAAGGGGGCGGCGAGGGTGGGAGCAAGTGCACTTTTTGCACCCCCCTGCCGACGCCCATGCTGTAGAACGAAATTTGAAAGATTTTAGATATTTCTTGAGCTTTTTAGGTTGAAAAAACCTGTTTTATGGCTGTAATAAAGCTAAGCGAGTTAACAGTGGCTAGTTTTTTGAAACAGAAAAAAGCTATATTTTGTTTTTATCACCCCTTTAAAAATAAACCTTGCCACACGCTTCTGGGCAGATTTATTGCACTTGAAAGGGTTCGTATGATGATGTCCTAAATTGCGCATGCATACTCCACTTGCAGGTTCCATACGTAAAATTCCGGATTCTATTCCGTTGCCTTTGCTCAGTACAGACTGTGGTGTATAACTACTGGACACCATGAGCAGCAGAGTGACTTTGCTCACATTCACTCGGCTAGGGTACATGTATTGTTGCTGCTCACTGTTTGCTTTTTCTGCTTAATGCCCCTAAACAACAAAATACCTGTGTAATGGTGCACCGCCTGTGAAACAAGCTGCTATATAGAATGCGAAAGGTCTGTCATGCAATGCCACCATAATTTTATTTCATTTTGTTACCTTAAATGCCCCCGGAGGAACATTACATAAGAGGTCGGTTTACAAAAACACACAAAAAAGCCATGAATGAACTTGAAAAATGGCTTGTGATGCTCCGCATCAATGTTGATGGACAGGTGATTGCTGCAATGTGGTAAGGGAGGTCATTCCAGTCTTTTGCTGCAAGAAAAAAAAAATGAGGCAGCAAAAGTAACGGTGCAGAAACATTGACGGGCAACTTGAAATATTTGGCCAATATAATACGATCTGCGGAATGGTGGAGAAATGTAAGGTTATATTGCAAGTGGACTGTGAAAAAGTTTATGGAACAAGCAAAAAGTAGCAATGCAGCAGCAGGGAGACAGAGGTGACAAGCCAATTTCTACTTGTAAAGATGACACGCTAATGTTGTAGGCATATGAGGAATGAATTAATCTACTGGTATGGTTTTGAAGTGATTCGAGGGCAGTAATGAGATACGTGTGTTTTGGGCTCAAAATTGACGGCGTATATTCGAGCTTGCTTCTTATGAGGGATTGGTAAGCTAGTAGTTTTACATGGCGAGGTGTTGCGCAGATGACGTTTTAGGGAACCGACAGTACGATTAGCAGCTGCGATGATATTCCAGATATGCTCAGTCCAGATATGCTCAGTCCAAGTTAGGTCAGAGCACAAAGTTAGGCCAAGGTATTTTTATGAATTCACCAGTTGAACATGAGTGTTAGAAATCATGTAGGAAGTGGTCAGCGGGTTATGGCGTCGCTGAAATGACACAAGTTTACATTTGCTAGGATTAAGTTCAGTGTGAACACGGCAGTTGGGGCCATGCAGACAAAACACAAGTTTGGTTCTTTCGAATTATTGCCGAGTTAGAATCATACCACCACTTTTAACGCACACTTTGCTCATATAAGCTCTATAATCAGGAAAAATGGGAATGGCCGTGCGACCATCTGCCTTTCCTCACTTAGTTTGTTCGTCATCCCTCCAGTAACTTATAAGCATATTAAGTCCACAAAATCAAGAAAACGGCCCAAACCATGTTCAAAATATTCCCTGTAATGCACTACTAGCGCTGCGCGGAGTAACATTCGGCTGCGGTGATGAGGCACAGCGGCAATTTCCGTTGCCGTTCTTAAGTTGTACCCGAGTATAACTTGTATATCTTTCACAAACAAACCTGTACATACATTCCACTGAAGACATGAGATTGAAGGTGCTTTTGCCACAGGTTGTAGCTGTTCCACAGAATTTTGTACACAAAGGGCAGCCAACATTGGTCATCTTTCATTAAAGGATCTCTTAGTGCACAACACAATGGGAGGGCGTGATCTGCTTTTAATTTAAGACAGTTTCAGCGGATGTAAGCAAGCCACAGCTATGGCACTATTTGTGCCCTTGCTGCCACTTTCTAGGCATATGGCACTGACATCTCTACGGGCATGTAGGTTGTCTTTACTGATTTTGTTGTGGTCAATTATGGGTTTAAAGGGACTCTGAAGTCAAAATACAAGTAGCTCTAGATTGGCAGATTAGCTCACCAAGAACACAAATACAGTAATCTTTTGTTAACTCATAAAATCCACTAAAAATTTCGAGATAAGCGCAGTTTCGAGTTAAGCGAGATGCCGGAAATTTGTGGCCAGGTCATTCAAATGAAAGCTAGTGCTGATAACAAAAGCTCCACTGCCCAGGAGAACTTTTGCAATAAAGGCAAAAAAATTCACAGGAAAAACAATATCGTTACGCCATCAGAAGACGGCAGTGGCACGTAGCATCGCGCACCAGCATCTGCGACGATGACGAAGCTGGGTGGGGGCACGTTGGCTGACCTGGTCTGAACCATGGCCAGCCTGTACATTCTTCAAATAGATCATTCATCATTCTCAACCATGGCTCGCCCCATCTGTTCTGCCGCCACGTAACAATATTTTATTATTGCGAATGAAAAAACTGTGTGATGCTCGCCTGTTTCGCGTTCGCAACTGGTCCCAGATAGACATTCTCAAGCTGCTCAATGCATTGCATCAATTGTTGGTCGCCGCCGCTACATTCTACCTTGTTGCGAAAAATTTGCCCCCCACAACTGTGTTGAGTGTGTAGCGGAAGGTAAGCGTTCAAATGGAGACGTATCACCTGCCTGTAGCAGACGTTGCCTTGTGTCCTCTCTGTCAACATTTCGAGAAATTCGTGGTCCCCCGAAAAAATGTTTCGAGATAAAGGGGGGCAAATGCATAGCACTTACAAGAGGTAAATGCCCGGCGACAAAAACTTACGACTTTACCGATATTTCGAGGTATCCGAGTTCGAGTTAACTAGGGATTACTGCATACCACTCTTATGCTTAGCTTTTTTAGAAATAAGGTAGAAAATAGTGAAAACGTGAAGTGCCGCCACCACTGGCTATACCGTGCAACTTGTACTGGAAGTGTTAAATCATCCGGCGTGCGCAATGTCTTTCTTGGCTGCCGCTGGATGTGTTACTCATCCACACTTAGGCAACAGACCGCTTTTCGAGGAAGCATGCGAGCTACACACAAGCGGTTGGTTTGATGCCAGCATTTGTGGGGCCTTAAAAAGGCATTATGCTTTTCTTCAACAAAGCGTCAATACTGATCACAGGTCCCATGGAGGAACATCTTGCTTAGCGTTCAGGAGCTGCAAAGGACGTGGGAGTTTGGGAAAGCACGACTGATCTGACCGAAACTGACCCAACCGCTCGATACGTGGTAGTGTTGTATTCGGTTGCTTCTATACCGCTATACCTCACCGCCTGTTTGCGTCAGGTTTGCTCAGCATTTCATTAGCGATTTGTCAGCAATTAAGGCGTCTTTCGGCACTGAATCAACGCTAAAATGGCTATGGGAAAGGCAGACTTTCATTTGAAACCAACTTGCTAGTTGCACTTAGAGTGCCTTTAAATAAACAGTTTCATGGTTGCTTTCGGCGATATCCACCCCTATCAGAGGCCTTTGCGTTTCTTGCGGTGAATACACCATTGGTCCCTCATAGCTGTTGAGATGCTCTCCCAATGCTATAGGAAAGCCTTTCACCATTTTCCAAGTTTTCATTTCTCGTCACCATCTTGATGCTGCCTCAGCCACCTTCTGCTTAGCTTCCTGCATCTCTTCAACTACGGCCAAGCCAACTTGGGAGCCTTTCCAAGGTGAAAACCAGAGAGGAAGCACACCAGGTGAGTGCAATTGACTGCGCAGCCGCTATCCATAACACGCCCCATTCTGCCAATCACAGCAATGCAGTCATTGAGGCCACTAATGAGCAGAACGGTGCTCGAGGGATTTGGTGGCACCGCCCTTCACGTGCCCAAGTAGGTACTCATAAGTGGGTAGCTTCTTTGGCTCACAATTTGTAGTTGGCTCAATGCCACTGTTGTGCAAGACAATTATTCTCTCCACATTTCTCCTCATATTCCCTCTGTTTAGACAGAGACCAGAATTTGTATGGCCTACCATTAACGTAGTACACTCACAAATGATGTGGGAGCAACGTGGCAGGTTCCCACATGCACCCTACTGTGACGTCACTTCCAGTTACTGCTTTCAATGCCTTCTATACTACACCACAATTCTGTTCACACCCTATATGTGCCCACATTAGATGTAAACCATGACGTTTGCCCAAAACTATTTATTCAGCCGTAATACGTAACAACCAACTAAACTAAGTGGAACTGAGAATTATGTGCAGCCTACTGTGGCAACAACCCAGTAGTGTGCTAGGCTCACAATTGAGACACAGGTGCTTGTCCGGTCGCCATTTTCATGACATTTCTGAAGCTGCACACAGATATCAACACAAAGAATCCTAGAGAGGGTGGTACTATCATTTTTTTTTATTGGGTTTAATGCGCTGATGCTACTCAGGCGATGAGGCGCGCTGTAGTGAAGGGCTCCAGATTAATTTTGACCACCTGGGGATGTTTAACGTGCACCGAAATCTCGAACACACGGGCGTTTTTGCTTTACGCCTCCATCAGAAAAGTGGCTGCCGCGGCCAGGAATCAAACTCGCACACCTGAGCTCAGCAGCACAACGCCTGTGATACTATTATTACCTGCGGCATAAAAAAATGCCTTAATAAATAATAAAGGCCACAAAATATCCTTTCCTGGACAACGTATCTATGTTTAAAATGCATTTTTTGGGGCCTGTTTCTAAAAGACAACAGGATCCAAATTGAGAATGCGTTTCAAATAGATGCTGTGGTGCAAATGGGTGATGTAACCTGTTTCAATATGAATAAAGGTAGATTTTCCGAAGGCATGACTGGAAGTGCATACAGTGCACTTTTGACGCTACCCATTTCACTTTTATGCACTTGCAATTCGCCGCGGCAGACCAATTTCACCCCTAGCTTCAGGATTGCCATGAGCCACATACACTGCACCGAGGTGAGGGTCTGGTCATGGCACAATGCTGAAGTCCCAATTAATTGAGTGCTGCAAAATGTGTAAATTAAAGTAGAGGGGTCACACATGCAATTTTTGCACACGTGGTTTATTTTAAACAATTGAAGCACAAACTGCCTAGAAATGCCTATTACATAGAAACTTGTTTTTAACAAATGCCTTCGAGCCACATTTAATGGTGTCACGGTATTATTTACATGCACTTAAGGCCATACAACTTCCATTTCCAGTTCCAATTGTATGGCCTGACAAACACACTTTTACTCTCCCAAAAAAATGTCACAATTTCCTCTGAATAACAAACCAAATACGGGCCGCTCACATTTAGGCTACTAAATGTTTCTGCAAATACCTTGAAATGACTTCTTGCCACAAACCCTTCTCGGTCACAATCGTTCTAAAGGGAGTGGCTTCCTTGTGGGTCCCAGCCGAAAAGAAAATAGAAAGCTATCTTTTTTTTGCAGCCAAAACATTCTTTCGGATGCCAGCGAGATTAAGCTGCTTACACATTATTCGGAGGGCCTGAAGTTCACTCATGAATTACTGACCTTGCAGTTCACTTATGAATTACCTTGCAGTTCATCGACATTTGTTTCACTTTTAGTGACGAACACTGGTGTTGGGCGTAAAGGCCGCAGTCAAGAAAGGCAATTTTGGATTATCGTTCAGCAAATTTGAAGATAGTGAAAAGGTGCATTGGCATTAACTGTCTTCGCGGCACCCTTGAGCAGTCCTGTCAGCATCAAGTTGCATATTTTGAGAGATGCTGACTTTCCTTAAGTTGTAGCACCGGTGGTGCAAACCTTGTGACGCTAGTCGGGGGCATGACAGCAAATGCGAGATGAAATTAGCAAAGAAAGGCGGCCTGTGGTCATTCCTTGCGGTCACAATTTCTCCCACCACCTTAAAAGTGTGGCTGGCAAGTCTGGTGTTTTCCACCCCGGAAAAACTAGCATGAATGTGCTCTGCTGTGAACGGTGAAAAAAAGAGCAACCGCTTCACTAAGAGGCATGCCATAGAGTTTGTTGGTTGCAAACAAGGTGCTGTATATGAAGTGCCTCTATCCTGTGGAAAATGTTATACATATAAGGGAGACAGGTAGGTGCATCAATGACAGGCTCCGAGAGCACCGTACAGCTGTTCAAGCACTACCTGTGGGGAGCCATTTAGCTGACCATTGCCACCGCTGCCTGTGCGTTCCACACTCTGTTCCACTTTTTCACAAGGCACAAATATTGCGCCGTTTTAAACCAGGCCAGCCGTGAACTGTTTGAAGCGTGGCGCATCATAAATGCAGGCGATAACTGTGTAAGCACGGAATCTACGAGTTTGTCAAAAGAAGCAATAGATTATCTGAATGCCACGTGCGTAAAAAATGAACCACCTGCCATGGTCGCAATAAATTTTTCACAATTGCTTCGCCCATGTTCACGCATGTGCTGTTTCTGTATATCTTCTTTCGTGTGTGGCAAAAAATTCAGTTGATGCCCAGCGCCAGTCCTGTGTAATTTCTTTGTTGTTCTGTCTCTACCGCGCCATTTTAACATGTTTCACAGCTCCAACTAGTCCGTATTTATGCACTGTCGTCTGCAGGCCTCAAAACGCACCGTTAGGGACGGAAGCTCTAACGCATACCGGACAGTTGCTGTGGTCATTCTAGCAAATTGTTGCATGCCCACCGAGTAGCACCTACCTGCAGTGGTGCATTGGACAACACAAGGCACCCAAGCAGAAAGATATTCCATTCCCCCCCCGCCCCCCAAGGGTAAGACAAGTTAACTTTTTTTACTGTAAAATGTTCTCTTAGCTCAATTCTACACATTCTTCTCATAAATAAGGGTGGTTTGGTACATTTTGGGTAGGCATAGGGGCAGGCCGCACTATATCAACCGCTTAACTGACATTCTGCACTGTGCCGGAAGTGCTGAGCTCGTTATTACAAGCCAAAGGTTACAAGTGCCGGGATTGTAACCTTGGAACGAAATATCACCAAAGCAAAACAATCGGCTTACACTCTGGCACACAGCTTGCAGTTGCTGCTGCTAGTCTTGCAGAGTGCTAAATACCCACAGAGTTGCATACCGCCACAATGGTGCAGTTTTGCACAACACTTTATAAGAATGCATGCTGCTTCTCTCCCATATGTATCGTGACTGGCACAGTGAAACCTACTGATGGATGAGAAACCAGCTAAAAAAGGGCGCAACACAGAAGGAGGGACTAGACAACACGTCGCTGGAATAGAACCTTTTTTTCACTGGTTTTCCATCCATCAATACGTACCAACTGGCCCAGCAAGCTACACTTCTTCAGTACAGTGAAACTGTCAGTGACTTTTTTCAAAATAAATGTAGCTCTCACCCATTTCGTATGTGTGCGTTCAAACCCTTGTTTTTTTTAGTTTTATTTGTTTATACTAAACACATCAAACCAACTGGCCCATCATTCTTCACTCCCACAGTATGAACTAGGCCGCAAGCACAACTGACTCGGCTACTGCCACCACAGTTCCCCAGGCAAGATAAGTCAACATGAAAGCATCGGAATGCCTTCCCAGCAGGCAACAAAGAAAGATGGCTCACAAACCCAGAAGCATAAAAAGAGAGCAGAGCTTGTGTAAACATCGCAGCTGATGTGAAACTCGTCACATACACCCACCTTCAATTTTTGCAAATCACAACCCATTTTCAAATGAAGCAGCAGCTCTCAAATATTTCGCATTCTGCAATCTGTTTTCAAGCAATATAAGAAAAAAAAAATGCACAGAAGAAACGGACAAGGTACGATTACAAATTTCATATTCTGGAGCTGTTACGTGCCAAAGCTACACCCGGGCTATGCGGCGTTCCCCTCGTTTTCGTGCTCAGTAGCACATTAGCCCCTTAACGCTCCCGCTCCTCGCTCCTGGTCAATCCCCCAAGTGGGTATGTGACATGTAAAAGTAACGTCTAGCCACTCCCCCGGGTGGCGAAGCACGACCGAAAACTGCAGCATGCTCACGGCGCAGAGGCGTTAGCTGCGACGAATCAGTTTTCGGTTTCAAAACTGCTGGCTTTGAGTGTTTTCTGAGTTATGAAGCGAACAAAGCGAGTACGAAAACGTTAATGTGCCACACACCCTGCATACCAGATCAAAACGGATGCCAACTTGAACTCCACCCGTATCTAAGATGAAACTAACCATTCGAACCGCAGCGTATTCTCATTTGTTCCACAGAGTCGAGTGCGTTCTGGTAGCCGCTACGTTCTGTGGAGGGCCAAGAGTGCCAGTTCAAATTGCTGCGGGCATTTTCGATTACGACTTCCCGGCTGCCCGGGAGAGTGTGTTACCGGCAGTTTTTTTTAACCGAAGATTATACGGATACATATGACACCAGTGAAAGGCGAAACGGAGAGGACGAAGAAAGGAACAAGGTCCAGATCCTTTCTTCTTACTGACCATTCCTAACCAAACATTGTCGCTATACTGGAACCAAAATATCAGAGCTTTTCCTACCTCAAATGAAATCTTTAATGTAAAGCGGATTAAATGTTGGCTCTACTCAACCAAAACATGCGCTGCCTTTACCCCCTACCTGATAAAACAAAGAAAAGGTTTCCTTTCTTCCCTTCGTGCATCTCAGGGCCATCAGGGCGCTGTATCAGAGGAGGCACCGGCTACAGAATAACTGGCTCTATTCACCTACTTCCTACACGTTGCTCAACAGGAAATGAGATGTCGATTATTAACAAAATGTACCGCCCCTGTGCGCCGGTTGTGCAACGGTACTGCAATGCAAAGATGCAATGTCATGAAAGGATGAAGGAAAGTTCCCGGCCCGCATGCTCGCCCGCACCTCTGAGATCGAGGAGGTGGATAGCCAGGATAGCCAAGCAAGCCAAGCCAAGTTGCATGTGGCCAAGTCACTAACAATAAATATAATAAATATGATCACAATTATATAAATAAACGTTTGTATATTAGTAAAAATGCCTTGTTCTTACTTTACTTCAAATAAACACATATTCTTAACTACCTAACATTTTTGAAGTAGTTTGATTATTCACAGTGCCGCTAGAGGATGTCGCAAGCGCTTATTTTTATTGATATCTTTGTACTTGCAAAAAAAAAAGAAGATAAATATCAAGAAAACTTCACCGCGGCCATCCGTGGCGTTGGTTGGTGTAGGAGGCGCGGTAGGCGGGGACAGCGGGGATGTGGTGGAAAGCGCGTGTGGCGCGTGCTGGTCACTCGTGCCGCTGCTGTTGCTGCGGCTAGCCGTCAACGCGGTTCTGTCAGCGGTCATGCAAGGCATCTACATCCCCAAACACCCCATCCGCCCCCTTCGTACGAAGAGCTGTCCTGTCACCTAAACATACGGAGTCAACTTCGAACGACCTCAAGCCGCCAACGAATCTCGAGCCCAGAACGCCTGCCCTGCGAAACTGTTGGCATTAAGCCTAACGCTTGTTTCACCCCCGAGCGTTACCCAAGCACTCCGCCTCCGCACCCCCTGACAAGATGCAAGAAGTCCAACGTGAGCCACGCTTCAGTCCCGTCGCGGCCCCTTTTAGCCGCGCTGAACTGCCAACCACGCTGTGCTCCCGCTGCCGCAACAGCAGCCGGCGAAACTGCACCGTCCTGCCGTGCTTGCACTCAATTTGCCTGAAGTGCCTCGATGAGGTTCCCGACAAGGGATGCGACATGGTTGGCTACAAGTGCCCCGTTTGCCAGGAGAGCCTGTACACGCTCTCGCAGTCGCTCATCAGCAACATCCTGAATGTGGTTCACGAAGACTACGAGTACGGCGCCTGCAGCAACTGCAATGAAGGCAAACGAGCTTCTGGCCGCTGCCGAGACTGCAACAACGAGCTGCTTTGCGACAACTGCGTCTGGGCCCATCAGCGGGTACGCCTCACCAAAGACCACAATATCGTGAGCGTGTCCGCCGAAGGCGCCTTGGCGCCGATAGTTCCGCCGGTCGACAGCCAAGCAGGCAGCCTCAGCCAGCCTTGGTCGGAACGCCACGACTGTCAAGTGCTGCGTCTCTACTGCGAGACGTGCAGCGAAGCCCTCTGCAGTGACTGCACCGTCAAGGAGCACGGGTCCCACAGCCTGGTCTACTTGCAGGACGCCTTGAGCAGCGCACGCGTTGCGGTACCGTCTACGCTGGCCGATCTGCGAACGGCTGGTGCCGCCCTGCAAGAGAGCGTGGAGCGCTCGCGCCGCATGTCCGAATGCCTGCGCGTACGCACGCAGAACGTGGCCGCCGAGGTCCGCAGCACCGCTGGACGCCACCGGCAGGCTCTCAACCAGCGCGAGCGTGAGCTGCTGCAGCGGCTGGACAAGGCGCAGCAGGTGAAGGAGCAGTCGCTCAAGAAACAGCGCGAGGTGCTGGCCGCGCGTCTCGAGCGGCTGGAGCGGGCCGCCAGCGCCCTGCAGCAGGCGGACGGCGACCTCGAGCTGCTGCGGGCGCGCCGCGATGCCCAGGCGCAGCTCCAGGAGGCCCGCGAGGCGCCCACCGAACCGGCCGAGGACGACAACATCGAGTTCACGGCCCCCGACGGCGCGCTGCTGGCCGCGATCAGCACCCTGGGCTTCCTCAGCAGCGCCGGCTACGGACCCAACTCGACCGCCGCTGGCGAGGCACTCGTGCGCGCCGTGCGTGGTCGCGGCGCCACGTTCACGGTGCACGCCCGCGACCACTTGGGCGAGCCCCGGCTGCTCGGAGGAGACACGGTGCAGGTGACGGTGCGCGCGCCGGACGGTGGTCTATGCCGCGCCGAGGTGGTCGACCGGCACGACGGCACCTACCAGGTCACCTTCCAGCCGCAGCAGGAGGGCACGCACATAGTACGCGTCCTGCTGCGCGGTGCCGACATCCTGAGGAGCCCCTTCGCGGTCTCCGTGCGTGCGAGCCGCAACTATGCCGCCGTCGGAGAGCCCAGCCTGGTGTTTGGCTCCGAGGGCAGTGCCGACGGCCAGCTATGCCGACCCTGGGGTGTCTGCACGGACTCTCAGGGCCACATCATCGTCGCAGACCGGAGTAACAACCGCATCCAAGTGTTCAATGCAGATGGAAGCTTCCGCCTGAAGTTTGGCAGTCGAGGCGACCTGCCTGGCCAGTTCGACCGGCCTGCTGGTGTGGCCTGGGATGAAAGCCATGGCGGACGCATTGTTGTTGCCGACAAGGACAACCACCGGGTGCAAGCCTTCGACTCCCGAGGCTCTTTCCTGCTGGCGTTTGGCGAGTGGGGCAGCAAGAACGGTCAGTTCAACTACCCGTGGGATGTGGCGGTCAACTCGGAGGGCCACATCCTTGTGTCGGACACTCGCAACCACAGAGTGCAGCTGTTCCAAGCGGATGGGACCTTCCTGAACAAGTACGGCTTTGATGGGCCCCTCTGGAAGCAGTTTGATTCGCCTCGCGGTGTCGCCTTCATTGGGGACGGCCACATGGTGGTGACAGACTTCAACAACCACCGGGTGCTGGTGATCCGGCCCGACTTCCAGTCTGCCAGCTACCTGGGCGGCGAGGGCAAGGAACCTGGCCTGTTCCAGCGGCCCCAGGGCGTCGCTGTGGACCTGGAGGGTCACATTGTGGTCGCTGACTCCCGCAACCACCGGCTGCAGGTGTTCCGCTCTGACGGCAAGCTGCTCGCCTGCTTCGGCTCGCAGGGACAGGACCCGGGACAGCTGGACCTTCCCTCGGGACTCTGCATCTCTCCCGAGGGCCGCATTGTGGTCGTCGATTTTGGCAACAACCGGGTGCAGCTCTTCTGAAGGCGTGAGAATCTCATCTGGGGGCACCCTAGTGATCGGACACATTTTGTGTTCCTTTTAGTGCATGTCCACCCCCCCACCCCTACCCCCAGGTTTTTTTGTTTTGTTTTTGTTGCTTGTTTTTTCCATTTCGTGTAAACCAAAGAGTCCTGCTTACGTGCCCATGGCCATGCTTACTCGAAAGCAGCCTGGCAAATGCACACCTTCAGCCTTTTATAATGTGGGCCTCATTGAGAATCTAGCACCCTAGTCAGGTGTGAAAAGGGTCGTGGGTTTTTACCCCGTGCATTAGCCAGCGTGAAGTGTGCAATATTCTTTTCAGTGTATGTGCATTGCCTCAGTGTTCTCAGTAGGGGTTGTGACACTTCTCCTCCCCTGCAGGCTTTGCCACAACTCGAGTGCTCTCATTTCGTGGTCACAGGTTTGCAAAGCATATCTGGGTTCCTAAAACATTCAAGACTGTAAAGCAGCCTAACAAGTTCCTATTTTATACACTACTGTCAATTTTATACCTGATGGTTTTTGTGCTGCAGTGGCTCGCTTCTGTGCCTGTGCAGCTGTGAAGTTCCTACTTAGGTGCCATATTTGTGGGGTCTTTTTGAGTGCACAAGAGACATCTCCCAAGGAAATTGATGAACATAGGCATTTGGGAAGACCCTTGTCAGGCGAGAGAAATGAAATGCCTTTGGCTGCCCAGATCTGCCTGTTGACTCGCTCGTTGTTTTAAATTCTTTTTAAGTATATGCACAGTTGTTTGTTAGTATAAAAAGTGCCTTTGTTTTTGGCTTGAGGGCTGAGGTGGATTGTTTTGCATTTGTTGTAGCCAGGATATCTTTTACTTATTCCATCATTGAGCCGATGAGGCTGTTACTGTCTTTTTTTTCCTCAGTTTTTTTTTTGACAAGGGCCGAACCTCTACTCGCAGCGCTAAAGCGTTGCACGAGGCTGAAACCTGCGCAGTCTGCTTCATTGTAGAACATCAGAGGTCGGCTGTACAATTTTTTGTTGTAGTTCATGCATGTCTTTTTTTTTTTCTACTCTCTGTAAAGAGGTTTTGGTTGTGTTCGATTTTAGGTGCACTTGCATGTGTGCCATTGAGTTGTTTGCATTTTGCATAACTCCCTTTTTAAATGCTGTATAGCTTTAAGAGCAGTGTTCTGTGATACATGACGGGCATTTATGCAATCTTATTTTTGGTTTTCCTATTGTGGCTTTGAGGCAAAGCAGCACATACAATGGACCTAAAAAATAGTCTTAGCTGTAAAAGAACATTCATTCGGCCAAGTTCCCTGAAATGAAATGAACCTTTTGGCCAGTTTTCCTGGCATCGTAACCGCTGCAGCAACATTGTGATCAACTACAGCTTGTGCGGCTAGCTAACAAGTGCACCTGCCAGGAACATTCCAAACCTTTTGTATTGCAGAGGCACAGTCTGAACTGAATGCAATGTGGAAGGTATTTAAATAAAAAGGTGGAGCTAGCTTTTTATACTTGGCCGGTAGTATTGGTGTTGACCAACAGTGCTGCTTTGGCAAAGTCACTCTCTCAGGAATAGTTGCTGCCTAGTTTTTTAAGCTGTGCTTTTTATAAAATTTCGTGATACAAAAATAAAGTTCCTGAGTTTTATATAACTGCATGGCTGTGTTTCGTTCTTGTTCTGGGGCCGTATTTTTGTTTCTGTAGGTCACGGACTCATCACCTGTCCAGCCAACTGCATGCTTTCAGCATGGTCTTACTTGGTTTCCTTTTGGTGGCTGTGCAACGTGCATCCTTTCGTGGTGCCGATTAAATTGATACAAGCAATTGGCCAGCACTGACATGAAAGCATTCGTAGTTGCTTGTGAGCCTCGCTTACTAAGAAATGTTCTGCATCATTTTGCCTTAAAATTGCGCTTTCAGGTTCCCCGGACTCCACCATGTGGCGTAGGCATTGCTCATCCTAGCCATGGTGATTGTTGTGCTGATGGATCTGTAATAACCATCCGCATATCAAGTACCAATAACTTGTGCATCTGAGGGTGTGCTGGTCTAAATTATTGGTCTTAGATCTGGATTCAGTTCAGATTGCCCAGCTCTAAAGTCCAGTGTAATGTTATTTTCGATGCGAGTAAGGCAGCTGGGACAAGGGTTACATTTCTCGCTGCCTTTTGGTCACCACAATGTTTGCATGCATTACTGTGCCCTCCTAATCACAAATGTGATCACAAGTGTTATCAGGTGATGGCATAAACTCAAGAGAGCACAGGGGTGCTTAGGATACCATCTTTAGCGGAGTTGCTCTCTGTGGTAAAACGATGCGAAGCCTGATGGTGGCCGTATGTGCTTTTGTTTTTTAATCGCACAACTTGCATTTTACAGTTCCTAAGCATAATCCGTGGCTGCTTGCTGATTGTGGTTCATGTTCCTACAAGTGGCTTTACCGGCTGAAGCCAGAGAAACCAACCAGTGTTTCTGGTTTAAAAGACTTAGTTTCATACATCTACACCGAGCCGTCCAACGGCACAAACTACCTCTCCACACTGACCTGGATGCTTGAAGCATCTGTGTGGGCTAACTGCCTGTTTGACCTACCTCTGACTGTCTGATGGTAGTGCTGTTTCGAAGAACTTCACATGTTGCCAAAAAGAACAAAAAAAATGGGGTGGCACTGAAAGCTGAGAAACCTGTGGAGTTCGTCGTTTGTAGCTACTGATTGAGTGCATGACAGTGATAAACTGCACAGTTTATCTTTTAGTTTAGGAATTGTGACCCTTGCGTAAAAGGTGGTTGTTGTGCAGAGGTAGCAAGAACGGCTCCCGCCATAACGAATCTTGTGCAGATGCATTGCGGAAGTTCCTAAGTCGCAGTAGCGACGTCTCCAAGAAAAAGTTCCTAGGCTTGAAGAAGCACACCACAATTTTCCTTGAAATGGGTAATGTTCCTGCGCTGTGTGTTGTGGTACATGTAGGCCTCCACTTTTGGAGCTGTACCGGCACTTTGTCGGCTCGTCAGGATGCTGACCTGTAGCTACAAGAAAAGAACCTGTTGCATTTTTACAGGGTATACTGTCAGTGTTGTGGTGACGGCACCCAATGTCAGTACAGGTGCAAACCCAGTGGCGTTGCTTGTCCCTTTGTGCATCCTCTGCTTGGCTGTAACGTCAAAGCTCAACAAAGTGGCACCACAAGGTGGCGGGTACGACAGTGCACATTTTAGGGGACTTAGTCCCTGCTGTGTTTGGGAAGCTCTTTTAAGAGACATACTTGTCCTTAGTTTATGTGCTGTTCAGCAATGTGAATGGAAAGTAATTGCGAATTCGTGGGTTTGACCCTTCAGCATATTTTCACTACTTCGTGTTTAGGCGCGTACTACAGTCGTAAATTTAGGATGTAATTGCCGTTGCCTATCAAGGGCAGGGGTAACTACTCTTGCACAGCTTTTGCGTGGGAACAACGGGCTGGCCACGTGCCGTGGGTTGCGGCCGGCCGGCTTTCCTGTCCCATGGCTTCCACCGGCAGAACTAAGACTGCTTTAATCTTATTTTGGTCGGGTGTCTTATCTATTTTTAGGTCGGGGTTTTTACGTGTGACGGTACCGTAGTTTCAGTTAGCCTTAGCAGAAGTGTATCCAGCATAAGTAAGCAAGCTTACAATAGGAATGCCATTTGGATAGTCGCACAGTCACTTTCCATGCCTCTGCAGCCTAGCTGGGCACCAGCGGCAAGGAATTTGCGCAAGCGAAACACAAGACTCAATTTCGCGAGCTCCGATTTTCTCCTTTTCATCTTGTTTTTTTAGATTTGTTGTATTTCGCCACTGGAAGGGCTACATTTAGAAGCGCCACAGCTCTTGTGGCGCCGGCCGTCTGTGGAGCGCATCGCTGAGTGTCTAGTTGTCCAGTGGGGCTGTACTTTCTGATGCGCAAAGTGTTGCTGCAAGTGTTGCCGAAGACTGCTGCAAGAAATGTAGTTATTACGGGGCATCATTCCGATAACTCCAGAAAAAAATCGTCCAGGCGACCGAACGATGCAAAGAGTGCGGTTGGAGTTAGCCTAGCTACATCTGGACGAGTGCACAAAGTGCCGAGAAGACTAGTTTAGTGGGAGACCCAGCTTGGCTGTCAATATTTGGAAAGCGTTTGGCGGTACAAACAAGAGCTATTTTTTGACAAGAGCAAAGCTCGGTGAGGGGACGAATTCCTCCTTTAAGTGTGGCGCGATCACTGCAATAATGTTCCTACATACAAAGTTTGTCAGGTGGTGCACCTTCCAGCTGAACTATTCGTGTTTTTTGTCTTTGTGTGGTTGACTGAGGCGGGTTTTTGAAACCCAACTTTGCGGTCGCCATTGCTCGTAATCGGTCCACCATTAACTTTCCTCTCGTTTCTAGATATTCCTCTGTAGACTGCTTTCTTGCAGGGGCTTGACATCGCCCTCCACCTCGTGGAAAGGCCTTTTGCAAGGCTGTGGAATGAAGAATAAGGAGGCAAGCGGCTTTCGTTTTTTTTTTTTTTTTTTTATTCCTCGGAGATGCCCTGGGGCAAAATGGCGTAATAAAAAAAAGCGCACTAGCGATCGACGAACGTATTCTTTCCTCTTGCGCTTCCAGAGTGGTCCTCAATTGCATCCGGTTCATTTTTCAAAGCAGTTTATTTTTTAAATAATGATTGCGGGATTGTGACAGAGATAAGCGTCGCTACAGTCTCTGCTGGTGCAGCAAATACTTGGCGTTTTCAAGATGGCCAGTGACATGGCTCAAAGAGGGGTTAGGCGAAGAATCCCCGATACTCAGAATAGTGCACTAGCCCCCCTCTATTGTGGACGTTTGACGTGCAGGGAGCAACGAACAGCAAAGGAAGCTTTGTCGTGCTCAAGGTATCATATGCCTGGAAACGGCGAGGAGTGCTGTTGGTGAATTAATTGTATGTATATGTGTGTGTGTAGATCGAGTGGTGTCCGCTCATGCTGTGTTAAGTGATGTTCATTGTCGTATGTTGCATTTACCTGACCATGGTTTCGTGGAGTGTTGTCAATGTAAGCTGGCAAGTGATGTTGTGAAGTTGTATAATGCTGTTCCCTTGGCGACAGGGATGACCCTTGACAGAAATGCTTCTATCTTTGCTAAACGAAGAAAAATACCTTTGGCGAATAGGAGGGAGGCAAACCCGTTACCATGTATTCAATACGGCATTCACGCAGAAAAAATCTGATAGCCGCGAGTTGAGCTGTCGAAAGAACGTCAGGCGAGAGGAGCGTTCTGAGAAAATCAATTTCCCGCCTTGTGCGCAGCGCATTCGCCACAAGGTACCCAGTTAGCAAGAATGAGATATAAAATAGTCTGGGCACTGAAGCTTTCCACAAGTCACGGCGCCATTCGTGAACGTGCAACGTCTCAGAAAATTTATGTGCGTGACTAATTTCATCCGTCATCTGAGCGAAGTTTTGGGCTGCTTTTTTTTTTTTCGTAAGAAAAGCGAGGCCTGTATTACCAAGGTACAGTCAGGTTGTTAAAAATCGATCATTTTCAGCAACTTGACGCGATTTGTATGCTTCCGGGAGCACAGCACCTTAATTTCAGGAATGGACTACTACGCTCGTCGCATTGTTCGAAAACTTGTCGGCCGCGACACGTCTCGCCTTACACGGCGCGGAAGTAAAATACCGGCACTGCGCCGCATTGTACCGACCACAGCTTCATGGGGCTGTAGTACCGTTACCGTGACCATAGTACCCTCGACACGCTTTTGCATTAGTCACTGATATCAGACTCCGGAGCCTACCGCTGTCAAATGCGAGTCTCGTGACCATGCGTAATCGGAAAAAGTACTCGCTCGTTTGCGGCGTACTGCAAATTTGATGACCGTGCTTGCCTGGTGAGTTCGATAAAACAATTGTTTGTAATGGCGCGCCCCCATAACGGACATAGAAGTGCATACATTTGAACAGTTGATGTTTATATTGCCGCTATGGCCAGAAAGTATTTTCTTACAATGTTTCCAGTATCAGCCAGCTTTTCAATATTCCTTTGATAGCGTAAAATTTGCTTAAAATGGGCATTGGCGGGAGACAGCTCATGCACGTGAAAAAAAGAAAAACCCGCATTTCCACGCCAATACTGGCCCCACTTTTGGATACCTTTTTTTGCGATATGCGCTGGGTCGACTCGTTGAAGCATACTTACTTTAATATCCTAGAGTTAGTTGTTACTTGTCAAACGCTTGCAAGTCATCTCGGGTTGCAAAGCGAAAGTTTCGTAAAGGCGTGGTCCTGGGGGCCTTGCGCGAGCCGCTCGTCATTACTAATCATTGCATTGTGGCTATTGTCGGCTCTTTTTTAAACTATTATCTATGTTGATGGCAAACGTGGGTTATCACGGGGTGCTTAAAGGAGCCATGAAGACAAAATACAAGTTGGGTTTATTAGAAAGACTGCTTAGTCCTGATAACAATGATCCCAATATCATCGCAATCTTCGAAAAAATAACGGAGATATTAAGGAAAACGTTTGAAGCAGTCGCGACCCCCTAGCCAATTTCCCGCAACTTATCTATGACGTCACGGAACCTTGTTTGTGCGATTGGCGGCCGCCTAACTGACCTGTCGCGACGGCACATGACTGGACGTCTGTAATCCGGCCTCTAGTTTCATTTGACCGCATCACTTGAACGTTAAGGTGCAGTTAAGGCACTGAAAATTATGTTTTATTGTGGGCCCGTATGACGTCATTCTTGCTCATAACACGTCACTGTGGCGCAAAATTTGAAAGTTTTTAAATACTTCTTGCTTTTTCTTCGTTAAAAAACATATTTTGCGGCTCTAATGGAGCTGAGTGACATACTGAATCCTAGTTCTTTCAAATTAAACGAAGTTGTATTTTCTCTTCATGGCTCCTTTAAGCCTGATGGAAAACCAATCCAGGTAGTGCTTCTATTGCGCCGCTAGATCTGCGGTACGGTATGCTATCTTGCTAAAATGTTTCTCCCTCATTTCCACGGGCCATTGACGGTCGCGGCAGTGGTATTACAATCCGGTGCAGCTAAAGCACCTCACTGAAGTGTGTGCTCAGGTTAGGCGAGGTTGAGGGTGTCACTCACTCAAAATATGAAGCAGGTGCGCAGTTGTAAAGGCAAGTTTGGCGTGCTTGCGTGGAGAGAGCATATTGGGAGAATTGGGATTTTTGAGGTGACCGTAGCGAATGATGCTCCACTTTTAGTTGTGTAACATGTATTACTTCAATTCCCCCCTGTTGCCTGTGCTGGCGGCTCTAACTCGCCCGATGTACATTTTTATTGGTCGTCGTCACAAAAAGGAAGAGAGAGAGTGGGGAGAAATATAAGCCTTGACGCAAAAAGGCTGCCTCACATTTTTTCTTCTGCTAGTTGAACAAATAGTGTCTGCGTGTGCGGCCTGCGCGGTTGCTTGGTTCGTGTCTACTGTTAACCTGTTGGGGCGAAATTATTTTCATCTGTTTGCATGGCTTCTAACGGAACGACCACCGCTTTCAGCCTGTTTTCTTCTCTGTCCGCGCTGCAAAAACGGACCTCAACGGAAGGCGTTCCGTTCTTCCAAAGACCGTTATGCGGACGTGAGGCCGAATTCACTTCACGAGCGACTTTTCACAGAGGATCCCTTCCGTTTGGTCCTGTTTGTGCAGCACGAATGGAAACTTGTCATCTACGATTCACTAAACCTCACTGAACACTAAAATAAACTAAAGAACTCCACGCCACTGGTTCTTATGTGAAGCTCACCTCGAATGCGTACAAATCCTGCGGGTTTCTCCGCAAAACTGCAGTTTTGCCGCATCTCTCCCCGCTGAAAAGAGTGCCGTTTGAGCACTTTGTTTGTTTGTTTGTTTCTTTGTTTGCTAGACCACCCGTTCGCTGGCGACAGCTAAAGTCTATTATTCAGATATTAAATCTTCCGGTCGTTTTCTGTCCAGGGGCTGCTGACGTGCGGCAAGCACACGGTGAAAGCAATTGGCATACCCCGAGGCGTCGCGTTTCTTTTGAGTTTATGTGTATTTTAGTGCGGCTAAGAAAAAATCCCTGTATGCCCTTCTTTGCCTAATGTTGTTTTAGGCATGAATTTAATAACCCAAAAAATGCTCGCGACAAATGCTCCAGAATTTGGTTTTGGCGGTACTCAGCTATGCAGACGAAAATTCGGCGGTAGGGAAGTCGAATCGTCAAGACGAGCCGACCCTGGGCTTCCGCTGATCTCCATGTTTCTTTCCAGTGCCATCGCGCTCCTCAGTTTTCTATAAAACAGATCAGGTTAACACTACACACGTCCGGCTGCGGAAAGGGCGAGGATCGCGCACCTAAAACCCCCAAGAGTAACACAGGCTGCTCGCTGGACTCTTATAAATTTATTTTCTGCAGGGCAGTACTCCTTCGGCTCGACTTCATTGGGCTATAACTGGAACGAATGGAGTGACGCGGCGCATATCTTAGCTCGTAGAGCGACGAAAGGTCGCTATTTCCTTTTTCTGCGCACTTCGGTCGTTCGCATAGGTTCGATATTGCGTACAATGACCTCTCCGTACCGACGCACCCTTGCAGTGTTTACCCCGTCTCAGAGACATCTGCTGCTGCCGATGACGTTCGTTTCTGACTTCACCTGCCCGCATGAGCGGGTCCAGAATGGTGCGACCCAGGGCTCGCGCCGGAGGTCTCCGGACCAGGGCGTGAGCCTCCCGCGGCGCGTCGAAGACGCCCGGTTGCCCGGTCCAAGAGGCACCCGGGTCGGCGCGCAGCGCTGACCCGGACCTGCTTCCCTTATATAGCCTCGTGTATACTACGCACTGGTAGCGCACTGTGTCGTTGTTGTTGCCGGTTCAGTGTTCCGTGTTCTCGTGTCTCTTTCGAAGCGAGTCAGCCGCGCTGACAGGGGTACAAAGCACACCTCAGAACTAAGTTCGAGCTGATTTATAAACGCGTCGACTATAACCAAGTTCCTACAGGATCCGAAGTAAGAGACTTCGCGCTGAGTGCCACTATACTACTCTTATACACCGTACTTGAGACGACTATAGATGCAAAGTCGCTACAAAGCTCTGTCACATGTTCCTACCGAAACTGTGTGTGTATGTGTTTGTGCGTGCGGGCTAGCTGTGTGTTTGTGTGTGTTCGCATAAGCTAGCTATTATATTTCAGAGCCTGACGAAGTCGGCGAAACAGACTAGGTGTTGCGAAGGTCGGTGATGTCCCAGATTTTAGTGCGTATTTACCAGCAACTACGTCATCTACTTTCGGTGTGTCTTTTTTTGTGCAACATTTCTCAGAACCTAAACCCGGCAAGCAGGGTCGGATTTAGGCTGACTTTTTTCAGAGAGGAAGGAAAGAAGTTCGAGGCCCCTCTTCCTACGGGCGCCCCACTGGGTCCACCACTGTCTGCCGGAGGGAATGTTGCTTCAATCTGTTTTTGCCCTGGTCATCGTTTTACCCATTCCAATAAGCAAAGTGTGCAGAGTCGGCAGCAAACGAAACGCGAACAAAAGAAAGGTCAGTTCTTGGCTCACTTAGGTTAAACAATGGCGTGGTTCGGGTTCACCGCGAAGTGCGATGGCCGAACTGTGCTTTCTATTAGAAATTACATGTGCATGCGATTGTTTCACCCTTATTGAACGAAACCAAGGAGCTTTTATGTTCAGACCCGAACAGATTTGCGTTTTCGCCTTTCGTTTGTTGCTGACTGACTTCATATCTTTTACAAAATGTGCCGCAGAGAGATTTTGTTGACTCGGATTCCCTTATTGTTGTGTCCTATGACTGACCTGATACCTTTTTTTAAGGTAATGTTACCTCTGGTTGTTTTTTTATTGTTTACAACGTAATAAAAGTCTCGTTTATTCTACCATACGCTGTCTTTCTTGCGCAAAGCTTCATCCCGAAATGACCGTATGGCGAAGAAACTTGGCGCCTTGTTAAACACCTGGAAAAAAAAAAAACTTGCGTTAGCCCAACGGGCTATGAAACGAAGGCTGATAAAACACGCTTGGGGGCAGGAAACGAGCCTCCTGGATCGGGGGGCAAACTCGAGTAGAAGATATCGTAGTTCAAGTTAAGAAAAAGTAATGGACTTGGGCGGGTCATGTAGTGAGACGAAATGACAACCGGTGGAGCGCCAGGGCAACAGAGTCGATACCGAAAGACGGGTCTAGAAGGAGAGACGAAATGAGAAAATTAGGGGGAAAAGAATGTGTACGGGAAGTATAGGAGCGGTTGGGGGTGAATGTGAAAGATATTCGTCCGGCAGAAGACAAATATGATGCTGCTGAGGATGAGTGCCTGAAATATGGTAGTTTAGGGTTTGCGTTGAGTATAATAGGGCTATTACAGAACGGGGATTCAGGCCCCACAACCACTTCGAGTCAGTGGCATGAGTGGAAGGGGGGGGGGGGGTGCAGGCAGGGCTTCAGAACCCCCCGAAATTTGTCCGGCCGGCGCCGTGATGCCTGTATGCCTGGTACGTCGCCTGTGAACAGAGGCGCACATTCTTAGAACGTGCCGCTATTAGAAACATTAACGACTCTGATTGTTCATTGTAAGGTTTAACACGCCGACGCAACGTATAGGCGAAGAGGCGCGCCGTAGTGGAGGGCTCCGGGTTAATTTTGACCACCTGAGGATCTTTAACGTGTGTCGAAATCTCGAACACATAGGCGTTTTTGCTTTCCAACATTCGCTACTCAATGCCTGTCCTACGCATGGATACTTGCACACAACGAAGCGCCTCAGTCAGGATGATTGCGGAGGGGTGCAGCCCCAAAAGCGATGGCGCCCTGAGGTAAGCTCCAGCGCAAGGGACGCCAAAGGCGTGCGTTGTGTCCCTTTGTGTGTGAAATGTCACCACACAGAGAATAATTGGCCGGCTGAATCGTACTCAGCAGCGATTGACTCGTCACGGATGGCCGGAGAAGCAAGGAGTGGTCCGCACTAACTGGCGCCTAAAAAAAATTGGCCGCGTATCTGCTCCTTTCGTTGCAAATGTCGACAAAAGACGATAGTCTTTACCGACTTTTGCCAAGTAAATGCCTCCCTTCGCCTTCCCGCTCACCTCTCATTTTGTTCCTCTTGCGTCGCGCTCCTCCCAAGGTAAAGACGCCAAAGGTTTGCTAAAATCATTTTAAATTTACCCCGTTCCACTGCTCCAAGCCGGGTGTCTCGATGCCAACGCTGCCGTACGGCGAAGACGCGCGTGAATCGAGGCGCCCTACTTCAACGTTTATTGAACCGCGTTTCCCTACTCCACGTGCGTTGCAAGAAGAACGTGGAACCTACCTAGTGCAACCTTTCGTAACTGTTGCCGGTTGATTTCTTAAAATGGCGCCAGAAGCTTAGTGGCTAGAGTTCCTGTATATCGCGCAGCGCAAGAGTTGCGCGTCTGATTGCCACATGCCGCGGGTTTCAGTTCGGCAGAAAGCCCTCTTTCAGTGCTGCGCAGTCAGTTCTACCAGAGTCCTAAGCGCAACTCTGGTCCCCTAGGGGAGCTATATACAGGAACTCTATAGTGGCGCGGGCGACAGCAGGTGACGGCGGAGTGAATTTATTTTCTGCAGTTGATTTCGCAGTTAATTTCGCAGAAATCAAGCATGAATGATTTTTTATAAAGGAACACTGCAAATATCACTTCTGTATTAATCTGTTGTCTTATATTTGCGTAACGTCTTGTTCTTCTTCAGCAATGTTGACAAGTATGAACATTAAACCGGGCTTAGATGGGTAGATTTAGCTGTGACTATTGCGCAGGCACTGTTTTACTTTGGCCGGGTGGATGAATCGAGTCACAGACAGAAATACAGACAGACCAAAATTTCTGGGTTTAAGTAGCCCAAGAAAGACTATCGTCTTTAAAAGAGGGATCGCCGGCCATTCATGGGTGAAGACTGGTACGATGAAGGCTTGAAAGGGAACAGACGATCTTTGTATGTGTAAGCAGAATCACGTGCAGGCGGTGGTGGCAGCGGTGACTCCTGCGAGGTAACTGAAGAAAGCGGTGGGTCTGCGTATTGGGCAGAACGTGTGAATGTCGTGCGTGGGCTTTTGTGAGAGAGACCCAAAGCAAAGTATGCCCCTCTTTCGCGCGTCACCTCTTCATTCCTCCTTTTCACGTTCCGTCGAGCCCGAGAGGGTGTTCTTCGTGTGGGTTATCCCACACGAACACCCTCAGCCTGTACGGCCTCAGCTTGCGCTCACTGTGTGAAACCTTCTGAAAGCGGCGTTGGAGACAGTCATTTCCACACCCGCGATTAGGCAGATTTGTTCGGCGGTATTTTTCCCTAACCTAGGAAACTGGGGAACAGCGGGTCAACAAAAAGGGCACGCTGCGGCTCGCCGAGCCAGTTTCAGACTTTATCCCAAGCGGGAACGCACGACGGTCACCAGCCCACAGGCAGACGGCGGTCGCAACAGTAACAAAGAGCCGATGGCCATCTTCGACCTCGGTCCCAACTAAAGCCTCTCCACTGCGTCCACTGCCACTTTTTCCCAGGGCGGGGGCTGTCCAGAGCAGTGTATATTCAGCGGGCTGAGTCACAACAAGGTTGCGCAGACCCCATCATCTGCCAACGCATTCGCCAGCTCCACAGCAAAATGCCATCCAAAGTGGTTGTGTCATGGGTTCCTGGCCACACCAGTATTGTAGGAAACGAACGGGCTGACTTCCTGTCACACAACTGCCCGGCTCCATCATCCCCCACCCAGCTCAGTATCATATCATATATTTTACATGTCAGCTAGGGGAACTTTATGGCCACAAGTAATAAAAATTATACCGCAAATTTGAGCAATATTGGGCTAATAAGATTGGATTTGGCTCATATCGAATTGAAACACTCAAGTTGATGCGGCATTTTTATGAAAACTTTATTTAAATTGACTTTCAAGCATGGTGCGATTGAGTTTTGATGGAAAAAGGCATTAAAATTATGCAACAGGGCCTCAAGAACAGTAGAACTACACACGGAGGGCAGGTGAGTCCTCTTGACACCATTAGCAGCTCTTTTCGAAATTTCCCCCAGGATCATTTTCTTGGGCACGCCTGAAGGCACTCACGAAGTAAGCAAGCTTTTCATTGCTGTTTTGCCATGAATTTCCAAAGCGCTCCACAAGAAGGCTGCTCAGATCTTCTTCTTCACCTTAATGAAGTGGTTTGTACTCTTCAGAGGGGGTTTGCCAGCACTTGTAAGCGGCGGCTATTTAGTTAAGCACTAAAATGGTAATTATGAAGTTAAAAAATAAATGTAACCAGAGCTATTTCGTAGGGACGGGTGAGACGAAATCATTGTTTCACATCTCTCAGTTTTATTTCGTTCACTTTTTCTTCCGTTCACTTCGTCGTTGACGTCTGGGGACAGATCTTTCGCCTATCACCTAATTGCCGTCTGAATTCATCCGAAAAGCCAAAATAAGAACAACTTCCGAGAACCCCCGCGAAACAGTCAGAACAGTCAAGCCAAAAGCAAACTCAAATTGGGCAAATGGATTTGGCTCATTTTGATCCGTGAAACAGCAGCATCTGGCTCATTTTCGATACAAACTGATCTGCGTACACGTTTTCAGGCGTTATCTCAACTATTTCCTTGCCACACCTTTTTTAGGGGAAGGTTTCCAAGCTTTTCTGGCCACTGCAGTTTTATCCGATTTAATTTCGGTTTCTGTATCTGGCTTGTTTCGAGAAAGAAAAAAAACGCCTAATTTGTCTGAACAACCAATTTTTAAGTGGTACCGAGCATTGGAGGCGGCGTTCGCAGTTCCGCGGCAGAAAGGAACTAATCTTACAAGCTTATCAATCTCCCAGTTACGAACACTACAGGGGTCAGAAAAAATCGCGCCAATCCACCCCGTGAATGTGGTTGGAAAGCAAAGCTGTAAACGGCACCCATAACGATTACCCATGCGACGTCACTTACATTCACTCACATCGCTCTACAAATAGCAAAACCAGAGAGAAGTCAAATGCACTTAACCACACCATTTATTACTTCAAAGAGATACTTTTGTTAAGGTTAAATCAATGCATGAAGCATGAACGGTGTTTGGTTGAGTTGTATTGGTGTAGCGCCAGAGTGGAAACTTTTTTATATAAAATTAAAGTAAGCTACAACCCGGTGTTAGACGACCTGTCTTCTCCGTCTCTGCGCCGCTGATGGAGGCGACGAGATTTGCGGTAGAGAAGCAGGAGGAGGAAGAAGAAATACTTCTGTTATTTCTGAGCGGCCCAGAGTGCAGCCCTGGGGAGTGATTCCTCCTTCTGTGGGGCCCATATGCAGTCCGCGCGGCCAGTGTTCTGTCCATCCGCTGAAGCTGGGTAGGTAGACAGGGCCTGCAGGACAGCAGCATCTCCCATTGCTCTTGTTGGGTAGTTGATGGAAAGAGAGGAGGGCGGTCAGGGCTAAAGTCGCACACCCCGATTACGGGGCGGAGTGTTCCTACTTCTGAGCAAAACTTACATTCAGCGTCGTAGCGATTCGGATACATTAAGTGAAGACGCGTAGGCTGTGGGAAGGAGCCCGGATTGTATGAGCCGTAGGGTAGTTTGTTGTTCTCTCGAAAGGTCAGGGTAAGGCGAAGGTACGGTCTGTCTCAGAAGGTGATAATGCTGGGTTATCTCCCTGAACGTGACACGGGGGTGGCTGTCCTCGTGCAGCTCCATAGAACGGGAGGTAAAAGCGCAGGCTTGTGGGGTGGGCGTATTTGTTGCCCTCCATTGAAGCGTGAGGGGGTGTCCAGATGAGCTGAATGGAACCGTTTGGAGAGTGGTTTTTTAGCACGCGCAGTGCAGGTCAGGACACCCAACCCTACTGGTAATTCCAGTAGGCTTGCTGGGAATCGTTGACTACCCTCCGAACCCCTGGTTTAGCGAGAGCCAAGGTGATGGCTGCCTCTTCTGCTGCCGTCATTTCTTGGGTCCTAAGCGAGGTACACGCAAGGAGGTTGGTTCTGGAGGAAGCCATGATGATGGCGTATTGCTGCCCCCGATGTTTGGAGGCATCTGTGTAGATAACTGCATGATCCCCACCGAGGGTGGTGTTTAGCGCTTGAGCCCGTGCTTTTCGGTGACCCTCGTCATGTGAGGGGTTCATATTTCTAAGCAAAGGGAGCATCTTTAGTTTTAGTCGCCAAGAGGCTGGGAGTACGTCAAGCGGAGCGACATTCTGGGCTGCCCAGCCAATCTGGTGAAGCATGCGGTTACCCATCGCAGTTCTAAGTCGGACCTTCTGGTTAGAAAGATGGCCTTCGATCAGCTCTTCCACCGTGTTGTGGAGCCACGTGCTAAGCAGCCTCTGTGTGGACGCACTAATGATAAGACCAATGGCCTGCTCGACCGCCTTTCTAATCATTATATAAAGCATCTCTATGTCTTCCTTGTCGAGAAGAAGATAGGGGTTTGTCGTAAGTAACTCTCGAGAGGACAAAAGCTTCAATTAATCGAAAGGTACCGGATTCTTTTAGGCCTCGCTTCTTGGTGGCAACTCGCCTGATCATGTGTATGATTAGATTAATGCTGTTTTTGAGGCGCTGCAAGGAGACGTCAATCTTGGTGTTGGCCTGGAAATGTAGGCCCAGGATCTTGATTCTGGGGTTTGGAGTGAAGGCCTGGCCATCAAGAAGTATTTGAATGTATTCCTTGGTTTGGCGTGAAGGCGGACGACAAGGAGCTGTGATTGTTTACGTGCACACTGGAGGCCACAGGCTTTATAGCACATGGGCGGACTAGAAGTGAGATGCCATGCATTGGTGTGAGCTTCCTTTAATTTGTGTAACTCTTAGCACATGAGCAAGGTGCGCACAGGGCAGCTAGACGGGCGTGAGTGGTCGCGTGACGCTTTCACGTGGCATTCAGTGAGAACAATGGGGGTAAACCCGTAGAAGATTGGCAAGTACACCACCTGTCTTCCCAGTCTTCCCGTGGGCTCGTAGCTAAATCGGTAAGACAACGGGCTTTCGCTTTGTTTGTCTATTAGTTCCAGGTTCGGTTCCCGGCGGTACCGGTAAATTCTTTTATTTGTTCGCTGGAGTTTTCTGGTGACACCAACGGTCGCGAAAGAACCCTTGGGGGGTAGAGGTAGAAAGCTTTGCTTTAAAATGCATTTTTGGTGCTAACAAGCACCATACCCGCACGAACCTCCAAATAGGCACTTATAGGCACAATAAATGATTGCTTAAAATGTTCCCGTTCCCTCAGTTCGTGCTGGTGAAGTAGGCTTGATACGAACTCAAAGAAAAATAGGCATTTTGACTAAGGTTCTGGTCTGTAGTCATGACCATGCAGTATTTCCAGTTTCAGTCCCAGGGCTAGTGTTTATAGCCCATTGTATTAGAGAAAACATGGTTGCAGGGACCTAATGAATGCAGCTTCCGAACCGGTTTGTGAAGCGTTATGCTATTTACTACAACAAAAACATGCCTTGTAGGCCACGCCCTTCTTGTCACTGGCGTAAAAGACCTAATGGATGTAAACAGCGGGAACGTCATTCATTGGCAACTTTAGCCTGTGTAAAAGTCGAGTGATATTACGCAAGAGCTTGGACATGACGTCTGCCATTGCCTCAAAATTGGGCAAAAAATTTTGCGGAACTTCGGCTCCGTGACTTTGCAGGAGCCGTCGTATTGCATGGGGTGCTCTTTAACGCTGTTTACTAACGTCAGAGATAAGAGAGCGTAAAAATAACGTTTCATGTTTTTGTTTTGCGAGTCGCAATACAGTTGTGGTTATTGGTTCGGTGTATTGCAGAAGGAGGCAGTACATGCCTCTTCATTACATAGAGCCTAATCCGCTGCCTTTATCCATACTCCTTCTAGTAAGCTTGTGGGCGACATGATCGGAAACAATGGCAAAATAACAATAGCAAAATGACTTGTATTCATTACCGCGTTCATCGACTTCGATCTTGAGGAATGAGTACGCCTCGCCATTCAGCGCCATGTTGCGTCTCGCTCTTCTTGCCAAATTGCCGAACCGATGATGAAGGCATTGTTTCAAAGCGAAGCTTTCTATGTTTCACTGAGGGCGTATGTCACGTCAAAAAACGCACTGCAGGAAAGCCAACTTTCTCTGGCGATTATGATGATCGTGGGTGAAGTGGGAGAAAGAGGACGTCCATCCACAAGTCACCCTGAACCGCACTACTTATTTCCTATTTGCTGCGTACACCTATGAGCATGTGAAACGCGGACATAACAGTTGTAAAAGCTTTCAAATGCCATCGAAATTGTAGTGTAGCACGGCGGATTCTGAATGGCATTCGAAGCAACCCATTTGAGTCAAATGACATTTGCTTCAAATGACATTCCGTTTGAGCGATTTCTGTTTATCGAGATTCCACTGTATCTCTTTCGAAGAGCAGAGCTGCCGCAGCACCGTCGATTCCGCGTCGACGGCAATTTGTGCCAAAGCCCCCTACGTACTGATCTCGTCAGCCGCCCAAACTATTCGCATGGCGACGCAGTGAAACATCCCCCTCGCGAGGGGCGCGATCAAATGCAGAGAATTTCCGGGAACGCACGACGTTAAGTAGTTTGCGTTACGTTAATGTTGTTGCACTTATGGCAACTGCTGACGAGAGAGCGCTCGTCAGCAGTAATTTGAATGAGTCAAGGATATAAGGCGCGTTCGTAGCCTCCCATTCTGTGTCGGCTTTGTGGCGCAGTGGGTAGAGCACCATTTACATTGCGTTCCGCTCGCAGGGTCGAGGGATCAAAACCAGGCGCCGGATAGTATTTTTTTTTTTATAAAGTGTAGGGAGAGGGGTGCGGACTACGACTACGGACGCCTACGGACGTCAACGCGGGTGACATCGTGAGTTACTGAAATGCTCTGCATTTAAAAAAACGCTTCCCATGGTCGTAATCGAACCTGGGTGCCTGGCGTTATGAAGTCGACGTCTGTCCGACTGCACCATCCCGACACGGTCGAAGCAGTTTGAATTTGGAGAGGGGTGCGTATGGACGGGCAAAATAAAAAAAAAATCATGCACCCCTCCGTCTAACGACGATTATAGTTGAACGAGAAGCTTGCTTTGTGCGAAATCAAAAGACGAAGGGTCAAAGTTAAAGCTACTATGATCAAAAGTCCAAACTCCGTGCGAGTCAAAGTCCAGATCGTCCGTGAGTCGAAGTCCAAACTCAGACGACGACCAAGGAATCCCTCACGAGAAAGCTTCGCGTTCAACCATCGCCATCGTTAGACGGAGGGGTGCAGGATTTTTTTTTTCTTTGGTTACGGCATGAACGTCTTGTAACATAGCAGCAGACCATAGCGTGGCGACGGTGATGGCGTTGAAAGCGATAACGCAGAATGCAGCTTGCAAGTTTACATTAAAGCAAAAAGCGCAATTATGTTGCAAAAAGCGGTGAACAAACAAACAAACATTGATTGATTGATTGTGGGCGTTTAACGCGCCGACGCAACGCAGGCGATGAGGTGCGCCGTAGTGGAGGGCTCCGGATTGATTTTGAC
Organism: Haemaphysalis longicornis; assembly: GCF_048455015.1. Classification (NCBI taxonomy): domain Eukaryota; kingdom Metazoa; phylum Arthropoda; class Arachnida; order Ixodida; family Ixodidae; genus Haemaphysalis; species Haemaphysalis longicornis. The sequence goes on from NW_027526203.1 coordinate 410,339,117, forward strand.
CACCTGAAGATCTTTAACGTGCGCCGAAATCTCGTACACACGGGCGTTTTTGCTTTTCGCCTCCATCAGAAAAGCGGCCGCCGCGGCCGGGAATCGAACCCGCGACCTCGTGCCTGCACAAGGTGCCCGTGTGTGCAGTATACGTCCCGTATAGTGGGCGAAGATTTGCATCACGCTGTCTACGGATTTTCGCCCAGTTTAGAACTTCACCTGGCACTAAATACCATCATAATCAACAGCACTGTCATGAGAAAGACATTGAAGGGGCCATACGAAGACAAAATGCAACCTTGTTCAGTTTGAAAGAACTAGCCTTTGGTAACTCACTCAGCTCCATTCTATTCACAGAACATGTTTTTCAACTGAAGCAATGCAACAAATATAAAAAAAGTTCCAAACTTCGCGCTGCAGTGCCGTATAATATTAGCAGGAGTGATGTAGTATAGGCTAGCACTAAGCCATAGTCATTAGTGTGTTAACTGCACGTTAGAATTCAAATGATAGGCTCTGTGGAACTAGAGGCACCTCTACAATCGCTCAGTTATGTTCCTTGGCGGTGGCTTAGGTCGTTGGGCGCCACTCGTTCAAACTAGACCCTGTGATGTAATAGAGTAGTCGCCGGAAGGTGGGTTGGGAGTCACCACTGCTTCATATGTTTTATTTAATACCTCGATTAGCCCTTTGAAGTTCGCGATAAAATTCGTATCATTGTTATCGGGACAATGCAGTCTTTTTAATGAACCAAACATGTATTTTGAGGTCGCGGGGTCGATTTCCGGCCGCGGCGGCCGCTTTTCTGATGGAGGCGAAAAGCGAAAACGCCCGTGTGTTCGAGATTTCGGCGCATGTTAAAGATCCCCAGGTGGTCAAAATTAATCTGGAGCCCTCCCCTACGGCTGTGCCTCAGCGACCCCACAAACAGACAAACATGTGTTTTGCCTTCATTGCCTTTAAGGGCGTTTGCAAACTACTTTTCTTTTCTATCGTGGTGATGGCGAGAAGGGGGGGGGGGGGAGCTTGAGAACGACTTTAGCCCCTCCCCCGAAAAAAAATTGCGTCTGCTTCGACCCGTTGCTCGACCGGCTGCTCGTGTAGTAAGCCGAAAGTGTCCTAACTCAGCTCTACGAAGTGGTTTGATAAGATTCCGAGCCCTCAGTCCGCAGTTTTGTTTTGGCCCAAAGCACTTCTTGGTGCACTGTACGCGCTCCGATATTGCTTTCACTAATTCGACTCCAGTGTTCCTTCAAGTGAGTCGCCACCGTCGCTTTCCGTATAAAAGTTTTCGGTTCCATCAGTGTTCACGCCCACGACCTTTTGCTGCGAAGCTTAGATTTATCGCTTGCATCCTTTACTTTGTTCTTGATCCCTTCGCTCACACCTCGAACATGGCTTTTTCAGTTCTTGTGTTGCAAGTTCTCGTTTAGAGTGAGGGATAAAGACAAAAAACTGAGGAGTGTCTCTGACGCGGGGTCTAAAATCTTCAGTCAGAAGGGTGCTCTGCGGCGACAAGCTGAAAGCGCCCTTTTGGGTATAAAAATGTTTCGTGTGTATGACTGCTCTTTTGAAGCTCTTTCGTAAGGCCCTTTTCCGTTCCTTACGAAAGAGTGAAAACGTCGCTGGGTTTTCATTCATTGATTCCAGGATGTCTCAAAACTATATACCAATCCAGACGCAGCTGTTCAGTCAGGAAGCCAAAAACTCATTCTGCTATGAACTTAAGTAACGACAAGAACGAACGGAAGCAGCCATCTGCCGAGTTCGCTGCTTCACCCATCTTCTAGTTTTTAATACTGTTCGCTCTGCAGCCAACTTTTAATTGGATTCCGCCCACCCCACTTTTTTTTAAACGTAAAAAACACCGGTGCTATATTGATCTGCTTGGAAAACAGGAGGATTGCTACTGAGTCTGTGATTTGTATCCTTTATGCGGGCTAAATGCGATACTTGGCTATAATATTTCCTTCCCACCAGAATTTTTGATTGTACAAGAGAAGTGTACAAGTGTACAAGTGTACAAGTGTACAAGTGTACAAGTTTGATTGTACAAGTTCTTTTTTTTTTTTGCAATTTTATGCTCTAGTTCTGCCGGCACTCGGGTAATGGTCGCAGCACCGGCACAATTTTCTTAATTCTAAGTATCCTTCATAAGGTACAAACTTCGGTATTGTAACAAGATGTCAAATTGGGCGAGTTTGAATGCATTCTTGCTGATCAGCGCTTAGAAGGACGGGAGTAACAAAAAATTAGGAAAGGCACGGGCGCTGGTTTGGGCTTCACAAGTGAACTGAGACGGGCTAGTTGGTGCATGATGCCACTTAGAAAAAACAGCGCCAAAAAACGATACGACAGCGTTTGTCTTTACTCCCTGTCGTATCGTTTTTTGGCGCTGTTTTTTCTAAGTGGTTTGGGCTTGTAACTGTAAATTTACTAATTACCGCCTACCTATTCTGTTGAACCGCAAACATCACTACATGATCGTTTTATTTCACGGTAAAGATAACGCGCCACAAACTGAAAAATATCGTGAGCCATTCTACTCTGTGAGGGTGGAGGGCCAGAGAAGCTTTTTAGCGCACGACATGTAGGTGATACAAAATTTAGGAGAACAATATGAGAAAATTTTATTTCTCTTGAGCATTGACGGCGGAAGGGAGGCACATACAGTTGCAGCCGTTTTCTGCTGAGCGTTCGCGATGTAATTGGCTTTGCCGCAAGACGTTTTTGTACACGCAGATCAACAAAATTCACGGAACCATAGCCTGTGTCCATCCCGCACTCGGACCACTTCATCATGTAAGTTACATCAATTGAAGGAATGCTTCCTCGACGCCTTAGGGGTGAGTGTCGCTCCAAGTCTCCAGTTCCTTTCGACAGGAAGACGAGCATACCGGTGTGTTCACCGTCGAGATCATAGGCCGTTTGAAACAAAAGGCGCACACACCGCGACGTTCGTTTTTTAACGCACTGTGCTTTAAAACCGCTCGCGCTTTGAATACACGTGCAGTCTCGGGAGTTTTTGTTCGCAAGCGCGAAAAGTACACGGAACCCTAGCCATATAAGCTTGGCTTAAAAACAGTACCTAAGCTATTCTTGGTCTCGAGACTAGCCGTATAGTTTTGAAGGCCGCGGATTAGTTTGGACCACCAAAGGTTCTAGATGTGCGTTGAATGACCGTCCCTTTATACGGGCGTTGTTTTTTTTTTTTTTGTATTTTCCCATGCATCAGAAGAACAGCCTCCGCGACTGGTGGGACTCAGACCCGCAACAACAGTGAACTCAGGGTTCACACATGGCATGTGTTCAACAACAGTGAACACCGTGAGGACAGGCAGCGCTTGTCCTGTGTTCTTCGTCGTCCTCGTCTCCCGCGCTGCGAACCCTTTTTCCAAAATGAATTACCAACACGCCCAAGCTTCACTCTACTGAACTCAGGGTATTTCGCAACTCCAGGCATGGCAGCTGGGCGCCTTATTCCCAGTGTTCCGCAGCAGAGGATGTACGAGAAAACGATAGCAGCTTTTGCTAATCCCCACTCCAAAATCTGAAAATAGAAACACACCATTAAAATTTGTCGATTCGACCTTCTTGATTGCGCGAATTGCCACCTCGTTCGCATGCCGTCTTGCAACTTTGTTTGAAAGCTGTGGCCCTGTATAAGTCAATGTTGACTGCACGCGATGAGAACTCTGCCATTGAAGCAAGGTTTGTATTGCAGGAATTCCAGAGGAGAAGGAAAGTGAACGGAAGGGCTGGCTGCAGGTGTAGGGCAAATGGTTTGCTACCCGGGGGTGGTGTAACTTCAGGCGATAAAAGAGAGGGCAGGCGAAAAGAAGGAGATAGGGGAGAAAACGCGCGCGCACTCTAGTCTGTTGAGGAAACGTAGAAGGGCTTCTGTCGCCTTCTGTGAAGTCGATGTTAGGGATCCTGTGAGACAGCCTTCAATCGTCTGATCGGCTGAGCTCGGTGGCGAGCACGCTCCTCTCCGATGAGCAGTGCCGGATTAATGTGGCGGCTAAGGGGCCTGCAGCCCCGGTACCCCAACTATTAAGGACCCCATTCGGCCATTAAAACATTTTGCTGAGCTCGCTTGCTGCCCAAGTTGCTATCGAAAACCAACGGCCGGGGCCTCAACCTCAACTATATACACGAACGCAGAGCAACGCAATTTATGGGGGATAGCCTACCCTGCAGGCCCGGCGAAAACCCCGAGCTCGGCTCCAGTCTTTCCGGTACGCGAACCTTTCGGTACGCTGGCGTTTCGGTACAAGGAGAAACTGAGGCATACGATCACTTGAAGAGTTTCTGAGGAACATTGTGAAGTGCTTAAACCGACGTTCAATAAACCTAAAGGAGTACGTGATGAGGACAAAAGACACGCTTGGTTGATTAAAAAGGCTGCTTTTTCCCTATAACAATAAAGGACTGCTTTGTCCCTAAGCCTCAAACAAATAATCAACATAAAACATGCGATGGAGTGGCTACTCCCCAGCCACCTTCAGGCAATTTCTCTATGACGTCACAGAATCTAGTTTGTGCGATCGGCGGCCGTCGACGTAAGCCACCTCCAAAAAAATACGACTTGGAGATTGTATCGGGGCCTCTTATTCTGTTTTATTTTATCACCTGAATGCTGACGTGCAGTTAACACACTGATAAGTAGGTTTTAGTGTTGGCCCATATATAATACGTCACTGTATCCCAAAATTTGAAAAAAAAAATATTGTAATTCTTGGTTTCTTTTTTTTATTATTAAAAAACGTCTTCTGTGGCTAGAATGGAACTGAGAGAGTATTTTTTTTCCTTTATTTTTCTAAGACAGCTCTAAGAGGATTTCTATTTTAGTTACCAAAGGCTACTTATTATTATTATTATTATTTTTTTTTTTCAAATTGAACGAAGTTGTGTTATGTTGCTAGCCAATTCCGAGCCTTCTCTGAAATCGTCCGTGCCGAGGAGCGGAAATGAATAGAAAACATCGCGGGCAGCGGAGAAGACGGCCCCGAAACATCCGACATAAACGCCACTGCCGCCCGAAACCCACGCAGAAAACTCCAGGAGCGTAATTTACGGCAACGGCCACGTCGAGACGCTCCCGGTGTTTATGCGCGAGAGTATTAGGCGCCGCCAAATGCTGGTGTTTATGTTCTGTTTTCAGACTCTCACTGTGGCGCGTGAGCCTTGCGCCCGGGAGTCGCCCCACGTAGGCGCACCGCGCCGGACGCTTCTCACGAGTGCTCTTCCATCCTGATAAATAAAGTCTTTTTTTTTTTTTTTCATGAAGTCTTTTTCTATCCCTCTCTCCATTCTGATCTTATGCAACCCGTGCGTTTCGAAGTTTTCCCAGTCATTAAATTTTTCCGAAATCTCCCAAAACGAAGTCGCTTTCATTTGATCTTCAATATGAGACACCACAAAGCTAACAATGTCCTCATGGCCCCTTTAAGCACAGCGCCATACGGAGTCGGAAATCTCGGTGCATCAATCCCCGCAAGAAATTTCAGTGTATAGTGCTTCTCGCGGAAGTTCATTGCATTGACAACCTTTTTAAAGGAGCCATGAAGAGAAAATACAACTTCGTTTAATTTACAAGAACTAGGATTCAGTATCTCACTCAGCTCCATTACAGCCACAAAAGATGTTTTTTTAACGAAAAAAAAAGCAACAAGTATTTAAAAACTTTCAAATTTTGCGCCACAGTGACGTGTTATGAGCAACAATGACGTCATACGGGCCAACAATGGGGCTCTTCGATTTACAGTCTCGGACTCACTGCGCATTCCCCGAGAAGCAGTCCGGCATTCGATTTTCACACATATCCCTATGGCTTCGGGGAATCCTCAGACTACCCGCGGACTATCCGCGGTGAGTCCGAGACTGTAAATCGAAGAGCCCCAGTAAAACATAATTTTCAGTGCGTTAACTGCACGTTAGCATTCAAGTGATGCGGTCAAATGGAACTAGAGGCCCCATTACAGACGTCCAGTCATGGGTCGTCGCGACAGCTCAGTTAGGCGGCCGCCAATCGCACAAACAAAGCTCCGTGACGTCATAGAAAAGTTGCGGGAAATTGGCTAGGGGGTCGCGACTGCTTCACACGTTCTCTTTAATATCTCCGTTATTTGTTCGAAGATTGCGATGACATTGGTATCATTGTTATCAGGACTAAGTAGTCTTTCTAATAAACCCAACTTGTATTTTGTCTTCATGGCTCCTTCAATCAAGCTAGACTATTTTTCCGCTGGATTGGTCCAGTTCTTTCACTAGACTTGCACGACAGAAGCACGAAACGTTAACTAAAAAAGGTTATAGTAAAATGATACTCGTTTTTCTAAATGTCTCCATTGCGCTTAGGTTGCACTACTCACTCCTTCTCTTTCTTGCTTTTCTTTCCCCCTACTTCCGCCAGTTTGCCTGTTAGAAGCAACTGCATTGCTGTACAATACGTGATAAAAGACGACAGTAAAAGGTGAAATGGGACGCCGCTACTATGGCTGAGTATTCCTGTAACAAACTGCACGACCTAACGCTACATCTCAAAGCTGTAATTAATCAAAACCGCTTGCGCTCCGCTCTCGGCGAGAGGAAGAATTTTTAGCCCATCATGACGATCAAGAGAGACGTGCTGGGAGGTGTTTGTTTTGATGAAGCAATATGATAATTTGCGAGTTTGAAAAGCCGCAAGACGCCTTTCTAAATATTGTATATGTTCTTGCTTAACCTTGTCGCTAGTTTCTTTATTTTGCTTCTTTTTGACAACGCACACAAGGAAGTAATTTTTCGTTGCGAGTTTGTCACGAGTGATGAAGTTTGTGTCTGACATAAAGGCTTTTCCTCGTTGTATTAAACGTTGTACTAAACATTGATTTAGGAGCGCAATCATTGTGTATGATTCGTATGTCGAAAGTCTGCGACTGCATATACGCTTTGTTGACTTTTATGCGTTTATAACTTGAAGCTTGAGGCTTAACCAAATGTTTCTTCTTCTGGACAAAATGCTCTTGCGTTCTTGCTTCCTTCATTTTTTTTAATTTGATGCACTGGCGATTAAACACACCAACATGTACGTAAGATAATTACATTTAAATAATATTACAGATGAAGGCAACGACTTAATTTCCCGAACACATAAAAATGATGTATATTTTATCCCTGATCAGCGAGCGTAACATCTGAGCTTCGAAAACTTGCAAGTCTCGAGCAAGTGATCACCATCATTACCATTGTCCTCGTCATTAGGGCCTCAAGGACGCAGTTATCCCCGGGCCTTCAAAGTTGTTAATCCAGCACTACCGATGAATATTGGGGGCTACGTGACGAAGCACGTGCTCTATTGCCTCCTCCGTTCCACAAGCGTTGCACTGGACGACGCTGTTGGCCATCCCGGTGGGGAAGGGGTAGGCTTCCGTGAAGGCCGCTGCACAGTCTACATACTAGACTATGAATGACCGAGACAGCTTACACTGATGACGGCGCTGGAGTAGAGGGTGCTGGATGTAGAGGCAGGAATTCAAAAAACCCGGTGTGCAGTTAAACCTGGATATAACGAAGTTGACAAAAATTCGCAATTCTTCGTTACAGCGAGGTTTTCGTTACATGCAGGTTTAGAGTTAGGGGCTCGCTTGAATGAAGCAGAAACGAAACCAAAATGCTGGACATTACAGGTAGCAAACTCACCCTTAAAGGATTTATTTTACAGTGAAAAACTGCGTTATTTGGGCCTCCTGCTTTCCCACGAACTTAGTCACTACACGGGTCTCCACAAAAGCAAGGTCACTTTTGCCGTTTGACACTTTTCGGTGCCTTAACCCATTTCAAGGACCAAACTTAGGCAGAAAGGCCGCCTTTTCACGAACGTGATGCATTCTTTGCCGCACTCAAAATTGTTGAGAGGGTGGCAGCTGGGAAACTCTAACGGACGTTCTTTCTCGCCTCGGAGATGGAATTTAAAATTGCGAGCTGGTGCTTTAAAAATTACAAGACTTTTCGTTTTCTGGCAGCAGAACTCATCACCGACGAACCGACACCACAGATGGCAGTGGAGGCGCGCGACAACGCGCCGACAGACAAGCCTATAGTACCTTATAGTACCTAACCAACACCGCACTCCCACTAAAAACGCACGTTTGTTTGCGGTGCGTGCGAATTTGGCTAAATTAGTGCGTTTCTTTAGCCGATTTTTCAGAAAAAGTATAAAAAACAATGGCTGATCAGCGTAGCGAATTCGTTGCGTCAAGGTTGTGGGGAGCGCTTCGGCGCCCCTCGCCACGAGCTCTCTCCTCGGGCCATCTCCGCCGCCGGTCACCCGTCCGGCCACACACAGACACACCAAAAAACACTCTGTCCCTCCCGAGTCCTGAGTCCCCGCGCGCGGTTCTTCAGCACCACCCGCTCCTTCGCCTCGCAGCCCGCTGCCCGTCGTAGGGTGCGCCGCGCATCGAGGCACCCTAGCCCGTCGTGTCCGCCAGCGCCATCTCTCGGGGCCCGACGTCCCCAGGTCCCGCGGCAGCAAAGTGTGCGCGGGGGAATCTTGGAGGCCATGCGTGGCCGGTGGGTGACCGGCGGCGGAGAGGGCCCGAGGAGAGAGCTCGTGGCGAGGGGCGCCGAAGCGCTCCCCACATCTCTCCCCCCCTCAAGCCTCGCCCGCCGTCCCCAGAAGCAGCTGGTCGGCGGTCTCCTCCGACAGGTCCATCTCCTCCCCCTCTCGGGGCGGCGCGCGCCGCCGATGAAGAGCATCCAGGGCACCCCGAAGCTGGCGTCGACGGGCAACTGGCCCCCTCCGCATGCAGGGCGCAGGGAGACCCCCCTTCGTCTGCCCCATTCATGCGAGTGCAATTAGTCGGTCAGGAACTTTTTGCACTGGTCGACACGGGCTGGACGGTTTCTCTCATCGGAGACGAAATCTTCGAAGCCTGCCGGAAAAGAAGAATCCGGGTCAGGTCCGCTGGGACACCCTTGAGCTTGGCAGCAGGGTCAGCGAAAGCAGAGGGATCCGTTAGACTTACGCTCACTTTGGAAGGCAAGAAGCGCAGGCAGCGTTTTGTTTACCTGCCTGTCTTGTCTACCTCGGTCATACTGGGGAGAGACTTCCTTTCAAAGGAGGGCATCGTGCTCGACATGGGGAGGAACGGCTACCAGTTCGGGCCGCTAACCCAGTTCTTTCCTTTCGCGAACACGCCGACACCCAGTTTACGACCGCAGCCGGCAAGCAATCTCTACTGTGCCGCGGAGGGCCAGAGGGATGCGTCAGGAAAGATGAGTGCCGAGGTCGAGGCGATTGTCGCATCTTTTGCAAGATCCGATGATCAGCGCCGAATGTTGGCGGAAACATTGCTCCCCTTTTCGGACTGCTTTACCGAGAGACCTGGCTTGACAGATGTGCTAGAGCACGAGATAGACACGGGTGATGCTCGGCCATTCCGGTTCAACCCGAGGCCGATAAGTGCCCATAAGAGGAAGCTCCTCGACTGCGCACTAGATGAAATGATCGAGACAGGCGCAGTGAGACCCTCACGAAGCCGCTGGGCATCTCCTGTAGTCTTGGCACTGAAAAAAGACGGTTCAGTACGACTGTGCGTAGACTACAGAAAGCTGAACGCACTGACCGAGAGAGATGCGTACCCTTTTCCGAGCATTCAGTCGGTGATAGATCAGCTGGGCAACGCTCGCTACTTCACTGTGCTGGACGCTAGCAGAGGGTACCTGCAGATTCAAATGTCCGAAGCTGACATCGAAAAGACCGCATTCACCTGCCACCGCGGGCTCTTCGAATTTACTCGACTCCCGTTTGGCTTGTCGAACGCTCCTAGTTCGTTCATGCGGCTGATGGACATTGTCTTGGGGGACGCGAGGTACAACTATGCGATGGCCTACCTGGATGATGTGGTGATCTATTCTGAGACTTTTGAGGAGCACCTCGTGCACTTGACTTCCGTCCTGGAACGCATGAGGAAGGCCGGTCTGACGATCAACCCAAGGAAAGTGCAGCTGGCATCATCTAAGGTCGATCTGTTGGGTTTTGTCGTGGACAATGGTACTCTGAGACCGAACGATGAGAAGCTGCAGGCCATCCTTAGTTACCCTCGACCACTAGACGTGAAAAGCCTGCAAAGGTTTTTGGGCATGGTTGCTTTCTTTCATACCGCACTGTACGGAACTCGCACGGCCTCTTTACAAGCTGTTGCGGAAGAACGTAAAGTGGGTCTGGGAAAAGGAACAAGAGGATTCCTTCGTTTCTTTGGCTTGCGCAATAGCGGACACCGCTAGTTTGCGCCTTCCCGACCTGAACAAACCGTTTGTTTTGCAGACAGACGCTAGTGACTACGGTGTGGGAGCTGTTTTGTTGCAGGAACACGAGAGCGAGCTGCGGCCAGTCGCTTTCGCGAGCCGCACGCTCACACCGGCGGAGCGGAATTACTCCGTAACCGAAAAGGAGTGCTTGGCTAATCATGTACGCGTTGTCGAAGTTCGACATGTACCTAGATGGAGCGGTTTTCACCGTGCAGACGGATAACCAGGCACTGCCGTGGCTGAAGGGGCTTAAAAACCCCGCAGGCAGGCTCGCGAGGTGGGCGCTGACGTTGAAACGTTACGCGTACACAATCGAGTACCGCCGAGGCTGCACCAACAAGGTAGCCGATGCTTTGTCGCGCGCGCCGCTGGAGGCGGGTGCACGCGCGGCGAGCAGCCCCGATGGAGGCGGCGGAAGCGCGCGCGCCGAGTTGAGCGGTTTCATCGGCGGCGCGCGCCGCCCCGAGAGGGGGAGGAAAGGGCCGGACGGAGGAGTCGAGGCCGGCCGCAAAGAGAAAGGAAAGCGGCATCTCGCAGCGGCGATTTCTCGTCCCCCGAGAACAGAGGCAGAAAGGAATCTGTCTTGGGGGGAGGTAGTGAGTAAGGAAGAGCTCATTGAGGCCCAGAAAGCAGACGGTCTGTGCCAGCGGGTGCTGAAAAGGCTCGCGAGCGGCGTAGCTTGCACCGGTAACGCTGAGGGGTTTGACGCGTATCTGCTGGGCGACGATGGCTTATTACTTCGCTACATTCCCCAACTGGACGACGAAGAGGCGGTTTCATCCCCCTTTCGAGTCGTGGTCCCAAGGAAGCTGCGGAAACGGTTCATGCGGTACTTTCATGACTCAGCGCTGGCAGGACATGACAGCGGCAGTAAGACTTACGACAAGTTATGCCGTGTCGCGACCTGGCCACGCATGAGGAGAGACGTAATGAGCTATTCCCGCGCTTGCCCTCTTTGCCAGGTAGCGAAGCCGCGCGCTGGGAAACCTGTGGGTTTCATGAAGCCGGTGGAAAGCAGCTACCCGTGGCAGATTGTAGCGTGTGACGTAATGGGACCCCTCCCAAGATCCGCGCGAGGAAACCAGTTCATTCTGGTTATAACGGACCACTTTTCTAGTGGGTGGAGTTGTTTCCCCTTAGAAAGCTAGCGTCGGAGCGGATCGTAGAGAAGCTGTTGGAGACATTCACTCGTTTCGGCTTCCCCTCCGACCTGATCACTGACAATGCTTCGTATTTCACAAGCAAAGTCTTCTCAGACTGTTGTCGAGCGCTGCACATCCGGCACAGGAAAACGAGTCCTTATCATGCTCAGAGCAACATCACTGAGAGGGTGAACAGGAACCTGAAGTGCATGCTGGTTGCGACAACCAAGGAGCATAAGGACTGGGACGCGCGTTTGCCTGAGCTGGCTTTCGCGACTAGGACTACCGTAAATAGGTAAACGGGTTTGACACCAGGTTACCTAAACTTCGGTAGAGAGATCGCTTTTCCAATGGAAAATGCACTGCAGTACGCGGCGGCGGGTAACGCCCCTTCTCTGTCGCAGTACGCGGCTAGGCTCCGGGAACGCCTTTTGGCAGCGCAACGCACGGCTCGGGAGAATCTCGACGTGGCGCGCATGGAGCAAGCCGAGCAGTATAACAAAGGCCGTCGTCACCTTGTGTACAACATCGGTGTTAAGGAGAACGCACCCACTCAGCAACGCTGCACGCGGTTTCACTGCAGCGCTCGCACACAAATGGCAAGGGCCATACAGAATTACGGCGCAGACGACTCTGCTCACGTATGAGATGCAGTCGCTTGAAAGCGACGAGCTGGTGGGTCCTGTGCACGTTAGCGATCTCAAGGCCTATCATGTTCGCACTGGCGATGATGAACGGGGTAGTCCCCCTACGACTGTCAGAAGGATCGGCGATAGGGCTCACATCCATCGCTACGATTTCAGGCCCGAGGTAAGAGTTCGCGCCTGCGCGTAACACCTCCGTTCGTTGCAGGAACCGCGGTGGCAGAAAGAATAACCCTCGGCGGGGTCCCAACCCCCCGCCGGGTTCAAACCCCAGCAAGCGTCGACGGGGGGCCCCCGCCGGCAACGGCAACCAGGCCCACCAAGGGGGGGAGCGGCCGCGGACTCCGCCCGGCAGCGTCAGACCTAATGGCCGGGGGGGTGGTCAGGGGTGCCCGGGCCACGGCGGCGGGCCCAGCGTCGTCGACCCCCCCGGAACGAAGAAGCTGCGGAGCGCGGCCACCTGGACGGTGGTCGCGGACGGCGCGGCAGTATCTTACTGCGCGCGGTCGCGTTGGAGGGACCAGGCCCGGCCCGAGCGCGGGGACGACCCGGAGGGGGTGCCGCCACCGTTCCGCGGCTTGACGCTGGCAGAGCGGGACGACGAGCCGCCGCCGGCGTTCTCCGAGGACGAGCGGAGGGCGTTGTGCGGCACCTGCGGCACCCTTGTCATCAGCTGGGACGCCCACCGGATCGGCGCCCTGCACCTGGAGCGGACGGCGAGGAGCCAGAGGGCGGCGCGGGCCGCAGCTGCCGGCGCGGCCGGCCTTCGCTGGTCGGCGCCGTCCGGGCTAACCGCCGGGCTCGAGGAGGCGGCCGTGCGGGTGTTGATGGCCACCCGCCCCGACCTGCTCACGGCCGTCGCACGCGGCCTGGTGTCCGGGGAGCCCTTGGAATGTGCGGCGAGCCAGGGGCTGGCGGGTGGCAGGCCCGCGCTCGTCGCCCCACCCATCGGGGCACCGGACCCGGCCCCCAGGAGCCTGCTGGTACACAGCGGGGCGGCCTGGCAGCCGTTTGCGGCCCCTCCGGGGGCGGCCACTGACGCCGGCCCGGGGCACGCGCTCGAGTCGCCCAGCCTGACGCCGGAGGACGCCGACGAGATGGACCTGTCGGAGGAGACTGCCGACCAGCTGCTTCTGGGGACGGCGGGCGAGGCTTGAGGGGGGGGAGAGAAAAAAAAAAAGACCGGCGGCGGAGATGGCCCGAGGAGAGAGCTCGTGGCGAGGGGTGCCGAAGCGCTCCCCACAAGGTTAACCGTCGCAATCCCTTCGTTACATTGAGGACGCAAACACATGGGTGTCAATGGGGCTGACAATGGGGAATTGAAAAACTTCGTTAAATCCAGGAATTCGTTACATAGAGGTTCGTTACATCTAGGTTTAACTGCATTCCGTTGGGGGAAAAAAATCTGGTGATGTGCGTTAATGCGATGTGGTTTCGTCGAGAGCTCATTTCGCAGCTCCAGTGCAATACGCAAGTTATTTGGGCTACCGCCTCTGTTTCTCGTAAAGCAAGGTAACAATCGTTAATTGTTCGGGACTAATAGCGGGGCATAACGAAGAAGGTTCGAGTAGACTGCCCAGGGCGGCTCACTCTCGAAGTACCCCAATAGGTTGCCGATGATTGATTTCAGATTTCGTTTTGTTTATTTATTTCGAGGCGAAAGTAGAAACACATAAACATAGCTCCGCGTGAAAAGGTAGGACAGTTCCAACTTGGGCCCGACGACACCTGGCCATATGGTACGGACTTCACGGCAGAAAAAACCGTAATCAATGGAAGTATTATTAATCGCCCCGACCCGAATTGCTGACAACGTTGAATCTGCGAAACCATTGCCGTTTGAGATACAGGCCGCAAGGAAGGATTTGCACATGACGCGTACGAGCAGCCCATACCTGACTTCGGTGTGCATACGGAATTACGTTTCTTGGAAAACCAGGAGCGCGTAATACACTTGCCCAAACTGACAACATTTTTTTAATAAAAACGCTTTGCAAAAAAAAACAATAAAAACAGCGTAATGTGCAAAGATTTATAAATTAAAAAAAAAACAGCGACATGTTTAATTCCCACATTTTGGTCAAGTTGCATTCGAGAAAATGGCTCCTATGACCCAGTTCCCATAAAACGTCATTAGACTGAACATGGCTTCGATAAAACAGTGTTCGAAAAACACTGGCCGTAACAAATGCCCCCTCCCTCTCATAACTCACAACTGTAATAGTGCCAGACACGACTAAGTGTAAAACGGGCACTACCTGTTGCATTTATTGTACGAATAATTTATGGCTTGATGAATGGCAAGGAGAAGAAATCCAAGTTGCCGCCAAGTGGGCTTGGCGGAAACGGTTCCCGCAGAGCTAATCGAAGTGAACGCTGGTTTGTCAAATCGGCTGCACCCGTACGTTTCACTGAAATTAATGTTTCGTGGCCTATTGCTGCTTTTATCCGTGCATTTTCTTTGATTTGCCGTCCAACCAGCTTAATCTATGTTTTCGCTAAATCACGTTTAATTTCCATTGTTGCGCAAACGTGTCCAACATGTTTGGATGTTTTCTGCCAATAGTTTTTTTTTTTTCTGTTCATTCATACGTTGCGATTTTTGTACAAATTTTATTATGCTTTTCAGTTTCCGGTAAAATATCTGTTCCTTTACATATGCCTGATACTTCGCTTTTCGTTAGCCTGAACTTGCAGTTGCTGATTTTAATTTTATGCTTTACTAAACAATTGTTTTTCACCCGTAATTTCTGCGACACCGACTGCTTTTTCTCAATTAGATTGTTTGTCGTTACTGCAGCAAATTACAGACAGATTAGGTGCCCGACATCACGCAAACGACTCGTCTCACGCTCAAAATACTTGCAGTAACGCACTCTTTGCGCCGCGCGGAGGAATAGCCGGCTGCAGTGATGAGGCGCAGAGACAACTTCCGTTGTATAATACCGCTTTTTTTTTTAATCGAGCATGTCAGGAAGAATTCGCGCCTTATCACCTAATGGCATTGTGGAGGTTACTCTGGTTGCCTAAAAAAGAAAAAAAAGTTGTGCGGACATTAGTTTTGGCAGTCACGATTTGCAGCTTTCGACGATTGTGCTCTGCTCAAGGAAGGACTGGCGAGTGCCCCTGTGATGGGAAAGCCTTTCCTCCCATATAGCATGTATGGAAGCGACTTTGGCGCAATATAGTGTAAAAGAGGCCGGCGTGGTAATAAGACGCAGGCCTAACACCCCCCCCCCCTTCCTCCCCCTTCAGATATAATCTCCACTAGCTATGTAGGGTTACACAACTTCAGTTTCACTCAATTTTTCTGATCAACATATTCCGTGGTGCACCGGCATCAGTGTATACCTTGTGCGCATTGTAGGGAGCAGTTCTGCGTAAAACGCTTGGATATCAGTCTAAAGAGTATAATTTCGTTGTTCCTAGTGGTATAAAGCAGCTGGAAAAGCATGTGTTTGTGAAGCGCAGCTTGTTTGCGCCAAGTCACTGCGAACACAACCACCCAAAATTGGGCGCCTTCTCCGGAGCTTCCGAAAGCTGTCACACGCAGTGTTTCCGCAAGCATCGTAAAATAATACATACAACGAAAGACACCCAAAGGGAACGTTCGGCGCCGTACGTACACGTCATAAAATAATACTTACGCAAGCGCCATACGATAATACAGACAACGAAAAACACTAAAAGGGAACGATCGGCGCCGTACGTACACGGAGTCCGTGGGTCCGCCTTCACATTAATGGTGACGAGACTCTCTCGTGTCAGTCGACACCCATTGCGATCACCGTGAGTGCCTTCGATGGGGCCGTCCCTTTCCACCACACCAGTGTTGTGCGCTGTCGGACTGTTGGGTCGTTGCGTTGTGGAGTAGAGTGGAGTGGAAAACGTTTTTTTTTTTTTTTCATCATCGCATTGAGTGCAGTCTTGGGCAGTAACTAGTTACTAGTGACGCGTTACCGGTAACTAGTTACTTTTTCAGTAACTTGTAACTAACACTGTTACTTTTTGTGGAGTAACTGTAACGAGAAATATCGTTACAGTTACTTTATTTCTATAAAAAATTATCCAACAGCGACACTCATTAACGACCGATGTACAGTCACTGTGCCACCGCGGCGGGTAGAAAATGCATGATGATATTGTCGCTAAAGAAAGGAAGTAATGAACAAGCTATACATTTTTTGGCTACGGTTACGCAAATAGGCATTTTTTTGGCAAGTCCGCATAAATGTCTACTGGACTAAAGTAACGCAGAAATACAAGCAACAACAGTTGTAATAAACAGGTTCGATTTGCGTACTAACGCACGCGAATTTGGCCGCCTCAAACGCTCGCTCGAATTCGTTATCGCACCGAAACGCCCTGTACCGAACCGCCCTGTACCGAAATGTCCTGTACCAAAACACCCGTGTCCCGAAAAGCCCGTGTCCCGAAACGCCCGTGTCCCGAAAGGTTCTATCTCACTACGGCGGACAGTCGCATTACGGCTAAGTGTGCGTTACGGCTGAACGTCGCAACACGGCGGAGAGTCTCACTACGGCTGAAAGTGCATTACGGCTGAACGTCGCAACACGGCGGAGAGTCTCACTACAGCTAAATGTGCGTTACGGCTGAATGTCGCAACACGGCGGATAGTCTCATTACGGCTGAAAGTGCATTACGGCTGAACGTCGCAACACGGCGGAGAGTCTCACTACAGCTAAAAGTGCGTTACGGCTGAACGTCGCAGCACGGCGGAAGGGGGACCCTTTCAGCCGTTCAGCTGTTCAAATGATCTGCAGCTAGTTTCGTTCAGCATTGTCGCAGCTGGGCGTTACGTGCAAGAGCCTGCATATATATTTCGGCGTGTCTTTCCCGCATTTTCATTGTTTTCCGGCACTTTTTTTATTTCTTGCGTATTTCGCGTGTTTATTTTTTACGGCTGAAGTAGTGGTACGGCTAAATACGCGTTTAATTTTTGAATACGTATTATTTATAGAAGAATTTGAAGTATCGAACAATAATATTCCTTTACTCAAAAAAGGTCTCGCGGGGTTTATGCATATATATCGCCCCAAATCTATTCTTTTCTTCTCAGATAAGGTGTTAACAAATGGCGCAGGATGGGCGAAAAGTGGACAGAGAAAACACTACAGCATTCAATCTTTCAGTCAATCTTTCAAACAACCCGCCGCAGTGGCTCAGTGGCTAAGGCGTTGCACTACTGAGCACGAGGTCACGGGTTCGATTCCCCGCCGCGGCGGCCGCTTTTCTGATAGAGGCAAAAAGCAAAAACGCCCGTGTGTTCGAGATTTCGGCGAACGTTAAAGATCCCAAGGTGGTCAAAATTAATCCGGAGCCCTCCACTACAGCGCGCCTTGGGGGTTGTGGTGTGCGACGGGAAAAGGAAAGGAAATTCACTGGGGATATTTTGAGCTTCATCGCCTGTGTTGCGTCGGCGCGTAAATCAATCAATCAATCAGTCAATCAATCAATCAATTCTTCAAACAGACAATCTTACCGGCAATCTTATCGCTCTTACGAAATCTTTGAGCGGCATTTGTCGGCGATTCAGGAAAATGCGCATGATTCTGTCTTGTGCAACGACTGCTTTTTTTTGCGTTGGCGGCTTCTGGCGTTGGCAGCTTCTGCCCCAATGTGTATATTTCACAATAGCAATCTAAATAAACTGAAGACCACAACTAAGGGATATTGCGCGTGGGGTTAGGGTTGATGGCATAGTGGCGACTGTTTTAATGCAAAAACGTGGAAGATATACGCTGGAGAGCTATCATTTAACAAACAAAAAATAAAACAAGTCCCAGAAAACAATGAAAATGCGGGAAAGACACGCCGAAATATATGTACCTGCACGCTCTTGCCCGTAACGCCCAGCTGCGACAATGCTGAACGCAACTAGCAGCAGGTCATTTGAACGGCTGATCGGCTGAAAGGGTCCCCTTTCCGCCGTGTTGCGACGTTCAGCCGTAACGCACATTTAGCCGTAGTGAGACTCTCCGCCGTGTTGCGACGTTCAGCCGTAACGCACTTTTAGCCGTAGTGAGACTCTCCGCCGTGTTGCGACGTTCCGCCATAACGCACATTTAGCCGTAGTGAGACTCTCCGCCGTGTTGCGACGTTCAGCCGTAATGCACTTTCAGCCGTAATGAGACTCTCCGCCGTGTTGCGACGTTCAGCCGTAATGCACTCTTAGCCGTAATGCGACTGTCCGCCGTAGTGGGACGATGCCGTCCCGAAACGTCCGTGTACCGAAAAGACCGTACCGAAACGCCCTGTACCGAACCGCCCTGTACCGAAAAGACCTAGACCCAGGCCACAAGCCACGGGAGCAACATCGACGGAGAGGGCCCGCTACTGCGTACGAAGCATAGCGAGCGTTTCTTGTCAAGCGATCGGAAGCAGTCAAAAGATCACATGACAGCCGAGTCCAGAGTGTGGAACAATCCCGTTAGCCCTTCTGTATATATTTTTTATTCAGTTAGATATAAAAACAACACTCTACTGAAATCATGACACATGGAACAACAATGTTGCAACACGAATACTCAGGGGTTCAATAAATGGGCCAGCTGGGAGAACGAAAGAAAATTGACTGTAACACAGACTGAAGGCGGGCCATTTCTCGAAGAAAAGCTCAGAATAGCTCAGAAAGAAAATTGTTATGTAGACGACAGTCAGAGAGGCAACGAAGAAAGGCGCGGCTATACAGAAACAAAGACCTATGGAAACGTTTAAATAACGTTGCCTTGCTTTCTTTGTGTCTAGAGGGCCAGATTAACAGGGCTGGGGGCCCGTTAAAAAAAAGGATATGGGGCCTCTCTCCCACCTCCCGCCTTACCCTGTCGCCATTCTTAAGACTTGATGCTTTTTAGGATTCGCTACAATGAACACATGCCGTATTTCCTACAAGAATATCTGGAGTGTTAATGAACATCACCTGGGCGTCTACGTTCTCGCAGAGCACTTGAAGAGATTGTCACCGGAATCGAACTATACCAAGAAACTAAGAGACATATCAGCATTTGTCGCGATAGTTGGTTTATACTGGAAGAAGGGTAAACTGCATGAGAAGTTAACACGAAGAAAGAAATGCATACGAAGTGCAGTCTAAGTGCCTTATGTGCCTCTTTTATTTGTCTTATGCATTTTTTTCAATGGACAACATCTTCCCTCGAAAATCAGAAAGCGGATTCGTGAAAAATGGCTTCTCCTATCTGCTTCACTAATCCGGCAGCGCATGCTTTGGTTGCCTGCGTTTGAGCAATGGCAAAGTAAACAGGGGACTTTTTCAGAAACCGTTCGCACATCCTTACAGTAAATACGCTACCAATCGTCTGACTGTTTTGTGATTTCACCCAGCAACATAAATTTAGCTATCCTAAAACAGCGTTTCCATACAAACAGTGATATTATGTATATTGTATATGCCGACTGTGCTCAACAAATAATTTACATGGCTTCTTATTCAAATGTTTTCATCATGCGCGGAGCTGAATCTTTCAGAAAAGGTGGCGCCTATAGAATATGAGGTCGATACCGAACTTTCACAAAAAAATGTTTATAATAACACTTTTGAATAAAAAATCATACATATCTTTATTATACCGAGATCGTTCACTTTTACTTTTACGTTTTTGCAGGCATTATTTCATTTTATAAGCGAAGGAAAACACATTTATATTGTGCATGCATTTTCTTCTATTAAACTGCAGAATAAATTCACATTTTTACCAAAAAAAATTTCACTCTAACACAGAGTAGAAAATAGGTCTTGCGTGTCGCAGAAATTGAACCTTGAAATGGGGCGTGTATACATATTAACATGTTTTCTCTTTTTATTTATCTTTTAAGAAAATAACTAAAGAGATGTAGGTTCCTACAAGCGTTTTTGTGCCTTTTGCTGGGCCAGTTTGTTGATGAGACCTCCAGCATTGAACCTCCTAAGAACGTCCACCTCCACGCTCAGCAGCGACAAATCGCTGAGGCGGCTGTCAGTCATCGCTGATGGAAGCCTGTTCTTGATCGATTTCAATGTTAGTTCGCCAGTGCAATTTGTGACCACCGAACGCAAAAAAGATTCTAACAGCAACATGAACATCTGGGAATGAACCTTCAAGCTTTTCACGAATTAGAACTTTCAGCATGTCTGCCACAGAAGAACAGCCTCCGTTTATTGCTCGCAAATGAAGTAAACTGTTCAAGCTCATCGGGAAATGTGCCAGCCAGATCAGAAGGATACATTTACACCAGCTCCATTCCCTGCAAGCGCCTCTGCGATGGAGAAAAGCGGTGGAGAAAAAAAAAAGTGGGAAAGGAGTCCCATATATTACAGTGCTAAACTCTGGGACCCCTTTGTCTATAATATTTGTCACAAATTGTATATTTTGATACGGATAATAAACTGAAACTGAACTGAACTGAGAGGCCAACCTACGAACTACAAAAAGGTCAACCGGGAAACAATGGACCTTTTTCCAGTAGCGATCTGCGCATGCGCGGGCTGCTGGTCCGCCATTCTTGGCAGGCACCTCGGGCAAAATAAACAAAAGCGCGCCCCTCGGTTTTCTGGTTAGGGAGCAGCTATAATCTACACGTTTTCTTTTTTTTTTTTTCTCTTTGGACTCTTCGCGGTGGGTTCGTACATGCATACAATAATGGCTTTCTAAGAAAAAGGGCGAAGACGCTTTGACTGA
The DNA here is from genome assembly GCF_048455015.1 of Haemaphysalis longicornis. Lineage (NCBI taxonomy): Eukaryota > Metazoa > Arthropoda > Arachnida > Ixodida > Ixodidae > Haemaphysalis > Haemaphysalis longicornis. Next base: position 410,359,886 of record NW_027526203.1, read on the forward strand.
CCACGCTGCCAGCACATGGCTGCCAGTGAGGGGGTTACGAAAATGAAAAAAAAGGGGGGGCTTCGAACACGGCAGATTAGTCACGCGAGCGTGCGCTTGCTACTGTGACATTCATGTGAAAGGCACGGGTGACGTTGGGTGCGGGGAGGAATTGCAGGACCAGGATATTTTGTGCACGAGTTCTCCGAAAGCCAAACTTTTCTTGGGGGTGTGCCTTACTGCCATTTTTAGTTCGCCGTGGCGGCCGCTAGAGGGACCAGTACTGGAAAAAGGTCCATTATCAGGTTGAAGCCACCCAACTCCCCCCAACCCTGCCTCCCTTCTCCACATTCGCCAAAAATAGAACTGGGATACGAAATTACGGGATCTCCTAGAACCAGATGCCCGCTTTGACCAGTTGGCTGCGAAGAGCGGGCCTGTTCCCCCAGCTAACTATGAAAGTCGGGACGTAAGCGTGCGGCAAGTTACAATAGGTGCCTTCCATAATGCATTGTTAATAACGCCTCAAGTGCTTGCGTTATCAGAAGAAAGCAACGCACACAAATGCAGAATGCCAAGAAATTGCAATCTCTTCGTCATTACTTTATAAAATCACAGGTTCCCTTCCCCGTGAGCTGGCACTCATTTACGTAGCCGTTGTCGTAGGGACTCCGCAAAGTGCAAAAAGAAAATAGTTACTCTTGCTGATTTTCGAAAAAAAAAGCAATCGACCTTTTTATAGTAGCGATCTGCGCGTGCGCGGGCTGCCGGTCCGCCATTCTTGGCAGGCGCCTCGCGCAAAATAAACAAAAGGGCGCCCCTCAGTTTTCTGCTTAGGTTGGTATCAAAAATCAATGGCGCGTACCTACTCTGGGGGATTGGCCGAGTCAGACTGAGTAAACTGGTTAAGAATTCAAACTATGGGTAAAATAGAGCTGTGGAGAATGTGAGGGAAGTGATGTTAACAATACTGTCTAGCGCTGCACGTTTTCTTTTTTGTCTCTCTTTGGACACCTCGTGGTGGGTTCGTACGTCCACACAATAATGGCTTTCTAAGAAAAGGGGCAAAGACGTTTGAGGCTGACGACGCTGCCAGCACATGGCTGCCAGTGAGGGGGTAACGAAAATGAAAGAAAAAAAAAAAAAAACAAAGAAAAGGGGAGCTTCAAACAGTGCAGATTAATCGCGAGAACGCACTCCTGCTACCGTGACATACATGTGAAAGGTATGGAAGACGGGGCAGTGCGGTACTGCAGGACCAGGATATTTCGTGTCCTGGTTCCCCGAAAGTCAAAAATTTTTGGGGGCGTGCCTTACTTCCATTTTTAGTTCGCTGTGGCGGCCGCTAGAGGGACCGGTACTAGAAAAAGGTCCATTGATGGTTCCTAGACAGTTCATCGAACGCCGTTTTATCGAACGCCGCTTTATCGAAAAAATGCCCGTTTTATCGAACACCATTTGATCGAATGCCGTTTTATCGAACCACCTACGTCCGTTTTATCGAAAGTTTGGTTTTGCGGCTTTCATTTTAATTTTCGGGGTTTATTTGTTTTAACTGGCCGTCGCATTAACGTAACCTGCAGTTAGCTTCATTCTACATTGTCTCTGCCGTGCATTACATACAAAAACCCGCGTATATATGTTGACGCGGTTGCGGAATAAATGGTCCCAGAACAAATGGTTAAGAAACGGTCCCGGAACTAATGTTACCGGAACAAATGGTCCCAACTTCAAACTAGGAAAAAATGGTACCACCACTACTGCACCTATGCATGAGCACCTGTATGAGGGAAGGAAAGGGGTCAATGTATTTATGTTTATATGTTTGTATTTGTGCACAATGTGTTTTGCATCTGTTCATATATAATATATTTGCTAAGGCTGAATTTACTTGAGTTAAATGCGGTATACAAATTTTTTGTCGCACGTGTACGTCCTCGCGCGCTTCATTTGCTCGCCTTTTTTTGTGTGATTCTGAATACCAGGCAAACCAGTGGCAGACATTTTAATAAAAACCTGCGTCTACTTAGCAGCCCTCGGCCGGTGTTTAAACGGAATACAAAAACGGGCTGCCATAATTTTCTTCATGAATGCAGTTTTCTTATGAAGCAGCGCAACACAACTGTTGTTTAATTTAAGCTGGCTGACGTGCAATACCCGCAAGGATACAAAATTTTGTTAACGCTTGAGAAGCGAGTCCCACTTGAGCCAGTGCGTTGAGCCTATTTACAGTGACGGTATCATTTAGGCAGAAACGGAAAAAATGGTTCCGGAAAGAATGGTCCCGGAGAAATGGTCCCGAAAAAAATGGTTCCGGAAAAAATGGTCCCAATGACCATCTAGGAAAAAATGGTCCCATGCTCTAGTCGACGTACTTCCCTTCAAGTTAGTCAGATCTGAACTTTTTTGCTGTTTTGATTTTGTCCCTTTGCGTTTTAGCTAACGGGTTGAGAAAGAGATGGAATGCTTTAATATTTCTATAAGGGGCAGAAATTAACTTCTGTGGAGGCTAAAATCTTACAATGCAAGAAAAAATGGTCCCATGTCGACGTTTTTGACTTCAAGTTACTCAGATCTGAACGTTCTCGCTGTTTTGACTTTCACACTTCACGTTTTAGCTAAAGGGTTGAGGAAGAGATGGAATGCTTTAATATTCTTATAAGGGACAAGAAATTAACGCCTCTGGAGGCTAAAATCTAACAAAGCAAATTGGGTAGACAGACAGACGGATGGACAGACGGTTTGATGGGTGGATGGATGGGCGATGTATACAGATGGATGGATGGTAGGGATAAGCACCAATTAAAAAATTTAATCAAAGTAATTGGTGAACAATTCTGATTAATTAATTGGTTTTTCAGTTGGTGAGGATTACGAAAAAATAAAAGAACAATACCAGATTTTGAGTTCCAAGTCCCTTTTCGTGCCAGGTCATCAACACGGAGGCGTGGAAATTATGTACATTCCCCCATTTTAAGGCAATATCGTGCGTGCGTGCGCGGGCGTACGCGTGTGCGAGTTTTTTTTTTCTGTTTTTTGTACGTATGCTGTGTATATTTTTACAACTCATTGCTACCTGCGCTATTCTATATCAAACAATTGTGGTATCCCCGCTGATTCCGTATTTTTGTGGAAATGCATGGCGTTACACAGTACGTTTTCCCAATTTTTTCTAGTGTTTCCGTCGGTGTATTGATGAATTTTTATTGTCTTTGTTTTGGAGGGATACATGTGGTCTATCTTGTAAGCTTACATTTATAACTTTTTATTGTTCATTTTTTTATCTTTTTTTAAATTTTGTGCAGCAAATTATTTTTATTTACGGGAAATAAAACGATTGAATGTGTTAATTCTGCCAATTACACATTTTGCGAAAAAGCCTGCGGGGATCCGGACATTTCGGTGTAGGATATTCCGGTGCATAACGTTTCGGTGCTGACATTTCGGTGCAGGATGTCTGGATGCAGACCATTCGGTGCGCTGGACCCCAGGAATTCTGTTAACAATTTAGCTTTAATATTTTAATTTCGTCAGACGATATGACTTTAACGTTCGAGATTTGTGTACCTTTCAAACTTTACTTTCGTGCAACATTTTAAACTTTGATTATACAAATGAACAGCCCCAATTCTTTATTCTCAGTGTTACTGAAGCGCTTTGATTTCAATTGATGCGTCCTCCCGGCCCCTCCCGGCCCCTCAACTGTCCTCCCCGGCCCGTCAACCGTCACGAAAAAAAAAATGAAAAGGAAAGAAACCAAGCTGGCTTTTAATTAAAGCACGTGTGCATGCGCCTTTCGTAATTTTCTCTATCACCCCGTCGTTGTTGCATTCAGTGGAGGTTCTACTCAAAAATAATCAGCGATCGAACTTACAGTGGCGTTGCTAAGGGGATTGACCGGGGAGGGGGAGGGAGGGGTTGCTTGAGAACCAGTCTCCTATGTCAGGGGTGCCATTTGTGCCTTTCCACTGTGCAAAGTGGGTGCCGAAAGCTTATAGGTGCCTGTTGCAGCTCTCTCCACACCAGCCGATTAAAAATTTATTCCTATTATAATGGGAGAAGGCGATGAGACGTCTGCATCCAACAAGGTAGAAGTGTTAATATACCCGGCTTGAAGAGTTAATCGCCGACTGGGCCACCGGGGCGAAAAAGGAGTGATTCCTGGAGAGGGGTGTCATCGGTATGACTAAGGCCGTCAGGTGTGGCGGCGACGCGCGGATGGTTGCAGGGAGCAAGCTTGTTCCTTGAGATGGGCGACACTGCGGCGAACAAGACTGGTCATTGTGTCCTCGGGGGCTCCTTCGGTGGCTTTTGTTGCGCACAAAAGAAATTGTGTCAACTCCTAGTGCATGTTATGGTGCATGTTATGGTGCACCATAGTATAGCACTGCCATGCATCCGGCCACAGAATGGACCTTTTTCCAGTACCGGTCCCTCTAGCGGCCGCCACGGCGAACTAAAAATGGCAGTAAGGCACACCCCCAAGAAAAGTTTGGCTTTCGGAGAACTCGTGCACAAAATATCCTGGTCCTGCAATTCCTCCCCGCACCCAACATCACTCGTGCCTTTCACATGAATGTCACAGTAGCAAGCGCACGCTCGCGTGACTAATCTGCCGTGTTCGAAGCCCCCCCCCCCCCCCCCTTTTTTTTTTTCATTTTCGTAACCCTTTCACTGGCAGCCATGTGCTGGCAGTGTGGTCAGTCAAAGCGTCTTCACCCCTTTTCTTAGAAAGCCATTATTGTATGCACGTACGAACCCACCACGAAGAGTCCAAAGAGAAAAAAAAAAGAAAACGTGTAGATTATAGCCGCTCCCTAGCCAGAAAACCGAGGGGCGCGCTTTTGTTTATTTTGCCCGAGGTGCCTGCCAAGAATGGCGGACCAGCAGCCCGCGCATGCGCAGATCGCTACTGGAAAAAGGTCCATTGATTTCGTGGGGACGGCCATTGTCGAGAACGAAAATGGAGAAAGAGGCTTCTACTTGAGTGGTGGCACATTCAGCGAACTTCACAATACCTTAATCGCTTCCTTGGAACTCTCACTTTTGTGCACACGCACGGTCTGCGCTCCGCAGAGAGGGGCTTCGTGAGATACCTAACGCGTTGAAAGGCTATCAGACGCGGCAGAAGCCTGACCCCAGTCACCTTTGAGAAAGAAAGCTGGTTGTAAAACGTGGGCTTCTCCATTTATTGTACCATTGTTTGCAGTGTAATAATCGCTTTTACAGAGGAATTAATGGGTAATTGGCCTACCCAATTTCCCATTGGTTCCGCTGAATGAGGATCATTTGCGACCCCACCCCTATGCACACATGCTTGTGGGGTCACAAATGATCGTCATTCAGCGGAACCAATGGGAAATTGGGTAGGCCAATTACCCATTAATTCCTCTGTAAAAGCGATTATTACACTGCAAACAATGGTACAATAAATGGAGAAGCCGACGTTTCACAACCAGCTTGTTTTCTCAGGGGTGACTGGGGTCAGGCTTCTGGGGCGTCTGGGCTGTAGGAAAAAATGGTCCCGGAAAAAATGGTCCCAAATCCAAGGTAGGAAAAAATGGTCCCCGAAAAATTGGTCCCGAAGCCAAGGCACGAAAAAGTCTTGTTCGAGTAAAGCTGGTTAATCGAACCAAGAACGTTTGTCTTGCTAAACTGGACGAGGTATTAAAGAAAAATATAGGAATGTTCAGTTTCTAAAAATATCCGGAAAAAAATGAAGACGGCACCAATCTAAAAATGCAAGCGCTGCGCTAGATTGTTGTCTATTACCCATGTTAAGCGAAAATAAAAATATAATGGCTGTTTCAAACAAGCAAGCACACGATAATTCGGTCGCCGAAATGTTTGCGCACGGAGGTGTCCGTGCAGCGAAACGGTATCCATACACCGATATGTACGTACACCGAAATGTCTGCACCGAAACGTTCTACACCGATATGCTTTGCACCGAAATGTCCTAGACCCGAGACGACGCTGTGCGCTTCTTTGATGGAGCTCCCACGGCTTTTTGTGCAATTTTCACCGATACTGACGAAACCTCGCAGCGTAGAGCTTCTATGACCTTCCAGACACTGAGATGGCTGTGTTCGACTAAGCTACTAAACCGACGGTTCCAGGCCTCGGAGTAGCTTGTGTGGTTTTAATCCAATCACTTGCATTAAAATATTTAATCCATGCTCAGCCCTACCATCCATCCATCCATCCATGCATCCATCCATCCATCCATCCATCCATCCATCCATCCATCCATCCATCCATCCATCCATATCCATCCATCCATCCATCCATCCATCCATCCATCCATCCATCCATCCATCCATCCATCCATCCATCCATCCATCCATCCATCCATCCATCCATCAAAGTGTCCGTCCGTCCGTCTGTCTGTCTACCCAATTTTCTTTGTTAGATTTTAGCCTCCAAAGGCTTTAATTTCGGCCCCTAATAGGAATATTAAAGCATTCGATCTTTCTCAAACCTTTACCTAAAACGCAAAGGGACAAAATCAAACCGCAACATCAGATCGGTTCAGATCGGACGAACTTGAAGGGAAACACGTTGGCTGGGCCATGGGACCATTTTTTCCTAGGTGGTCACTGGGACCATTTTTTTCCGGAACCATTTTTTCCGTTTCCGGTGCATACGCACTTTTACAGATATTCTATGGCACGTCATCCCGCGGCGCACAAAACTTGCACAACGTAGGCAGTTTTTTTTTTCTTTTTTTCGCACCACCGGTGTTGGGAGTACCAAGCTACTTTGTAATGGTAGACCAAGTGATAGTAAACAAAAACAAAAGAAAAGTGATTAAGAGCGAGCTCTTTAAAAACTAAGTGTTACTCGTAAATAATTATTTTTGTAAATACGGCATGAAGAAGCTATGTGTGAGAGTACAAGCTTTCGCGTTCCAAAGGCGTTTGATATTCTTAAAGGTCGATTGTCATTGTATTTTGTCTCAAACGGCGTTTCAACCAAATGGCTTTGAAAAACGTCGTGTGTCAGCTCAAAGGTGGCATTTCAGTCGAATGATATTCTGCTCAAAGACCTTCGGAACGCTCGCGTAGCATGGGTATTACACCATCTGCAGTTCACTCCATATGGCCGTAAAAATAGCTAGTATTCTTACACGAGACACCATCCCCTTTGATGTCCAGATTATTGGCAACTTCACGTGGTTGTCTCGGCCACAAGTTGGAATTGCTGAATTTTTTTGCTCCGCGTTTGAATCCAAAGGTATGTACGTGCATTGAAATATTTTACATGCAGTGGTTGCTCAGCGGTGGTGTTTCTCCAGCAGTGCAGAGCTCCATGTTGTATGAATTATTCCCTTCCCCGCTAGGGCACTCCTTGTAATCGTATCTTTGGTATGTTATACACCAAAATATCGAATATTGATGCAGTACACAAAACGCCCTTCTAAAACTCTAAAGGACGGACTGCTAAAACTCTATTATATAGAGCTATAATAGAGAGTTTTAGCTTGTTCCTCTAGGGGGGAGAGAGGGGCCAACGATACTGGTCATTGTGTCCAGGGGCTTTTCGGGTGGCTTTTTGTTGCGCATTAGAGAGGTTGTGTGAGCTCATGGTGAATGCAGTGCTGTACGGAGCTAGTTCCTTTTTGGAGGAACGGAGGAACGCCACCTTTCCATGAAGGGTCGGTGGAACTGTAACGGTAACTCGTTAGGTTTATGAAGGAACGGCAGAAACGGCGTTCCTTGTGCAAACGTTATATCGCTACCATTTGGCTGTTTTTGATGCCAAGGCTCCAGTACAAAAATCCACAAGTCGCTACTGTGTTAGCTGGCCAATTTGCCCGCCCTTCAGCGGAACGTGCTTTTTCGAAGGTCAAAGGCAGAAGTATAACCATCCAGCGGGTCGCAGCTTGTGCTTGCTTTCATTGCTTTCATGCCGGTTGAGCTTACGCGGCGTTGGAACGGAGCAGCCGCGAGAATGCTTTTAACCTTTCATCATTTGCCTGTGGAGGCCAGGATGCGCGTCTCCAGTAGCGATCTGCGCATGCGCGGGCTGCCGGTCCGCCATTCGTGGCAGTCGCCTCGGGCGAAATAAGCCAAAGGGGGGCCCCCTGAGCTTGCTGCTCGGGGAGCGGCTATGCCTCCAAGGCCTGCACCTTTCTATTTTCTCTTTTCGGGCAGTTCTCAGTGAATTAGTACGTGCACATAAAAAGGCTTTCAAAGGAAAGGGGCACACATTTTTGAGGCTGACCCCGCTGCGAGCACTTGTCTACCAGTGAGGGAGCAAGGAAAATGGAAAATGTGAAGAAAAAGGGGTGCTTCGGCCGCTGCAGATTAGCCACGCGAGCGTGCGCTTGCTACCGTGACATTCATGTGAAAGGCAAGGGTGACGAGTGGGTGCGGGAGGGAATACAGGACCAATATATTTCTTGCACGTGTTCCCCAAATGCCAAACCATTATTTGGGGCGCGCCTGATTGCCAGTTTACATTCGCCTTGGCGGCCACTTGGAGGACCGGTACTGGAAAAAGGTCAGTTGTTCCCTGCTGGGGAAAGGTTGTCTAAGTCCGAGCGGCGCTGCAGGTCTTCTGTGAAACCGCAGTATCTGTATATTGTCAGAGGTAATTACCGCATTAGTGCACGCGAGGCGCGGGTGCGTTGTTTTCGGGGGAGTTGCGCTCGCTGTGAAGTCATTCGAAGGGCCATCGGGCGCGCCGCAATGACTCGGGATGTTGTACTGCTCGAAGTTACAGAATAAGCGCGCGGTTCACCACGGCGCCGTCTGTCGCCGATCTTGCGGGAATGGGTCGACGACGGGAGTGCCAGCTCCCTTTGTATTGCAGGCATCGTGTTGACAAAGGACAGGAATTTCGTCATTGTTGGGCATAACTTCGTCGCGCGCCGTACCTGCGTACCTGAGAGAGGCCGCCCGAAGATCGACGGCCAGCGTTCAGAGTTGGTCTGTTTCCGGCTCCGGTATTTCCGGTACAAGGCGTTTCGGTATGGTCTTTTCCGTGCACGGATTTTTCGAGACACGGGCGTTTCGAGACACGGACCTTTCGGGACACTGGTGTTTCTGTACAAAGACGAATTCTGGCGAGCGCTTTAGGCTGCGCGCGTTATGTTAGGCTGTGCGTTAGGGAATGGTTATACGGCCTTGCCAGAAAAAAGCGTTGGTTTATATGTTAAATATTAGCTGGGATATTTGTAGCATTTATAAAACCTAATTGTTCATTATTTTGTTTTTTATCGACTTATTATCACCAGTATTTTATATAGCAAATCAGTGACAGTATCGTGTTTTTCATTCGTTTTTTGACGACTTATTATCAATGGGGGGTCCGGACAGTTTATCGAACGCCGTTTTATCGAAGTCGTTTTATCGAACGCCGTTTTATCGAACGCCGTTTTATCGACGGACATTTTATCGAAAGTGTTTTTCCCGGCATTTTTGTCTAACAATATTTGCAGTACGTTTTTTTTTTAATTTCCTCCTCGCTATGTAATTTTCGAATCTTGTGTCTACAGCGAGCCTATATACCGGCATTTGCAATCTATGTACTAGTTGTCTTTTATTTCCTGCGTGCTTTTTGATTTTGTGATGCGCTAAATTTGTATCCACAGTTTTTTTGTTCATTTCATTGCGCAGGTGGTACTGCCATGACGAATCTCCTCTAGTCCCCCCTCTTGTCCGAAGCATATCACGGCAATGTAGCGTATAGGCTAGAATGCCTCGATATGCTTCGCTCGATATACACCGCTTTCGTATCGACACAGAACCTAATTCTTTCGCCGCGTATGTTCTACATAAGTAAAGCACTTCTTGGCGCTTGTGGTTCCGATATCAAAAACCTAACTGTAACGCTAGCAAAATTCTCTCTCGATTTCTGCATTCCTAATTCTTGATGGGCACTGAGTTCATGTTGCTAAGAGGTTACCAAGCCTTGTCCTACTGTTTTCGATGCTTTGAGAAAAAAGTTGCCATTTTACCATATGGTTCATTTTCATCTCTCCCCCTTCGTTGCACCCCAGCATGTCTGGAGTTTTTAGCCCATAATCTTAAACCTTTTTATCACAAGGCATAAAAAAAGTCAGATCAAAATAGTAAAGACCAAAAATAGAGAAAACGTGAAGGTCTACTCAATACAGCGCCGTCACGCGATTACCTGAAAATAAAAATGTAAAATTGAAAAAAAAATTTGAGAACGAGCAAACAAAATCCTGTGCGATTAGCTGAACAAAGCACACAAAAACCAACAAAATGCGCTGTCTGGTCTGGCGTGTTCCTCCAAGGCAACCAGGGAAACGTAAGGTTGGTGAATCGAAGGAGGGGCGTAAGTGTGTTGACGCATAAGTAGAGAATTATACAAAATCCTGCATTTTTTTATTTGAGCATGAATAACGAAAAACGCAAATTGCGACGGCATGGGTTGCCCTAGTTGCCCTAGGTTGCGAGTTTGGCTAGTGCGAGAAGACCTATGACGACTTGTCCTACTTGACGAGTTCACCTATGACGAGTTCACTTGTGACGAGTTCTCCTAGACTCCATCGCTTCTGCTGGGGCCTCACTTTCGCTGTCGGAACCCCCCTGTTCCACTCATATAGTACTCATTTTTCCGAAGTTCTTGGCACGATATTTCTCCAGATGCAAACAATGTGAACACATGGTCCGAGTAGGACTCGCGTGCATATAACGTGACTAGAAAAATTGGGGAAATAGAAGAATTTTGGTCACGTAATGATGAACCATGGCGCAAGGGATATATTTGGTAACGCCAACCTAAATACACCGACACACATCTAAGGAATATTGCGCACGCAGTAAGGGTCGCTCCTATAGTGGCAAGTTCTGTAATATAAACAAGGGCGACATTCATTGATGAGTGCAATCGCTGAAGAAGCAAAAAATAAAAAGTTTCAATAAACAAAGGTGATCGAAAACACGGGAAAGACGCGTAAACATATGCAGGCAGGTTTTTTGGTATGCAAAGTAAGCCAGAGGCAATATAGGATGAAGCTAACTGAAGGTTAGGTTAATGCGATGGCCAGTTCAACAAAGTAAACCCAGAAAATTACAATGAAAGCCGCAAAACCACCCTCTCGATAAAGCAGACGTAGGTGGTTCGATAAAACGGCATTCGATAAAACAGCGTTCGATAAAACGGGCATTTTTTCGATAAAACGGCGTTCGATAAACTGTCTGTCGTTCGATAAACTGTCGTAATATTCATATTACGGGCTTAGCAAGCACGATGAAGTCGGCGCTACACTCCATATGAAAATGACACTCTAAAGTACAAAGCATATTTGATAATGACTCCGTTAAAAGCAAGCGAAGCAAAGGGGACATCAAATACAGGCGGTGTTAACGAACGTCTTTTCTAACGATTTCAGAGAAGAAAACAAACTAGTTTTGACAATAAAAGCAGGCGTTACATTGCAAGAACCACAAGCAAGGATGGACAACGAAGATTTTTGATTTTTTTTTTTTTTACAGCGGGGCTGTTTAAAGGGGCTCTACAACACTTCCGATAAACGCTTTCACTCTTTCCTTCGCGTCTGGAAGCTCTGCGAAGGCTATAGTTATCACCAGCGTGGAGCGGCACTGCAAGACTTTCTCGTCGCAGCAGATACGCCTTCCGTGGGTCTAGGCCCACTCGTCACAAGTCCACTCGTCATAGGCCAACTCGTCACAGGATAACTGATCAGGAATGCCAACTCGTCACAGGGCATTTCGTACGAGGAATTCTCCTATCACTGGAATATTCGTCACACGGGAAACTCGCATTACGAGCTTGTTTTGGAACGTTAAGGTTATGTTTCCGCCTGCTATACGTCGTTCATTTAAAAAATGATGTAGGCTTTCAAATGAGTGTGCTTTCAATGTTTGACGTAGGAAGTTAGGCAAATATGCCGTCATACCGAGTTCATTATATTAAAATGATAATTGCATTCGAATTTGTATTAAATTATAAACAGAAAAAGTAAACGAAGTTCAGTGGCTATGACGTTTTGCTGTTGAGCCCAAGGAGGCAGGTTCGGTAGCGGCGGCCGCTTTTCTGATGGAGGTGAAAAGCGAAAACTCCCGTGTCTTCGAGATTTCGGCGCACGCACATTGAAGATCCCCAGGTGGTCAAAATGAATTAGGAGCTTTCCACTACGGCGCGCCTCATCGCCTGCGTTGCGTCGGCGTGTTAAACACCCACAATCAATCAAGTCATCAAATAAACTCTGTACTTCAGTGTTTACTATGAAAAAATTCATTCATCTCAGCTATGGCTCGAGCCTTGTGGGATTAGTGCAAGCGTCGCCGATGTTTATTTTTATTTTTGTTCGCAGACTGAAAGTGGGGGTGCGGGGCGGATGCAAGGGCACGTTATACGCGTGAAAATACGAAAATACACCACCTCAACACCCCTGACGATGAGCCCTTGAAGAAGTGCAGTGGTCGCCCTGCCTTCCTCCCCTCCCCCCCCCCCCCCCTTAAAAAAAAAAAAAAACTTTTATGCACACATGCTGGTCGCACAGACCTCCACACGCCCTCCTAAACAGCCGTAACGAATTTACCATTGTAGTAGCCAGCCTCAGACCGGCTTTCACCGCAAATTTCCGGTCTGGGCTTCACGGCTTTTGTTCACCCGGCCGTGGTGTAACCAAACGCATGCGACGAAAAGGTACCTTGCACGAGAGTTCCCATCTCCTGATGGCACTGTACAAAAAGGCCGGTGGGACGAGTTGGCCTATGACGAGTTTTCCAGGGACGAGTGGGCTTGTGACGAGTTGGCTCGTTCCCGCCTTCCGTTTCTGCTTTGCTTTTGTGGCTTTCTTTTGAATGTGGCCATCTATTGCGTTCGTTGCTGCAACTGAAGGAAAGCCGCCACATCGCTGTAATGACCTAATTTGAGCGGTCGAAGAACGCCAAGACCGGGAAAGAGAAAACTCTCTTGAGCAAGTTTTCAGGTTATCGGATGGCCATAGAGCAGTAATTTTTCGCTGAGGTACTTTACGACCTCCTAATCTAAGTACTGGACGTGTTGGTTGACTACGTTCTAGAAGCATTTACGATTTCGAACAAAAATTGAAAAAAGTGTTGCAGGGTCCCTTTAAGCCCTTATTTTGCATCAGCATCTGTCGCCCACAGTATTGCATGGTCGGAAGTACATGGCCAGCTTGTTGCCCCCGCTACAGCGAGCTGTACCCCCTGTGTGAGATTGTGTATTGAAACACCAATAACGTATACCGCCATATCCCCGGTTACTATGAATGCCTCGTCCTCCCCCCTCCCCTTCAACCTACCTGTTTGCTCTTGGTGTTGGTAAAATGAAAGCGCCTCCTTCATTACCCGCTTGTAAACACTGCCTGTTTTTGTCATCATAGCTGTGATACCAGTTCCAACTTTGTGGAATGTGCAGTCAAATTGTGTGGCTTGCGTTCTTGACCGAGCGTGCATGTGCTGTTTTATTTTTGTGGCTGTTGTTCCAACTTCTACCCCGCGCATATTTTTTGTTTGCATTCTGTCCTCCAGTGCTTTCACGCACGGGGGTGCGCATCCTCCCTCTCTTCCCTCGTCTCTTCAGTCGCCCCCGAAGCCACGCGCGCACCCTGCCGTCTGTTTCCGTTCGTTTTTCCTTTCCCTCCATTTCTGCGTCTTGCCTTCTGTCTTCCGAATATTGGCTTTCCGTGCTCTGCCAACTACACGGAAGAGGAGCACGGAAGACCCACGTGATAAGAGCGACGCGGCTGAGACAAAGCTTGCAAGACGCGGCGGCCCTGCGTCCCGTTTCTAGGAAGGCGGCTCTCCTCCTGCCTCTTGCACGACCGCAAAAAATACCGGAATGGGCCCAGCTCACAATACGGGCGGCCGTAAAATGCCCCGCTTTGCGTTCTTTGACCATGTCGCCGAAGACGGTCTTTTGGGATTTGTTTTTTTTTCCCTAACAAACCCCGCTCTTCCGTTGGTTCTTTGGGCACTCCTGAACTTGTCGCATCTCCCCTGCTTTCCTATTATCCCTGCCATTCGCGTCCATGCCCTGGGTTCTGTTCAATGTTCTTCGTTCTGCTCCCCGCCCCTTCTTTTTCCCCGACTCTTTTTTTTTTGCGCGTTTTTTGTTTTTCTTTCGAGCCTTCAGCCGGAAAAACATTTTGTGTTTGTGTGTGCTTATCATGTACGCTTTTGTATGTCGTTTCGTTTGCGATTCAGCAAGCCGCTCCCCACTTTCGACCCGTATATTATCTCCCAGTGCTCCTATTCTTGAAGAAGACTTGCCTAAAGTCGAACTTAATCAACAGCGCAAATGCCAAGGACCAGGAAAGAAGCACAGACAAGCGCTGACAAACAACTGAGCGTAATTTATTGCGGCTCGCTTATAAATACGCTTGTCCCATATAAAATACAACAAAAACAGAAGATTTACACAAGCATGAGAAAACGTGAGAAAACGCCAACTCGATGAAGACGCCAACGGGAAGCAACTTCGCTCTTCATTGTTCATCATGCGGCTGTGTGCCCCTTCTGGATGACTGCGCCATTTTGAAGAGGTACAGAGATACAGACACGAGGGAGATACACGAAGCGTTCGAAATTGCGTTGAAGAAAGAAAAATGCGTCAGTAAGCCGTCGGTGGCTTTAACACAAAAAGAGATAAATTACCTGAATGGGTTAACGTGTGGTTGTAGATACGACAAGATGTGATTACGTTTTCTCATGCTTGTGTAAATCTTCTGTTTTTGTTGTATTTTATGTGTGACAAGCGTATTTATAAGCGAGCCGCAATAAATTACGCTCAGTTGTTTGTCAGCGCTTGTCTGTGCTTCTTTCCTGGTCCTCGGCATTTGCGCTGTTGTTTAAGTTCAGAATGAACCAACTGGCCCCAGTCGAGACCCTAAAGTCGAAACGTCTACTTAAACAGTTTGTCTCCGAAGACAAGCGTACTTTTACTTTTTGCATACTAGGGCAGCAACCAAGGACTACACCTCATGACTATAGAACACAGTCGTCCAGATAGCCGAATCGGTAATGCATTTGAGATCTAATTGGAAGGTATGGTTTCGGTCTCCACTCTGGATGCATGTTCTTCATCATTTTCTTTCCTACATAAATTTAAAATTTTACTTTCACTAATCATAGTCAATACTTCACTAATCCCAGTAAACACACGTAACTATGGTGGCTAGCCTGATGCGTTGTAGACTGCCAGACTTGATTGATTGATTGATTGATTGATTGATTGATTGATTGATTGATTGATTGATTGATTGATTGATTGATTTTAGGGTTAACGCGCCGACGCAACACAGGCGATGAGGCGCGCCCAAGGAGGTTTCAAAAAAATCTTCGGGCTCCGGAACACCCGGGGATCTTTAGCGTGCGCCGAAATCTCGTACACACGGGCGTTTCCCGCGTCCTAGACCTTGCAGCTGTATTGCGGGGGCAAACTAGAGTGGTGACGCCTACATATATCATGGAGAAATGGCCCGTACAAACTAGTGCGCTCTGCGCGTCCTGAGAAACTAACGATTACACCAAGAATTATACACAGCAAGGAAAAACTTGGTTACGTAAAACGTCGGACAAAGGAGGGGGCGTCTAGAGAAATCTGCCTCCTGGTTTTGTACATATTCTATTGCTGACGGCATCAAGAAGAGCAGAAACTATTCGCGTATGAATCAGCGCGGAATATCTTAAAACCAAGTGCATCTTAATGTGCATTTTATTTTTGTTTTCCCGCGGAAGCACACTTGAAAATTTTGGCGCGTTTGATGCTCCGAAGTTATGCCTGTGCTGTGAAGAGCACCCAAGCGCGTAGCTAGGATTTTCTTTCAAAATGGGGGGGGGGGGGGGGGGGGGGGGGGGGGAGGATGGCTAAGGTCTTCTCAAGCACTCCCCCGAAAGAAAAAAAAAGCGCGGTAGTTTTCAAGCGCCCTTAAAGGCGTCATTAAAAAGGTTGGATTGTCCCGATAACAATGATACACATTTCATCGCAAACTTGAAAAGGATAATCGAGATGTCAAATAAAACATATAAAGCAGTGGCGACTCCCAACCCACTTTACGGAGATTTCTCTATGGCACCACAGTACAAATGGCGTCCAAAGACCTAACCCACCACCAAGGAACATGATCGCGCGATTGTAAAAGGGCCTCTAGTTCCACTGAGCCTATCATTTAAATTCTAACGTGCAATTAACACACTCACAACTGCGTTTTAATGCTGGCCTGTTCAATCCCTCGGCCCGCTGCTTCCTCCGACCTCGCGAAGACGATGAGGCAGTAGTGAAAAACGGGAGCTCGTGCATCGAATCTGGCAGGGCTCGGTTCGGAAGCTGGCCGCATCGCCTATAAATAGTTTTCTTACGCCTTGAGTTTTGCTTTTCGGCACTCGTGGCTCAACAGGCCTAAACTACATCACTTCTGCCGATATTATGTCACTGCAGCCCGAAATTTAAATTTTTTTTATATTTGTTGCATTGCTTCGGTTGAAAAACGCCTTCTGTGACTGGAATGGAGCTGAGTGGGTTACCAAAGGCTAGTTCTTTCAAGTTGAACAAGGTTGTATTTTGTCTTCATATAGCCCCTTCAAGGTCTTTCTCGTGATATTGGTGTTGAGAGGGGGGGAGAGAGAGAGATTTTATTTTTCGCAACTGAAAATTAGGGCGAAGATTTTGCACTAGTGGAGCAGGGTGCGTGGAGCCTTTATCAATTTCGTCAACACCCCTCCTCCCCCTACCCGCCCCCCCTCGGATTGGTCTCAGGTCACGACCATATTAGCAAAACGCCAAGAATTTCAGATGAGCAGTCCTTGCGAAGAAAAATAACTGTATGTATGCTGCATAAAACATTACAGAGTGCTTTCAACGTCATTACAAAGCATTTCTAAATTTGATTCACAAACACAATAAACCCGCTGCAGTCCCTGCTAACTACGAATAAGTCGGTACGGAAGCGTGCGGCAAGGTACAATAGGTGCCTTCCGTAATGCATTGCTAATAACACCTCAAGTACTTGCGTTATCAGAAGAAAGCAACGCACACAAATGCAGAAACACAAGAAATTGCAACTACTTCGTCATTACGTTATAAAGGGACAGGTTCTTTCCCCGTGCGGTGGGACTCATTCCCGCAACCGTTGTCGAAGGGTTTCCGCAAAGTGCAAAAGAAAATATTTACCTCACTGATTTTCGAAAAAATAAACAGGTGATAATAAGTCGTCAAAAAAAACGAGTGAAAAACACGATGATACTATCACTGATTTGCTATATAACATTCTGGTGATAATAGGTCGCTACGAAACAAAATAATGAACACTTATAGGTTGTCTGAATGCTACAAATATCGCAGCTAATATTTAACAAATCAACAGAGGTTTTTTTGGGAAGGCCGCATGACCAACTGCTGGCCTAAAATAACGCAGAATTTCGAACAAGAACATCTGTAATAAATAGGTACAAATTCCGTGCTTGTAACCACCCCGTAAACAACGCTCGCAGCCTAAAGCGCTCGCCGAAACGAAACGACCTGTACCGAACCGCCCTGTACCGAAATGTCCTGTACCGAAAGGTCCGTGTCCCGAAACGCCCGTGTCCCGAAACGCCCGTGTACCGAAACGCCCGTGCACCGAAAAGACCGTACCGAAACGCCCTGTACCGAAACGTCCTGTACCGAAAAGACCGGAGACGGGTCTGGGTCTTTTCGGTACAGTCTTTTCGGTACACGGACGTTTCGGGACACGCGCGTTTCGGGACACGGGCGTTTCGGTACAGGACATTTCGGTACAGGGCGGTTCGGTACAGGTCGTTTCGGTACGAAAACGAATTCGAGCGAGCGTTTGAGGCGGCCAAATTCGCGTGCGTTGTTAACATGGGAGTTGCAAGCACGCAAATCGAACCTGTTTATTACAACTGTTGTTGCTTGTATTTCTGCATTATTTTAGGCCAGTAGAAATTTATGCGGCCCTGCCAAAAAAAAAATGCCTATTTGCGTAACCATAGCCAGAAAATGTATAGCTTGTTCATTACTTCGTTTCTTTAGCGACAATATCATCATGTATTTTCTACCCGCCGCGGTGGCTCAGTGGCTAAGGCGTTGCGCTGCTGAGCATGGGGTCGCGGGTTCGATTCCCGGCCACGGAGGCCGCTTTTCTGATGGAGGCGAAAGGCAAAAACGCCCGTGTGTACGAGATTTCTGCACACGTGAAAGATCCCCAGGTGGTCAAAATTAATCCGGAGCCCTCCACTACGACGCGCCTCATCGCCTGCGTTGCGTCGGCGCGTTAAACACTGCAATAAAAAAAGAAATACTAAATATTCGTCCTCTCGCGGGGCTGAAATTTTATTTGCGCCCTCGCGTTTCCCATCCCGTCCTCGCCCACGTAATCGCTTGCGCTCCGGCGCATTCTGCGAAGAAACTCATGCCATGGTACCCCGAATGGTTAGCGGCACGAACGTCAGCGGGAGCCCGATCTTAGGGCGAGCCTTTTAGGAAGCTCCACCGCAAGCCATGCACGCTCCTCCCCCACTCCCCGTGCGTCACTTCTGGTCAAGAGGTCCAATGAGTCAAGAGGTCCAACGAGACAAGAGGTCCAATAGTCACGTGACAGCCGAGTCAAGAGGTACAACGAGTCAAAAGGTCCAATTTGGGTCAAGAGGTACAACGCGTCAAGAGGTCCAACGCGTCGAAAGGCCCAACGCGTCAAGAGGTCCAACGCGTCAAGAGGTCCAACGCGTCAAAAGGTCCAACGAGCCTCCTTCAGCTCACTTTATAATATCGCTGGATCCAATAAAATGTCCTAGTAATATTCGGTTTAAGTTTTGCGGGTTTAGATTGCGATAAATGGGTGCTTGTGATGGTTACTGATTGTTCTAGCTGTTTTGATGATTCTGTACTATACGACTGCTATATGGTTGTTGGCGAAAAGTAGACAGACATACTGCAAATAATACCCTACTTACACGGGCGCAACGGTCAAGCGAACCGCGGTTAGACAAAACCGCACTATGCTGCGTTACACGGCAGACGAAACTGCGGTTACCCCGCTAACCATGGTTAACGCAAACTAAGCTTGGCCACCTCAGTTCAGTCGCGCTAACCGCAGTTGTCGCAGCCGCAGTGCTCAAAATCGCGCAAGTCAGTTCCGACGCAAGTGGCGGCGCATCAGCGGAGGCGGTTGTGGTGGTAAAAAACATTTTCTTATTGCGGAAAAAAAAATCACCTGGCGTTCGGAGGAGACGAAGGTTCTCAAATAGCGGGCGCCCCAAAGCTGTGCCCAAGAGGCGCTTTCGTTCTTTGCGTCGCTATCGCAAGCAGCGCGACTGCCCGTCAGCAGCGGCTCGTTTCCCGATCCAACCGATCAACTACGACAAAACCCGTGCTAAATTTGTGAATTCCGCGCGTCGTCCGCCAACAAAAAAAAAGGATAAACCATGCAATCGTGAAGCGTTTTCAGCACTCGGAAACGATCGGCGCGCAGGTCGGCCGTGCCTGCGAACACGCCGGCGCGCCTGCCCGCACGGAACTCCAAGCGGCTCGAACCGGTCCATACCACCACAGGAATGGACGATCTAGGTATTTTTAATAAATAAATGCCCTTGTTACTGCGGCATCGTCGCTTCCGACAGCGCGCTGAAAGCACAGCACAGCTGATGTAACAGGTCCTGCCGTAGAGGCGTCAGCGTTTGATATTTAGTTTCGGTATTTTTATTATTACCTGTGACCTGCATAAACGCCGTTGGAGCTTCCCTTGTAAAGACAGCCCACAAACTTACTATTTACTCGCATGGTTCGCACTTAACCCAACACAATGGCGTAGTAGGAATAAAAAAACGCTGTCTACCGCTCTCTGCTTGGCGCCTTATAAATATTCGTAAAGTGTGCTTGAACAATTCTACGAGCATGGATGCAAGTGTAGCATCCTTTATAGAACCTGCAGTGCCAGCAAACGTTCATGCAGTGCGGTTGGCAGCTTGCGGTGATTTGTTAAAGCTTGGACCTCTCGACTCGTTGGACCTTTTGACTCGCCTCAGCCGCGTCAAGAGGTCCACGGTGAGCCAAGAGGTCCAAAGAGACAAGAGGTCCAACGTGTCAAAAGGTCCAATTTTGGACCTTTTGACGCGTTGGACCTCTTGACTCATTGGACCTCTTGACTCGGAATCCCCGTGCGTCCAGAGAAATTCTGGTAAGACAGGTGGCTGACCTCACGGGGAACCTCCATTGGGATTCTGCAGCCCCTTTGGTCCAAAATTTTGGTGCAGAATAAAAAAATTACGGGTTTAAGGAGTTTTCGCTGCATGAACATATCAGTTAGTTCTTTATTTTGTTTTTGTTTTGATTTGATTTTGCATTGGATCTCTAAGATCTATTAAGACGACTTCTGAGCTCATATTGTGATTATTTAACGCCTACTTACGAATCCGCATACTTTTCAAGCGATTTATCCTGTAAATATTTGTTGAGGATAGTTCCTCGACTCAGTTTCATTTGTTTACTTTTCGCATAAATGTTCTTTGAATCGATTATTCAATTACTTAGACATTCTTTAAAATTTTGTTCTTAGTATCGAAGTTCTTAGTCACAAAAGTACCGTATGTAAACTTCAGAGGCACCAATGAGCCGCGATCCAACGTGGCTCCTATTCGGGGACGCTGCTTTGACGTGCATGTTTGCTGCGGGAAATATTTCTTACGCACTAAGCGCTCTTCCGGGCTGCTAAACTAAGTAAACATATATCTTATAAATAAGAATGAAATGGTTTAACAGTGCAGTTAGAAACATTATCCGTCCGAATAGTAGCGCTAAAGTGTTACACTGGGTTTTTCACTTGCATCATCCCACGCGATTTGAGTTGCAGCGGCTCATTTTAAGATGCACCATGCCTGTAGCAGTCGGCACTTGTTTTTTTTTATATATATGCCATGTATAATGTCGTGCCGACACCTGCGTTTGCGAACATCATTTTAACGGTGTGCGGCTCAAAAAAGTACTGATTATGGGGAGCAGCAGGTGACATTGGTTTCAGGTCACGACCATATTAGCAAAACGCCAAGAATTATAAATGAGCAGTCTTTGCGAAGATGAATAACTGTATGTATGCTGCATAAAACATTACAGAGTGCTTTCAACGTCATTAAACAGCATTTCCAAATTTGATTCACAAACACAATAAACCCGCCGCAGTCCCTGCTAACTACGAATAAGTCGGGACGGAAGCGTGTGGCGAGGTACAATAGGTGCCTTCCGTAATGCATTGCTAATAACACCTCAAGTACTTGCGTTATCAGAAGAAAGCAACGCACACAAATGCGGAAACACAAGAAATTGCAACTTCTTCGTCATTACGTTATAAAGGGACAGGTTCCTTCCCCGTGCGGTGGGACTCATTCCAGCAGCCGTTGTCGAAGGGTCCCCGCAAAGTGCAAAATTCCCCGCATTTCCCCGAGGGGAAGAATGTGAAAGTGCGAATGCACGAGTTGAATTTGCCCGGTTCGGTAATGTTCGCGAAAGAGAGATCACACACACACACACAACTACAAAGAAAGAAAGATGCATTTATTCACAGACACCTATTTGTGTTGTCGTTGTACTTGATTGCTAGAGCGGATCTCAGCTTTGAAATTTCGTGTCAGTACTCCTTTAACAGGTGCATTAGCCCTTCTCACGCCCGATTCTTGGCCAATCCCCCACGTGGGTATGTGCCATGTCAGCGGCCAGGCAGCGCGCGCCCACCTCCCCCCGTTGCCAAGGAAGACGAGGAGATTCCTGGCCAATCCCCCACGTGGGTATGTGCCATGTCAGCGGCCAGGCTGCGCGCGCCCATCTCCACGTGCGCGGACATCGCCGGTGGACGCAGGTTCAGGGTCGCTTAAGAAGTGCATTGCACTTAAAAAGAAAATATTTACCTCACTGATTTTCAAAAAAATAAACAGCTAGGTGATAATAAGTAGTCAAAAAAGACGAGTGAAAAAACACAATGATACTGTCACTTATTTGTTATATAACATTCTGGTGATAATAGGTCGCTAAGAAACAAAATAATGAACACTTATAGGTTGTCTGAATGCTACAAATATCGCAGCTAATATTTAACAAATCAACAGAGGTTTTTTTTGGGAAAGCCGCATAACCAACTGCTGGCCTAAAATAACGCAGAATTTCGAACAAGAACATATGTAATAAATAGGTACAAATTCCGTGCTTATAACCACCCCTTAAACAACGCCCGCAGCCTAAAGCGCTCGCCGAAATTCGTCTTTGCACCGAAACACCCGTGTCCCGAAAGCACCGAAACACCCGTGTCCCGAAACGCCCGTGTCCCGAAACGCCCGTGTACCGAAACGCCCGTGCACCGAAAAGACCGTACCGAAACGACCTGTACCGAAACGTCCTGTACCGAAAAGACCGGAGGCGGTCAGTCACCTGTCTTACCAGAATTTCTCTGGACGCACGGGGAGTTGGGGAGGAGCGTGCATGGCTTGCGGCGGAGCTTGCCTAAAACGCTCGCCCTAAGATCGGGCTCCCGCTGACATTCGTGCCGCTAACCATTCGGGGTACCAAGGCATGTTTTTTTTTTTTAGCAGAATGCGCCGAAGCCCAAGAGATCACGTGGGCGACGACGGTATGGGAAACGCGAGGGCGCAAATACAAAATTCAGCCCCGCGAGAGGACGAATATTTAGTATTTCTTTTTTTATTTTAGTGTTTAACGCGCCGACGCAACGCAGGCGATGAGGCCCGCCGTAGTGGAGGGCTCCGGATTAATTTTGACAACCTGGGGATCTTTAACGTGCGCCGAAATCTCGTACACACGGGCGTTTTAGCTTTTCGCCTCCATCAGAAAAGCGGCCGCCGTGGCCGGTAATCGTACCCGCGACCTCGTGCTCAGCAGCGCAACGCCTTAGCCACTGTGCCACCGCGGCGGGTAGAAAATGCATGATGATATTGTCGCTAAAGAAACGAAGTGATGAACAAGCTATACATTTTCTGGCTACGGTTACGCAAAGAGGCATTTTTTGGCAAGGCTGCATAAATTTCTACTGGACTAAAGTAACGCAGAAATACAAGCAACAACAGTTGTAATAAACAGGTTCGATTTGCGTACTTGCAAATCCCATGTTAACAACGCACGCGAATTCGGCCGCCTCAAACGCTCGCTCGAATTCGTTATCGCACCGAAACGCCCTGTACCGAACCACCCTGTACCGAAATGTCCTGTACCGAAACACCCGTGTCCCGAAACGCCCGTGTCCCGAAACGCCCGTGTCCCGAAAAGACCGTACCGAAAAGCCCTGTTATATAACAAATCAGTGACAGTATCATCGTGTTTTTTTTCGCTCGTTTTTTGGCGACTTATTATCACCTAATTATTTTTTGGAAAACCAGTGAGGTTAATATTTTCTTTTTGCACTTTGCGGAAACCCTTCGACAACGGCTGCGGGAATGAGTCCCACCGCACGGGGAAGGAACCTGTCCCTTTATAACGTAATGACGAAGAAGTTGCAATTTCTTGTGTTTCCGCATTTGTGTGCGTTGCTTTCTTCTGATAACGCAAGTACTTGAGGTGTTATTAGCAATGCATTACGGAAGGCACCTATTGTACCTTGCCACACGCTTCCGTCCCGACTTATTCGTAGTTAGCAGGGACTGCGGCGGGTTTATTGTGTTTGTGAATCAAATTTAGAAATGCTGTGTAATGACGTTGAAAGCACTCTGCAATGTTTTATGCAGCATACATACAGTTATTCATCTTCGCAAGGACTGCTCAACTGTAATTCTTGGCGTTTTGCTATGGTCGTGACCTGAGACCAATGTCATCTGCTGCTCTCCATAATCAGTACTTTTTTGAGCCGCACACCGTTAAAATGATGTTCGTAGAAGCAGGTGTCGGCACGACATTATACATGGTATATATATATATATAAAAAAAACAAGTGCAGGCTGCAACAGGCATGCTGCAGGTTAAAATGAGCCGCTGCAACTCAAATCGCGTGGGATGATGTAAGTGAAAAACCCAGTGTAACACTTTAGCGCTACTATTCCGACGGATAATGTTTCTAACTGCACTGTTAAACCATTTCATTCTTATTTATAAGATGGGTGTTTACTTAGTTTAATAGCCCGGATGAGCGCTTAGTGCGTACGAAATATTTCCCGCAGCAAACATGCACGTCAAAGCAGCGTCCCCGAATAGGAGCCACGTTGGATCGCGGCTCATTGGTGCCTCTGAAGTTTACATACGGTACTTTTGTGACTAAGAACTTCGATACTAAGAACAAAATTTGAAAGAATGTCTAAGTAATTGGATAATCGATTCAAATAACATTTATGCCAAAAGTAAACAAATGAAACTGAGTCGAGGAACTATCCTCAAAAAATATTTACAGGAGAAATCGCTTGAAAAGTATGCGGATTCGTAAGTAGGCGTTAAATAATCACAATATGAGCTCAGAAGCCGTCTTAAAAAATAGATCCTAGAGATCCTGTGCAAAATCAAATCAAAACAAAAACAAAATAAAGAATTAACTGATATGTTCATGCAGCAAAAACTACTTAAACCCGTAAATTTTTTATTCTGGACCAAAATTTTGGACTGAAGGGGCTGCGGAATCCCAATGGAGGTTCCCCGTGGGGTCAGCCACCTGTCTTCCCAGAATTTCTCTGGACGCACGGGGAGTGGGGAGGAGCGTGCATGGCTTGCGGCGGAGCTTGCCTAAGACGCTCGCCCAAAGATCGGCCTCCCGCTGCCGCTAACCATTCGGGGGGGGGGGGGGGGGGGGGTGTGCACGATTCCACCTAATCCCAACTCCCCCGTTGCAGTCCAACTGTGCCCTTCCACTCGCGGGCTTGCCCCCCTTTTTAAACACCCCGCGTTCTAAGGGACACTGCACGCTGCTCCCTTTCCTCTTCTCCCGCAAAGGAGGGAAGGGGGGCGCCGACTCGCCGTGACTTATGGCACTGCGCTGTAAAAAAGAAGTAGAAGAAAGTGGTTGTTGGGTTGGGCGCTTGTTTTTGGTGCTGCGAGGAATTTTCAGGGCCACGTAGCAACAAGGACTTTTTTTTTGCCTAAGAGGTGGCTGCTTTGACTGGCTCTCGGCCTCTTCGTTGCCGTTCAGGCCGACGTGCGAAGGCACGGCCTTCGTGGGCACGGCCTCCTTTGATGTCGCGTAGCTTTCTGGCAAGCTAGTGCACGAGCTTGGAACGGTAGAGGGTTGAAGTGAAATGGTGCTGTTAAGACGGAACCAGCTGATTGTAGTAGAAAGAATTGCCTGGTATACGTTGAAAGGGCGACAAATGGCAGCCATATGTGCTACCCAACGGAACAATATCATACGTGATACGACTGATGCTATGTAGTGCACGGTAGGCCCATGATCAAATGGAAACAAATTGAAATGGCAAATGATCCAAAACAAATTACTGAAAATGGCTATTAAAGCAACAGATGCTCAGACTGGATAAAACAAGCAAAGAATATTCTATAAACGGACGTTCCTAAAAGAGGCGTTCAATAAAGTGTCGGGGGCACTTGATCTGAACGGCCGATAGGTAATAAAATCTGGTCCATCTAATTACTTGGGAAGCAGTTTTAAAAGGTGATATTTCTGCTATTCCCTTAAAATAGAACAATAGCGGAAATTTACATAATATGTTTTCTGTTTGAAATGACATTCAATCACAGTTTTATTGTTGGGATGCCTGTGAAACGAGTAATGTTAGTGTTACTGCCACGGTGATCTGACCGGTTGTAATATTGATAAGTTGAGCCCACTAATTTGGGTTACGGAAATCGGAAAAGGTTTTGGGTTGCATTATTACTGGCGGACACAAAAAAAATGCGTGGCATCACTGTCTGAAAACGCTCATATACCACATACAAAAACGCATTTCTTGCGCCCATACACCAAGAGATAAAAAAAAAGGGCCGGCTGAAAAAAAAAAAGTTTCCGCAGTTTCAAATCAGGAACTTAAATAAAACGATTAAGTTTTAGATAAATGGTCGCATCAGCATGCATAATAGTTCCTGGTTGGCTGTATAACTTTACAGAAGAGCAGAAATGTCAGTTTTAGCAGAAGCAATTAGCAGAAGCAACGCATTGACTTGTTATAATAGCGCAAATAGAGATAATTGGTTGAACGAGATTACAAAAAAATAAAAAGAAACAAAATATATAAAAGTGAACATACGAGATCAAAAATAGGCACGTTATGTATCCCCCCCCCCCCCCCCAAAGTGAAGACGCAAAAAAAAAAAAAGTCCAGAAAAGAACTACCGGTACACAAAAAGAAAAATTACAAAAACGGACCAAGCACTTAACACCCAGCGTTTTGCGAAATGTGTTATTGGCTCAGTTAACACACTCAATCGTTATATTTAACGCAAATGGAAATAATGAGCCGAACAAAATAAGACGGAAAAATAAAAATATATATACAAGTAAACTTGCAAAATCCACCATATGTTTACCCCCGAAAGACAACAATAAAAAACTCGTCAAAACAACGACGGAACCACGAATAAAAATTGCGAAAACTTACCGTAAAGTGCCGTGTATTTGCACAAAAGTGCGTAATCGGTGGACGCAACACATTTAATTGTTATAATAGCGTAGATAGCGATAATTATTCGCAGGCAAAGTAAAAAAACATGCATGCAAAAACCTTAAAAACCAAAATATACACGAACAGAACTAATGAAATCAAAATTTTTTACCTTATATGCCACCATCACGAAGCGACGACAAAATTAAAACAAGTCTTTTTTAGCTTATAAGCCGCCCTCAGGAACCGACGACAAGAATAACTAGAGTAAACTAGATTGACGTCCCCCACCGTAACGAATGCGCGGGAATGGCGAGGGCACCCGCCGCGGTGGCTCAGTGGCTAAGGCGTTGCGCTGCTGAGCACGAGGTCGCGGGTTCGATTCCCGGCCGCGGCAGCCGCATTTCTGATGGAGGCGAAAAGCAAAAATGCCCGTGTGTGCGAGATTTCGGCGCACGTTAAAGATCCCCAGGTGGTCAAAATTAATCCGGAGCCCTCTACTACGGCGCGCCTCATCGCCTGCGTTGCGTCGGCGCTTTAAACCCTACAATCAATCAATCAACAAGAATAAAACGAAAAACGGATAAAAAATTCTGAAAAGCACCATCCCCGCACTGCGCCTTGGGTCGGCGAAAATCATGATGCACAATTGGCGGAGTTGAGGCCCTTGATCGCAATGTTAGTGCAAGCGTACATTTCTCCGGTTTCTTCAGGAATCCGGAATTTGTATGTATATCTTACTAACATTTGGGTTTGGGCTTCTTTTACTGTCTTCATTTAAGCGCTGTTTCATTGTTTTATGCTTTGTATGTATTTTTAGTTTTGTTATGCTCATTAGCAAACTTCTGCAAAAAAAAAAGTATGCATTATTGGCGGAAAGAAACAAATGAAAACTTCAAAACAATAAGATAGCTGAACTTAATTTGCTACTCCAATCACGCTACGAAAAAAGCTCATCATGAATACAAGTGGCGTAAGAATCGTGTGCATTACTATACAATTCTCTGAATGTTTGCATATCTGTCAACATTTCAATAATAATCTGTGCTGAGTGAAACATGAACAGGCTGCACTTTAATTATGGCGCTGCACATGAACTGTGCCAACAGTGTCAAAATTGTGCTGAGCACCGTGAGCTGTCGTCGGTCAAATACACCGTCCTTCTGCCCTCGTTCTTGGGATGCATGTTAAACTTAGTTCTGACTTTCACACTTTATCTCCTTCAGCGCTCCACGGGAGACGATTCCGAGTGCACACGCAGTCGCTCTGCAGTAAGGATGTGTTTATTTATTTATTTATTTATTTATTTATTTATTTATTTATTTATTTATTTATTTATTTATTTATTTATTTATTTATATCACTACAATCGCCCAAAGGGCATTATTGTAGGAGGTACATAGAAGAATGTGTACAGTCCGAAAATGGACTCATCAATCTCAAGCTAAGGCGACAAATATACAAGCATAAAATATAGACATTTATTAAAAGATCACAGCCAAGAGTGTTGCTCTACAGCAAAGGAACGTCGAAGACAAAGGAAAAAAATTAAAAAGGAAAGAAGTTTGGAAAAGGCGAAGGAAGAGAAAAAAACGGGCATCGTATGAAACCAATCAAGCGGGTAATAAAAATATTGTAATAAGCAGCACTGCGCAGTAGTAATAAAATATAAAAAAAAACAAATAAAAACAGGAACAAATTCACGGCAATTGAAGTATTGCTGCGTTGTGTGTGTTACAACGTTATTTGCTACAATATCCCGTCACTAAAAGTTCTGCCCTGGCGAGTTTTTAAGACTTATTTTTGAAGAAGAAAGATAGAGAGAAGAAAGAAGAAATTGCAGGAGAAAAGGCAGTAAATAACAAACGATCCGCACACAGGAACAGAATGCAGTTTTACGCGCCCTGACTGCGCTTTCTTTTACCTCTCCCTTTCCTCCGTTTTCGGTTTTGCTCGGCAAGACAGAGGGGCTGCTCCGCTCACTAAAACTAGACTCACAAACTAAAACTAAAACAAAAAAAAAAAAAAAAAAGAACGTCGCCGTAGCCCTCCTTCCCCTTGACCGCATCCAAACAAGTTCACAAAGGCCGCGACCACCCGAGAGGCCCCCGCGGGGAGAGGGGCCAGCAGTTCCAACGGTGGTTCTGGCACGGGTAAAGTCGCACGCAGAGCAAAGGAAAGGGGGAAGTTTTCCGCGTGGCAAGTGACATGCGGGGGAATCGGCACAGTGGTTTCGGAACGGGAGGATGACCCGCGGGGGGCGCATGCTACACCCATTCGGGGTACCAAGGCATGGTTTTTTTCGCAGAATGCGCCGAAGCGCAAGAGATCACGCGGGCGACGACGGGATGGGAAACGCGAGGGCGCAAATAAAAAATTCAGCCCCGCGAGAGGACGAATATTCAGTATTTCTTTTTTTATTGTAGTGTTTTAACGCGCCGCCGCAACGCGGGGGTTGAGGCGCGCCGTAGAGTGAGGGCTTCGGATTAATTTTGACCTCCTGAGAAACTTTAACGTGCGCCGAAATCTCGTACACACGGGTGTTTTGGCTTTTCGCCTCCATCAGAAAAGCGGCCGCCGTGGCCGCGAATCGAACCCGCGACCTCGTGCTCAGCAGCGCAACGCCTTAGAAAATACGGCGGGTAGAAAATACATGATGATATTGTCGCTAAAGAAACGAAGTAATGAACGAGCTATACGTTTTCTGGCTACGGTTACGCAAATAGGCATTTTTTTGGCAAGGCCGCATAAATTTCTACTGGCCTAAAGTAAGGCAGAAATACAAGCAACAGTTGTAATAAACAGGTTCGATTTGCGTGCTTGCAACTCCCATCTTAACAACGCACGCGAATTTGGCCGCCTCGCCTCGAACGCTCGTTCGAATTCGTTTTCGCACAAGCCGATGTTGCCTGTGTGCTCGAAAAGCGTTTCTGTGTCAATCGAGCGCCAGAAGAAACTGACCTTGGCTTTGTTGCCCCAAAAACAAGGCACCAGAAGCAAAGGAAGGCACTCAGAGGAGCGCAACCAACCACTGAGGGGACGAGCACACATGCGCTGCCATAAATCTCCCACGCCAGCCCTTTCCGAGAACTCGCGGCCGGGCCCCCCCAAACAAAACACTCGGCTTGCAACACGGGCGAAACAGGCACACGGGCTTAGAAGGGGCGGCAACGCAAATAACACAACAGTCACGCAGTGAACTTGACTGAGAGGGTGAATGGGAAGGGACAGTACGCTCCCCCGACAACGGCAGTCGGAGAGGCCCAGAAAGGAAAGGAGGAACTCTGCCTTGATGGCGAGAAGTATTTTCTACAACGACCTAACAAGAATGGAACTGCTGCTTGGTGCTATTATAGGTACCAGACTTCAAACTTGCGGTGCCTCTCTTCTTAAGTGTTCCGTAACACACGTAAAAGACGTAGCCAAGGAACACAGGCGGCGCTGCGAAGCGCGCCTCCGTGACGTCAGCTTAGGGATTCTCGCATTTGTCGTCTGCTTCACTCAGGATCGCTCTCCCTGCTGTTTCTTTGCGCTCGGTCAACGTCTGATGCTTGTCCGCACCAGAATTGGCGTGTGGGTAACTTTTTATCATAATAATAGGCTTAAAATCGCATACACTAGCTCATGGTGTCAATTAAGGTATAGTTTTGGATACCGCTACGGGAGAAACATTGCCGGCGCCACCCCATTCCTTGAGAAGCCGGTGTGCGGAGCGCGAAGAGTCGGAGCTAGGCGTCAGCTTCTCATGTAAGCATTCGAACAAAAGGAACAGTCAGCTGCTAATAACCGACAACAGCGAAAATGGAAGACCAAAACAAATTCTAGGCCTTCAGGGCTGTCGGCTTTGGCAGAAGGCATCACGATTCCCGGTAATCATATGTAAGGTAACACAGTTTTTGCAACCTTGCCGAACGCTCGAACGCGTTTTGTCACATCACTTTACGTTGTCAAGGCATGAAAGTTTGCCGACATGCACTATAGACTGCGAAAACTGTAGGTTGAGTTCCAAATAACCCAGTGTGTATATACGCGCGTGCTGATTCTATACCAGGCATCTAACCAGTATGGAGGTTTATTGAGCTAAACGAGTCACGTCTTCGTTAAATATATAGTAACACATATATGCTTGTTAAGACGTGGAGGGATATTTCGGAACATTTTGCACAGCCATATCTTCCCGATATTCGGATATGCGTTATTGCAAAACTGCACTCAAGAGGAGGAGGAGGAGTAAGGGGAGGAGGGGAAAACTTTGTTTAACAATTAAATCGATCTGGTTAGTGGGCCGGGTCGTCATACAGGACAAGAGAGTAAAAGTAATTTTCTTCAAATCATAGAACGCCATCCCGCGTAGAATAGGATTTGTTTTTCGCGCCTGGAAGGGTTGAAGAACAATAAAGAGCTACTTGGAATTCTTCGGTTTCGAGTCTTGTAATATATGCAGGTATACTATTTATTACGTTAGTTAGTGAGTATATCATGCCTTCAACACCGTAATCATGTCATCATTGTTCGAGTTGAGAGTGAGTTCGTTATGATAACGATATAATTACGATAGAAATTCGGAGCACAAAAGCCGCCTTCAAGTACTGTGGACCACGATGTTTAGGGCGCGATCGCGGTGGCGTAGCACAAATCTTCTCATTGTATTTGCATGTGAATAAACAAAGCACGCTGCGGGTATGCACCTTCTTGCACGCAACCGTAATGAAAGCCAATTTGTGAAGAAGGGAATGTATGCCATACAAAATGAAGGAAATATCCACACGACCTCGAGGCTCCCAAACATCCCGAAACCTCCTAATAAGAAGTTGGTGATGGCGCAGAAAAAATAATGCGTTGGGCAGAAAAAAAAGCAAGAAACATTAATCCTATACAAGACAACAACGAAAGAAACATAAGAAAGCCGCTTTATTTCCTGCTGTGCGATGAGCGTGTAGAGGCCGCTGCTTGGTACGTAGTATTAGACTGTTGAGTCTTCATAGGAGCATCTCAAAAATACTGCAAGGAAGCCTACGCATTTTGAATACTTATCGAGAAGCTCTGATCGCTGATCCTCGCGAATAAGCAAGAAAGGACGAGTTACACACGATCTTCTGACCGATACTCTGAAGAAAGTTCTCTATCTCTTCGTGTGTTGCAAACTTGTGGGGAATACAGCTTGAAATTATTCAGATGCGTCAGAAGCTGGGAAAATAACTGAGTCCCTAGAATTACGCTTTTTAACGCACTACAGCAACAAAGCGGGCGATTTCTAGCCCAGGCACTGTTGCCCCTCACAAGCGGAGTGTAGCAGACGACAGCGGCGCGAATCCCTAAGCCGACGTCAGAGCCAGGGGGCGCCACTCAAAGATCTCACCGCCAATAGGAAAGGCAGATATTTAACCACTGAAAACCCAGTTGGCAACACTACCTGTGCGAGAGAATAGGGAAAATTGTATAAATAGCGGAAAAAAAGGAAGAAAATGTCGCAGCGATGTGACTCCGGAATGATCAAGCCTGCTTACATTGAAAGTGTTCTATTGTTTACGTCTACAATGTCAGTTTTATGCTTCGTGATAAGGGTTGTGTACGAATCCACCTAATCCCATCTCCCCCGTTCCAGTCCAACTGTGCCCTTCCACTCGCGGGCTTGCCCCCGTTTTTAAACGGCCCGCGTACTGAACGACTGTGCACGCTGCCCCCTTCTCTCTTCTCCCGCAAGATGGACAGGGGGGCGCCGCCTCGCCGTGACTTATGGCCCTGCGCTGTAAAAAAGAAGTTGAAGAAAGTGGTTGTTGGGTTGGGCGCTTGTTTTTTGGTGCGGCGAGGAATTTTCAGGACCACGTAGCAGCAGCGCGGCCCTGACAGCAGAGCGGCAGGACTGTTCCGTAGTTCCTAATTGGCCGCAGTGGAGGCATAGTGACGACGCTTTTCTGCCCAAGAGGTGGCTGCTTTCACTGGCTCTCTGCCTCTTCGTTGCCGTTAAAGGAGTACTGATACCAAATTTTGACGCCAAAAAATGATATAATTGGCTTCAGTAGTTTGTACAGATGCCTTACAGAAATTTTTGCAGCGATCCGAGGCCGGAATCACATCTAAAATCGATTTTGATTGTCCCGGCCGGGAGCTTCCACAAATCGGCAGCTCTAGCGAAATCGCTTTCGGCGTGACGAAACATTGTCTGGCGTGTCTGGCCGGTTCAGGGTGACGTCATATAGTCGTTTTCGGGACCGGAAACGATATCCTGCGCTGCTGCTGTGAGTGGTATTTGTTTGGGCAGGTGACGTGGGTGTACCTGTGGGAGCAATGCTTGTAAAATTTGCGTGTTCGACGTCTTTGCTCTTCAGTTCATGGACGGCGCATGGTGTTCCCTTGCACTGGTGCCGAAAACTGCGCGGTGTCGGCACCGCGCGTTACGCGATTTCAACGCGCACCGCGGCGACGCGGCGGTGCGTGTCGCCGAGCTTGCCGAAGTTGTGCTACGGCAAGCTCGCGGAATGCGACGTACTGCTCGTGGGAGCCTGTCCGAGCAAATCGACGGCGACGCCAAGATGCATTATTTTCCACGCGACGACATGCACGGCTAAACGTGGACTGAGGTCGAGCGCGGCGGCGGCTCAGGCAGTGCTGGATTAAGGTGGGGGCTATGGGGGCTGCAGCCCCGGGCCCCGCAGCTTCCAGGTGGCCCCTGCCTCCGCTCCCCGCTCGACTATTTGTAAAAAGAAATGTCGATGAGCATGTTTCGTTGAGGGGCTCGTTGAGATCCCGGCCATCAGATAGAAATCCGACGGCCGGGGCCTCAACCTCAACTCCACACAGATGCTGACTAATCCGTGACGTGTAGGGACGAGCCGGCGCAGCCCCGAATCTTATGGTAGACAGCACTGGCGTTCATTTCAATGCAATTATTTTATTTTGCTCATACGTTTCTGAGAAAGCTTCCCGGGCTAAAAAAATATGAAGGAAGCTCACACTAATGTGTAAGACTTGAAAGTAGCGAGGCTGAACGCAACCTTCACGACCATTACAACGGCTTAAGTCCGCGACCGGACTTAAACGAACGAATGGAACATGAGATCTTAAACTAGGCTTTCGAAGATGCAACGTGTACCCCATCACGTTTTTTTATCAAAGCAGGTGCCGTAATCCTCGACCAACAGCGACAACTGAGTGAGTAAGCCGCTTGAATCCCGGGTAACTAATTCGCGGTCATAGCCAAGTGGGTACGACGACTAACTCCGTTGATCTACCAGACACATATTTAAATCCTGCCGGTGCCGGTGATTTCTTTTATTTACACTGTTATGCTGAGTTTATTGAAACACCGGAATCAACGAATTGCTAAACAGCTTCGCTGTTTAAAGCTTTGTACACAGCTTGCCGGTGTAAATGAACCCACTAAAAGAAGCCCCAAGCCCTGCTACGCTCTTTTCGGTTAAGGGCGTTTCGGGTCAGTCTTTTCGTTACGCGGACGTTTCTGTGCATGGATGTGTCGGTGCAAAGAGAGGTTCAGGCGCGAGCATAAATTGACTTATTTCCGCAGAACGTTCCGTACTTTTAAAACCGAAGGGACATTCGATGTAGTAATTGACAACTTGAGCACAGGCTTACTGGCTGGACAATCTGCGTACGCAGTCTTTGGCAGAAAATTCAAAGTACAGCGCTTGACAAAGACCTTCATAGCTATCACAACCTTGTCAGTCAATGTAGTTGGTTTTGGAAGCGCCTCAGTGCGATTTCGGCGATTTTTTTTTTTCACTACCTGGAGAAATGCAGTTTCCGTGGGGTGGTCGTCTCAAAATATTACAGCAAGAAAAATGTGTTTATTGTAATGTTTCTATTGCTCTAAGGTTATCTATTTTCGTAACAAACTGTGAGACCAAACACTGCTTTCTGGAAACTGTTGTTAATTAAAAACTGCTTACGCTATACTATCTGCAAGAAGAATTGAAATCTTTAGCCATCATGTCGATCGTAAGGGAACTGCTGAAAGATATGTGAATTTGTGATTGCAAAAAGCTATAACGGGATGTTTTAAATTTTTTGCTTGTTCATATTTTATCTTAGCGCTAGATTGTCTCATTTTTTTACCAATGTACAGTGTGAAGGAAGTCGTTCTTTGTTCCCATTTTGTCACAGGTGATTGAGTCAGACGTGACTGCTTTTCTTAAATGTATTGAATGTAAAGGTTTATTTAGAAGCGAAGTGAATGCACATGATTCGTATGGCTATTTCGATGTTCAAAGGCTGCGACTATACATGTGTTTTGTTGAATTTTATGCGCCTATACCAAGGAATAAAGTGTTTCTTCTGAAGAAAATGCTCTCCCGTTGTATGGCCTGTCATGCGTGCAAATGCGGCATTTCAATTATTGTGAATTTGTGACGGACTGGCGAATAAACCATACTGACGTGCACATCAGGTAATAACCTTCAAATAATATTACGAAAGAAACTACGAAATCAGTTTCCGGAAACCATTAAAATTGTGTATATTTTTTCACTGATCATTGAGCGTAACATGTGGTATTCGAAGATTTCAACGTCTTAATCCAATCATCATTATCGTCATCATCGTCATTAGGACCCCCCAGATTAACTCAATGGGCCCCAAAGAGGTAGGTAGCCCCGGGCCCCGAAATTTCCTAATCCGGCACTGGGCGGCTGCAAGAACTGTCGCCCAAGCCAGCGGGCTCGGCGTTGCTAGGGTTGCCACCTGACCGGTTTTGGACCGGCCCGACCGGATTTTTAGGCAGCGGGCCGGTTGCCGGTCTGTACCTAAAACCGGCCGGCATTGGCCGGTTTATGGCTATTTTATTTCTTTTTTGGGCCTTTTGTAAGCGTCAATACAGCAACTACGATGATAAATATGTGTCGACAAGCTGTGCAAAGACGCGAGCAGAGAAAATACGTGGCCGAGCGCGATTCCTGAGATGGAAGGGGTACAAGGGGAGGAACAACGCAACGAAATGCCGCCGGCGCGGTCAGCAAGTGCGGTTACTTTTCAGTGCAGCACATTCAGAGCAATAACCAAAATCTCAAACACTTTCAGTACAAATGTTATGTTGATTTCAGCTGTAGGAAAACAGTACGATAAATGGCATTGTAGGGCAAAAAAAAAAAAAATAAAAATGTGGCTCCTTTTTTGCAACACAAATTCAACCTTTTTTATACCACGCCAACCCCCCCCCCCCCCCCCCCTTCCGAAGGGCCGGTTTTTTCTTCGGGGAAAGGTGGCAACCCTAGGCGTTGCTCGGGTCAGCTTGGGTGTTGCGAACTTTAGGCTTAGTATCGTGGCGAATATTCGATCGCCGGTATCTGTACAACTGCGAATGACCATCCCTTACACAACTTTTCACCACAATATCATCCCCGTTTTCGCATATGGAGCTTTATTTTGGCGATAATTGTCGTTTCAGCGATCGGTGACCAAGACATCTGCCGTGGCCTGTTTTGATTCTAGCGCGCAGGTGGCGCCATCTTTCGGCCGCTCGCCGCACCGCGGTGCCGGCAGTGCTGGCATAGAGAAATATATATTTCTCTATGGTGCTGGGTCGGAGTGCCGAACCTCCGCTTCCGGTCAGCGTAGGCTTACCATCGCGGCAAATATCTCAACGCCGCTTTTAAATTCAGCGATGATAACAACCCCTAGCACAATTTTTCACCACACTAATATCTACTTTCTCGCATGTGCAACTTCTTTTACGCGATCAGATTGATGAGAAGAGTGGCGACAAGCTGTTGCTATCATGGTCTGCGCCAGTTCGAGCCGCAGTGATATTAAAAAACGGACGATGGCGAAGACATCGCCGGCCTAATCGCCTGGCCAAATAAAGTTGTTCTGTGTGTCTGTCTGTCGGGTTGCAGCGACTCATCCGAGTCTAACGATTCAGACGACATGTCGACTGCGCGGGCGAGTGCGGACCATGTGCAATCGTAGCAGACGATGCGGCGAACGTCCCTGACGTCACGGGTGAGACCGTGACGTAAGACTGGCCCGCTTGCAGGCTGGCCTTCGAACGGCCATTTTCCCGCGCGGCGACCGAATTTGAAACTGGTTGCAATAAACGTGTTATAATTAATTCTATGTTGGCGGCTGACGGCTTTCGGTTCGATTTTCGTAATTACTAGGCCAATAGGTATTCTTTACAGCATAGAAACTGAAAGCGAGAAATTTAGTGTCAGTACTCCTTTAAGGCCGACGTGCGAAGGCACGGCCTCCTTTGATGTCGCGTAGCTTTCTGGCAAGCTAGTGCACGAGCTGGGACGGTAGAGGGTTGAAGTGAAATGGTGCTGTTGGGACGGAACCAGCTGATTGCTGTAGAAAGAATTGCCTGCTATACGTTGTAAGGGCGATAAATGGCAACCATATGTGCTACCCCACGGAACAATATCATACGTGATACGACGGATGCTATGTAGTGCACGGTAGGCACATGATCAAATGTAAACAAATTGAAATGGCAAATGAGCCAAAACAAATTACTGAAAATGGCTATTAAAGTAACAGATGCTTGGACTGAATAAAACAAGCAAAGAATATTCTATAAACGGACGTTCCTAAAAGAGGTGTTCAATAAAGTGTCGGAGAACTTGATCTGAACGGCCGATAGGTAATGAAACCTGGTCCATCTAACTACTTGGGAAACAGTTTTCAAAGGTGATACTTCTGCCATTCCCTTAACATAGAACAATAGCGGGAATTTACATAATATGTTTTCTGTTTGAAATGACATTCAATCACAGATTTATTGTTGGGATGCTTGTGAAACGAGTAACCTTAGTGCTACTGCCACGGTGATCTGACCGGTTGTAATATTGATTAGTTGAGCCCACTAATTTGGGTTACGGAAATCGGAAAAGGTTTTGGGTTGCATTATTACTGGCGGACACACAAAAAAATGCGTGGCATCACTGTCTGAAAATGCTGGTGTCCAACATACAAAAATGCGTTTCTTGCGCCCGTGCACCGAGAGCTACGATAAAAAAGGGCCGACTGAAAAAAAAAAAAAAAGTTTTCACAGTTTCAAATCAGGGACTTAAATAAAACGATTAGGTTTCAGAGAAATGGTCGCATCAGCAGACTTAATAGTTCCTGGTTGGCTGTATAACTTTACAGAAGAGCAGAAATGTCAGTTTTAGCAGAAGCAATTAGCAGAAGCAACGCATTGACTAGTTATAATAGTGCAAATAGAGATAATTGGTCGAACGAGATTACAAAAAATAAAAAGAAACAAAATATATCAAAGTGAACATACGAGATCACAAATAGGCACCTTATGTATCCCCCCTCCCCTCCCCCCCCCCCAAAGTGAAGACACAAAAAAAGCCCAGAAAAGAACTACCGGTACACGAAAAGAAAAATCACAAGAACCGACCAAGCACTCAAGATCCAGCGTTTGTGTGAAATGTGTTATTGGCTCAGTTACCACACTCAGTCGTTATATTTAACGCAAATGGAAATAATGGGTCGAACAAAATAAGACGGAAAAAAATATATATACAAGTAAACTTGCAAAATCTACCATATGTTTACCCCCGAAACCAAGACAACAATAAAAAACTCATCAATACAACGAAGGAAACACGAATAAAAAATTGTGAAAACTTACCGTAGAGTGCCGTGTATTTGCACAAAAATGCGGAATCGGCGGACGTAACACATTTAATTGTTATAATAGCGTAGATAGCGATAATGTTTCGTAGGGAATGTAAAAAAACATGCATGCAAAAACCTTAAAAACCTAAATATACACGAATAGAACTAATGAAATCAAAATTTTTTACCTTATATGCCGCCATCACGAAGCGACGACAAAATTAAAACAAGTCTTTTTTATCTTATAACCCGCCCTCACAAACCGACGACAAAAATGAAACAATTCTTTACAGGATGACGGAAACACGAATAAAAAATTATGAAAAGCACCATCCCCGCACTGCGCCTTGCGTCGGCGAAAATCATGATTCATAATTGGCGAAGTTGAGGCCCATGATAGCAATGTTAGTGCAAGCGTACATTTTTCCGTTTTCTTCGGGAATCCGGAATTTGTATGTATATCTAACTAACGTTTGGGTTCGGACTTCTCTTACTGTCTTCGTTTAAGCGCTGTTTCACTGTGTTATGTTTCGTATGTATATATAGTTTTGTTATGCTTATTAGCCAACTTCTGCAAAAAAGTATACATTATTTGCGGAAAGAAACAAAGCAAAACTTTAAAACAATAAGATAACTCAACTTAATTTGCTACTCCAATCAGGCTAGGAAAAAAGCTCATCATGAATACAAATGGCGTAAGAATCGTGTGCATTACTATACAATTCTCTGAATGTTTGCATATCTGTCAACATTTCAATAATAATCTACTCTGAGTGAAACATGAACAGGCTGCACTTTAATTATGGCGCTGCACATGAACTGTGCCAACAGTGTCAAAATTGTGCTGAGCACCGTGAGCTGTCGTCGGTCAAATACACCGTCCTTCTGCCCTCGTTCTTGGGATGCATGTTAAACTTAGTTCTGACTTTCACACTTTATCTCCTTCAGCGCTCCACGGGAGACGATTCCGAGTGCACACGTAGTCGTTCTGCAGTAAGGATGTGTTTATTTATTTATTTATTTATTTATTTATTTATTTATTTATTTATTTATTTATTTATTTATTTAGATCACTACAATCGCCCAAAGGGCATTGTTGTAGGAGATGCATAGAAGAATGTGTGCAGGCCGAAAATGGACTCATCAATCTCACGCCAAGGCAACAAATATACAAGCATAAAAATATTGTTACGGGGAAAAGGCTGTATTTGGAGGCTTGGTACAGCGAGATGCAAGCACCGGGCTAGGCGAACAAGGCCGAGTGCGAGAGAGCGAGCCGTGATGATAATGACAGGGTCAAATGATGATGATCGCAGTTAGGTGCGTAGATTGTCCACCTTGTATCATGGGTCCTGCTCGCCAACAACATAACCATGCCTTGTAACATGACTCCCCGCTGGAAAAGCATCGTCCCGACGCTAACTTGTAGTCGACGAAGGCGCACAGTATGGCTTGAGGCGGGACACATGCACAATGTTAGTAGTTGGGGTTCTCTCGGAAGGTGAAGGAAGGACGGGGGTGATCTCATATGTTACGTCCGTAACCGAGCGGAGAACGCGGTAAGGACCGGTATAAGGCGCGAGCAGTTTTTCTGAAAGTCCCACGCGACGGGATGGTCTCCAGAGAAGGACCAATGATCCCGGAGGGAAGTGTACTGGCCGGTGGCGCTGGTCATATCTGTTCTTCTGGGAGG
Organism: Haemaphysalis longicornis; assembly: GCF_048455015.1. Classification (NCBI taxonomy): domain Eukaryota; kingdom Metazoa; phylum Arthropoda; class Arachnida; order Ixodida; family Ixodidae; genus Haemaphysalis; species Haemaphysalis longicornis. The sequence continues at coordinate 410,399,636 of NW_027526203.1, forward strand.
CTTGTGAGTCGTGAAGACGGTCGCGGGCGATCTGCCTTGCAAAAGTAGCTCGGGTGATCGCATCTTCAGCGTATTCGGTGGACAAGGGGGCAGAAGAGGGCAGTAAGGTGTCCAGGGGCAATGCAGGCTCACGGCCGTAAAGAAGGTAGAAAGGGGAAAATCCCATGGTGTCGTGGCGCGAAGAATTGTAGGCGAATGTAACGTATGGAAGGGCGACGTCCCAATCGCGATGGTCCGCTGAGACGTAGGCAGACAGCATGTCCGTAAGGGTCCGGTTGAGTCTTTCGGTGAGTCCGTTTGTTTGCGGATGATATGCTGTGGAAAATTTGTGCTGTGTAGAGCATGAGCGCAGAAGGTCGTCAACAACTTTGGATAAAAAGTATCGGCCACGATCGGTGAGCAATTGACGGGGAGCTCCGTGGTGCAGAATGACGTTGGCAAGGAGAAAATCGGCAACATCGGTCGCGCAACACGTAGGCAGGGCACGGGTGATGGCAAAACGTGTGGCATAGTCCGTCGCGACGGCCACCCACTTGTTTCCAGACTTGGATAGAGGAAAAGGGCCCAGTAAGTCCAAACCTACACGGAAAAATGGCTCAAGGGGAATTTCGATCGGTTGAAGCTGACCGGTGGGGAGCGTGGTCGGTGTTTTCCGCCGTTGGCAGAGGTCGCAGGCGGTGACGTATCGTCGCACGGATTTGTATAGCCCGGGCCAAAAGAAGCGACGTCGCACACGGTCGTACGTGCGGGTTATCCCGAGATGGCCAGCCGTAGGGACATCGTGAAGCTGGTGCAAGATGGCCGCACGCAAGTGCTGAGGTATAACAAGGAGCAATTCGGGACCATCGGCGCGGAAGTTGCGATAATAGAGGGTGCCATCACGAATTGCATAGGCACGTAGAGAAGGGTCAGGTGTTGCGGATTCGAGACCGTCAAAGATTAGGCGTAATGATGCATCACGGCGCTGTTCTTCAGCAATGTTCAGGAGGTCGGAGATGGCAAAAAGGGAGACATCAGAACTTTCTCCACTCAGGTCTGGACGGTCCACAGGATGCCGTGACAGGCTGTCGGCGTCCTGGTGTAGGCGACCAGATTTGTAGAGCACGGAGAAAGTATACTCTTGAAGGCGGAGAGCCCATCGACCAAGCCTGCCCGTGGGGTCTTTCAAAGACGAAAGCCAGCAGAGAGCGTGGTGGTCTGTAATAACACTAAATGGCCTACCGTATAGGTATGGGCGGAATTTGCCGACGGCCCAGACAAGCGCAAGACACTCCCGTTCCGTGATGGAGTAATTGCGTTCGGCTGGAGACAGGAGACGGCTGGCGTAGGCGATGACGCGGTTCTGGCCGGCCTGTTGTTGTGCCAAAACCGCCCCTATACCATGGCCGCTTGCGTCAGTGCGGACTTCGGTTGGTGCCGATGGATCGAAGTGGCCCAGAACTGGTGGCGACGTAAGGAGAGCGATAAGCGTAGTGAAGGCTTCATCCTGTTTGGGGCCCCATGCGTAGGGGACGTTCTTTTTAAGAAGGTCTGTCAGAGGACGGGCAATGTCGGCGAAATTCGCAATAAAGCGACGAAAGTAGGAACAGAGGCCTACGAAGCTCCGGACATCTTTTGACGACTGTGGTTTTGGGAATTTCTGCACAGCGTGAACTTTATCGGGGTCGGGTTGAACGCCGTTGGCGTCGACAAGGTGTCCAAGAAGCTTAATTTGGCGGCGACCAAAGTGACATTTTTTTGCGTTTAACTGAAGGCCTGCACGTCGGAACACTTCCAAGACAGCCGAAAGCCTCTTGAGGTGGGTGTCGAATGTAGGGGAAAAAACAATCACATCATCGAGGTAGCATAAGCACGTCGACCACTTGAACCCATGAAGTAGCGAGTCCATCATCCTCTCAAAGGTAGCAGGCGCGTTGCAGAGGCCAAAAGGCATTACCTTAAACTGGTAGAGGCCGTCGGGTGTAACAAACGCCGTTTTTTCGCGGTCGGATTCGTCAACAGAAATTTGCCAATATCCAGACCGGAGGTCTATAGATGAAAAGTATTTGGCGCCATGCAGGCAGTCCAGTGCGTCATCAATGCGCGGCAATGGATAAACGTCCTTCTTTGTGATCTGGTTAAGGCGTCGGTAGTCAACGCAGAACCGCCAGCTGCCATCTTTCTTTTTTACTAAAACGACAGGGGAAGCCCAGGGGCTCGACGAAGGTTCGATGATGTCCTTTCGGAGCATGCTTTCGACTTCCTGCTGAATGACCAGTCGTTCAGCATGGGACACACGGTATGGACGGCTGTGGACAGGGCTGGCATCACCGGTGTTTATACGATGTTGAACAGCAGTAGTCTGACCCTAAGGACGATTATCGAAGTCGAAAATGTCTCGGTAGGTGCTCAAAAGTTGGCGTAGAGCGGCAGCTTGGTCTGTGGGAAGGTCGGAGGCAATCATGTTGGCGAAATCCTCGACAGAAGGAATTGAAGTGGTTTGGGTATCGAAATGTTGAGGTGGGTCCACGCACAAAGCTAAAACTTGGTGGTCACCTATCGGCCGCAGTGTAGCCAGAGATATACCCTTCGGTAAAAGTTGGGGGGATGATCCAAAGTTGAGGACTGGTAGGTGAATGCTGCTGTCCACAACTGTCACAACGGTGTGTGGCACAGCCACATCACGCGATAGCAACACTTCCAGAACAGGCGAAAGCACGTAGTCACCGTTAGGTACCGGAGGGCTTGACAACAAGGCAACGGAGGTTGCTGCTTGGGGCCGTAAGCGAACATCATGAGTGGAGACAATACGGCATAAAGGTTCTTCGGCGTTGAGTACATCTGAAGGCATCTGGACGGGTTCTTCAGGGGACGAATTGGGAGAAGGCAAGTGAAGGCGGAGGACACCGGTGGAGCAATCGATAAGAGCTGAATGCTCGGACAGGAAATCATGGCCTAATATAAGATCATGAGGGCATCGCTCCAATACGGCAAATAGAACAACAGTGTCGTGGTCCCCAATGTGAATTCGGGCAGCACACATTCCGGCGACGGCAGACGTCCCTCCATCGGCGACCTGTACGACACTGGGCACCGCCGGAGTGAGAACTTTGCGCAGGCGGCGGCGGAGGTCTGAGCTCATAACTGAAATATGGGCGCCGGTGTCAATGAGAGCACTTACTGGAATACCATCGACAGTAACGTCTAGTAAATTTCGTCTGGTGGGCAAAGTTAGCAGAGGATTTGGTGGCCGGGTCATAGATGCAGCTTCACCTCCGGGAGCTGCACTGCCTAGTTTTCCGGAGAGGAGCGGTCATACGGGGTCGGCGACAGGAAGCGGCGGGGCTGCGGCGAACGGGACTGGCGGCGGTGCGGTGACGGCGAGCGATTGTTGCGGCGTGGTCGGGCGTCGTCGTCTCGGGAAGGCGTCTGAGGACGGGGAGAGAAGCGAGCAGGGCCTTCTTCCGGGTTGTTATAGGCAGGAAATCGGGGTCGGGGAGGCATAAATCGACGACTCTGGCAGTATCGCGCCACGTGGCCAACACGATGACAGTGGAAGCATATGGGTCGGTCGTCAGGCGTTCTCCAATACGCAGGGTTTCTGATCGGGTAGTTCAAAGTACGAGTATAGGGGGCTCGCCCATCACTGGTAGGTGGAAAGGGACCAGATGGGAAGTTAGCGCGGCTAATGGCGCAGACGGATTGAACGCCTAGCTTAGCAAGTTCTTCGCGCACGACCGCTTGAATTAGCGGGACGGGAGGCCTGCTGTCTTCGGCAACGTATTGGGGCAGAGCGGCGGGGGCCATGGCCTCGAGCTCTCTACGTACTATCCTTGTCAAACCTTCAGGTGGTGCCGTGGCCGTGGTCACGCCATATGAAATTGGAGGCGAACGGGTTTGGGTTTGTGGCGGAATGTCTTCGCAAGATGATGTGGCGGCAGTGTTTGGGAGCCGGGTGAACTGCGACGTAATTCGGCGACTCTTCACCTGCTCGAACCGGCGGCACTCGGTAATGATAGCCTCGACCGTAGCACAGTCTTTGCAGATGAGCAGGTGGAAAGCGTCATCGGCTATCCCTTTAAGTACATGTCCCACCTTATCGGACTCACTCATCTGGGCGTCAGCTTTTTTGCAAAGGGACAGGACGTCCTGAATGTAGGCCACGTATGACTCAGTGGAGGTCTGTGCGCGTGTGGCTAGCGCGTTCTTGGCTGCAAGTTGGTGACCAGCCGGGTTGCCGAACAATTTGCGCAGCCTTTCCTTGCAGATGTCCCAGCTTGTTACCTCCGCCTCATAAGTTCGGAACCAGGTCCTGGCCGGTCCGTCCAGACTGTAATCGACGTTGGCCAGCATGATGGTTGGATCCCACCGATTATAGGCGCTGACGCGCTCGAATGAGTCGATCCAGTCCTCAACGTCCAAGTCGTCGGCTCCGGTGAACTTACGAGTTTCACGGGGTTGTTGAGAAACCACGATAAGGGGGGTGGTTGAGCCGGTGGCCCCATTGTTGGCCATGGTCGTTGGTAGTTGAGCAAGGTGACGTCCGCTGCGAAGCTCCGTTGTGCGTAAAGCGTTACCCCGCACCTCCACCAAAATGTTACGGGGAAAAGGCTGTATTTGGAGGCTTGGTACAGCGAGATGCAAGCACCGGGCTAGGCGAACAAGGCCGAGTGCGAGAGAGCGAGCCGTGATGATAATGACAGGGTCAAATGATGATGATCGCAGTTAGGTGCGTAGATTGTCCACCTTGTATCATGGGTCCTGCTCGCCAACAACATAACCATGCCTTGTAACAATATAGACATTTATTAAAAGATCACAGACAAGAGTGTTGCTCTACAGCAAAGGAACGTCGAAGACAAAGGAAAAAAAATTAAGAAAGGAAAGAAGTTTGGAAAAGGCGTAGGAAGAAAAAAAAACGGGCATCGGATGAAACCAATCAAACGGGTAATAAAAATATTGTAATAAGCAGCACTGCGCAGTAGTAATAAAATATACAAAAAAAAACAAATAAAAAACAGGAACAAATTCACGGCAATTGAAGTATTGCTGCGTTGTGTGTGTTACAACGTTATCTGCTACAATATCCCGTCACTAAAAGTTCTGCCCTGGCGAGTTTTTCAGATTTATTTTTAAAGAAGAAGGATAGAGAGAAGAAAGAAGAAATTCAAGGAGAAAAGGCAGTAAATAACAAACAATCCGCACACAGGAACAGAATGCAGTTTTACGCGCCCTGACTGCGCTTTCTTTTACCTCTCCCCTTCCTTCATTTTCGGTTTTGCTCCGCAAAACAGAGGGGCTGCTGCGCTCACTAAAACTAGACTCACAAACTAAAACTAAAACTCGCAAAAAAAAAAAAAAAAAAAAAAGAGCGTCGCCGTAGCCCTCCTTCCCCTTGACCGGAAGCCTTCCGCTTCCAAACAAGTTCACAAAGGCCGCGCCCACCCGAAAGGCCCACGCGGGGAGAGGGGCCAACAGTTTCAACGGTGGTTCTGGCACGAGTAAAGTCGCACGCAGGGGAAAGGAAAGGGGGAATTTCCCCGCGTGGCAAGTGACACGACAGTGATTTCGGAACGGGAGGATGGCCCGCGGGGGGCGCGTGTTACAACCCGTGATAACTATAGGTTTTCCTTTTATTGCACGAGCACTAGGTGGTTAAACCACAACAATCTGCGCGCTCTGAAGCCTAGCGCATTGTTACTGACCCACAAAAAGCGTATAATCAACTCAACCATTTCAGTCAGTCAGCGAGCACATCAATCAATCAATCAATCAATCAATCAATCAATCAATCAATCAATCAATCAATCAATCAATCAATCAATCAATAAATGAAATTGCAAGCACAAAAAGAGTCAACTGTGAGAGATCTGTGCGCGCACTCTGAAACCTAGCACAGCGCAACACCCACAGAGTAGCCTATGCCCACAGATGTGCACTGGACAATATAAGCATGAGTTCCAACTGAGTCTAGGAGTACATGCAAGATCCATATGAACCCATTTAATGACGCAATTGAACCAAATCCGGCTTTCTTGCGCCTCTAGAACGAATCTGCATTAGGTCGTTTCATTATTTTTTGCTTAGTATACATGGTTTCGTATTAAACGTAATTTTTTCTTCCTTTTCTCAATTCTTGCTTGCTCAAGCGCTATTACTGCATAACGTGACTAAAAGTAAAGGTGATGCTAAGGAATACTAGCAAAGTATCATACGAGGCCACTCCGGAAATCCCTGACCAGCCCCTGACGTTGCCATTTTGTCGCTTGTTGTAATATTAGCAGCGATCAGTGATTTCAACGGGACCATATTTTTTATAGCTTTGCTTGAGGACCACTTTCTTCCAGGACCACTTTTGTCTGATTCTCGACTCGTTAGCCCATGATATCCCTAGAACAAACGACCTCAAAACGAATGGTTACGAAACCAATGGTCCCAATTCCGATGTGATAAAAAATGGCCTCAGGTTAAATAACACCTACCATTCGTGTATAAAATTGAAACAGAGGAGTGAAGGGGGGAGGGGGGCTACTGTCCCTTCCTCTTGGTTGAGTGCTACCGGCAATAACACTATCTTTCTGAGACAATGCAGGAGTTATATAGTTTCGAGCGAAATAAAGTACCAAAATATAAAAATCTGTCGGGTGTTTTTGAATAGAAAATTATTCCTCACTTAATTAAGTAGGTAGCTTCCTTGTCGGGTTTTATTATACATTGTAATACACGCGAAGAAATTAAGTGCTATTTTGCAAGTTGGATCACAGGGAGAAATTGGGTTTTAAACAACGTCTTTCTGGAACGTAGGCTTTATTTCTTTAAATAATTAAATATTAATTACGGCCGTTAACATATTTCAAGAGGGACAAACCTTCCTAACAGGTAACGTAAGGTAACATAGCTGATCAAAGTGGGAAGATGAGATTGTCAAACGCACACAATCTCTGCAGGCGTTTTGTACAAATCACTGCAAGCTAGCTACGATTGAGATTCAGTTATTCATTTATGATGACTAACATATTTTATCTTTGAGTTACTTTTGTATTTTTTTGCTCAACCATGCACGGGTGAAACAAACTTGCAATGAAGTTATCGCCCGCTATCAGTCATGTAATCACTATTTTTTAAGGGTCATTTGATTCACCTGCGGTTATATTTCTGTCTTGATTGGGAGTTGCGGCTAAGCGTCACGCCTTCAACAAAAGTTCACTTTGCCAAAAGATTTTTGTTCTGACCACAATGATTTGTCGTGGTCAGAAATATTTGGTCAGAAAATTCTTCCGTATACATGCGTAGGGTTGTTCGTTTTCGGGCTTTAATTTTTAATAAATGAAAATCTGGGTTTTCTGCAAAACCATTCTGAAATTCCGGTTTTTTCGGGTTAATCTACGGATGTACTAAGTAATACACACAGTTTATTTTATACGGTTTCACGTTCGTCTTAACTCTAACGCGTTAAAATTGGCGGTTATTTCAAGGTGGTAATCGGGGGGACATCAGGGTTTTCTAGAAAAGGCTCTCGGAAATTTGGTCTTTGTTCGGAAATGAATCAGTAATGATGACAATAAAGCAAATTGATAACTTCTAAGAAATGAATTGTTTCATTCGCAAAAAGCTGGTCACAATTTTTCACTCATCTTTGTTTACAAACATTATCATCTGCTTGCGCAACACGTCGGTCTTAATTCGAGACCTGTCTGATCACTGAATGTATCTCAAGTGGCAGGAAGTTCCCTAGACAACACAGCTTCCATTAGCTCGGCACAACGTCAGCGCAATATTTGCCAGCCCGAGGTAGCGAGCGGTGGAGTCATGCCAATACTCAATGAGTTTGGAATCAGTGTTTTTGGGGCTTGCTTCCAGCAAGTACTGGTTGAGAACGGCGGACCGTCAGCGCACGATTGTGCAAATCGCTGCTTTGAGAAGGCCCTTTCGGGGAGAAATTGGGTTTATCCCGATCCTCCTGAATCCCGATCCTCCTGATACACCCCGATTCTCCTGTTAGGGGTGTAAGAATCGGGTTAAATCGGGTTTTACCCGAAAATGACCTACCCTATGCATGCGTCACAAGGTTCCTCCACCACCACCCCATCGCGCTCGATGCATCTCTACAGCTAACGGCCAGCAGCTAAGCTCAAAGTGCATTGCAGATCGTTGATCGCTGCAGATCTGCTGCTGCCGAAGTATTTATCACACTGTGATGTACGCTTGGTGCCAGCGAAAATTGGTCCGTTCGCACTGGCGTCACGATGTCTCGCCACAACTATTCCATCCTACCGGTTAACGCGCAGATGCTGAGGTCAACTGGCATTGAAGACTGTGGAAGAGTCTGTTCTCGCAGTAGTAGTAGTAATGGAAATTTATTGATGTAAACTGACGTAGGGGGCGACTTAGGCCTTCTTAGTCCAGGAGGCCGCGAACCCGCACTGCTTCCAGGGCTCAAGAAATGAAGGTTTACTGTTGCTCCAGTGATGATGTGGTCAGCGCGGCGACCCATTGCTTTAAGGTGGGGTTTGGTGGCGGGCGTAGGTTGTAGGAACAAATGGTTCCGGAACAAATGGCTCCGGAATTTATGGATCGGTACAGATTGTCCCGGAACAAATGGTCCCAACTCCAAATTAGGAACAAATGGTCCCGGAACTTATGACCCCGAAACTTATTGTCCTGAATTTATGTCTCCTGAACAAATGGCAGTGGAACAATTGGTCCCGGACACTCTTTGGGAAAAATGATTCCATTAAACTCCACGTGTGACCTCTATTTAAACTTGTTGCATCTTGCTGGAGTGCAGTATCGCCTGCTCTCACAAGAACTGTCTGTAAACGATCCGTTCATTTTAGTTAGCTTATTACACATAGTTGCAAGAGGCTACAATTATTCAGTGAATAAATAAATAAAGGTAAAAAATCTGTTCACCAGAGACATAGCCAGGAGCGGGGGTGGAAGGTTTGTGGATTCAACCCTCCACCCCCATTTTTTTTTTTTTTTTTTCAGGCAGCGTGTGTGCGGGTGCTAGTGTTCCTTCTGGCAAATCTTTTATCTTCCTATGACAAACAAAAATACCTCCCTCCCCTGAGAAAATATACTTGCCACGGCCCCGCTGTTCACTATGATATTCCGCTTTTTTATGTCCTCCTCGCAGCGTTCATGAGCGACAGCAGCGTTCGATTCCTTTTGTGAGAAATGGTACAAGAAATCTTCCGAAATTCAAAAAATTCTCCACTGATGCTTAGCATTACCCGCCGCGATGGCTCAGTGGCTAAGGCGTTGCGCTGCTGAGCACGAGGTCGCGGGTTCGATTCCCGGCCGCGGCGGCCGCTTTTCTGATGGAGGCGAAAAGCAAAAACGCCCATGTGTACGAGATTTCGGCGCACGGTAAAGATACCCAGGTGGTCAAAATTAATCCGGAGCCCTCCACTAGAGCGCGCCTCATGACCTGCGTTGCGTCGGCGCGTTAAACCATACAATAAATCAATGATGCTTAATATTCTTACGCAGCCTGCTTTATTGCGAGTTCTTTAAACCATATTTGGCTATGAGTAGCTAAGTACGCTGGGTTACTGTATTTTTTTACATGTTTCCTGTGTTTTTCTTGGCCGATGACATACATTTACATAATTATGGTAATAGACCTTTCCGGAAAGTTGCGCGCGCCCCCAAACGGCGGCCGCAAAGCAGCCTGGGAACTGTGAGCGCCGCAGCAGCCGCCGCCGCTGCCGCCCGGGCCGCTCTTCATGTAGCTCTACCGTGTCAAACCGTGCCGTGCGCGACAGCGCCTGTGGAGGGAGCATTTGTTGACGGTGCAGCTTCGGCGTTTAACATTGTGTGATGCATGCAGAACATCTGCTGTCCTGGACAGCTGACCCGCCGCAGTGGCTCAGTGGCTAAGGCTTTGCGCTGCTGAGCACGAGGTCGCGGTTTTGATTCCCGGTCGCAGCGGCCGCTTTTCTGATGGAGGTGAAAAGCAAAAACACCCATGTGTACGAGATTTCGGCGCACGTTAAAGATCCCCAGGTGGTCAAAATTAATCCGGAGCCCTCCACTACGGCGCGCCTCATCGCCTGCGTTGCGTCGGCGCGTTAAACCCCACAATCAATCAATCAAGTCCTGGACAGCTGTTTTCTTCACTGGCTTCTTTTTCAAACTTCAGCATTCTTACCACCGCCCGCATTTCTTAAACAAACTGCTGCATTTTGGGGAGTTGCAGTGTGTATCCCGTCCATTCATGCTACACTATGTCTGCATTTGTTTCAAGTACTGGTGCCCAAGAGGTGGCGAGTCTTATTGTGCAATCCTAAGCTCTTTTGATGTTTTCGGCTGTGTGTAAATATGAAAATAGAAATGTTTATTTCAGTCGAAAAAAAAGACACGTACACTTTCAATTACTCCGTTAGAAAAACTAACCAATACCGACTAAAAGGTAAAACTGTTCAGAGGGCGCTAATACAAAACACGCATAGTTGACATTTTTGCTTAATTATCAATTGAGAAGTGGTTCATGTGTGAAGTTGCTCAGGTAGCAACAAATTTTCCGTATCCGGTTTGGCTTGTCAGCCATCGCATTTGGGAAAACATACCACGGTATTCTCAAGCTCATCACTTCTCGAATAACTCGCTCAACGTGTCTCCTTAGGTTAGCGATTTGCCATGTGCGTGTTTCCTCCGTTACTGTCAGTTGACGCCGACCATTTAACATGGGGGGTCTGTTCAATTTAACGCCAAGTTCACGGAGCTCATCTTCGATCAAGAATCCTGGGTCAGCTATGGCGAGCTGTCTCCTTTGTTTTCTCACAGGAAGTACACCACACCTTAATTAAAAGTGGGAAATAATAATTCCACAATGAGCGACCGAAAAGAAATAGTCGAAATGCTGAACTCCATTACTCCAATGCCGCAGGAAACGGGCTGCAGGCAGTCGCTGTCGTTGGAGAAACCGCATCGTTGCCTGCTGGAGTGAAAATATTGCTTTATGCCCTGTTACGCCGTTTGGGCTAAAATTCATTACAAAACGGGCGTTGATTACTCTGAGCTGACAGGGGTATCTCGACAGTACTGCATATCACTAGTTCGTCTTGGATGCCTGGAAGCGGATGCCTGGAATTTACGTTATATTGCTGGGCGTACCTGTCTTCACCGGAGGACACCTCTCGGAGAAGACCCGGTGTGGAAAAATGGTCGCATACGGTCCATGTAACATTTGCGTGTGCTCGCGTTGAAATGGGCTCCACATATCCTGTGATGTTCGGACGGCTCCCACAAAGCGAATCGGCCATCACGACCCTGGCGATTTATCTGGCGAACTTATTCCTTTTTAAGTTTCTTGTCCTTCGGAAACTTGTGCAATGAAACATGCCGGTCTCGTAGCGTATTGTTGTCCCATCCGATCATACAGCACGTTTTTCCGCCTCCTGCAGCTTCCTTGGTGCCATATCGTCAGTATCGCGTGAACTACAAACGCTAAGGCAGGTCGTAAACGAGTGTAGCTTTACACACGCGGAAATGCATCACGAATAACGTGTGCACACGATATGGGCTTCTTCGTTTTCCCACTCAGCTCCCCCTCCCCGCGGGCTGCCGGAGGCAAGAGCTGGTTATTTGTATTTTTCTCTGGGAGCTCAAGTGCACATTTGTTTTTTATTTCCTCGTGTTGAGGAATTTCTATTTTCCCGCGGGCAGCAAGAAGCACGAAGACGCTTTTCAACTGCCAGCAGCTAGCAGACGACGTTGCTAGCAGACGACAAAAGGTTCTCATCCGGTGCAGGCAGCTTCAGAAGGATGCGGAGTTTATTTCTTATTTTGGGTTCTATGGTTTAAAGATGATTTAATTGATGCGCAACATAACTTTGCAAGCCCATCCTTTCGCGCTACTTAAACTTGGTCCTTTGACGGACGCCGCGAACGCGGCGCGCGGCGCGACCACCCCGTCGGCGCTCGCCTCGCGCGCGCACGCAGTTCCCATGACGCCTTGCGCGCGCCCGCCAGGGGAAGGAGCGGCGCTGCAGTTTCTGGAAAGGTCTATTAAGTGCCCCAACATCACCAATAATTCATTTTTCCCGCTAACCGTACTGAATGGTTGGTCCGCTTTCGCGATTTTTTATTGGTCGCTCTTGCGTTATTTCCTGGTCTTTTGATTTTCGTGTACAGTCTTCGGGGAGGTATATAAAATTCATATTTTTGATCTGGTAAGTTCCCTTTATAAGTTCTTTATTATTATTATTATTATTATTATTATTATTATTATTTTGGTTTTTCAGATCTCGTTGAGCCAGTTCAAATATTACCGTCACTGTAAATGAGCTCACCGCACACGCTCAAGTGGGACTCGCTTCTCAAGCGTTAATGAACGTTTATATACTTGCGAGTATTGTACGTCAGCCAGTTTTATTTAAACAATAGCTGTGTTGCTCCGCTTCATGAGAGCAGCGCATTCATGAAGAAAATTCTGCTAGCCCTTCATTGTATTGCCCTTAAACACTGACCAATGGCTGCTAACTGCACGGAGATTTTGATTGAAATGTTTCCCGCCGTTTTGCCTGGCACTGGGAAGAACAAAAAAAAAAAAAAAAGACGAGCAAAGGAAGCCCGGCAGGACGTACACGCGCGTCGAAAAATTTGTATGCAGCATTTAACTCAAGTAAGTTCAGCCTTAGAAAACATATTATATATGAATAGATGCACAATACATCGAGCACAAATACAAGCCTATAAATACACTGACCCCCCTCCCCTCCCTCCCTCGTACAGGCGCTCGTGCATAGGTGCAGTAGTGGTGGGACCATTTTTCTCTATTTTGAATTTGGGACCATTTGTTCCGGAACCATTTGTTCCGGAAGCCATTTGTTCCGGGGCTGGGGCAAGAGTATACTCAGCGTTAGGTGATGAGGGGGAGGCTACAGTTCTGGCATTGGGAGGCGCAGAGGGAGGGAAATATATGGGTGAGGATGATGTGGTTGTTATAGGTGCGAAATATTTTTGTTTCAGTTTGAGTTTAGTACTGCAATAGAAATTTGTACAGCATAAGTAACTCTAGGGGGTCCCACAGTCAAAGACACGGAAGCGACCTCCTATGGAGCTTGATTCAGCTGCATTTGTCGCGTTCACACTCCGTGATTCACCCCGTTCATGACAAAGGAAGTGACGCACTTTATTATTGATGGTTTTTTTCAATCAAGACCCTTATTGGAGAGTCAGCCCTTGCACTGTGTAATTTTTTTGTGCGGCCTGTCGTTCGCGCTGCGTTAAAAAACAAGCATACCAATTCGTCCACTTGATGCCCGTCCCGTGCAGCCCTAATGTAATATACAGCTATAATAAGACTGTAAAATCATGCCGCAGTCAGCAGCGCAGACTTATTTTTTTCTAAAAATCGACGGAAATAGACGGAGCGTTCAGTGAACCATTTTTTATCCACAGCAATCAATGTACCACTCCTGTACGGTTTTTTCAGTGAAAATTTTTTTGCAGACATTCAGAGAATTATCCACTAATGCGTAGCATTCTTATGCCGCTTGTCTTCAGTGTGAGTTTTTACAGTCAAAGTTTTTGGTTTTTCTAAATCCTGTCCGACCAATTATCTCTCTCCATTTACGCCATTATAATGACTACAGGGCCACTTTCTCGAATCAGCATTATTGCGAAAATGCAGGGCGTTACACTGTTGGCCATTTTCCGGAATTATTTTATTTTTCTTAATATTTAGTTTGCCAAGATTTCGTTCAACCATTTATCTCCATTTACGCTATTATAACACGATTACGGGGGAAACTTTCGCAAAATCTGCATTATTGTGGAAATGGCCCGCGTTATACGTTTTGCTATTTTCCGTAATTTTTCAATATTTTTTTTAGTTTCCTATTATTTCGTCCCACCAATTATCTCCATTTACGTGATTATAACGATTATTTTTGGAACTTTTGCGAAATTGCGTTATTGTGGAAATGCCAGGCGTTACACGGCTCGCCAGTTTTCGTAACTATTTTATATTTTTCTTATTTTCTAGTTTTTCGAAATTTCGTTGGACCAATTATTTCCGTTTACGCTATGATAACGATTACAGGTGGAACTTTCGTGAAATCTGCATTGTTGTGGAAATGGCATGTGGTATACGTTTTGACATTTGTCGTCCTTTTTGAATATTTTCTTATTTCTTAGTTTTTTTTTAAATTTTGTCCGACCAATTATCCCCATTTACGTTATTACAAGGATTTTATACGTGCTAACTTTACGCCACCTACTCTGAAAAAAAATCCTATTTGGGGTCAACTTGGACTACAAGAAGCGCCGAAGTGTAGGGCGGTAACCCGTGCTTCTCTAACGTGTGCATCGTGCACACGGTCTTCGTGATTGTTACCTTCGTCAGAAATAAAACCTCCGCTGGCAGAGAGCCATTGAGCCATTATGTGCAGCCGGCCATTGAGACGCGGTTTATCCAAGTGAACGTTCCTCGCGAATAATACGACGCCTAAACCGACGTCTAAACCCATTATTTCACGTAGGCTTCCATAAACTTTTGAACAATGAAGTATTTGCCCCGGAAACAAGCAAAATGTGGCTTTAGAGATAACGATTACAACTCGGAACTAACAGGCTCGTACTCCTAAGGTACTTATTGCACGTCGTCTTGCCTGCCCACGCCAAGCATGAAGTTATCAACGCCGACGTCAGGCACTCAATCACTGCGTTCGCCTATTAATATTCAATCCGGAGGGTTTCGGGCCAGAAAGTTCGTGTGCCAAAAGTGTACGTAAATTCAGAAAGGCCGAAACCGCTTCCTGGGAACTGGGAAGGGGGGTGGGGGTCGTCTGGTTTTTTTTTTTTTTTTTTACTCACGGGCTGTGCCCACCGACTGCTCAAGGGGAAGCGCTTCGTTGGCGTCTCCCTTCTGCTCTGCGCCTTCTGGATTTGAGCTAAGAACCTTTTCTTTTTCTTGAAAGAAAATTGTTGCTGCGGAAAAAAAAAAAAACTGAAAAACAAACAGGTGCCCAAGAAGCCGCAAGGGCGGCAGCATGTTTGCAGCATGGCCAAGCAGCCGGATGTTGACCCCAGCGTCTGCCGGGTGGGAGGCGTCAGTCGCGGCTCGCAGAACAAAAGCGCTCTCCCGGTGCTTCAAAAACGCGGCAAGACGGCGGTGGTGGAACAAAGGACGGCGATACTTTGGGAACATCCACTCCTGTCCCCGAGGGACCCCTCCACCGCCACACAAGTCGTCGTACGCGCCCGAAAACCGAAGATGCCCGCGGCGTTTTCGCCGCCTCGTCACTGGGTGAAGCGGATGAAGATAGCATGGGCCACGTACACAGCTTGCGTCCGTCGTCTTGCACGGGTACAGGACGAGCGGCCAACGTTCTTCACTCGTCAGAGCAGGCCAGCCTTTTCATCTTCCCGCCTTTCGACACTTGTTCGCCGGCGGCGTGGCAGGCTGTGCTCTCGACGAAAGAGCGGCTCACTGGCGGCGGTGGCGGCAACGACCTGCTACAATCGTACGTGCTTCACCGCGCCTGCAGCTGGAGGGATAAGAGCCGTTTTAAGAAAGTGCAACCGTCATCTTCAATCTCCTTTAGCGAATGCGTACTGAATGCGTACTTCGGGTGTTTCGGGTAACGGACCTTTCAGGACAGGGCGGTGCGGTACAAAAACGAATACAGGCGAGCGGTTTAGGCCGCAATAGCCGTGCGTTGCTGGCCTGAAAGTTCAAAGCACGCAGATCGTACCTATTTATTACAAATGTTCTTTCTTGTAATTTTGCGCCATTGTTATTCTGTGCTAAAATGTATAATGGCGTAATAATAACCAGAGTAATCTTTGCTTCCGATAACCTTATTGTTCGTTGTTTCGTTTTATTTATAGCGACCCATTATCACGAGTATTTTATATAACAAACGAAGTGACAGCATGATAATGTTTTTTCACCTGCTTTTCAACGACTTAAAAACACCATTTTTTCTTTTTTTTTTAAATCAGTGACAGTATATATTTTTGGGACTTTCCGGAACTCACGATAACAGCTGCGCAAGTGAGCGCCACCGCAGAGACAAAGGTGTATGCGTTGCTTTATCCAGGAAACGCGATGCACATAACGTTTTATTGACAATGCATTACCAAAGGCACCTGTTGTACCTGGCCGTCCTGGCCTCATCATCGTATGGAGGAACTCCGGTGGTCTTGCGCTTGTGAAATGAACCTTGCAAAGACTGTAATAAGATTCAAATCTCTCTGCAACGTTTTCTGCATCACACGTGCGGATTTCTTTTTACTCATTTGCGTTCTGCCGCAAAGTATACGTGTCATAATTTGGTCGTTTGATTCTTATCTGAGACCAATGTCACGTCCAGCTCTCCACCATGAGTACTTTTCAAGGGGCTTGTCGTTTAGTATAATTTGCGACTTAGTATAATGTTCAGTTAATTAATTAACAAAACTTGGAAGGGCGACAGTTTTATCCTAGCAGATAAACATGGGGCGGTTTGTTTTAAGGAACGGGTTAACAGTGGCGGCTTCATGTTGTTTGCTTTAAAACTGCGGTGGTAGATAAAGCTCCTCGAGGTTGCGTAGTCGTCTAAGCAGTCAAACGCTGTTTCATTTGTTTCGCGATAATTCCACTAAAAGAAGAGTTACAGCCATCTTCTGTGGCCATATTTCCCTCCCGTAGCTGTCCATGTGTTGGCAGCAGACGGGAATTACGAGGCGTTTGCAACCCTACTCTGAGGCTAACTAGTTATGAGAAGCAAATGAAACTAGCTATAGGGTGTATTCACAGAGCCTTGGACCGCGCGGCGGCGCTACCTGCGCGGCGGCGTCGACGCCATATTTGCAGTTGCACTCCGCCGCGCGGGCAGCGCGTTTCCCGACGCGAAACGTTATTTGCGGCGTGGTGCTGGCAAGAACGTTCGTGTGGACGGCGTTTTTCTCTGCGTGATTCGTGTGTTTGAAAATGCCTGGTCGTAACGAGTAGCCAGCATTGTTTCTACAACACGTCTACAACAGCAGACAGTTCACGTCTACAACAGCAGACCCGAAGCAGGCCGAACGACGAAAGCAAGCGCGCCGTTTTTTTTTTTGTTTTTTTTGTCGTTGTTGTTTCGAAGCGAAGGTCAGGGCAGTGCTTGAAGACGGTATGATTTCGCGAGAGGAATGCAACTGTCCGATAGTTTGACAGGCGCGGCCAACGGCGTGCATAACCCGGTCCGTTTTGGCGATTTCGCGCTATCTCGGTGCCATCCCCGTGCGCCGATTTCATTATTTCCTCCGTTGCTTGAAGCGACCGTGGCGCGAGTTGAGAAAATTTCTTCACCCAAGGCTGCGAGGATATTTGATGTGGTGGTGGCGTGTGAGAGAGGAGCTGGTTTTACCGTGCCACCCAGGCGTTGCGCACTTCTTGAGGAGTATGAGAGACGGTGAGGGGCTCTGGCGACAGTGTTCTGTGCTTTGAACGCACGAAGGTCGTCCATTTGAGCTCCTAATGAAGCGGAACAATTACGCACAGGGTCTGGGTGGAAACCATCGCGAGGTAAGTACGTGATAAAATTAGGTATGGTGGCGATGACAAAGATCCCACCGATGATTTTCAAGTCTTTTCCTTTCGGTAAAGACGAAGCCGAAATTATAAGCAGAGCAAGGTTATGGAACACGTACGCTTTGGCTACTTCGAAAGCAGCGCAGAGACAAGTGACAAAGGCTGCTCTAGTTTGTCCCTGCATACGTTAACGTTTTAGTCTCTGCGCTTTTTTTGAACTAGTCAAACTGTGTACCCAGCGTCAAGCTTTAGTGTCTGATCACGTAACACGGTTGGTCATTAGAGAACAGTCGAAGGCGACGAAGAAGAATTGGATCAATTTGGATGCCCGCAATTACCTGGGAAGCGATATTGCATGTACACGTGCGTTCACCTCAACACTCGAAGTATAGCCCATGTTGAGGCTGGGAGGCCAGTATGATTCGTCTCATCCATAAAGTACGCCGGCTACCTTAATTTGTGAACATTTTAAGCATGCGAATGTTTCAAACATGTGATGAGGTGCGAGGTGAAAGCTCCGGCGCCCATCGTCCCGGGGCCCACCTGGATGAAACGGGTTCCAACAGCTTCGATACTGATTAGCCATATTATCGATAACTTCTTTGGGAATTCGTCGAATGAAGACAGACAGCCTTCAAGCACTGCCCGAGCCGTCGCTTTGAAGCAGCGAAATGAAAAAAAAAAAATACACGCCGCGCTTTTTTTATTTTGTCGTGCGGCCTGCTTCGGGTCTCCGGTTGTAGGAGACCAGCGCAGTCCGGATTTTCGAAGCGAGAACAATGCTAGCTACTCGCTAGGACGAGGCATTCGCGAACCCACGAATCACGCAGAAAAAACGCCGTCCACACGAACGTTCTTGCCAGCAGCACGCTGCAAACCACGTTTCGCGTCGGGAAACGCGCTGCCCGCGCGGCGTAGTGCAACCTCAAATATGGGGTGTAGGAAAAAATGGTCCCGAAAAAAATGGTCCCGGAAGAAATGGTCCATTTCTCCGGGACCATTTTTTCCGGGACCATTTTTTCCATTTTTTTCCGTTTCCGCAAATATGGCGTCATCGCCGCCGCGCAGGTACAGTCGCCGCGCGGCCCAAAGTCCTGTGAATACACCGTATAAAGATAGCCTAACTATTGTACCACGATTTTTTTCCCAGTATGTTGACGTTAGATTGAGACCTACAGAGCAGTCGTGAAAAAGTTGGCTTTCTTGCAAAACGTATTTTTCTGACAAATTCTATTGACCGGCCACGCCCCCTTTCTCCCTTGCCTCCTTCTTTCTTCCACCATGTTGCGCCTCCCCCTAACGCCAAAGCACCTTCCCTGGCTGCGCGTAAAAAAAAAAAAAAAAACCAGCATCTAAGGAATAAAGTGCGTGTGCCCTTTGCAGCAAAATTTAAATCCTTCGGTCGGGACAGTCGTTAGAGTTCGGACAGGTAAAGTGAATGGATGAGCGCTCCCCATTGGCCACTGACTGGCCAGCTCCCTCGTCGGGCTGAGTCGGCGGGCCGCGGGGAGCAGAATACCGTATTTGCGCGGTTCTAACACGCCCCCAATCGTAACGCGCGGGTAACTTCGCGCAGAAAAATTCGAAAAAAAAATGTAACACTGACGGTACTGCGCAGACGGAAAAGACATGACACCACGTACCTGGAAGAGGGAGATTTTATTTGGCATGCAGCTCTGGAAGCCAAAAATGAATTGCGCTTCATAAGGTTGCTTATCCAGCTGCTGCTGGAAATAAAGTTATAGCGGGGAACACTGAAGTTGCTTGCGATTTCAAGTGCATGCCTTGATCTTCATAATTCTAAGCGTTAGGGGCTAAGCAGAAGCACAAAAAAAAATGTGCAACAGCTGACCAGGGTATGCGGCATGCCATTGAGGAATCAGTGCGCCGAAATTCAGTCACGTGGTGTTGACTGATTGTTTTTATTGGATTGAGTTCGATTTTGCGGGTACTTCGTGTCCGTTGCGCATGGCAATGCTGCTGGCCGCTTTAAAGCCTATTTCGGTTTTGAGCCCGATTGTAACGCGCACACAAATATTAAGCTACCTTTTAGCAAAAGAGGGTGCGCGTTAGAATCGTGAAAATACGGTAGCCCCTTTTCCGTGAACCCCGCCGCTCCCCTCTCCTCGATTCTTTGGACGGGGTTCATATAAACTCGGACGCGTCGAGGTAAGCTGAACCCGCCACTCAACTCACCCCGCCCCCGTCGCGTCCATGTACACGGGGCTGTGCACACGAATAATCACGTGACCCAACTCTCTCACTCTGACTCCGAAGCTCCAAGGCGTTCAGCAACGCAAATAGATCCCTGACAAAAACAAAACAAATAACAGCAAACTCTGAACGCTGTCCCTCGACCTTCGGGCGGCTCGTCTTAAAGTATTGTCCATACCGCGCACGCTTGTAATTGTGCTCCGCGTCGCCCGCCAAAGATATCTTTCTTTTGTCAACGCGCCGCCCGCCTTCCCTAATCCGTGGAGGCACGCTAAGGAGCAACAGTGCAACAGTTCCCCGCACCTATAGTTCATCTCACAAGCTACATGCAGCACTGTGGAGGCTACATTGTTGTCCCCCTCAGGCCGCCTAACTCACCGCGAAGGAAGCGACAAAAGGCGCCGGGGCCGTGCGGTGCCACTTGCCGAGAGGGGAGAAGGGAGTGTCCTTTCAGGACCCCCTTCACGGCGGATTAGGCGCCCTCAGTGGGCGCACTATTGATAACAATGTAGCCTCCACAGTGCTGCATGTAGCTTATGAGATGAACTATAGACGTCCCCAGCCACCGCGTCGCCAGAGTCAGACATGTATGACGAATTGGTCGTCGCCCAAACTTTGAGCCGTACAGCGTTGTGGACAGAACGTCGGTTGTCCCCATGACCCCTCGAATGACCTCACAGCTCCCGTCCGGTGCGGGCATTTTGAGATGGCGGTAATGACCGTCGTTAAACTGAGCAGAGGCATACCCTCAAAGCTTCTCAAAAACGGACGAGCCCAAAGACCCGCATCTATTGTTGAGACCGACGCGTTTCTCTCGTTCCTCTCCCGGCCTACTCGCCAGAGACACACAAAGGCTTGTGTAGACGGCTCTGGGGAATTTGCTCGCGCCCCTCTCAGTCTGCGTCGGCCAGACCGGCATGGAAACATAATAATGCGAAACATGCTGAACACAACGGTATCAAGCGGCGGCCGGGTGTTTTCAGTAATGAAATGATGAGCCCGCGAACTTAACACCGCGTAATAAATACATACTAGGTACGAATCGTGGGCTTACTACTTCCACGTCAACAACGCACGAATGTTGCTGCCTAAAACGCTCCCCTGAATTTGTTTTTGTACGGAGACTTTTTCGCGAAACTAGCTCTCGATCTAAAAAGACATCTCGGGAAAAACCATGGTGCGAGTGGACGGCTCTCTCATTATGGCGCGTTCATTTAGTTGTCGTAATTATTTAGTTCACAGTGAAGTGGTAAACGTTGAGAAATTCTCTTCTGAGGAGTATGGTTGTAGGAAAAGGCTGTAACCCTCGTTTTGATGGAACGACTCCGCAACAAATAAATGATGTTTCACTGCAAATCGTGGGGAGTTCAATCTCAGGCGGCATAATGGGTAATTACCCGTCACAGTCTTAATACAAATAACATAAAGCCGCTGCCTTTAAGACATTCCATCAGCGTACTCTGTAACCTCCTTATCTAGTTACACTAGGTGTAGCCAGCTAGCTTGTTCTTCAAGGAGGGAGAGAGGGGCCAACGATAGTGGTCATTGTGTCCTCGGGAGCTTTTTGAGTGGCTTTTTGCCGTGCATTAGAGGTTGTGTGTGCTCATAGTTAATGCATCGCTTTTTCTTGGGAAACGGAAAAAATGGTTGGTCTCCACTCTCCACCACAGTGCTTCCAACCAGACGAACTCGCGAACCCATACGAACGGCTCGCGCCCGCGCCGCACATGTTTTATGTGTATTTTGCGCTTGGTTTCGCGGTTCCGCGCGCATTTTGGAGCAGTCGAAATGGAAACAGAGCGCAAGCGTCGTTTGGCCGCTACGGCGTTAGCTTTGTACGTTGATGAAGAAGACTACCCTGCGCCGAAAAGGCCGTGCTGGGTTAAAAAGTGGATGTGTCGAAAAGAGCTGGGACTGCGGAACCAAGTTGTGGCGTGCGGAATCCAGAGCAGAGCGCATCCACACGGCGGGCTGGCTGAGCGGACCGGGAATGGCCGACCGTCTGAACACGCAAGCTGGAAGGTTGAACACAGGCGCCGTTTGGCCGCGACAACATGTTGTAACGCACAAGACTGCACGAAACGTTTCATCCCCACAGTAACAGCCACCCGCGTGCCAGCCGGGTGGGCGCGCTCACGCAGCCGCCGGCGTCGTTCGCACGAAGGCGACACTACGAGCGGCGACGGCGGGGTGATGCGGGCTGCATACGGCTCGTCACCGCTCGCTGGAACCGAACGCTTCCCGTAAATTGAGGTCCACATGCGTGAAACAAAGTGATAATGATGGCTAGCATTGCACTAGTAAGAGTCGTAGGACTCGCTAGTAAAAGCGCGGATGAAGCATGCGTCGCGATAGCCCGCCGCCTATCCCAGCGGGGGTGATTGACAGGCTCCTTCGAGCGCTTCGAAACAGCCGCGCTGCCTGCGCCATTCTCTATTGGCGCAACTGGA
This sequence comes from Haemaphysalis longicornis, assembly GCF_048455015.1. Classification (NCBI taxonomy): domain Eukaryota; kingdom Metazoa; phylum Arthropoda; class Arachnida; order Ixodida; family Ixodidae; genus Haemaphysalis; species Haemaphysalis longicornis. The sequence goes on from NW_027526203.1 coordinate 410,421,788, forward strand.
CCCGGCTCCGCCCACGCGGCGCGGGAGCTGTCAGACCACGCTGATTGATGTCGCGGTCCGCCGTCGAGACCGCGGACCGAAAAGCCTCGGCGAATAGTTGGCCCGCGAAGACCGCGGTCCTGCGCGGTCGAACGGCGGCCCGCGCGTACTGGTGACGTCCTGTCACGTGATGCGCGGACCGCGGTCCAAATAATCGTTTTGGTCCGCCGTGTGGATCGGCCTTTACCGGAATGCTGTCTGTCGCTTACATCGTTTTGAGATAGGTACATGTGGACAACACAGCTGATCATGCGGACGACGAGGAGCCTCCAGAAGGGCCTACAACGGAAGAAACACCAAACATGCAACGTCTGTTTCACAACAAGATAGAAAGTAACGGTGGCGACCAACAACCGATGTGATGCATTGAGCAGCTTGCGAACGCTTTTTTGGAATGCAGATGCGAACGCAAAAAGGTGAGGATCAGTTAGTTCTTTTTTTTTTTTGCAATATTAAAAATTGTTTTCCCTGCGAAATATTTTCCCTTTATTAGGAAAGCACCCATTTGCAGTGGAGCTAAGGAGCACCAGCTGTTATTTCAGTGACCTGGCCATAAATTTTTGGCATTCCACATATCTTAAAATTTTCAGACAATTTTACGACTTTGAGTTAACGGGAGCTGTATATCAAGAGCGTTTTCAGAATACGCATCAGGAAATGTGAAAGTATCGTTGGGTGGAAGATGTCGATAATTTTATGTTGGGTCGTACTGGTTTAAAATTTTCACAAGCGGAATTCCAACGTGCGGCGTTTACTCTCTAAATTAGCTGCCCAAAGGCGTGGATTCAATTTCCTGCCTCGGCGGCCGCTTTTCTGATGGAAAAGGAAAGCCAGAAACGGCCTTACGTTCAAGATTTCGGCGCAGGCTAGAGATTCGCGGGTGGTCAAAATTAATCCTTAACCCTCCACAACGGCGCCCCTTATCGCCTGTGTAGCGTCACCGCGTTAAACATCATAATCAATCAATAAATCAGCTGCCCAGGCGCCAAACGCCGCAGCGAGCAGCGCAAATCTTGCCGCGCGCAGGCTAGGAGCTGGGGCCGGGAAGTGGCGGCTGTTCAGTGGTTGAGGACAGCAGCGCCGCCGCTATAGGCTCCGTGCGCTGGTATGGTGGCGACACAAGCGCCTGAACAACTAGCGCCATCTACGGCCACTGGAGGCATTTATGGGATGTTGTGGTCGTCGCTTGCGCCCTTCCCCGCACGCCCGTGCTACGCTCGGATGACTGATTGCTCAAACCATCGCGCTCGTTTTAACGGTTTTAGAGAGGTGGGAGATATTGGCTCGTTTTCTTTTTTGTCTAAGAAAACCTCAAAACGCGGTCGCCAGCTACACGCCGCAAACGATGTTTACTGCGTCCGGGAGGAGCTAGCGAACGCAACGGACTCGTCTGATGTTTCCAGCAAAGGCGTTGGTCACATAACAGGCGTGACCCTGGGCTGCGACTTTTAGTTAAAGGCGGGTACAGTGAATGGTTATGGGTTCTGTTGTAAACACGCGGCACACGCATCTCTGCACTTTATTACGAGTTCAGTGAATCTAAGCGAGGTAGGCGGGGGAAGCTGCACGCGCAAGGCCGGGTGCCCGACGGCTAGCGTAAACATGCTGATGCAGTTGCTATGTTCGTCAACTAGCTCATAACGGTGAGCACCGGGCAGCTATTGCCACATTTTAGCGCCGGTATCGAAGCCGGTGTTCCAGCTCTGTACGATTCAGCGAAATGTTAGTCGTATGGAGTTGGCCGCGATATCTGCGTCAAAGCAGCGGCCGAGGCCGCACGGGCAGAAGCTCCGCGCGTACATTTAGGAAAGGGTAAGCAGCGATGAGCACCATAATACAGAAGAGGAATAAACGATACAGATTGCTAAAGCATAAGCAACACGTAATGCTAAAATGCCGGGGAGGCATAAGCAGCGACAAAAAAAAGAAAACGACCGACACCGTCACTGCTTCAAAGATGAAACGGAAAACATTCCCCCGCATTTCCCCGAGGGGGAGAATGTGAAAGTGCGAATGCACGGTTGTCGGCCCGCTTGCGGCGCTTGCGCTCGGCCCCCGCAGCCCACCGCCTCGCCGCCTTCTCTTCCATCTCTTCCATCGGGTTTGTAGTATCACGTGTACACCACGCAGTTATCAAGCCGCTATAACGCCGCTGAGTCGCCAACGCACACCGCTGACGACGTAGTTTGAATGCGTTAAAGATATAAGGCGCGTTACTGACACCGATATCAGCGTCGAGTCCGTGGCTTATTCGGTAGAGCGTCGGGCTGCGGCCCGCAAAGTCCTCGGATCGAAACCTGGCGCCGGATGCTGTTTCTTAATAGAGGAGCACTGCGGACGCCGCCGCCGCCGGCGGTGGATGGTTTGGGGTCGCTTATAAAGTGCATTCGCACTTAAAAATGGTTCCGGAAAAAATGGTCCCAGTGACCATCTAGGAAAAAATGGTCCCATGCTCCAGTCGACGTGTTTCCCTTCAAGTTAGTCAGATCTGAACTTTTTTGCGGCTTTGCTTTTGTGCGTTTGCGTTTTAGCTAAAGGGTTGAGAAAGAGATGGAATGCTTTAATATTCCTACAAGGGGCAGAAATTAACTCCTGTGGAGGCTAAAATCTGGATGGATGGGTGGGCGATGTATGTACAGATGGATGGATGCATGGATGGATGGTAGGGCTGAGTACCGATTAAAGATTTAGTGCAAGTAATTGGATTAAAACCGCCCAAACAACTGAGAGGCCTCGAACAGCCGGTTTAGAAGCTTAGTCGGACACAGCTATCGCCGTGTCTGGAAGGTCATTAAAACTCTACGCTGCGAGGTTTCATCAGAATCGGTGTAAATTGACATGGGGATTTACGCGCTGATGCTTCGCCTTGGTTTAGCCTTCGTTTCTGCGCAGTGCGGCCCAAATCCAACTCTCGAACGTAAAGTCATACCGAAATTAAAATATTAAAGCTAAAGCTTTAAGTTAATGTTTGGGACATCCCGTGCACCGAAATGATCGCACCGAGACATCATGCAGCGAAACGTCCGCGTGCTGAAAAGTCCGTGCACCGAAATGTGCGTGCACGTAAATAACCGTGCACCGACATGTCCGTGCACCGAAATGTCCGGCCACCGAAATATAAATTTAAATACAATTAAAATATACAATCTGTAACTTCAAAGCATGAATAAACAAAGGAAAAAAGCATTGAAGAGAAACAAATAGCAACAAAGAATGTAAGGAAAAGTTAAGGAAAAAAAAACATGTAAAAAATTGCAGGGGGTGCTTACAACTCTCTTACGTGAAGACGAAATTTTCTGTTGATATGCCTTGAAATCTCATACGAACTTAACGGTCGCCCCCGTCCACTCCTGATTAGCCCCCTGGGCAGCCCCCTCTGACGCTCCTTCCTTTCACTACACATCACCGGGATCCTGTTTTTCGCGTCGGTACCTTCACCTGTCGAGGTTGTGTGGAAGCGGCTTACCCTCCTCACAACGTGCGGGTTCAAAACAGAGATGTGCTGAGATTTATGCATGCTATATGTGGTTGAGACATCATCAATGCGAAACATCTGTGGATTAAGCTAGCAAGTTAGAAAATAAATATGGGAGAGGCCATGAAAACAACCCAACCTGAATTTCGGTAAAACAAGCGTTCTTGGTGCGATTAACGGGATTTACTCGAACAGGACTACTTTTCCTGCCTTGGCTTCGGGACCAATTTTTCCGGAACCATTTTTTCCTACCTTGGATTTGGGATCATCTTTTCCGGGACCATTTTTTCCGGGAATATTTTTTCCGGGACCATTCCCCCCCCCCCCCCCCCCCTACGAGGTTGATAGCAGGTGTGCACAGAAACAAGATCCTAGAGTATGAACCACATTCACACAAAACAGCAAAACGAACGCTTATGGCCAGAAGTCGATCGGCGTTGTTTACATTGCTCGTCGCACTGCGCGGGTTCTTCGCTGTCGCCTTTCCGCTTCATTTCAAGGGAACCGGGATAAACTCTTTTTTCGTCAGCCTGCTCGCGACCTTTTTAAAATGCTGCGGGAGCTGTAGACCCAGCAATACATACAGGAATACACACTACAAGCTCGACTTTTTCACAACCACTGCGGAATCTCCGCCCGGTACAGCCGCTCCTTTGGCCTGACCAACATCCGATTTCTGACGGCGCCGCTGCTCGGCGGCGCTGCGGTCGCGCTCGAAACACCAGCGCACGGAGCGTATACCGGTTTATTTTCTGCGCGAAAGTCGACCCGGTGGAGCAATGGGAGAGGCCGCCGCTCGGGCCACTCTAAAACTTCTAGTACACTCTAGTGTGACAGGGGTATTATGGCGAATTCCATTGGGAGAGCAGGGGCACTCAAAAGCACTCTGAAAGTGCTCTCTCCTCAGCAGGCGTGTTCCAGTGGTCGAACAGGAGTAGGAGCACTGTCATCCAATGGTAGAGCGAGGTCACTTTCGCTGCTCCGAGAGCAGTCGGGAGCAGTCTGATCTGCTCCCGCTTGAAAAGCGGAGTAAGCACAGTACGAAGGAAGTCGCATGACCTTTAACGTCATATCCTCCCCTTTTTATGTTTCTGTTTTTTGTTTTCTTCGCGGCTCAGCGAGCGCGGGCCGGAGAGCGCGGCGGTATCCATCGTGCATTTGCAACTTTGCGGAATGGGCAGCGAGCCCTACGAGCATGCGAGTGCTTCCTACCGCCACACGTGCTTTGCCCGGCTTTGCTCACACATGCTTTTCCGCAGAGATTGCTTACGTGGAGCGAACTTTCACGACGAAGTTCGTGCGGCGGGAAATCTCCCACGGCAGGACGCCGTATGTTCTTCGGGCTGAGCCACATGGAGCGACGACACGGCGCGCGCCGCCGCGTCGCCGCTGGGTTGCTGTCAGTCACCTCCATGCCCAGAATCAACGGTGCCGTTCAGTAAACATGAAGGAGCTTCCCACTTCGGTTGTACGTCATTTAACGATTCTGCGTGTGGAAGCGCGTTTCTTCCACTGAAATATTCGTTCTCAGTTCTCAAAAACGTTAGAGACAGAAGGAAAAAGAAAAACGAACGGCCCCGGGGAGATTCGAACCAGCGACTCCAAGAACAAGCCGGCATTTTAACCTCTACTCCACCCCGAGAGATGGAGCGTATGTTCAAAATACTTGTTTTTGTCGTATTTGAGATGCCCTCGTAATGATACCGCCTGTTCCTCACTCGCCGATCTTGCAGACGGGCCTCATATTGCTACTACTGCAAGTAATGTAGCCAGATCGCCCTTATTTAACCTGATAAATGCTAACGTGCATGCCCATTTCGGCAGGCCACGACAGTCGGGTCGGAACCGTGCTTTCCCTGGCCGTTTTTTCCTGTCCCACCTGCTCTCCGGGTGCGTGCCGCATTCCAATGGCAGGTGCAGTGGTCCTGCTCCCGCGTGCTCCCGCGTGCTCTCTCCCCTACTCCTCACTGCACGACGCCACTGCTCCTGTTCTCTCAATGGAATTCCTCTCTGTCCTTCCGCCCCCCCCCCCCCCCCCCCCGCTTGCCAAACCACCGTGAAAAATGAATAAAAAGGAAACGAGCTAGTTTCAGGGAGTGTGTATTCCCTTTTCCATTATTGTCTCTTCAACCTCGTCTTTGTTGCATTCCGTGTAGGTTCCACTTAAAAACTAAACAACGACCGCACTAACAGTGTCGTCGCTAAAGGGGTGGGGGTTGGGGTCTGGGCACCGAGTACCAGCCCCCTTGGTAGAGAGGGGAGGTGTCACTTCTGCTCCAGCAATCTGTAATCTGGACCTCGAAAACGTGAAGACAACTGTCCCAGATCTCGCCAAACCAGCCTATTCAAATTGTAGCCGCTTTAATGGAAAGCGAGGAATGTCCGGGGATTTCATGATATTCCCTACTTGAAGAGTTGCGACTGATGTGGCGACCGAAGGTTAAGAAGGAGCGATTCCTGGAGGCGGGGCGCCGTCGGTATGACCGCGACGCGCGGAAGGGTGTAGCAAGCAAGCTTGTGCCTCGGGGTAGGGGGGGGAGAGGGGCTAACGAAACCGGTCACTGTGTCCTCAAGGACCTTTTGGGTGGCTCTTTGTTGCGCATTAGACAGGTTTTGCGAGCTCATGGTGAATGTGTTGCTTTTCCTTGCATCAATGCGGTGACGTTTTTGTTGTATAAAAGCCTGCGTGCCTTCTTTGTGCCGGCCTGTTCTAGGGGCGCTAGGAGCACCCGTGGGAACGCTTTCCGCTTTTCATCGTTTGTCTGGGAAAGCCGGGATGCGCGTGTAGCAGATAAATATAATCTCATAATCCCAACCAGGGAAAGGTTGTCAACGTCCTTTCGCGGCAAGCCGCGCCTTTGGTTCAAGCGGCGCCTCGGTACCTTGTGACGCCGGCGGAAGGTCTGTCTAGTTGCCGGGGGTAGTTACCGCATTAGAGCGTGCAACGCACGTATGCGTCCTGGTCCGCGGGGTTACCCTCGATGCGGCGTCATCCCTGGGGCCAGAGATGAATAGGGAAAGGCGCGCCGCGGCGCCTGTAGAAGTTGTACCGTCCGAGGTACTCAGTGAGGTTCAAGCACGTTACGGGTCTACAGTGTCAACATCTCCTTTTGTAATGCGCACGCCTGGTCGAAAAAGTCGGGAATTTCGTCGGCGCGGAGCATATTGCATTGGCGGGAAAAGCGAATTAACACGAGTGTAATTAATTATTAAGAATGCAATGCAACGTATTACCAGAGTCCTTCAATGAAGGACTCTGGTATTACCAACTCGCCCAAGCTTCCCCTCTTCCTGAGCATAGGAACAATACACTAGAAGGCCTACCGACTGTCGATGGCCAGCGCTCAGAGTTTCTATCAGTCGGTTGGTTTTTATTAGTGATGTACTTGTCCTTTGGTGAATATCTTGGCTGTGGCTAGCGTTCCGTCCAGACGGAACGATATAGAAGTGCTAAAGTTCCGTCCAGACGGAACGGAGCGCTGCGGGTTATCCTTCCGTCCAAACGGACCCGGCGTGAAAATTTATACAGTTCCGTCCAGATGGAAGCAAAACCGGCTGATTAGGCGCCATGTTCAGTCTTCAGATTTGGTTGCAAGAGGTTGCAAGAGGTTGCGCCTCGGATAATTGCACTGTTGTACCGGGTTCGATTCCCCACAGAGATGCTCTATTTTATTATTATTTTTTTTGCGTGGTTGTGCTAGTGTTTTGTAACAGATAACTTCGCGCCCACTTTAGAGTTGACGCGTTGAGAGCAGTAGGCCTTGATTTTGCACTCAACCGACCGCTCCGCTACCCCTCACTAGAGCCAAGGCCGACGTATCCATCGCCAGAGTTCCGATCATCTGTAGTTCGTAATGGAGATCACTAATTAAAGGTTATTCTGGCTAGTCAATGAGCGGAAGCGGTTCGTTCGGCTGGGTAAATATCAAGAAAGACTGCTCTCGCTGCTTGTTGTGAAGCGGACGTGCGTGGTCGAGGTAGCGGCTTGGAGTTCCGTTTGACGGAGTTAGAGTTAGTTTGTTGAAGTTAGTACCTGGCGGAAGTAACCGTAGTTAAGTTTAACCGTGGTAACTAAACTTTAACCGCGGTTATCGCAAACTGCGGTTTTGGCTGTTACATGCGAAATTTTAAGTGTGGTGACCGTGGTCACTTGGTTGTGAGCGTAACAAAAATAAATTAACACACTTTTAACTTCACGACAAAAAACAAAAGAGAAGCAGTGTAGACAAAAGGGAATATCGTTAAAACAGTCGCTTCAGACCCAAACGCAACGCACTTGCGCGCGGCGAGATTTAGGTGAGGGGCTTCCACAACAGCTCGCAACCGGCTTGGTTTTCTCGCGTCTGCTCGGTGTTGGGAACTTTAGGCTTAGCGTCGCGGTGGATATTTGACCGCTGCTATCTCTACAACTGCGAATTGCAATCCATAGCACAATTTTTCACCACACTAACATTCACTTTCTCGCATGTGGAAGTTCTTTTCCGCGATCAGATTGATTTCGAAGAGCGGCGATAAGCTGTTGCTGCCGTGGTCTGGGCCGGTTCGAGCAGCTTGCAGTACCGTGCGGGCAGGCGCGCCGGCGTGTTCGCAGGCACAGCCGACGTACGCGCCGATCGTTTCCGAGTGCTGAAAACTCACCGTGATTGCCTGCTTTGGCTAACGACGCGCGGAATTTACAAATTTAGCACGGCTTTTGTCGTAGTTGATCGGGTGGATCGGGAAACGAGCCGCTGCTGACGGGCAGTCGCGCTGACTGCGAGAGCGACGCAAAGAACGCAAGCGCCCCTTGGGGGCAGCGGGGCGCCCGCTATTTGAGAACCTTCGTCTCCTCCGAACGCCAGGTGAGTGAGTGAGTGAGTGAGTGAGTGAGTGAGTGAGTGAGTGAGTGAGTGAGTGAGTGAGTGAGTGAGTGAGTAAACAACTCTTTATTTGCCCAGATTTGTCGCTTAACCGTCGGTCAGGATTCCTTGGTCCCTGGCGGCGGTCGTGGCCATCTGGACGAGCCGGGTCTGGACACCCGGGTCGGAGCTGAGTAGCGCGGTCTCCCACTGCTCCTTCGAACTTATGTTGAGTGCAGGCTGTCCTGCCCAACGTTAACGTTGGTCCTGCCTTACTGCTTTGCGGGTCATTTCTCCGGAGAGGGCAAGACCATACCATGTGATGTAGGTCAGCCCTGTCACCGCACGCCTTGCATTTATCTGAGTAGAGCCCTGGGTAACATCGGCTGTAAGCCACTGGATTGGGGAAACAATCTGTCTGCAGCCGTCGCCACGCTACTGATTGCCATTTGCTCAGTGTCTTGTCTGGAACTGGGTATAGTGGTGATTTTTTTTTCCGCCTCCGCTGATGCGCCGCCACTTGCGTCCAAACTGACTTGTGTGATTTTGAGCACTGCGGCTGCGGGAACTGCGGTTAGCGTGACCGAACTGAGGTGGCCAAGCTCAGTGTGCATTAACCACGGTTAGCAGGGTAACCGCAGTTTCGTCTGTCGTGTAACGCAGCAAACTGCGGTTTTGTCTAACCGCGGTTCGCTTAACCGTGGTAATCTGTGCCCGTGTAAACCACTTCCACTCATTGACTAGCCAGAATAACCGTTAATTAGTGATCACCATTGCGAACTACAGATGATCGGAACTCTGGTGATGGATACATCGGCCTTAGCTCTAGTGAGCGGTAGCGGAGCGGCCGGTTGAGTGCAAAATCAAGGCCGACTGCTCTCACCGCGTCAGTTGTAAAGTGGGCACGAAATTAGCTGTTACAAAACGCTGGCACAACCACGCAAAAAAAGTGTTCCGGTGGGAATCGAATCCGGTACAACAGCGCCATTATGCGAGGCGCAACCTTTACACCAAATCTGAAGAGTGAGCATGGCGTCTAATCAGTCGGTTTTGCTTTCGTCTGGACGGAACTGTACAAATTTCACGCCGGCTTCGTCTGGACGGAATTCTCTCAGTTGTATTCCGTCTGGACAGAACGATAATCCGCAGCGCTCCGTTCCGTCTGGACGGAACGCTAGCCACAGCCATAAATCTTTGGTTGATGTGGCCAAATAACGGCCCACTGTGTGTTAGTTGGTAGTTCTTCCTCACACTCTTTCTGGACATGGCCCTGAAGGCATGGTTTTAATGCAATAAAACTGAAGTGTTTGGTGTTTGGGGGGGTGGATCTAAAGAATCAAGAGACGAGGGTCAGTCGACGGAACAAGAGCAAACGAGGGGAGATGCCAGGAGACCCTCGCGACCGAAATACGTTTAGCTTAGTGCATTCAAGTATTTTTCTGTTTTCATGTAAATTGTGTACATTAATTAATTAGTATGTCTTGGATTGTAACCAAATGTGGTCGTCCTAGATTGAAAAAAGTTAACGCCAGGACAACAAAGCCATTTCGCACCTCATCGAGGTATTCGAGTCCTTCAGTGTCCTTCAACGTTTTTTGGCCTGCCATCGTAGCGGCAGGCCAAAAGCAGTTTCTACAATATGACCAATGGCGTCACATCGACTTATTACTTGAAACTGCGAAAACAACCTGCCAACGTCGCCGGATTCCGTGGGAGTCTGCCTTCTATAGCGTTACGGCGGAGTTTCGTAACCGGAAAGGGATCCGGACAGTTTGTCGAACGCCGTTTTATCGAAGACGTTTTATCGAAAGCGTTTTTCCCGGCATTTTCCTGTAACAAAACTTGCAGTAATTTTTTTTAGTTTCCTCCTCGCTGTGTAATTTGCAAATCTTTCCACAGCGAGCCTATTTAACAGAATTTTTATTCTTTATAGATGTCTTTTATTTCCTTCATGCATTTTGTTTTTGTGGTGCGCGAAACTTGTCTCCACAAACTTTGTTCTGTTCATTGCGCTGGTGGTACTGCCATAACGAATCCCTTTGTATCTCTATTTTACCATCTGATCCGAAGCATATCACAGAATTGTGGCGCATGGACTAGAATGCCTCGATATTCTTCGTACTTTTTGGTATACACCGAATGGTATAACCACCAGAAATGCATTGAAGTACTTTGATAAGGTGCGTATTTTTGATCTCGTATGTTCACTTTTGCACATTTTTTTCTATCTTTCGGTAATCACGTTCGACCAATTATCCCTATTTACGCTATTACAATTGATTGATTGATTGATTGATTGATTGATTGATTGATTGATTGATTGATTGATTGATTGATTGATTGATTGATTGATTGATTGATTGATTGATTGATCGAATAGAGTTTAACGCGCCCACGCAACGTAGCTCACCCTTCTGAAGATGGAAGGTGTAATGATGAAAGCGATAGACCCTGTCCGGACGATGACCCCCTTCCCTTCTCGAGGCTTTGTTGTGTCCCCCACCGTCGGCGGGAGCGAGGTGTGGCCTCTGCCGACGCCAGCAAGTCGCAACCCTTTGTATGGGACTAGCCGGCGGCTTTTTACACAGCGTCGGGGAAGGCTTTCCTGTCCTCCTCCTGACCTTCGGGGACGGACACAGGCAACGTTGGACAGAGAGTGAGCGGAGGGCGCTGCGGTGGGAAGGCGGCTTCGCCAAGGAGGTTGGGCTTCGCTACGACCGCTCGCGCATCCTTCAACAAGTTCATTCGGAGCTGTGACCAAGACCGCTCGCATCAAGACTTGATGTTGATTGTATACTTGAGGGAGCCTACATGCGCCGCGCAAACGACGAAGGCGCGGCGCATGTAGGCTCCCTCGTAGTGGAGGGCTCCGGATTAATTCCGACCACTTGGGGATCTTTAACGTGCGCCGAAATCTCGTACACAGCGGCGTTTTTGCTTTTCGCCTCCATCAGAAAAGCGGCCGCCGCGGCCTGGAATCGCACCCGCGACCTCGTGCTCAGCAGCGCAACGCCTTAGGCACTGAGCCGCTGCGGCGGGTTGCCAGATCAAATAAGAAAATGCATTGAAAACAATGGCGGTTTCTGGGCGCCTGGGCATTTCTGATTATTTTTTTATCCACACCCTCGCGTTTCCCATCCCGTTGTCGCCCACGTTATCTTTTTCGCTTCCGCGCGTTTCGCAAAAAAAAAAAAAAAAAAAAAAAAAAAAACAGTGTCTTGGCACCCCAAATAGGTTGCCTTGGCTAGCCGAAGCTGCCGCGCGTAATTAGCGACACAGAGGGCAGCGGTGGCCCGAATCAAGGGCGAGTGGTTTAGGTTTGCTTCCGCGCCGGCATGGGCAATTCACGCTCGTTCCCCACTTCTCGTGCGTCGAGAGGACCGAAGGATCCCGCAGCCCCTTCAGTCCAGAATTTGGATCCAGAATAAAAAAAAAATTATGAGTTTTAAGGAGCTTTCGGTGCATGAACATATAAGATTGTTTTTTATTTTGTTTTTATTTCAATTTGTTTTTGGACAGGATTTCCGGGATCTATTTTTTTAAAGACGGCATCTGTGCTCTTGTGATTATTTACGCCTACTCATGAATCCGCATACTTTTCCAGCGATTTCTCCTGTGAATACTTGTTGAGGATAGCTCCTCGATCCTCTTTCAATTGCTTGTTTTTCTCATAAATGTTATTAGAATTGATTATTCTATTACTTAAAGACATAATGTTAAACTTTTTTCTGAGTAGTGAAGTCCTTTTTCACAAAAGTATGGAATGTGAGCTTCGGAGATACCGATGAGCCGCGATCCAACGTCGTCCATATTCAAGGACGCTGCTTTCACGTGCACGATTGTTGCGGAAAATATTTCTTACGCACTGAGCGCTCTTCCGTGCTGTTAAACAAAGTGAACACCTAACTTATAAATGAGATGGTTTAACACTGCACTTAGAAAAAAAAATGATCTGTCGGAATAGTAGCAATAAAGTGTTACAAAACTCAATGTTTTGTAACTCAACGTAATAAACAAAACTCAATGTTTTGTTTATTACAAAACCCAGAGTCTCTTAAAAACCCGTCTGCACCAACTGCCGTTTCCACGGCGGCACTCAAATTAGGACTGATTAACTGTAGTGGGTGCAATTATTCCTCGTACCAAACAACACACGTGGAAGAGAAGGCATAGCGTAGCGCACGCTGCCCGCTACGCTAAAACACTCCATTCGCGGAGAGACTGCGTTCAATTAAGCCTAGAAATTTGGTCATGTTAGGTACACGGCATTATGCGCTGGAAGAAATGAAGCGTTGGATGTGGCGGCGCATTCGATGTACTGGCCGAAACTGGATGTAATGACACAGCTTTGGACGAATTTGCTCGCTGGATGTAATGGCACGTTGGGTGCATGTAATGACACGCTGGACAATGGCGCGTTGGATGTAATGGCACGTTGAATGCAGTGGCCAAAATTGGATGTTTCTGCTCGTTGGATATAATGGCACGATGGACGTGCTGCCATGTTGGATGTAATGGAACGAAATTGGATGTTTCTGCTCGTTGGATATAATGGCACGATGGACGTGCTGGCATGTTGGATGTAATGGCACGAAATTGGATATTTCTGCTCGTTGGATGTGATGGCACGATGGATGTGTTGGCCCTAAACACTTAGCCACTGAGCCACCGCGGCGGGTTATTACAACAAGTGCATGTGCTGCTTTGCCAATTATGTATTATTGCGCTAATGCAGGGCGTTCTGTGGTACTCGGCAAAGAATCCTACGCATTACTACCGAAGTTTCCGCTCTTCTGTAATGTCATACAGCCAAGCCGGAACCATTAAACACAATCAGAAAGCAACTGACAGTGTAATTAAAAAAAAAACTGTGCATGAACTATGCACACAAAAATAGGACAGTAAACCACATACACAACGAAGTAAAAATCCCGAAGTGTAAGGGAAAAGTGGATAACCATAATAACATGATTTTCATGATTGTCAACCGAAAAGAGAGCACACAGAAAAAGAACAGACAAAGCAATGCACACTGGCAGTTGAAATAACGTAACAGAATGAAAACACACTATTGTATGTTTGATTGCGCGCAATCATTTATATGTTTTTTTTTTTTTTAGTTTCTTAACTGAAGCTACTGTGAAATATCTCCGAAATGTATCTCCGAAAAAGAGACATAGGAGGCGCGTGTTCTTTTACCATAACCTGTGTAAACTTAAACTCTGATAAAACGTTCTATATGATGGACGCCTCGAGATTTTTGTTCTCCATTTTGTATTCATCCAAGAAAAGTGTTTTGTGAGCAATGTAGCCACCATAAGGTTTCGTACTGTCATCATAGAGAGACTACTCTCAAGTGGTTGAGACGTAATGAATGGGAAACATCTATCGATTAAGCTAGCGTAACGGGAAATTAGAAAATAAATGTGGGAGAGGCAATGAAAGCAACAAAACATGGATTTTTGTAAAACAAACGTTCATGGTTTGATTAACCGGCTTTACTCGAACAGGGGTGCTATTCCAGAAGGCCGGAGATAGAGCGGAACTCGGGAGACACGAGCTCTAGCGACGCCCACGTAACATCGTTTCTGGGAAATTTGTTTTCGCAGGGTAAAGTAATCTTTGATTTCAGCCTGGTTCGTGAATTTGAATCACTTCATTAATAAAAAAGACGCGGCTTGAAAATAAACATAAACAAACAAAACTCCGCAATAAAAAGATATCCTATGAAAGTCACGACAGGATCAGTTATTTGAACTGTGCCATTTTATTCCTATAGCTTGGCGGCTTCGGGACGATTTTTTCCGTGGATCTTTCTTTCAGATTTTATTTCTTGTTGAACCATTCTTTCCGTATTTTTTTCTACGTAGGCAGTTATACACACACAAAAAGCTGCCGCGGAAACAACTTGTGTTCCATTACGGGACACTCTTTAAATTTTTGGCGGGCCTAACAAACATGGCCGTACTCTCAAATGAATTCTTATTTCTGCTGCTTTTCCACAACATTGCATAAAACATACAATACGTGCGTTGTGAATGCCTTAACATTATGCTGTAGTTTCATTGATATGCATCCGAACTCCGAGCAATGAAGGTAAAAACTTAACAACCTTCCGCTATTTTTATCACTCGCCTAAATAAGTAATCGCTACGGATATCGATGACATTCTTACATGGAGCCGAAAATAAACGGTAGACCATATTATTCGGAACCATGTCGTCCGGGAGTGAGCCTGCGGGATCCTATCCTACAACCTTTTTTTATATTCCTGGTCAAACCGCCAATTGGACATACTGCAATAAAATCAGACTTTTTGGTCATCCGGTTTGTTTTGTTTAACCACAAATCAAAGCAATGCACGCACAGCAACATTGTGATCCCAAAATGGGGAAATAGCCGCCCTGATGCAGCTTGACTAACGACTAAAAAAAAAAAAAGACTGAAGGTAAACAATGCAAGGATTTCTTCGCATATGTAGCGTGTCTTTCAGGGTATCGAAACAGAACAAAAACCGAAGGTGAAAAATAAACGCCGATATTTTTCTAGCGGATAGGAATACGCAAACAAAACTTTATTATTTTGTTTCAGAGGGAAGCCAAGAAAATGTTTCGGTTTTCGGTTCAAGTGGAAAGTTCAGGCGATTCGGCATTTGTTCCATGCAGCGAGGTGGGCGGTTGCCGCCGGTTTTCATGCGTAGTGCAGTAAACAGGTCCACGTTGTCGTGTCTCGTCTAACAAACACGAAAGAAATCAACACAAATCAGAGTAAGCACCCTCCAAATGCCTTTTGTGTCCCCGGGGTGCCTTCGGGACTCCGCCAAGGACGAGGTAGGGTGCCTTTATTCGGGGAAATAATCCGTTAATTTACCAGCGGGGCACACGCTACGCACATAGTTGTTCTTCTCGAAACCGTTCTTAAAGGTCAAGGTGAAAAGCGCGGACAACTGGGCTTGTGAGGTAAGTTGTAGGGGGGAAAAAGAAAAGAAAAATGTGCGCCCTCCGATCATTAAAACTGTCAATATTCGGGCTGTCATCTGTTATTTTTATGTTTGTGTCTTTTAAACCTTTTTTTTAAAGCACATCTGCACTGTTTATTGGATGGGTAGGAATAAACCTTGTTATTTTTGCATTTTTTTACGTATTTCTGACATTGACGAAAGAGTATAGGAACGCTGATACAAAAAAAAAAAAAAAAAGGATGCTGTTCGTGGTTTTCAGCGCTTAGGGTAGACCGTGATTCCGTTGCAGAAGTGTACAACTCCTTCCAATAGGGTGCAACAGAACAAGATCACGCCCGAAAATTTGTCATGTATGACAGCGCAAGCTTCGACAGAACCAGCTATTTGAACCGGATTATTTTTTTCCTAACTCGTCTTCGGGACCAACGTCTTCGGGACCATTTTTACCTACACCCCGCACCAGTGGAGTACGCAGGATTTCATTTCGGGTGAAAGTGGGAGGAAGTAAAAATGGAAAAAGAAGCATGAAAGGAGGAAAAAAACTAGAAAAGAACAATACACGAAAAAAAAAATGCCAGAGCAAGGCAGATTAAACAGATTTTACAGATTAAAATTTTACAGATTAAGGCAGATTTTACAGATTAAAAATACAGACTTGGAGATGGAGATGACGTTGTGCTCCACATGATTTTCCCGCTGTTTTGCTCATTTTCCCCCACAGCAATCGCAAAATGGCTGATCTTCGTGGTAAGAACTTACGTACCAACCGCATGTGGTTGGTGCGTAACTTATCCACACAAAAAATGGCCGGGTATCTGCTCCTTTCGTTGCAAATATTGACGAAAGATGGTAGTCGGCGCCCCTGCCAAGTAAATGCCTCCCTTCTCTTTCCTGCTCGCCTCTCCTTCTGTACATCTCACTTCTTGTTCCTCCCAAGATAACAAGCTAGAGGTTTCCTCAAGTGAATTTAAATTTAGCGCGTTCCACTGCTCCAAGTCGAGTGTCTTGATGCCAGCGCTGCCGTACGGCGGAGACGCGCGTGAATTGAGGCACCCTACTACAATGTTTATAGAACCACGTTGCCCTATACTCCACGGGCGCTACAAGCGGAACGTGAATCTTGGCTAGTGGAACCTTTCGTTGCTGTTGCCGTTTGATTTCTTAAATGCCGCCAGGAGCGATAGTTGCGCGCGCAACAGCAGGCGGCGGTTTTCTGCCGTTGATGTAGTATTTCTTTTGCTATCGCAAAAATCAACCAGCCATGGATTTTTTAATGAAGGCACACTGCAAATAACTTTGGCCTGCAGGCTGAATCAAGTCACAGACAGACAGACAGACAGACAGACAGACAGACAGACAGACAGACAGACAGACAGACAGACAGACAGACAGACAGACAGACCAAAATTTCTGCGTTTAAGTAGCCCAAGAAAGACTATCGTCTTCAATAATTATTGGTAGTCATTGTTTGTTGACAGAGTCATTTTTGCCTATAGTCGCGGCTGTTTCTCTTTCCCAGCACGCCTGCTCCGCCCTTTCTCACAGCGCTCCTGTGACCCTCCTCCAGCACTTCTGTTTCTCTTTCTGGCACGTGGTCTCCGGCTCGCACCCCTGGCTCTGACTTTCTGTGCTATTCTGTGTACCTCACAAATATTCTTTGTACCACACGCGTTCCATAAAACATCCAGATCTAAGAGTTTCGCCTTAAAATCTGTTGTCATGCCAGATGTGTCGAAGTATCGGAAGATAAGATGGCGATGTCATCATGTGTCTAGCACAGCCAGTTCTTCCATTTCAAACACCGAAGAATAGAATCCATCATTGGTTAAAATGTGGCCTAGCTAAGGCCGAATGGCATAACAATAAATTCGTGGAGACCATTTCGAGTGAGAAAAACTGTTTCTGCCCCCGGGGCTACAGTAAATGGTAACGCTGCCAGCACCATTGACGTTTCATAAAAACGACATGTCGGCAGTGCCGGGTACCGGGCATACGACCTGAGTGGGCACGCGCCTCACACAAGACACAATCAGCGCTATCGCAGGCAAGAGTCAGAAATCCACGGCAGCCGCATCGCGAACGCTGGAAACAAAGAAGAAGAAGCGGCTCTCTCTTGTGGATCGTGCTCACCGCGGCTCACCGCCGTGTATCGTGACCTCTGCGCTCTAGGGCTCATCGTCTAATCTGGGGCCTCCCCTCGGCTTGCTGACGACACACCAAAGGACCGGGCACTCTTCGAGCGAGCACAGAAGCTGCTCGGCGTGGTCATCACTATCGGCCAAGCCATCATCTACGCCATGACTGGCATGTACAGCGACCCAGCGGACACCGGTGCCGGTGTCTGCTTCGTCATCATCATTCAACTCTTCGTGGCTGGCCTCATTGTGTTTCTGCTTGACGAACTCCCCCAAAAGGATTACAGCTTGGGCTCACAGATTTCCCGCTTCATCGCCACCAACATCTGCGAGACCATCGTGTGGAAGGCGTTCAGTCCAACCTCGGTCAACACCGGCCTCAGCACGGAGGTTGAGCGGGCCATCATTGCGCTGTTCCACCTGCTGGACACTCGGGCGGACAAGGTGCGTGTCCTGCGAGATGCCTTCTACACGACCAACCCCCAAACCTCATGAACAGCCGTTCATAGGAATACTTGTAGCTGGGGTGTTTTTTTCGGAAATATATGGTCCTCGGGAGTTGCAATCAGCTTGAAAACAATGATGCCAAATACAATGAAAACCTGACGTAGCTTCTGCTTGTTTCTTTTTCTCCTTGTGGGCCCGTAGAGCGTGGGACGTAGTGGTGCCTCTCTTCTAGTGTTCGGCGTTATCGAACTATGTTGTTGCAGCTGTCGTTGCAAGGATTGCCAAGGGGCTTCACCAAGATATTCTTATAGGAATATCTGACCTTTCGGGACACGGGCGTTTCGGGACACGGACCTTACAGTACACGGGCCTTTCGGTACAGGTCGGTTCGGTACAGGGCGGTTCGGTACAGGGCGGTTCGGTACAAAAACGAATTCAGGCTAGCGCTTTAGGCCGTGACATGCGTGCGTTGACTTATAAAACAGCGCTAGAAACAGGACTACAGAAAGGGCACACAGACAGGGCGCATGCGTGCGTTGTTGACGTGGAAGTTGTAAGGGCTGTAGGACTATTCGTTGAACGGAAAATCGTAGTAGAGCAAACCGTAGTAGGGTAATTCGTCGCATGAGGCAATGGGCGATTCGTCGAGCTGACGATTCGTCGCATCGACGAATGTGTTTAAAAAACTGAACTGGTCTAGTTGGTACTGATTAATTCTTCCACTGCGCGAAACAGCCGGCTGAGGCAAATACACAACACGAACACAGTACAGACTAACAACAAAGTTTTATTGACGAAGCAAGAAATCTATAATAAAATGCCAATCCTTCGCGCCTGACCAGAATGAGCACATAGTACATTTAAGAAAACCTGAAAAATTATGCAAACGACATCCATCAAGCTTCGACGCAAGTAGTACCTCACGAGGCACTTTATGCTTCTTATCCAAAATAAAACAGAGCTATCTCCTGTTATTACGTATATTGTCACGTTGTCAAGGAGGACGCAGGGTTCTTCAAAAAACAAATTTTATTGCAGTGGACTAATACACCAGTGGAAGAATACACCAGCGTCGAAGAAGCAGTCAAGAGTGACGTTCACAGACGATCGTTGGCGAATCGAATGCCACGGAGTTTCCTCTGCACAAATTTATCTATAGTGCTGTATTTACAACGTAGATATCTATAGTTACCATGACCGGAGCTTTGTAGATAGCGACCTGCCCATCGCAGCCGGCGACAATGGGAGCAAGCGTGCCGAAAAAAATTGGTCGCCATCCAGCCCTGCGGAAGTGGATCTCCAAAGCTGTTGTAAACCACTACAAATGGTGATGGAGGAGGGTATGAAATGTTTCTCGTTGTCTCTGCGGGATTGTCGCTTGCGCTTGGATAGTGTCACTAGATAAGGGAACAGAGTACCGGCAATCTTTTCTCCTATTCTTCCGTGCCGCCGCCATGATCATTAGTCAGTTCGCATTACGTGACATTTGTTTACACTGCGATGGTTCATGGGCGCCGCCATTATGTCATTTATGCATTTTAGTCGGTCAACTCTGGTAGGCTTAGCTTGTCCTTCCTGCTCTGCCGCTGCGCGCGACTGACGTCGTTCCGAATGCGAATCAAAGATAACGTGTGTAATTACAGCATTTCAGCAGCAAAGGTGTGTCCAAAGATGCCGTTTTTCTGCATCTTCGGTATTCGCCGCGAGCTCGACACGTAGGTGGCGACAGCGTCGCGCTGCTAGTGTGGATGCTGCGCTGAGCGGCCCGTAAGAATGCACACTGTGGGCGCGCTTCGTGCCTTTTTCCCGCGTATGTGCGCACTAAAGGTGCCAACAAGAGTGGTACGTTGTAGTTCGGTTCCTCAACGTTCAATGTATAGCATGGAAGCGGCATTCAGTTTTCATTACTACGCCAAAAAAAGCGACGACTCATCGGGAATCTCAGAATGGCCGTAATTGTGACAATAAACTTGTACGCTGTGGTTCGCAGCAAGCTCGATCTTTCCAGACTATGGCTTTGAGCCTTCAATAAAAGCATTAATAGAAACAAATCAGGAAGCATCGATCTCTGAAATTCAGTTTACAACGGCAATCCCAATCGCTTTCACTGGTAGCATGACGCATTCTTGCATTTGTGGGATGCCCTGAAATGGTAACACCACTTAACTGCCCCGAAATTCTTTCTAAGAGCTTACGATACTCTAAGCCCTAAGCTCTTCTTTCTAAGAGCTTACCAACTGCACTGCACCTCCCCTCATCCGTATATACTACTGTATATATAACTATAACTCCCCTCATCTGTATATATGTCATCATAATCGTTTTCACATGTCCTACATATTGTTAACATACAGCTGAGGAGGCAGCCAGCACTCTGGTGTATGGGCTCCTGCCTTTTGGCTGCCTCTGGCTCTCAGCTGTATGGAAGTTATGCCAATAAACTCCTATTGACTTATTGACCTATTTGTGTGTTCAAAAGGCAACATAAAATTATTGAATTTTGATCAGCGCAGAGATATAAATGTAACCGCTCTAACGGGTCTTTTAAATGAAATTTTAAGTACTCTAAAAAAAGGTTTGATGAATAACGGTTTCGGATCACTTATTTACGGCTTTCGTCGCAAGTGAACTTGCGAATCGAATTGTCAACGCACGCAGTACAATCAACATCTCATGTTTAGCTAGGTTTTCGCAAAGTGACAAGCAGGTTTACAGTGTGCAAACCAAGCTTCTGGGACCTCACAGTGAGCACAAATTTTCTGTTACGGCTGCTCTGTTGACCATTTGCGTTCCTTTTAAAATCTAACAGGTGCCTGCAACAGCGAGATGTGTTTGCATTCTTGCGTATAAGGTCGCTTACGAACCCTAAAGATGGCAATAAATGAAGTTGCGCTGTTGCAGCTGTAGTAAAACATTTCCTTTTTATTTCTCGTTGCGAATCAGCGCAACGGGCTCCCGGTAACTACATTGTTTTGCAAACTGAATATTGCTTTTATCTTGGCATTTAATTCTTGAGTATTGGTTAAAAAATGAAATTCTGTGCATTTAGTTTTTTTCGGGAAGGGGGGGGTCTTGCCAACGTTGCAAGAGCAGCGAGAAGAGAACGCATGTAACGCGAAAAGCCAAACTATAGTTATAAGTATTACTTGCAATCGAAACTATACTAGGCGTCGTGTTCTGTAGCGGTGAAAAAGAAGTACGTATTTTCTAAACTGATTAACCCCCCTTTGGTCCGCGATTGTTAAGAAATTGTGGCTCGCCTTTTTCAAAATTGTATTGAAAGCAAGCATTCTGGGAAAAAAATTGAAAAAAAAAAAAACAGCGAGCCATGGCACACACCCCTCACACATGTGGGCAACAACGTATATTACGCGATTTTTTCTCTTTCTTTAAACTTAGGTCAGTCATAAGAGATTAAAACGCGACCATATTAGGCATTTGGTTATGCTGAGTGAGACACATTTCTGGACAAGGTGATTCATGCCGGGATTTGAAAATGTTAAATATGAAAATGACACACGAAATGCCGCATGACAGACGCAAACTCACAACTGCTTAATTTTACCGAGAAACCCCCTAAATACTCTTGCGCATCCATAGAAACGTATTTCAAATAATGCGTAAAATTCAACTCAGTATAAACAACGACTGTCCAAGAATGGTATTTATTTTAGAAAAGGTACGCGAAGGACACGACCACACAGGCGCTTGCGGGTGTAAAATACGTCCCCGGTAATGTATGGGCGATAGCGCACGGGTCGTGTGCAGTGTAAATGTTTTTGTTTGTTTCTTCTTTCTATAAGGACACAGCGCAATTTTACAAGGGTGTGGAATTTGCACGCGTATGCAGAGGTCTTGTCGCTGCTTACCCGTTTCGCGTACTAAATTTTTATCCTTTAAATAATCACCACGCCACTTTCAAAAAGCACCCTTCGACGTTCCCGAAACGGCAGATGACTGCACACAACAATAAGAAAAGTGCAATGTGTGGAAGCAATGTTTATAACAAGTTTCACACTCAAGCGGTGACCAGGGCGAAGATGTTTCGTGGAATTAAACCAGCGCATTAACCCGCGACGGCCGCTGATTATTGCGTTTCTAGAGGAAATGCGCAAGCAGAGGTAACTATGTCATTGCTTACTGCCAAACGAGCATACATATTGGTTGTTTTGTCGTGTGCAGCAAGCGTCTTGCGCCGTACGCAACGTGAAAAAGCAGACGACGCGAGAGCGCCATCCACACTAGGAGCGGTTCGTCCCGCCGCCGCCAGGGGCCGACTGTGTTCGTGCTCGGGGCGAATAGGGTGCATGGGGATGGGCAGTGCTTGCATTTTGGAGAGTACTGTGCAGGGTAAATAGCACACTTCCTATACCTTGCATGGGACGCCAATTCGCTCGCAGCGCCGGACAAACCCCTGGTGTTTGGGGGCGGTGCTAAAACTATGGCGGCGCGTTACAGACATGCACTGGGATAAGGTGGCACCTTAACTGGGAGACGCCATCTTAATGAGGACTGAAAAGCCGAGCGGGAAGGGGGGAAGGGGGGAAGGGGGGGGGGGGGGTGCGATTTAGCGCCAAATTCAATTGGGACGCACATGCAAGTCAAACTGAGCGAGTGGAAGATATTCAGATGGCGAATGCACGACCTTGTTCCTGTTGCGCAACGCGCCACATCATCAAAAGGGCAATTGTTTTGTTGTGATTTATGAAGTTTTTTCCGCTTGTTTTTGCACCATTTATTCTAAGTACGACATTTATTCTAAGTACGACGTTAGTGCACACAACCTAGACAAGAATAAATAGTACAGTTACTTTAATTTTTATTGCCTAAATGTACCATTCATAGAGTAAAAACATAACTTGGATATTTTGCGCTTTTAGACGCAAAGAAAAGTGTATGGCACAGCCATTCCATATGTGTCATGTGTCTTGTCTGTTCAAGGTCCGCGTAGTCTCTGTTGGTGAAATGGGCAGAACACAGCCGGTAGCTGCTGTAGATCTGTCGAGGTGGTAAATGAGCCAGGTCCCGCCTTCTCGCACACTGGAGCCAAACACGATATCTGGAACACCAACAAGCACATTTGTATATTTGGGTTAGAATGAATACTAGCTTTAAAGGGGTCCTGAAATGCCTTCCGCCGATGCATGGATGTACATGTAACCAAATAAAGCAATGTATTAGCAATCTCCTCCTGCAAGAATTTTGTTAAAGCGATGAGTATTAGCTGAGAAATCGTAAATCAAAAAGCCGCGAATTATCGTCGCGCCGTATTTCCTCCTCCTTTCAACTGTTTCTTCGCTGTTGGCCTCCCCTCCCATGATGCTCCGCTCCTCAGCGGTGACGTACTTCCGCTATTGCGCTCCCACAAACTGCCGTCTGCTACGGGCCAGCTCTTTCGGCTTTTTCATCTCTGTAGACACCATGGACACAGGCTGGAAAAGCGAACGAATGACCTGGCCGCATGTGTGCGGCCTGGCCTTGCCCTTTCGCGGTGTACGTAGCTGCAGGGCTGCAGTTGGTATCGGCGGCGAACTCGCAGCCGCGTGGGGAGAATCGTGCGCTCGTTCCCTTTGGTGCACCGCGCACTGTTTATCCAAAAAGCGCGGTCTCAGATGTGGCCCCGCTGGTGCCGGGTGCTATTTTGCGGTGGTTGTAATTCCTACTACCGGCGGCATGTGAAAAAAGACATTTTCAACCGACACAGAACCCGTGCACAAAACGCGCCGGATCGGATCGCTTTATCAGCGGCGATGAACGTGAAGGCGAAGAGCAAACCAACGCTGCACTCGATCAGCGAGAACCCGTGTTCTGACAAGCTGCACCCATGTGTTGCATTCAACACTGACGGGAAAGCGTTTGTTTGCACTTGTTTGGATAGTCGTAAAATGTCCAAACACTCCGGCACTCCGCTAGCAGATCAGCCGGCGAGACATTTCGGAAAACATTTGACAGATGGTGCCGTATGCATTAGTGTGTCGCTACACAAAACTGATGAGACGCTCTACTAAAACTCCCATCGCGGTGTCACGTAGCGGGACGCAAAAATGTAGCGTTTAGCGTATGCAAAGGCCACAAACGCTGTACTAAAACTCTATTAGCAGCAAAATAGAGTGCGTATGTGAAACCGCTTGCGTTTGCAAAGGTGCACGCCGAGCGCGTACGTTTCAAACCTAGTGGCATCGTTTAAATACACTGGCAAGCACAGTGTAACGTAGTCAGATATCAACCGTATGCTCAGGCGACAAGCAAGAGCTTGTTTTATGTGGGGCGGAGATTTCGCATAAAGGCCCGTTCGCACTTGCGACGAAAGCGAGTGAGAGCGGCAGGAATTCCGTCGCTTTGTCGCGCGACGATCGTTTTTGTCGAATGGTCGGGACAAATTTTGGTTGCGCGACAGAATTCCCGTCGCTTTCGCTCGCTTTCGTCGCAAGCGGGAATGGAAAGTTCTGCCGCTGCCGTCTGCTACGCAGCTCGGAGGCAGTAGCGGTCCCAGAGATTGGCTTTAAGGGGGGCGATTTTTTTTTTTTTTTTTGGGGGGGGGGCGATTTTTTTCCTTTTTTTTATTGTGGGGTGAATAAGAACCGCTCGTCTCCTTGCGCCAGTTCTGCGGAGGAGGTGATAACCATGCCGGCGTGTGCGTGTATGTTGTGTAAACCGCTTGCGCACAAACCACTTAGCGACACAGTGGTTTTTGACTCCCCGTAGGCGGTGCTACGGCTGACTCGAGCCCGCATTTCTGACTGTCGCAACACGTTTGCGACCTCACACAAGTGGGATTTAACCTCGCGCAAGTGGAATGCTTCGAAAAAAAACAAAAAATAATAAGCTGAGGACCTTTTTTGGGGGGGGCGATCGCCCCCTTCGCCCCCCCCTTGGGACCGCCACTGCTCGGAGGTAACCGCGCGATCTGCTCGGGCCGGATGAACGCGCACACTCCCGCACGGCAGCGCCCCAAGCGGCAGACGGCCGCGTACATCGCTCCCGGCGCCCGCCTGGAGCCCGCCCTCGGCACACTAGCCAGTATATTTCAGGCACTATAATGGAGGAAAGATTTTTGGCTTCCGATGAACCTAGTTCTTTGCCCCTGTGTTTTTAAATACGTGAAGTGGTTAGCACGTCGTCCTCACGCAGCTCTGTATCGTCGTAGCATCGCTGATTGTCCGAACGAAGCTTGCAGCTAAGCCAATGCAGCGACCGAAGCTGTGTGTGTGTGTGTGTGCATCGCCTCCTGTGTGTTGTGGACGCGTTCGTTTCGCGATGAAATGCGACATTGTACTTCTGGGGGTGGATAGTGCTTCCCATGGTCTGGATTATCTTTCTCGAACGGCGTACCACTCAACCTCGCATTTGGTATGTGCAGTGTGCCTGGCTAAAAGCCTTCTCGCTAGCGCCAGAGTTGTGACTTGCTGCTCGTCCCCGCAAACCGGGTGTGAGGTGAGTGCCGTATTTACGACGGGCAGGAGGAGGCAACTCATCGTCTGTCAATCGCGGTTCAGACTTGCAACGCATGTTGTGACGTTGCGTTCGTTCGAAACGCATCTCTGGATTGTTTTGAAGTTGAATAAAATGTACGCGTCAAACCCGGGCATTCGGCTCAGGGCGTTCTCGGCGATTGCACCAAAGAAGTGCCACGGGACTTTCTTTATGGTACGTACTCACGTAAGATAAAATCCACGTCGTGTTATGGCCGTGTTGCATTCAATACAAACAGTTAAGCGTTTGTTTACACTTGTTTCGTTTGTCGTAAAATGTCAAAGCACTCCGGCACTCCGCTGGCAGATCAGCCGGCGAGCCGACGCTGAGCAGACGACTCATCTCTTTGCCGGAAGTGCGTGAAAAAGCCGCCCAATAGCAGGATGTCTAGCTCATGACGAACATCTGGGAATCGATGATGTAGACATGTGAAGATGGCGGCGTCCAAAAACACGAAGGAAAGGGTGAGAAAAAAGCGACAAACTTTGCAACAAAAGTGTGAGCTTTCCGCTGCGCGTAAAAGAGTAATTCTTGGCACAGGTGACGTTGGCGACCCAATCTAGCGATTGCGCTAGTTCATTTAGTGTGCTCAAAATGCCTTTCAGGGCCCCTTTAAGGCTGCTTTCAGGCGCACATAGTTTTGAGCGAAAACTGGAATCTGTATCCGAAATAAACGTTATTTTCTTTCTTTCTTAAATTGATTTTGGATACAAAGACGACTTGTGACAACACCAATCGTAACGGCAAATTTTAAATTAAAATCAGCATTTATTGTTAAGAGACGCGGATACGTTTTTATATTTTTGCGATCATAATGTTCGGTGGCAACGTCCCACCTTTCCTCCTAATCCAAAATACATTTCTGCAGACAAAAGCCGCCATCCCACACCAGAATTGCTAAGCAATTATTCATGCATATATACTTTCGTGCACTATGTATTCCGCGGGTATTTCTCGGGGCCTGCAGTAAACTGTTTATAAAAACCTTATTTAAAAACCTCTAATAAATTACTAGCAGAAGTTAAGCCTGCAATGTCTAATTATTTATCGGCTTATAGCTGTAACTGCGTTTTTGTGAATATATCGTTCTAGTACTTAAAGCTGAAACTCGAAGCACGGAACTGAAGCGTAAATTATAAACTATAAGTGGCGGGATTATAGTTACGATCGTATTATGAACATATCAGTAATTATTTAGTTTGTATATTTATTGCTGCAAATTCATTCTGCTAGTTGCCGCTGATTCACGTGAAGAGAAAATGCAGAACACACAATTGAAACGCAATAAAATAATTTATGCAGTCACTACTTAGTTGATGATGATGATTGTAGGGTTTAACGCGCCGACGCAACGCAGGCGATGAGGCGCGCCGTAGTGGAGGGCTCCGGATTAATTTTGACCACCTGGGGATCTTTAACGTGCGCCGAAATCTCGAACACACGGGCGTTTTTGCTTTTCGCCTCCATCAGAAAAGCGGCCGCCGCGGCCGGGAATCGAACCCGCGACCTCGTGCTCAGCAGCGCAACGCCTTAGCCACTGAGCCACCGCGGCGGGTACTACTTAGTTAACATCGTGCTAACAACACCATATGAACTTACGGACCCACCCTTTGAGCCATTAGTGTATGGGAGATGCCTTCCTCCAGCTGTAGACATAAATAGCTGATAATAATAACGATAACAATAACACTGATAATAGTTATAATAATCGCAATAATATTAATACTAATAATAACAACAACGCATGCTACGAAAACAAACTAAACGCAGGCAATCAAAAGCTAATAAAAAGAGTGCAGATAGGCTCACACTGTTCCATTAGTTATTGTAAATGTTGCCTGATATACATTTTGCTGTATACCGTGCATTCACTTGCGCTAAAATTCAAAACACACGATCAAAACGCAATAAATCAATAACGCATGTATAAACAAACGTGTGTAGCTAATGTAGACATTGAATTAATTACCAGATGCTCTGCCGCGCATTTCATATGCAATTCAAGAGTCAAAGAAGACAATCAGAATGTAATAAATAAATAGTGCACGTGTATGCTCACTTAAATTATAAAGCTACCAGCTACTGCTGCAACCGCATCCTGTTATCTCGTGCAAGCGTAGAAAAAGCAAAACGAGCAGCATGCAGATCGTACCTTTCGTCCGCCGGGATCCAACAAAAAAATTTTATGTGGCCTGGCGGGAAGAATTTTGACACCATTCAGTACAGCACGATCTGTGATGACGGCGCGAATCCATTCATGCGTCTCAGCAGTCTCATGCGTCTCATGCGTCTCAGCGCGAATCCATTCATGCGTCTCAGACGCATGAATGGATTCGCACTGAATTTTCACTGAACCCCACCCCCCCTCCTCACTCCGTAGTTTTTAGGGCACCGTATTCGGCCCACAGCGCCGCGCATATATGTGCCTCCTTTTCACCAAATTGGCAAACTAGGCTAGTGGCAAGGGAAAATTATGAATGACGACGATATTCTTGCGACTTTCGGGGCCCCCGAAAAAAAAAAAAAAAAAAAAAAAAGACTCCAAGCAAAGTGCTCCCTTCCGCGGCGCGTTTCGACCAACACGGGCCAGGGAAAAATTCGTCGCAAGGTCTCTGCCGGGGTTTACGTGGATGAGTCACCTGAAGGCACGCGGCGTAACCAGGGGGGCTGACCGGGCTTCAGCCCCCACCACCTCCCCGAAAATTTTCCGGCCCGCGCCGTGCTGCCTGTTATGCTTAAAGCCCTATAAATACAGGGGCTTTAGTTATGCCTAGTACGTCGCCTGTGAACAAAGGCGCACAACCTTCGGACGTGCCACTATTGAAAGCATTCACGACTCAATACCTGTCCTAACGCATTGGTGCTTACACAAACGAAGCGCCCGCGTCAGGATAATTGTGGAGGGGTGCAGCTCCAAAAGCGATGGCGCCTTCGGGTAAGCTCAGCCCACGGGACGCTGAAGGCGTGCGTTGTGCCCCTTGTGTGAGGCATGTCGCCACACAAAGAATAATTGGCCGGATGAGTCGTTCTCAGCAGAGGAGATTGACTCATCACGGTATGGCCGGGAAAGCAAAGAAGCTGGAAGCGTAGAAAAAGGAAGACCACCAGCCATTGATGGGTGAAGGCGGGTAAGGGAAAATATCTTTGTGTGTGTAAGCAGAACCACGTGCAAGCGGGGGTGGCAGGCAGTCAATACTCCTGCAAGTTAACTGAAGAAAGCCATGGGTCAGGTTATTGGGCGAAATGTGTGCTTTAGCTGGATGCGGCAAAATATGCCCTTCTTCCGTGCGTCCTCCCTTCCTTCTTTCGTTTTCACGTTTCTGTGGAGCCAGGGAGGGTGTTGACATGGGATAATTCCTTGGTCTCAGCTTGCGCGCACTGCGTGTCTCCTTCTGAAAGCGGTGCTGAGGCACGCTGCGGCTCGCCGCCCGAGTTCCCGACCTAATCCTAAACGTCGTGAAGGCACGACGGTCACCAGCCCTGCAGACAGCGGTCGCGACAGTAACAAATACCCGATGACCATGTTCGACCTCGGTCACAACTAAAGCCGCTCCATTGCGTCCACGGTCGCTTTTTCCCTGGGCGGCGGCTGCCCAGAGCAGTGTATATTCAGGGGCCGGAGTCACAACGCGTAAGGACAGCAGCGCCCTGGCTTTACGAAGTGCCAACGCACAACAGAGACCCCAATTGTAAGTCATTTTCTTCCCCTGACCATTGATTTATCCTTGCGTTATCCCTGCAGTCCTTTAAGATTTAAATAAACGCTTCCTAATATTTACACGATGTTACCTTTATGCCTGCGAGCCAAAAAATTTGTATCTCGTTTTATTTCAAATGCAATATTTGCGTTTGAATTGGTTGTTGAAAGGAGCGCCCACGATGAAGCGGATAGGTAACTGAACGAGGGAAAACGTAAATTCAACTCGTATCCGCCTGAATATCCATGATGCACAAAGTTGGCGAGGGTTACTCAGGGACAGCTTTACGTACATGAAGAGTTACCGCTGTCCATGAAGTACACGAAGAGTTAAAGTACATGAAGAGTTAAAATATATATTTGTTCTCGCTGCAGTTCTAGTAGTTTGCGTCATTTACAGGCATGCGACTCCGGGTGTAGGAAAAAATGGTTCCGGAAAAAAATGGTCTGGGAAAAATTGGTCTGGCAAAAATTTGTCCCGGAAAAAACGGTACCAAAGCCAAGCTAGGAATATATATATATAGAGAGAAATATTTATTGTACTAAGGAGCAGGATGTTCTTAGGGGGTGTATCACGATTGCCCCGCTTGCCATTTGCCCCGATGCCAGTTTCCCCGACCCATTTTCCCAGAGCTATATTATGGCGCGTCATTTCCTTTTAAGTGACTATAATTTTTTTTTAATTAGAGAAAGTAAAATTAGACAAGGTTCTCAAGAAGAAGATTGGGTCAGCCGCTTTCCCGAAGTAGGGCGTTATCACTGGGGCGTTATTCCTTCTTCCCTTAGCTACCATAATTTAGATGAGGGTTCAAAGTACGATGGCGGTAAATGCTATCCACCCCCCCCCCCCCCCTTCCCTCTCCGCTCGGGTCTAGGACATTTTGGTGCACGGACAGTTCGGTGCACGGACATTTGGGCGCATGCACGTTTCGGTGCGCAAGCTTTCCGGGAAACGAATTATAGGTGCTTACTTGTTTTAAACAGTCGTTCTATATTTCTGCGTAACTTGGGTTATGGAGCCCATAATCTACTGCAATGCTTGCACATTTACATTGATGCCATTTTTATTGGCGCCAGGTATTTGAATAAATTGAGTATTTCAATATTTCTGTTTATACCTTGTTCAGAAAACATTTATTTCGCAGCCAACTAATTAAATCGTTTCGCAGACCATTTTAATTACTACAGCACTTTATAATGTAGATTCGCTCTTTTTTGTCGCATGCCCATTAGCTAAGAAAATCAGCCGATGTTTACGATGTATTTTGCAAGTAATTTTCTCTAAATAAAAGGCACACTCCCACTATCGCAAGACAGCACCTTTAAAAACATTCTGTTGCTCCCAAAATGCAGAAAATATGAAGTGTTTCATGCCAGCAGCGCTGTGACACTAAAATAAACTTGCAAATACTGCTGTCGGCAGCTTTTTCTTACTGAGTCTAGAATATCGTCGTGAAGGAAGAATGGGCCATTTTGAGGACAGCTGCAGCTTCTATCTCTCTTAAATCTTGCTAAAGCGTGTATAGACGGTTCGAGGCTTCGCAGTTGTTTTCCCATTACGTGCATTAAAATTTTTAATCCATGCTCAGCCCTACCATCCATCCATCCATCCATCCATCCATCCATCCATCCATCCATCCATCCATCCATCCATCCATCCATCCATCCATCCATCCATCCGTCCATCCATCCGTCCGTCCGTCTACCCAATTTTCTTTGGTAGATTTTAGCCTCCAAAGGCGTTCATTCCGGCCCCTTGAGGAATATTAAAGCATTCCATCTCTTTCTCAACCCTTTAGCTAAAACGCAAAGGGACAAAATAAAACCGCAAAAAAGTTCACATCCGACTAACTTGAAGAGAACTGAAGAGAAACACGTTGACTGGGCCATGGGACCATTTTTTCCTAGATGGTCACTGGGACCATTTTTTCCGGAACCATTTTTACCGGGACCATTTTTTCCGGGACCATTTTTTCCGTTTCCGGCGACTCCATGTAACGTATACAGTCGCTGTTGCATGGTGTGCCCGTTACCGCGACTTTTGTTGCCCCGTTACATACCGACGCGTGCATCCACTGCTACACCCAATTTTAAAATCATCATAGCAGTGTGCGCAAGTGAAAGGCCTTCGTACTGGTGGCGAAGAAACGAACGTGCCTTTCTAGAAGAATTTTCCTTGCCCTATTTCTGGCCTTTCTTTGAAGTTTTGTGGGCTCAAGAGTATCGTTCTTTCAATGCTCAATCGATTTGGCATGACGGACGGATGTAGTCATTTAAAAAAAACAGGCTACAGACCACAGGACCACAAGAACACCCGCAAACTTCCGCACTCCCCCCCCCCCCCCCCCGCTCCCCCTTCCCCCACATAAGGGTGCGCGCTGATGTGATTCTGCCTGGATTTCGAGCAACAGTCAGCATTACTCAAGTAACCAAAATGACCGCGGAATCATCACCGTAAACAGGAATTATCTCCGCAAACTTTGCAATTTTTTGCCAATATATTATGTCGTAGCCTGAAACCATGCTTCAGTTTGAACATCACGGTCGCTTTCAACCAAGCGATCGAGTGCCTAACGTTACTATTACTGTCCGTTTCGGGCTGAAACACGGTAGTCTGTAGCATTTATGTACGCGGGGCCATGCCCTTACGCATGTTTTCTTGGTGCACTGCAGGCAACAAAATGCTAACTTGTTTCGAGCATCGACCCACGCCCGAAGGTCATGCTGGCTCTGTACAACATGCTCCGTTTTCTGGTGGACCAAGGAGCTTCCCAACATAGTTTCCATTTCCCGTGTCGCTAACGAAAACTACAAAATTCCTATGCGCCCTATACATTCCCGCCCATGCTGTTTTATCGTTTAGCTTTAAAACCGACAGTGTGTACTCGGCTGAACAAAGCAGCACACGCGTCCTCTAAAAAGTATGTTCTTTCATTAGAGAGTTTTAGCATAGCGTGCTCCGTCCGCTAACGCTACGGCGGCGGGTAGCGGGGCGCGACTGGGGAGAGCAAATTCGTCACGGTGGGGTGGATTAGTTCCGCGCGGCCTGCCTTCGCCATGCCCGCTCTTTCCCTCCGCTGAGGGGCAACCTCCTCGCACTCCCCGCGCGCGCATGCGCAGTCCGGTCCCGCTACCCGCTAACCTTAGCGTAGCGTACGGGAGCCGCTATGCTAAAACTCCGGGACCTACCCGCTAACCTTAGCGTAGCGTACGGGAGCCGCTATGCTAAAACTCTCTATTAGAGAGTTTTAGCATAGCGGCTCCCGTACGCTACGCTAAGGTTAGCGGGTAGCGGAACCGGACTGCGCATGCGCGCGCGGGGAGTGCGAGGAGGTTGCCCCTCAGCGGAGGGAAAGAGCGGGCATGGCGAAGGCAGGCCGCGCGGAACTAATCCACCCCACCGTGACGAATTTGCTCTCCCCAGTCGCGCCCCGCTACCTGCCGCCGTAGCGTTAGCGGACGGAGCACGCTATGCTAAAACTCTCTATTGTTTCAAACCAGAATGGTAGGACCTAATTATAATTCTTTCCTCAGATCTCACGAGGAAATTTCACACGCAGCAAAATCTTGCTCAACTTGCGTATAACATGACCAACCGCAACACTATGTTCAGACAACGCCGTCTTTGCATTAATATTTGTTTTGGCTAAGTTTAAAGTTCTATATAGCATTGAATAGTGAAATTTGCAGTGACTTGCTCTACCTTATCCAGGAGTGGTACCTACAACTAAAGGGGATGGCCGCCCCAGAAAAGTTGCTGGATAGCAACCGCCTTCAGGCAGACTATAGGGCATTTATGCACGAAGCATTGAAAACTTGACAGAGAATAATGCAAGCATTTTAAAACACCAAGGGGGAGCTCATTACAGCAGTGTCTACAGTTGGGCTGTACGGAAATGTTAACCAGATTGATGTTGTTACAAAGCACCAGATTCTCAAGTCCGCCCAGCGTCTATGGAAGCTACGAGGTGGACTGCGTCACAGAATCAAAACAGAAGCGAAAATTTCAATGACAAGGCTAGACAATACCGATGGCTGAATTATTCCGCTTTGCGTGAGGGCTTAGTCCTACCATGTTCGTGCAATCAGACCAGCGCTACACATAACGTAAGTGCATAGACGTGGGCTGCACAAAATGAGCTCCATTGGCCTTACACTGAAAGCTGCTGTACGGGCGTAAAATGCTCATATACAAAAAAATTTCTTCCACATTTTGGACAACAGCAACTAAAAAAAACTCATTCTTAAGGCCTAGCCGTTTTATTGCGGATGTCGCACTCATGATACCACACACTTTGATATAAAACAAGTAATCACGTGGAACTATGGTCATTCAATGCAATATATCTGCACAAGGTGCCCGTGCGTGCTGTATACGTCCCGTATCACTGGCGCAGATTTGCACCACTTGGTCTGCGGATTTTTTCCCCGTTTACAACTTCACCTGGCACTAAAATACCATCATAATGAACACCAATATCTGAGCGATACCTTACACAGCCCATTTGAAGACAGAATATAACCTTGTTAAATTTAAAGAACTAGCCTTTGGTGACTGAGCTCCATTCCAGTCACAGAAGACGTTTTTCAACCGAAGCAAAGCAACACATATAAAAAATTTGCAAATTTTACGCTGCGGAGACGTAATATCGGCAGCAGTGATGTAGTTTAGGCCAGCTCTAGACTAAGACGTAGTTATGAGTGTGTTAGCAGCAAGTTAAAATTCAAATGATAGGATCAATTGAACTAGAGGCCCTGCAACATTCGCGCGATCATGTTTTGTGGCGGTGGTTTAGGTCGTTGGGCGCCAATCGTACCAACAGTATCCTGTGACGTCAGAGAAATTGCCGGAAAGTGGCTGGCGATTCACCACTGCTTCTTAGGTTTTCTTTAATATCTCGACTATCCCTTTGAAGCTTGCGATAAGATTGGTAGCATTGCTATCTGGACAATGGAGTCTATTTAATGAACCAACCATGTATTTTGTCTTAGCCTTTAGGTACGCTTACAAACTACCGCGATTTTTGTTCTGTCAAGAGGGGGGGGGGGGGGGGAGGGGGGGGGCCTTGAGAACAACTTTAACACACCCCGAAAAAAAATCCTGGCTACGCGCCTGTGCGTCTGTTTCGATGAAACGAACTTTACGGTGGTAAAAACGGCCCTCGGAACACCGTGGATCGTAGCATACCTGTGGGCACGACAACAAACACCCCTTTTCAGCGGTGCGAAGTAGAAAGGCGCGGTTTCCGTTTTACACTCCGGATGGCGCTCGTATTTTCGCAATCTCGAACTGCAACTTTCAAGTTCACTTGCATATTAAAAACTCCGTAATTAATAAGTAACTTGGTAATAAACATAAAATGCAAAAACAACGTTCATTTATGCTCGTATGTAGTACAGCCCCCAAACGTTAGGATCGCTGTAGTCAAGGGACAGAAAAACGGCGGAGTTTCATCCCCCTGGCTAGGCCATAGACGCGGCAATCAATCAACACTGATAAACGCCAAAATGGCCGCCATTGCTGACTTGCGTGCCTCAGCGGCGGTATTCTAATACCTTATCTACTGACACTATACGCTCGTCTTGTCTGACGGCAAATGCTGGGTCCTGCCTAGCCTGACGCATGCGTTCGGCGTCTTGGGCAAGAACTGCTCTATTTAGTGACACTAGTGCTGCTCAGTCTTCAAACATAATCTTCGAACAAACTGTTTACCAGGAACACATGGTGGGGGGTCCCATTGTTCACAGGCGCCTTATCATCCATAATGTGGTTTAGATGAATGTTTTGTGGTTTCCTTAACCGAATTCTCAGCTCTGTGGGATAAGCCTGATTAGCCTGACGCATGCGCTCGGTGTCTTAGGCTCTGTCGTTTTTGCCCACGGAGGTTAAACCGTTGAGGGGTAAAGGTATACAGCCTTGCTTGAAAATTGCTAGGACGACGCGCTCCGTCAAGTGGAGCTAAATTTAATCCTCAACCCCGCCAGCTTCGCTTCACCCGCAGTTCGACCTGCGACTGCTCGCATAAAATGTAGCGGTCGTACCAATCAATACCGATTATACTGATTAGTGTCTATAATGCCTGCCAGCAACGAGAATTCACGGTTGACTGCAGAGCCGCTTCTTAGCTATGCAAACTTCAACGTACACAAGTACACCACACTGCTAGCGCATCTGCCTGCTCGACTAGCATTCTTTATTTTCGTGCATTTCCGATTATTTATAAATTTGAAAACTTTATCGACTTTGTCTTTACGTCGTGAAGCTTTCTTTTTATATGAAGCTAGTCTATGCACTTGCAGAAGTTTACAGGGAAAGCTTGAATTTGTATAAAGCAGCCCCAAGCAAAAGGGCCATTCTGTGCGTGGAATTGCCATCGTTCTTGATCTAAAACGAGGTTTTTCCAACAAAGGGAACACTAATCAACGGCAACCTCTTCAACGGCTCCGGCGTTTTCACCATAAGTTCTGCAACGCCTCTAAGAGCTCCTTGAGAAAGTCTTACAATCCCAACAAATGGCCAAGTTGAATATGACAGCCGCTCCCGGTCAATGCCCGCGGAGAAAACCACACTTTTCTTCGGTATATATATACTTCTTCACCAATGCATCATGCGTACCGATGCGATAGAACCTGGTGAAAAGAAATTGCTTTTACCGCTAGGCTGCCGGTCTTGCTCAGCTATACCCAACAAATGTCATCGCGTGCGATGTATACAGCGCGCAATGGGAATTGACCGCGCGCCGAGGGTTTCTTCTGCTTTTTTCTTCTTTTTTTATGCACTATATGAAACAGTGCGCGTAAAGGGCTTCTTAGTGTTTATTTTTGCTGGTCTATGCTATGCTATGTGTCTTTCCCGTTCCGAGCAAGTGTTGCCATGATACGGTGAACGCTGAAGTTTTTTTGGCCGATCTCCCTAAGTGGGTATGCTTGGTTTGACGAACGTGCGCTCGAGGCACGCGGCGAACGCTGGCGTTTTTTTTTTCTCGGCATATATTGGCCAATCTCCCTAAGTGGGAACGCTTAACTTGAGGAACGTGCGCTCGGAATTTTCTTGGTATTTTTAACTGCGGACACCATACACAAAGGGTTTGCTCAACAGTAATAAATATTTCAATTTTTTGTTCTGAAGTCGTTTACAAATTGTTGTGATGGAGCTTGTCCATGGCTTGAACAAGTCGCGGTGGCTGGGCATTCGTTCTACTTCCCGAGGCGCTCTGTTGTTGATTTCTAAGTGTTCCTCAGTCCGTTCAAATAAATGCAGTTGCTGATGCCATGTTCACAGGATGTTTTTTTTCTAGGCATGATGGAGAGTTACCGGCCTGCCATGCGCCCACGTGTGTCTCAGAACCGTGGAATATAAACAAATCCTCCTCCACATTTATGCCACGTCGCCAACGTGCATTTTGCGTGTGGTTCCGGACACTTAATCGAATAGTGTCTCATCGAGCGCCGTTTCATCGAACGCCGTTTCATCAAATATTTATCGAAATCGCGTCGAGGTTGCTCCGTGGGTAAGGCATTGCGCAAGTGAGCCCAATCACACGAATTCGAAACCCGGCCATGGCAACAGTTTTCCTGATGAAAGCAGAAAACAAAAACTCAAGTGTGTCGAGGTTTCAGTACAGCGTGAAGATCCCCAGGTTGTCGAAATTATTCTGGAGCTCTCCACTATTGCGCGCCTCGTAGTTATTTCTCTATGGTTCAGGTGTGGCTTCGGCGCGTGACTGCCAAAACTTAAACTTCTTATCTTCCAGGGGGAAGTGCTTTGATGTGATGGGGTCAGTTGCGGGCCCGGCAGGCGACCGTGTCTGCCGAGCATGCTACCACCGACAGTGCGTAACGCGAACTTCAGTGCGCAGGCGTGGTAGCTGGTGAAGATGCGTATACTCTATTTCGTCTCCGCCGTAGTATTATTTTCCTTCTTTGCACACTTCAGTTTCCGTTCTGCGATATTCCAAATTTAGCTGAACACTCGCATCTCGCTGTCTCAATCGTAGCTTCCGGGTGGCAGCTATGACGTATTTCCGTGGACGCTTGATGAGCACGGCTGATACCGGAAGGCTAGCAGGCACGCGGAAAACAATAAAGGAACCCAATAACGATATTGCGTTAAAAATAGCACAGTGGAAGCGTTTGTACAAGCTTGTTGCCAGCGACGTGGAAACGCTTAATAAAGATAAGGCTCTACAAGGCTCATGTACCGTTCTCGCATGTATGCCCGTTGTCCCGATGTGCGCATGCTTGGTATACGAGAAGTTGTATTTGTATGCGGCGAGGGGGTGTTTCGCTGATATCGTGTGATTGGCAACTTTGCTCGTGTTTGGTGGCATATATAGCAGATATTTCAACCAGCCCAGCCCTGGTCTGCCCAGCATTTGAAAGCTTCACGGCAGCCACGGGGGAACAATGACGTAAAGAGATGGCACAGCCGCTTCCTCAAATTTGTGGGCACGTCGCACCCCGGTTTCAGCTGTTTCCTCAGCCGCCTTCAGCACGAATATCAAGCGACTGAAGACAAAATTGAATCTTCGCTATGAAGCCAGAAGCCACAAAAGCAAAAACGAGCCATCGCTGCATGAGAAGAAAGCACCATGCGCATTTGCCTGAATCGCAGAAAAATGCCGGTCAAAGATTTCCTGAGAGCGATAGCTCGTAACCTGAAACATTTACTGTTTTAAAGATTGACTGAAAGATTGAATGCTTGAGTGTTTTATCTGTCCATGTTTCGCCCATGCAGCTCCGCTTGTTCACCTCTCATACAATTTCAATAAACCCTGTCTATTGCACGCTTCGGTGTAATCTTTGTTTGCTTGCTGAAATAGGGTTGGCAGGACACCACGTGTATTATCATTGAAGAAACAATAGAAATCTCCACATTAATTGGGGGGAGCAGTATAGGCGATTGTGTAATTAATTATTTTTATGCTTGACGGCATTGTTATATGGCTGACCGGGTTGAGAGCAGAGGTCCAATTTGCACAAGTTTGTTGGGATGTTGCTTGTGAACGAACCAAAAATTTCGCAAGAGTCCGCGGCCCCCCCACCCTTGCGCACGCCGGAGATGGCGAGGGATGAAGCCATCATATGGTCTCAGAGTAGCCGCAAACGGCAGGAAAAAATATCAAACATTTTGATGCACCAATGGAAGTTGTGGGATTTTCGATGAAACGGGTCTCGCCGATTCGATAAAATGTCGTTCGACGTAACGGCTTCGTTCCGGCGGAGGCCGTCGGCGGCATCCGTGTAGCCCCGCAGAAACGAGGGAAAAATACTAATCGCAACTATAGTAATCTAAAATGCCTTATAAATAATCGGAAAATAACAAGAGTTCGTATTTTCTCAACTTTCTTGAAGCTGTAAAAGCTGCGGGTAAATGAAAAAGTTTGCAACCTCATCGGTGTCTGCTGCGGAAAAAAACGCAACTCTTTTGGGCTGCCGCAATTAATAGTACCCTGCCGGGCGCCGGTTTTGTAGGCTATTTGTATAACCTTGCGATCGTCTTTTCCGGATACTATTTACATTCATTGCTTGCCGCGTAATATGTTCACCAAACTTCGCTTATGTGTTGTAAAATTGGCTCAATTACACTGCTTTCAAACATCTAAGCAGCAGAGGCTGTCCAATCCGCTTGGTTTTATTTCAATAAAGAAACAAATGAAAACCTTCTGCACGCGAAGGAGAGAAGCAATTGTGGTGATGCGCGTATTGATTAATGACTGGATAGTATAAATAATTATGTTGAAGCAAGATGTTTTAGCAATAACAATAACTTTAGGTCTGGTAGTTTTAATGCGAGCTCCTTTGCAAGGTACCCCCGTTTTTGTATTCCTGATAAACATCGACGGACTTATAAAAATCTTACCGGTAGTCAAATCCGCATACTGTAATTTCAGCCAGGAGATTTCCCTTAAATAATTATGACAAGCCAAAAGGGAAAATGTAAATTAATGTCTGTAATTTTCTTGTACACCCGCCCATTTTTTTACCAGTATCACGGGAGCGTCGACCGTTCGTTCGATTAGCGCCGTATAATGGAGCGATACGACAAACCCAGCGAGAGTAGCCGCATGCGCATTAAGCAAAGGCCGCTGCTGTCGTCGTCCGCTAAGCTGCTCCAAGAGCAGACGGCCGCCCTCGATTTTTTAAATGCAGATCATTTCTTTAACTCACGATGTCACCCGTTCTAGTTGTCCGTCGTAGTCCGCACCCCTCCCCCTACACTATATAAAAAAATAATACTTACCGGCGCCTGGTTTCGATCCCACGACCCTGCGGGCGGAACGCAAGGTACATGGCGCTCCACCCACTGCGCCACAAAGCCGACACAGAATGGAGGGCTACGAACGCGCCTTATATCCTTGACTCATTCAAACTACGTTAAGAAGCTGCTGATACAACGCGTTCCGCCCACAGGTAGTGGGCGGAACGCGAGGTACGTGGTGCTCTTCCCACTGCGCCACAATAATCATACCCACCTGCTAATAAATGATGTCACGTGACCACGTAATTACGTCTCCTCATTTAATTACAATACAACAACCAACAGCAACAAGTGCAACAACATTAACGTAACGCAAACTACTTAACGTCGTGCGCCCCCGGAAATGCTCTGCATTTGATCGTGCCCCTCACGAGGGGGATGTTTTTTTTTTTATTCGCTTATCACACTGCCCTACAACCAGCCGTTAACGGTACGAAGATGGCAAGTGAAAGCGATTGGTAACAGCAGTGCGGGGTGGCTGTGTGCTCTTGAACAGCCTAGCAGACGACGGCACGAGCGGCCTTCGCTCAAAGCGCATGCGTCTACTCTCGGCGGGCTTGTCGTAGCGCCCCGTCATACGGCGCTGATCGACGGAACGGTCGATGCTCCCGTGATATAGGTAGAAAAATAGGCGGCTGTACGCTTCAATATCGCACGCCAGTGCATGGTACGCACGCGTAAATACGCAGGCTTGTCTATATATTTTTTAGATGCGTACGCATCTCTTTGACTCGCCTTGTCCCTCCATCCATCCGTAGTCCGCACGCCTCTCCCCCCTTTCACGCCACGCCAGCTGCGCGGTAACGCCGCTCTCACCACAGCGCCATCTTGCGTTAGCGCTCGCTCCCCTCGCCATGCCAGCTGTGCGTCAGCGCGCGTTAGCGCTCGGTTAACACATGCGCATGCGCTGCTCTCTCTCATTCCCCTCACCGTTAACGCGCGGTACATATAAACGCGATAACTGCGTCGCTCCGCTCAGTCGCTCCACCGCCGCCGCTCCGATAACATCCGATGACCACCGATGATTTGAATGGAGACTAACAGGTCTGCTACCGCGATGGTCGGCGCAACCGTAACAAGCACCGCCCAGATGCGTCGCATCACCCCATGGTTTCCCCCCGCGGAAAGATGTGGTGAATTTTTTCATATAATGCTAACATGTTCGTATGTCTACCACTTGGTGCGACGTAATGGGAGCCTCGTTTTCGCAGTTTTACCGGTTTTACTGCCAGAACTCACAACTAGTTTTTAATAAACCCAAGCAAAACACCGCAATACGCACATATCGCCGGCGCATACATGGTGCGCGTGGGCTTCTGCTCAGCATGCCCACAGGGAAAGATGAACACACCTGAAATATAACGTACACTGCAATAATGTCCTAAACGTAGCGTTGCACAATGAGGTCGGCCACGGGATATTTCTCAAACCATTGACATGTGGATTGCCTCGCGCGCGGCGCGTTTTACACCGCACCAGACACCCTGAGACGCACCGAATGTTGTCTCGCAATCAGCAACGTATGCCTCGATTTATTTTTCAAGCAAGTAATAATGTCTAGCCGGAATACAGGCTTTCAGGCCGCTACTGATGCTGGCGCGCATGCTGCTACGGGGCCCCGATCACCGTCTCGTCCGCCATTGCTGTTTTCCGCAGCGCCACCTGTAGGGGCTGGAAAGAGCGGATAGAAGCCGCCACAGCCGGTTTGAAACAGTGCGTTCGGCGGTCGCAACCCCATCCAACGGTCGCTTTAACCACCATGGCGATTTATCTTCGAAGCAAACGAGGTCGACAGGGGTTACTTCACGACGGCTGCGAGTACGCAAAAGTGCTAATAACGATAAGATACGAAATTGCCTACATTTGTAAGACATTAACATATATTTTGTTGGTGTGCATACATGTCCCTTTTTATGCTGATTATTTAAATTAGTGTGACTCATTAATTTTACAGATTTACTGGCAATGCAGCCAGAAAAAAGACTGCAAGGCACGAGCACAGAGTTGATAACTGCGACTGGAAGCAAAGTTGTCGGACGCTGCAATGGAAGAAAGGGCTCATTTGACGGAGGAGACAAACCAGTCGATAACAGCTTCATCCTTGAAGGACACAGCTACCTCCCGCACCAAGATGTGATCGAACGAACACTCAGGTAAAAATATGAATACTTATTTCTGAAGATATTCGTTGATAATTTCTGTGAAAAGCATCACATTGCGTGCAATTTCGGATGGGTTTTCGGGTGCGGATTTATCTGCACATAGTGTGCCCAAAGTATTTTGATGCACGACTTATAAATTGTTTGTGCGTACGAGTGCGCCTGTCAGTACATCATGCTAGCGAAAAAAAAAAAAAAAAAAGGACGATCGACCTTGCGGTAACAATTTAACTCTCGCTCCCGCCACGTAACTCTCTCTCCTTTCTCTCTCCCCTTTCCCCCTCCACGCTTTTCTCCTTACCTTTCGCTCCTCTGATGGTAAACGCAATGAAGATTTTCTAAATTGACTTCAATTTCTCCCGTTCGCACTGAGCGCGTTCCATGAGTTCGGACCTTTTGTTTTTATTATTCTTGAAATAGATCAAACCGAAATGTTTTCTTATAATGTTTCTTCTTATCTCATCCCTCATCAACGATGTTTAAAGTGCGCTGTTTTGTTTTTTGCGTGCTATTGCAAAAATCCATGTAAGATGTATTTTTAGCGAAGGGCGCGCTGCTGTCCTTAGTTATGTACGCATGCTTTGCTTCAAGTATGCGTAATGTTTTCTTTGAATTGAATAATCTGGACACGCATTAGCCATGGAGGCAGGTTGAGTAGTTTGAAAAGGTCTTGCCAATATATACATCGTGTTCAAGAATTCCTTCACTTGATTTGTGACCGCGTGGTTGAATTAACGGGCCGACCCACGGACCCATATTGTCTTGTTCAGGTACGTAGCCAAGCAATATTGCCTTTTTAAATAAATATACCGAAATTCTGCACAATTGCCTACTTATGCGTAAACATTTCTACGCCGCTTCGCTTAAGTTCATTCGACACGTAAGGTACATTTACACTATTACAACGATTAAATGTGCGCAGGATGTCACACGGTTAATGGTTTTTCACAATTTGTTTATTCGTGTTTCGGTTTGCATTTCTTGGGGGCGGGGGATTAAATCTGTCATCGCGGCTGCGTATAAAATAGGCATATTTTATTTCCCTTATTTGTTATATTAATTTTCGCTCGATTATTATATCAATTGGTCGAATAAATAATCCACAATTATTCAATTATAGCAAATAAATGTGTTGAATTCGCCCATTAAGCATTTTTGTGCAGATGGAGGGCGTTACACGGCAGCTTATTTGTCATTACATTTTTATTCGTTTTTCGGTTTGTTTTTTCTAGGCTTCTCTTTTTAGTTTTTTTTTTCTTTTTTGGGCGAGGGCGGTGTATCACAGCCATTGTTTTTATTTAGTTTGTTATTTTTACTATTTCCCTTGTTTATTCTTTATTTTTGTTTTAGTACTTTTTCGAACAATAATCTCCATTCACTTCATTATGTATACCGATCAAATGTGCCAAATCCGCCAATGACGCATTCCTGTTCATATGCAGGGCATTGCATGGTTGGTGGTGTGGGGTACTCGGTATCAAAAGAA
This sequence comes from Haemaphysalis longicornis, assembly GCF_048455015.1. Lineage (NCBI taxonomy): Eukaryota > Metazoa > Arthropoda > Arachnida > Ixodida > Ixodidae > Haemaphysalis > Haemaphysalis longicornis. The sequence continues at coordinate 410,464,759 of NW_027526203.1, forward strand.
CGGGGAGTGCCGGGGAGTTATTTATGTAGCTGAAACAGGAATCCAATCATTCTCCGCATTCATTTACGTCGCCATGAGTGTGATGCTTGCCAGAGACCAGTCTTTATTTTGCTATGCTTCTTTTGGTTTGGTTTTTCGAATTTAGTGGGTAATTTTATTGTAGCGTTAGCTCTGGAGCAGGGCTAACCAGATTTTATTAAACTTATGTACTTTTGTTTTGGTGCAGGTGCTAGCGGGCCAAAGAGCAAAGGCCCCGCCCGCTGCCGTCCTTAGTTGGTGAAATTACCATCCCCGACGAGTACGCGCTGAAGAAACGACGGCAGCCAACTTCTGGTTTATGACACCGGTGCCAGTTCTGCAGCGCTCATACTGATTTTTTGCAGCTCGAAAATGAGGGATGTGCTGAAGAGTAGCAGCCAGTGGGTCACCTATGGCACTTTTAAAGTTGCGCCGGAGCTTTTTTTTCTTTTCAGGTTTACACTAGCGTCACTAAATAAGCTACGCTTATAAAAGCCTTTATTTAGTGACGCTAGTTTACACTATTCACTGTTGCATACATGACTCTCTGCTACCAGCTGCGTATATAATCACAAATAAAAAACTGAGGAGGCGTACACGCAGGCTTTCAGCCCCTTAAAGGGACACTGAAGTGAATTTGTCAAGCTCCCGTTTTTGCTTGCACTGCGTAGACTGGCTCAAATTAGCACACTTTTCATCGTTTATCCGGTTGACAAATCGGTAATTATTTTACAAAGCACGAAAGAAGAAAAACTACCATGCGCGGTTTGCGGCGGCCGCACCAACTAAAGCTGTGACGTTAGGAGGAGCGGGCACCGTGATTGGACGATGCCCAAGGTGAGCAACCAAAAAAGTTTCGGTTTCGGTTTCGGTTCTGTAAAACACAACTGGTGGCGTTGTTGGATGGGCATTCTCAATAACTCAGTAATCATCGTACCGCGCTTCTGCCATGTTGTCAGCTGTGAAAATGCATAAAGATAAGCCTCCCAGGACGGCGTGGAATCGTAGCATTCACTAGCCGAGGCCTACGCAGTGCATGGACGCCCAAATGTCATGCGCTTTTCCCCCATATTTGGAGCTTGCCTCACTCATGCCTGTACCGTAAAAAGCGTGTTCGCACCAAGCCAAGGGTCTGTTCATTCTGGCCTGTGCCCACTGCCCGCAAGCAGTCGGTGCTTATGGCAACAGCACGCCAACGAGAACTCGCTAGCGCGCCAGTGCCAGCCTGCGCGCGTTCTGGGAACTAGTTCGTAGAGCCATGAACGTTGCGGCCCAAAAAAAAGGTGAAATCAATGTAGAAAACATCGGCAGAAAAAAAAAAAAGCACGTAACCACGGGGACTCGAACTCGTGACTTGCAAAACAGTTACGACAACACACGTAGCACTCTAGAACACTAGGCCACCAAACCGGCTCAGCCGATCGTGGTAATATAAGGTATATATTGTACAACACGTTTACACTTCTATTTAGTTTTGGAATTTCAAGCAGCTTAGGTGACTATTTGTTGTATTGCGCTCGTGCAGTAAGCGTACCCCGAGTTTCCACAATAGCTCACGTCTCGTAGACGGAAAAGCGTTCGCAGATGCGTAGTCGTGCTGCTGACCGCTGTGGTTGTTCGTCCAGCACAAAAAAGTGCTTCCCGCACCCTAGTTTTACGCTGTACGGGAAAAATATCAGTTGATTTTATTTCCTTAGTACCTATATTGACTTCGCTGACTCTTCTCCCGCCTTCAAGAGGCCTTATATTTTCCTACTGGCGTACCAGTCAGCGAAGCGTCGCATGTGCGCTTGTGCAGCGCTTGTGTGAAGCGACCTTGACTTGGAGCTAGATACAGTGTACAAACTAACCAAGTAAAGAAAGGCACATTCTTCCATTCACAAACGTGTCCAGGCTTCGTTTCAACTGAGCGAACGAATTGCGACGACCCGTCGGCGGCCGGCGGACGAAACGCTCGGCCGACTGACTCTGTCTGAAGGCCGGGGAGCCGTGCGCAGCCAATTGCGAGCTCGGCACCTCCTGACGTCACACGAAAACGCCACAGAAAATGGGCGAGCGTAAAGAGAGGAGGACAGCATTTTCGAATTAATTTTTCTACTAAATAAAATCGCGTAAACGCGCCCAGAGTGGTCGAAACATGGCCTGGGGACCCCGTGCTACAATTTGCGCTAGTAATCCCGCAATGTTTACATATCACTTCAGTGTCCCTTTAACATGCGCTGTAACGGCCTTTGTTTACCTGTCACAGTGCTTTTGGACTTCGCGCAGGCTGTAATAAACGCATTTTAAAGCTTTTTTCCTGAGTTGCAGTGTTCGGGGATGCTTTTTTTCACTTATCTAAATGCCTATATAGGCGCATCTAGGAAGAAGGCCTCCAAGGCATATATTCAAACGACCCTGAACTGAACTTACAAGCATGGATGTACACAGCTATAGATGGCTGTTGTGTTCCCCACCGAAGCGGAACACGTGTTCGAGATCAAATTGCGTGCGTCGAGAGCTCCAGCCAGTCATGGACATATATTTCGAGGGCAATTCCATTGCGAGGACGAGAGGCCGAGGAGGGCGTCAGCCTCGCTTTCCCACTGAGCTGTGGAACTATCCCGAAACGGTGCTGTTAAGACTGCTAACGATGCAGAGGCTTGGTACGGGGGGTTCCAAGAACACGTACAATGCTGTCACCACAACCTCAAAGCGACAACTCCAAAGCGCCGCACTGCTGTGCAGATAAAACAAGCATACTGCGCACAGTGCCAACAGCAGTACGCATCGGCACTTCTGTGTTTACGTGGACTTCCGTAACTTCCATTGTTTACCCCACCATTCTTACTGCTATAAAAAGAATGTGCCCTAAATTTAAGCGCAAATAGCTCGTTCGCCAAGCTTATAAGCCCTGCCTAATTTGCGTTTGCTTTTGGCGGCCTCAGCCAATCGCTTATGTTGCGGGGAATGAGGTAGTGGTTCGCATGGTCATTCCCATTTTTTCCTAAATAGATAGCTTATTTGAGCGAAGTTTACGTCAAAAGTCGTAGTAGTATGATTCTAACGAGGCAATCTTTCCAATGAACCAAACTTGTGTTTTGTCTGCGTGGCCCCTTTAAGATATGCAAACGCCATAACCGCGCAAATATGTGTAATTGGTAAAAAGGAGCAAATAAGATCCAAGCAACAATAAAATAACCAAACGTCTTTGGCTGTTTATAGCTGGCTGTAAAGAAATGCGCAGAAATTCAGAGGATTCTCCATTAGTGAGCAGCACACTTACGCCGCTTGTCTTCAATGCGATTTTTTATAGCCTGATTTCGTTGTCAGTACGCAAATGTGTTACGTTGTTTTATCATTTTAAAACTTTCGTTTACCTATTTTTGACAATGATGTACATTTCTAATTATAATGCCTAATTTCTAATCTTAAACTATAATTTCTAATTTTCTAATTATAACGATCAAATGTGCCAACTACGATTATGCAGTTTTCAGACAAATTCAGGGTGTTACACTATACGTTTACGCGATTTTTTTATTCGTTTCCGTCGTTTTTTTCCCGAGCTTAGTTAGTTCAGCCTTAGTTTTTTTATACGTATATTTTGTACGGCTAAGTAAAACAAAATATTTTTCTAGGGTGCGGCAATCGGTCGATTAACTTTCCTAGTCGATTAACGCTTTAGTCGCAGTTAATTTTTTAATAAGTTAATCGGCTGAAGTGTAGTGAGCCACGAGAAATAGGCCTGCCGTCTTCAACCGTGCGTGTGACTCGGCGTTTTTTTTTTTTGTTGTTGTTGTGTTTTTTTTTTTTACGTTCCACGTACCAGGATTCCCTTTATGTTAGCAGCCAAGTAGCCTCAACTGCCGCGTTGCTTTTGCCCAGATTACTGTTACCTTCCGTAGCCAAAAGTGGTACCCTGCTCTGTACTCGCCGTGCAGCTCCGAGCAGAAAATGCTTTTGGCGGTTCGTTTAACGGAAACAACATGCATCGGCATTCTCCAACCCGCACCAAGCGGAAGCGATCGGCGGCGGCTGTTTGACCAATTTACACGTTCAATGACTGTAGATTGTGCAGACCCATTGTACGTTGGCCGACGAGCACTCCGCCTCAAAATGTTTCCCCAAAGAGACCGCCCGCGTCGATCTGCGTGCGTCTCCTCCCAACAACGCTGAGATACGCTTGCCGACAACAACACTGTGGGGACGCACCCCCAGGCGGGCGCACCGGTGCGTCCAGGAGAGCAGCAGCAGGCTTCTCCGCCTTTCAATTTAGCCACAGCCGTCAAGTTCAGAAGCAGTTAGCAGGACATACAAAGTGACGGACGAACCGAACTTGTGTCCCCTCGTTCACTCGGATCAGTTAAAGTTGGGAAAGAGGCTTGAGTCATCCTACACCCCGACCGCTGTCGCCACGTTACTTCCATGATCGCCAAGTCCTGAAAGAAACAACTTTTGTTCCCTTTTTCTCTGACTTTTAGCCTCACATCTTGGTGGTGTACAACTGCTGAACGGCGCATCGCCGAATCAGCAAAGCACGCCATATTTTTCATAAATTTCGTTTTGGCAATGCTGTGTTTGCCAAGAAATTTTATGGGCAAACGGTATAAAACTTCGGGTTTGCTGATCTAGCTAAAGCGAAAATTCCCTGCGCACGGCTTCCAGTCAAGGTCCGGCCATAGTGAAGTAAACGTAGAAAGTGGCAGTTGTAAACGGGTGTAGGAAGAAATGGGCCCGGAACAAATGGTCCCGGAACAAATGGTCCGAACTTCAAAGTAGGAACCAATGGTCCCGGAACTTTTGTAGATGTTTGTTCGTTTGTTGTAGATGTTTGGAGATGCATTTTTATTTGTTTAGTTGTTTGTAATATTTTAAATTTTTACTTCTTTCGTATTATATTTATAAAAATTCCGCACTACAACTTATCACTATATATGCTATTATAACTACTAAACCGTTACATCCGCTAATTAAATATTTTCACCTGTTCCGACCGCCCTCGGAAGTTTTCCATGGTCACCTCCACTTATTCCAGGCACGGCCACAGTAAATTTCAGGTCTTCTCCGTATCCAGGAATGCGCCGCTGTGTCTCGTATCGCCGTGAGGGACGAGGCAGACGCTGATATCCAAACTATGTACAGTATATGTACAAGAATATTTACAGGACATATACAAGGGAGCAAAGCGGAGCCCACGGTGGGGCTTTTTAGATGCTTGCCGGGGTCTATCCGGCGCAGGCGGGACTATCCCCGCGACCTGCAGCAAGTTCAAAAGCAAAAAGACCCCCTTTCTCTCGCCGGGCTCGACATAAATACCCTCGGTGAGGGAAGGGGAAAGGTTAAAGAAAACAATAAACGACAAGTCATGCATTGCGCGTCACTCACCCAAGGTGGTGAAAGCACGCCACCAACGCCGCGTCCTTTTGTCCCCGCACGGGCGCTGTCTAGACAGCGCGTCCGCGGCGGCCCCCTGCATCCGGCGGCCAAATTGCCAGCGGCCCCCTTTGAAGGATAAAGATTTCCCCAATCGGCGGCGCGACGGGTGCACGCAGTGCGGCGACGTCTGCACTCGGACCCCGCCAAAGGGGTTTGTCCATGCGCCGCTCTGCCTGTTCCCGCGCGCACCTTGCGTACAGGTGGCCTAATTGGCGGCGGCCCGTCATCGGATGTGCGCCTGGGGAAGGAGGGTGGCGCTGCGGTACACTGACCTCCGCCCTCGAACCGTACAGCCACACTCCACTCTCCATTCCTGCTCAGGGAGATTTTTGAGTCAGGCGGTGTTCCAAGAAGGGGTCGCGAGACGCCGCGAGTAAGAGGGGTTAGGCAGAGTTCCGAGACATGGGCATGCCTGATCGCGACTAGCTCGCGCAGCATCGGCTGGGTCGCTGGTGCAAAGTGGCTGTCACGACATTCTGCACCATGACAAATTTCTTCTAAAAAGGGCAACGAGGGCCAGCTCAATCAAAATAAACATTCTACCGAAGGGAGCCACCTATACACTCCTGCCCCCCCCCCCCGCCTCATTCCTGTTTCATATTTGCCTTTTAAGGGGCGTCGCAAAAAGGCTAGCCTGGCAGCGGTGGTGCATCGACTTGCATCAATCGTTGGCTTTTCATTGAACCATGACAAGTGACTCTGGTTCTCACAATTTCTGGGAAGGTAAAGCCGTCAGGAAGACACGCGAAAACATGTTTGTGAATTTGCGCGAATAAACTGCACATATTTGTGCTCAAGTGAAATTCCGAACAATAGAGTTCGTTGTTGATGGTGGGTGACCAGTTTTGATGAGCTCACCTGCTGCCCTTAGCAATTTTCACGCTCCCGTAACACGCTGGCAAAATTAACAAAGCATGTTAGCCAGCAGTCTTCTAAACCTTGCAGCAAGAAAAGAGGCGTATTAAGAGCTACATTGCATATTTTCGGAGAAAAACAAAAGTATCGGGTGTAGCACGTTTGCCCATGTCGCATTTCCCCAGTCGCAGTTTTCCCGCCCCGCCCCGCTCCCCTCGTGTCTCAAAATCCCACTGTCCATAATCCCTCTCTTTCTTCCCCCGTGTTGCGCCTCCCCCGGCCGCGAAAGCCCTCTCCCTGAGCTGGAGAGGGCATCGAGCGAGCAGGGGATCCCCGCCTGGCATTGTGCGAGCTCGGTCCGCCTGGGGGACAAAGACGGTCGTGCCTCCCTGCCTTCAAGTTAAGAAAAAAAGAACTGCAGTAGAAGAATTAAGTGTCTGTCCTTTGTGGCGAAATTTAAATGCTTCAGTCCGGCCGGGTCGTCAGTGTTAGGCCGGGTAAAGAGAAGGGATACTTAGGAAGGAAGTAAAGAATGATGTAGAAGGAAGGCAGGAAAGTTAACGCGGCTAGAGTCTAGTGAGTTACGTTTTTATAACAGCATGGAGGCGCGGCGACCGTTTCTATGATGGAGGCGAAAAGCAGAATCGCCCGTGTGTACGAGATTTCGGCGCACGTTAAAGGTCCTCAGGTGGTCAAAATTAATCCGGAGCCCTCCACTACGGCGCGCCTCAGCATATGCGTTGCGTCGGCGCGTTGAACACTACAGTCGAGCATGGAACCTACACGTTGATGACCCGTACTAAATTCGGGCTCATTGCTAGGTTCTGAGGCACATGTGGCCGCATGGCAGGCCAGTGACTCTCCAACATGCTTAGAAAAAAGCTATCCTGCGAGTCATAAGCGACTGCATTTCTATGGATTAACTGAGGAGAACACGGAAGCAAACAACACAGCAGTTCCGGAAGTAGAACGAACACCCACTCATCGTGACAAAAATTTCCCCAAGACGCGCATGCAGGAAATTGTGGAAAATCTCATTTGCAACAATTTGTAAACACTTTCTATATGTAGCCCGTCTGCGTGCTCACTTCAGTTAAAAAATTCGATATGCTTATTGTGTACGTCGTTAATTTTTACCCTGTTATTTCCCTCATTAACTTGCAAATATGTTTGCAAATATGTTTTCAAAAAGGCCCGTTCTTCCTCCACGAGAATATCCTAGACGTGTCCGTAAAAAAAAAAAAAAAGAAAAGACTGGAGGAAACAGTGTTCGCTAATTCTTTTTAGCATGACAGCCCAACCTACGTAATACCAGAGCCCCCGTAATACTCTTCATAAGATTTCCTGCATTTTGGAGGCTACCGTATGCTTGTTATGTTTTGGATTTTGAGAGTTTGCATGTAATTTATGTAATTTTAATTGTATGTAATTAAAAAATACATAAAGAAGGCGTTAGACCATCGTAAACACCAGTCAATTGTCTTATCTGATTTGCATGCCACAAAAAAAGGCGAATATAAATAAACAACCTGTCGTAAATGAAAGAAAAAAATGTGTGCTAAAGAATTCAATCAGTTGGCTGCATAACAGGTGTCCCCTAGACAAGATATTAAACAAAAATATATAAATATTGAATTTTTTAAATTACCTGGCAAAGATCAAACATGGCATCACTGAAAAAATAAAAGTACTGCTCCAGATTGTTGTCCACACCCACGTTAAGCGGAAATAAAAATATAACGGCTGTCTCAAACAGGGAAGCACCGGATATATCGGTCGCCTAAAAGTTTGCGCACCGTACACCGAACTGTCCGTGCACGGAAACACCCGCTCACCAAAGATACCGCACCGAAACGTCTTTTACCGAAATGTCCTGCACCGAAATGTCCTAGACCTCTCTTCGTCAGCCTTTCTATAATGATTTGAGGCTGTTTAACGAAAGCTGCCATTCGAAGTCACCTGAAAAAGTGGGATTATTTGAGCTTAAATACCTTTACTCTCTTCGTAGTATTAAATAACTTCGGCCTTTGTTGGATGTGTCCACGATCTATTTTAAAATGTCAGGACGTTATGCTCCGAAACAGTTCCTGGTCGAGGTACGGATTAACTTAAAACCCCTAGGTAGTCCGTACAGTTCATCTAAAGCCGTTTTACAGAAAAAGTTCAAAAGTGTCGCGAACTGGGCCAGTTGGTACATATTCATAGTGGTGAAACAGCGCGCAAAAAACAAGGACAAAAGGAAGAGGACAACAACACGAGCGCTGACTAACAACTGAAATATTTATTACACCGGGAAAAAGTATACAAGAGCGTGCGTGATCATAACAATCTTGACGTATGTCTCACATGTGCACAGAACAGCCACTCATTCAACAACTGTCCAGATAGGCTACTTCGCAATCCAGTAGCGATATGGACGGGCAACTAATAGTCATCTGAATAATTTTTCACATAAAAGGCTTCAGCTATCTCCCTTGTTCTCCTATCTTTGCGAGTCATTAAAGCAGTAGTAGCATTAAACAAGGGATAGCATCCGCAACTCTTACAATGCGTTGATAAATGTGACGTGGGCGTGCCCTTGAGGGAGTTTCGATGTTCGCGGTCGTTTACTGCATTCCTTTGAAGTGCAAAAGAAAGTACAACGGGCGAACGGGGCGATGCCTGAATGAGCGTTTGCGCGAACATCGAAACTCCCTTAAGGGCACGCCCACGTCACATTTGTCATCGCAGTGTAAGAGTTGCGGATGCTATCCCTCGTTTCATGCTACTACTGCTTTAATGACTCGCAAAGATAGGAGAACAAGGGAGATAGCTGAAGCCTTTTATGTGAAAAATTATTCAGATGACTGTATTAGTTGCCCGTCCATATCGCTACTGGATTGCGAAGTAGCCTATCTGGACAGTTGTTGAATGAGTGGCTGTTCTGTGCACATGTGAGACATACGTCAAGATTGTTATGATCACGCACGCTCTTGTATACGTTTTCATGGTGTAATAAATACTTAAGTTGTTAGTCAGCGCTCGTGTCGTTGTCCTCTTCCTTTTGTCCTTGTTTTTTGCGCGCTGTTTCACCACTATGAATATGTATAGAAAAAGCTTCTCCCATACTTTTATGTTAATAAAATTTGCAATAAGGTTTCTTTTTTTTCACCCTGCAATAGCATGTTTCTGTAAAGAGAAAGCTTGTCTACCCAGCGAGTTTGTTTATTTCACAAAATGTTTGGTGGCAATTTATTTTTCCTCCACGCGTTTTATGTTTCTCTGATGAGCAAAGCTTGCTTAGACAACTTTTTTTCACATTCTTCAATCCTCTTGCTTGTATCCCCTCTCCCCACCGTACAGCACACGCCCTATCCTTGCTCGAATAAAAACATCTATCAGTCAATAATGCTCATGGCGCCGGTGACACCTTTAGAGCGAGTCCTTTTCCGTTCAAGTCATTCCTGTGACTGCCCCATATTACTGCTTCGCAAATTGTCCTATTCATTGATTGATTGATTGATTGTAGGGTTTAACGCGCCGACGCAACGCAGGCGATGAGGTGCGCCGTGCCGGGCTCCGGATTAATTTTGACCACCTGGGGATCTTTAACGTGCGCTGAAATCTCGTACACACGGGCGTGTTTGCTTTTCGCCACCATCAGAAAAGCGGCCGCTGCGGCCGGGAATCGAACCCGTGACCTCGTGCCCAGCAGCGCAACGCATTAGCCACTGAGCCACCGCGGCGGGGTTCACAAATTATCCGCATACGGTCTATCCAGCGAGTTCTTTCATTGGTTCGGCAGTTATTTAAAAGGCAGGTTCAATTGTGTCTGTTATGAAGGCGTCACCTCCCGGCCTTGGGCGATGATATCAGCGGTACCTCAAGGTTTGACACTGGGCCCTCTTCTCTTTAACATTTTTGTTAATGACATCCACCCTGTTATTAGGCACTGTACGCTCTCTCAGTATGCCGCTGATATGAAGCTCTATCGCGCTGTTTCTTCACTGTGCGATCACGTCCTGCTGCAAAATAACATCAACGCAGTTTCGGCATGGTGCGACAGCAACTATTTGAAGCTCAATCTCTCCAAAACTATCTTGATAACGCATACTCGCAAGACTGCCCCGCTCATTTTCCCACACTCCCCGCTTGGTGTACCCGCAAGACGCGTTACTTTAGTGCGTGATTTGGGTGTAATATTGCACGCAAAACTACTCCCATACGTGAACCACCTGACCAACGCCTGTGTCTGAACTCTTGGCGTAATTTCCCAGGCCATCAGGGAATTCACCGACCGATCATGCTTTGTCTCCCTCTACCGCACCATAATTTTACCGAAGCTCGACTTTACTAGTGCCATTTGGAATTGTCTAAGCCCTTCGTCGTCTCTTCATCTAGAGAGGATTCAGAAGCCCTTCACTAAAACCGTATTTTACCTTTACTCACCAGTGAGTTATTATCTGCACGGGGGGCTTCTCAAGCTCCTGAATCTTGATGAGCTACGTATTAGGCGTTCCAGGCGTGACCCAGTTTTTCTTTTTGACTGCATTCATTCCAAGTTTGACTGCCCTTGCCTTGTAAGCCCTGTTCACCTGCGAGTTCCAAGCAGACCACTGCAGCCGCACGGCTGCTTTCATGTTGACAGAGCACTGAGCCACGCGCCAGCTGGCCGATGCCAACATGCCTGTAACAGTCTGTTTTTATCTTGCATCAAAAGTTTTTGCAATGACATGGGTCTTCTTAAACTCTCTTTGAAAACTCGGCTTTTTGAATGCACTTGGGACGTCGCACATGCACTTCTCCCTCTGTTCTTCTGTTTCTGCGCCAAGTGAAAAAGAAGGAACATTACTGCATACTCTCCCTACGACCTCCGAGCTCTTATTGTTCAGAAAATGTTTTGCCTTCCTTGATCACTAGCCTGTCTGATATACATCTACACATTTATTTTTACCCTTTTTGAATTACTATTTCCCTTCCTATATGTTGTCTTTTGTATGCCTTTTATTCATGTACACAGTGCATTCCTCGAGGAGGCCCTTGCGGTGTTGTCGAGAACTTTAACTAAATAAATAAATAAATAAAAAAATAAATAAATAAATAAATAAGACTTTAATAACCCAAGTGGGGGCGGGTGAAGAGGGAAGGTAAATAAATAAATAAAAATTGCGGCATTGCATCCTTAATGTTGCAATGGTGTGTATGATCTGTTATTACTCCGCCTTTCTTTCGATACAATTGTTGGTAATATTTCGTCCCTTCTGCTTTTTACCTGCACGGCACTCTGACACCTGTGTTTTCATTTTTAGCGCGGCTTAAAGGGGGCCTGAGATGGATTTCAAAGTGTTTTTGTTTGTATCAGAAATCTACTCTATAGTTCTTGTAGAAACAAGTCCAAAAATAGTAAGCATATTCGCTCACGCTAACAAAATTTATTACCCCGACGAGACAGAACTATTTGTTGGCTCGGCGGCTTGCGATGACGACATAGTCCGACCTCGTCCGAGGCGAAGCACTCATTTCATGGTTGGCCGCCGGAATGTCCGCGATTTTTGACGGCGGCGGTTTGGTTTAGAGCGTCGTCGTTACCATGGTTACTTCAGCGAGTGGGTCGCACATGAGACGACGACTTCCTTTATTTTTTTTTTAAGCTACGTTTTCAGTCTTTACGGACTTTGAGCAGGAGATACTGGTGATTGCGGAAGTCGACCTTGCAAGCGCGAGGCTTTCCGTGAACGGTAACTTATTTTTACCGTCGCTACATAGCGATACAGAGGCTAGGATTTCTACCGACTGTAGTAGCGAGCCCCCTGCGCCGGCGAAATGTACGCTCGCGTTTTGATTAGATTACCGGAAAGTTCCGAGTGAACGCCCTGCCCCGAAACATCGCCCACCCCCTTTTACGGGTGAAATATTCAATTTACTGAAAGACGCGCGCCCACCCCGTAAAATCCATGGCTTTAGCGCCGATGAGTGAACAAAACAAACCCGAATCATCTCTTCATGTGTAGATGCGGTCACTTATTCGTCCTTTCCGCGCTTGACCCGAAATTTCGCCCATCTCGTATTTTTCACTTGATATCACTGTACTTAAATTTGGGTGGGCGTTCTTCCGGAACTTTACGGCACAGCAAATGCGCTGCGCTCTGCGCTTCATGCAAGCAATCTTAGTTAATGTTGTTTACTACATTCTTGCTAAATGATGATCAGGAGCACGATAAATGACAATTTTTTTTAGAATGAGCGAGCAAAATATCCGCCCCTACTCCAGCTTCCCACGCTTCCAATGGTTCAGATGCCTTTATGAACTAGCATAGCTCTTTTATGCTTTCAAAATCGTCTTAGGCAAGGTAATATATATAGGTAACTGCGGAATCATTACAATTTCTCTTACACATTTTATATCGAAATATTTAGCGGTGGCGTGAATTCTGGTTAATGCAATACTTGGTCCTAATTGTTCCCACTAGATGGCGGCGTCAACGTCATGTTTTCAATTTTTTAAGCTCTACAGTAGAAGTATACGGCTCTTTTTTAAAAAAAATATTGTATTGTGAGAGTTCAATCAAGACGTCTAAGATTCAAGCCATTTCAAGCGTAAGCGAACAGCTCTGGGCAACAAACGTTTGTGTCATTTGCTTTGCGACAAATTCGCCAGATGTCGCTACTCGGCAGAGCCGGTAAGCCGGAATGCAGAAACCGCACAGTGCAATCCTTTCGTTTTCAGCGGCAAACGGCAACTCTTGCTTCATTTAACACGGTAAACGGTAAAGCGCGCTAAGGACACTAGGCAACAGGTTCATTCAGAAGGCCGGTGCAGCAAACCACACTTTCCTGCGATCATGACTTGATGGGAAGCAATGAAATGAAACTCTTTGGCAGTTGTCGTTACGGGATGAGCATGCTCTTGCCCTTGTCGCGACCACCGCAGAGAATCAGCTGCGACAGCGTTTGGGCTTGAACTGATTTATTGAGCCCGCGTGAGCGCATTTCAGCGTGCGCCTCGTGATCACCAACAGTGCCCGGCGTCGTCCAAGCGCTGCGTGCGGAGCTCCTCCTTCGTCGTCGGCGCGGCGCTCCCTTGGCGCGCCGTTCGTTACCACCTCATAACTGAAACAACGTCGAGGCTACGCTCGAAACACAGATGGTGCAAAGAATCCTTTAGGGTACAGCGTCCAAGAAAGCAAATGCAAAGAAAACTGATGATACTCTAACACCAGACACGGAGCGCTGAGCGATCACGCTGGCTGCAAGCGTCGTTGCTCCTGCGCTCACTGTATCCTTCCGCCGAGAACGGAGGAGCGTCAAGCCCGGCCGGTTTGGCCCGGTGTGTAAGTGCTTTACACTCCGGTATAAAACAAATATGTGTGACTGTGTAAAAGCACCCACACACAAAAGATGTTTTTTGTAGCTTTCTGATGTTTTTACGCTCGTAAAAAATTGATTAAATCAAGAGCGCACAAACACGTCACGATTAGTTCAAGAAATAGCCGTTGCGCTCCGATACCATCGACCCCCCAAAAAATCCCATCTCAGGGGCCCTTTAAGATGAAGGAAAGGCAGGGACGCCTTATCAGTGAAAGCGATCCCCCTTACCAGCAGGGGAGCACTCATTGTACATCCCCGCGCACATTGTAACATTCTGCACGCCGTGGCAGCCACTGCCCCTTTGTTCGTCTTGGGGGCAACAAAAGCCGACCTAACCTTCGTTTTCGCTGAGGAGAGGGAGAAAGTCGAGGGGACACGAGAGAGGGCAACTGCTGACATGTGCATATGAGAAGAGGGATTTTGAGCACGAGGGGAAATAACCAGTTTATTGTGAGAGTGGGATTTTGCGACAGGCAACACGCGTTCGGGTTGTTTCGTGGTCCACCCAAAAGTATCTAAGCTGCAAGCTGCAAAATTACCAAGGTTCAAAATCTTTATTTGTGCCGCTTCGCTTGATCCGAACGGTAGATATCGAAGCCTTTCGGGTGGAGAGCACCGCACAATTCATCGGGTAAAATTCTTTTTTGAAATAGCGATAACTCGGCGAGCGTGATGCACTATTACAACTCTATGTTATCTGATATTCAGCGGTACCGGTCCACTCACACTTTCGATACTTCACATAACCTAAATAATACTGTCTCTGTAAATAAGCTCCCGCAGAGGCTCAAGTGGGACTCGCTTCTCAAGCTTGAAAAATTCCCCGCATTTCCCCGAGGGGAAGAATGTGAAAGTGCGAATGCACGAGTTGAATTTGCGCGGTTCGGTAATGTTCGCGAAAGAGAGATCACACACACACACACACAACTACAAAGAAAGAAATATGCATTTATTCACAGACACCTATTTGTGTTGTCGTTGTACTTGATTGCTAGAGCGGATCTCAGCTTTGAAATTTCGTGTCAGTACTCCTTTAAGCAGGTGCATTAGCCCTTCTCACGCCCGATTCTTGGCCAATCCCCCACGTGGGTATGTGCCATGTCAGCGGCCAGGCAGCGCGCGCCCATCTCCCCCCGTTGCCAAGGAAGACGAGGAGATTCCTGGCCAATCCCCCACGTGGGTATGTGCCATGTCAGCGGCCAGGCTGCGCGCGCCCATCTCCACGTGCGCGGACATCGCCGGTGGACGCAGGTTCAGGGTCGCTTAAGAAGTGCATTGCACTTAATAAACAGACAAGCACAAGCAAAGGAAGCACGGGAAAAGATACACGTATGATTACGAATTTGCTTGCAGCATTTAACTTAAATTCAGCCTTAGCAAATATATTATACAGGGTGTCCCAGCTATAATGCACCAAGATTTAAAAAAAAGAGCAATAGGGTTACTCAAAGAAAACCTGGCGCGTAATGTTGGCAGTACTGTGGAGAAGCGGACAGTAATTTTTTCGTTAATGATACTTAAATAAATAATTGTAATTAATTATCTAACTCAAGAATTAGTGTTCTAATCACTGAAGTGTCAATGAGGCACTTGTAGGTACCCACCAGGGGCATCTAACTGCGCTATTTTCAGCGTCGAACTAATTGCGTACTCATTTATTCTGACTGATAAAGAAAACCCGCGAAATATGAAAAATACCACGTGACGGCGCTTCTGCGCGCATTGTACAGCAGTGTCCCCAAATAAGCTGATTGAAAGCAACTGCTTCGCCTGTCACCCGCCCGAAGAGACAGCGCATCACCTTGATAATTGCATGCATCGAAGGAGCACCAACAGCAAGATTCGCGGGGCGCGTGTGCAGATGTGGCACAAACTCAGTTGCGATTTCTCCTTTCTTTCTTTTGTTTATGTCATTCGGGCTAATTCAGAGGCAGCCTGTTTGAGGGCATTGCTTTACGATGCGCACTAATGCGCGCGGAAGCGCCGTCACGTGGTATTTTTTATATTTCGCGGGTTTTCTTCATCAGTCAGAATAAATGAGTACGCAGTTCTTTGACGCTGAAAATACCGCAGTTAGATGCCCCTCGTGGGTACCTACAAGTGCCTCATTGAAACTTCAGTAATTAGGACAGTACTTCTCGTGGTAGATAATTAATTACAATTAATTAGTTAAGTCTCATTAACTAAAAAAATGCTGCACGCTTCTCCACAGTACTGCAAACATTATGCACTAGGTTTTCTTAGAGTTGCGTCATTACTCTTTTTTTAAAACTTGGTGCATGATAGCTGGGACACCCTGTATACAGAAAGATGCAAAATACATTGTACAGAAATACAAGCATTTAAACATAAATATGTTGACCCCCTTCCTTCCCTCATACAGGCGCTCATGCGTAGGTGCAGTAGCCGCTACTGCACCTACGCATGAGCGCCTTATTCCTAGTTTGAAGTTGGGAACATTTGTTCAGGGACCATTTGTTCCGCGACCGGTTGTAAACCTACATTGGGCTATTCAGGTGTGCAGTTATGAATTGACATATGCGACTTCTTGGTGCTGCATTCACTGGCGTCTTTATTATAGTTACGGTTGGCTGACACACTTTTTTATTACCTTTCTTAACATACCAGAAGTCAGAACGATAAACCTTTAAATGGCAGCTTCTCGCATCAGCCTAGCCATATATTTTCCACACACGCCCGCACTAAGTACTTCAGAAAAAAAAGCCCATGGCCCGTTACACCGACGTACCTAAACTTTGTTGCCGGTGTAGCGAAAGTTTGGTTTAACGCAATTTCTATTTTCTTTCTATTTTTTGTAGTTTCAGAATTCCATTCAACCACTTATCTACAATTACGCTATTATAATGATTAAATGTGTTGATTCCGCTGGTTATGCATTTTTATGCAACTGCAAAGCGTTACACGGGTGATGCTGGGGTGGCGGCGGGGGGTTTAGAAGGTAAGGAATACTACGCATTAAACCGTTATACGAATCGTGTGTAGCCAGGAAAACTCCACTTTGGCTGTGCTTTTCATATTTGTCTTAAATGAGGAAAAAATTACACCATCTTCCCGAGGGGAACCGTGGGGTGATGCGGAGCGAGTACTGCTGCTCGCTCAGGTACGGCTGCTCGACGTTGTCGTTTCGAAGCGGCTTCTCGTTGTCGTAGTTCAGGTTCCGCTGCTCGACGTTCACGAACCGCCGCTGCTTCATGTTGTCGTAGTTCAGCATCCGCCGCTCGACGTTCACGAACCAACGCTGCTTCACGTGCTCGAAGTTCAGGTACTGCTGCTCGACGTTGTCGTTTCGAAGCGGCTTCTCGTTGTCGTAGTTCAGGGTCTGCCGCTCGCTTCAAACGTTTACGTTCAGCGTCGCGAGCCCTTCGCTTCGCAGCTTTGTCTTGATTGGAAGTAACGTTGCTGCGTGCGTTTGTGCTGATGCTAGTATGAGGTTGCGTCAGCCCACTCGCAGACGGGGCTGTTGCTTCCATCTCACTGCATCTGAAGTCAACGGAGTCAAGCGGAGTCAACTGACGTCAACCGAAGCAACCGCTGCACGCTACCGCTGCTTATATTCACACTTGAAGGAGAGGAGACTAGAGGAGGAGAGATGCGCAAGCGCCGAGCGTGCGCGGTGTGAGTAGAAGCGAACGCACGCGAAGCGCACGCAGCTGGTAGAGAGAGAGAGAGAGAGAGAGAGAGAGAGAGAGAGAGAGAGAGAGAGAGAGAGAGAGAGAGAGAGAGAGAGAGAGAGAGAGAGAGAGAGAGAGAGAGAGAGAGAGAGAGTTGCGCATGCGCAGTGTGAGTGCGGACACCGACGACGCCGACGCGGGACAGGCCACCGCTATAAGATGCTCCGCATCTAAAAAAAAATTATCTCTTCCTCAAGAAAATTGAAACAAGCGGGAAAGCTTCCAAACTTCGCTGGAAGTGCGTCCAATCGATCGTAAAGCCTCCGAAGTCCGAAATCGCAAACGAAGAACATGCCCATGCGGCGATTTTTCGCGCACTAAGTAAACACACATACGAAGAAATAAATGTATACCGATATGCGGTTCATGAGATAAAGGTGTTCTGTCGTACTCCTTCTTCGCGATCGATGCGTGTATTCTTATCTAGAACCGTTCCATTTTGGCGATTTTCGAGTAACCGTTTTGATGCAATAGAAGCCCGGTTTCGCGCACGTGCCGTGTGTCCAGATATCTTGTCAGAGCTTTTCGCTCGATCAACCTGTCTGTGGGGTAATGCATTAGTTTTCAGCCCACTAAGAAAGCTTTGGGTAATACAACTCGATACGTATCCGCAAAAGCATAAATACGAGTCCGGTGGTATAAAGACTCAGTGTATAACACGTCGGATAGACGGGGCACACTTAATTGCGTTTGTTTGTTATTGTTCCGGAATGGAGGCGATCAATTTGAAGAAGGGCGGCCAGAAGTTGTGTTGTGAAGGCTTTGTGTATATATATATACGCGCCACACAGGAACGGCAAATGCATATCGCTAGCGCTGCATCAAGCGTGCACAAGGCTGCAAAGGAGCAGTAATAACCAGGTCAGGACATGATGATTTTATATGAAGTTCAGAGCACAACCCCTCTCGATGATACTAAAACAAATTAGCAAAGACTCGTGTGGCAATGAAGCGGGTAGCCTTGATGTCAAGTGAGAAGCCTGCAAGTGTCGTTGCTCAGGCCATGCAGTGGCGAACCCACGGGGGGGGGGGGGGGGGGGGGGGGGGGGGGGGGAGTGTTGTAACCACCCCAGAGGTCCGTCGACCCAAACCCCCTCCGCACGCCTCTTCCGCCGAAACGAAACCGAAGTTCACCGAGCGAAGTGTGTCTCTGAAGCTTTTATTATTGGACATCCGCAGTTAAATCTCGAAGAAGAATATTGTATTACCGGCATTAAAAAATAAAAGAAAACTAGAGCATGAACTTTTAGGATTGTGCTTTTAAGACTGTGCGGACCAACTTGCGTATAACTTGAAGTAGTTTGAGAAAAAGAATGAGAAAAAAATTTAGTGACACAAAAAGTGTCCGTGGCCAGAAAATTTCTGAATGCTTAAGAATCCCTGGGGTATTTAAGTGATTCCGAAGCCCCCTCCCCCCTACGGCACGCCTCATAGCCCACGCTAAACCGCAAATAGTAGCACAATTTTTGTAGGGCCAGATTATACCACTTTCTGAACTTCGGTGCGCAACTTCCATCACGAGATTTGAATCATTCGTCGTCTTCTAGAAAAAAAAGGACGCTGAAATTTCCCATAGGTTGGGACTCAGTATTGTCGAGCTTGCCTTCTGGCCTCAAATCAAATTTAACAAGATCAGATAGAAGTTATTTTATTTCATTTGAAAGCTTAAACAACTGTTTTTCCTTCAATACTAAGCACTGTGCGACCCTTCCCTCTCCTGTTGAATAAAAAAAGGTTCGGTTTTCCTTTATATATATCGCCTGAGTTTGTAACATTATAGCGAGGAAGGCAGCAACGCTTCGTGCGCAGTTACGAAAACCACTGATCGCAGATAACAATGATGTTGTGTTGAATAGGCTTTCAGAAATATGTGTTAATGTGACTGTTCAGTGCAAATTGTGCCAACCTATACGAACAGATTTCGTTGACTTGCAGATAGATCGAATTTGAGTAAACTTTCACATTCAGACGTATTTTAAGTTTGGGCGCTGTCTTTGTTCCTCGAAACTCGCTTCGCCGTGTAAACCGTATTTTGCATTTGGTAGACAGACGAACAGCCTTTTTTTTAAATGCAGAGCATTTCTTAGGCTCGCCTCTTCCTGCGTCGGACGGTGTCAACAGCTCCGCGTCCGCAGCAGGTGCGCCTCTCCTCCTTCCCTCCTCTTTCTCAACAGCAGCTGGCGCGCGCATGCGTCGTAGTCAGCCCGTTCGCTCCGTCTCGGTCTCGGCGTAACAGGTGCGTGATAGCAGCGCGGTGGGGCGTGGAAGGGCGCGCGCTGCTTGCGCATGCACGCTCTCCCCCCCGTACTGCTCTCCCTCTACTGCGCGCGCTGCAAATATAAAGCGTCTAGCGGTCGCTCGTGCTTCAGTCACTGCGTTGCTCCTTTCTTCCTTGGTTGACGCTCGCCCCCACGTTTACTCGTGTCTGCTACTCCAGCATCACGGAAGAAGCGATGGAAGCAACACTGCCTTCAACCAGTACTGAGGCCCCAATGCTCTGCATTTACTCGTGTTCCCCTCGCGGGAAGACGCGGGAATTTTTTTAGTATCTGGTATAGCAGCCAATAGTTATTGCGAAACCCTCGTTGCGTTTGCTGTCTTTCCGTGTTGCTTAGAACTACTTCGGGCGTCAAGGTCCCCGTTTTACTAAGAAACGCATGTATCCTGTGTTTGCGCGCCGACTGACCGGAAGACGCGGCTATTACGGGGTGAGGAGATCGTCCTGACCGAGTGTCGCAGGGGATCGGGTATCCGCGTTGTAGAAGATTCCGCACTGCCTGTGGTGTTCGCTCCGGGCTCCGAGCCCTCTCTCTACTTCCAACGGCCGTTCCTGTTCTTTCCACTCTTTGCTTCCTTGTTTTGTCTCAACTATTTCGTCTACGTCAATAATTCTTTTGCCGGAGCGCGCGTTTTCGGGTTCAAACTTTGTGTCTGTTAGTGTTGGGTTCCTTTGTTGTTGGCGGGACCATGGTTGATTGACTGCGGAAAATGTGTCCAGAATGCGCTTTTTTTTTTCAATGACCCGGTCGAAACAATTCAAAGCCCTGTCCGCTGGGTTCGCGGGGAGCAGCTGCCGGCGCCGGGGTCTCACTTCAGAAACGCTGCCGCCCGTCGTTGGTCCACACCTCCACCATCAGCTATGTTCCGTTTAGTACTCTTGTTCTTGTCGCGAAGGCCCCGTTCAATTTGCTTTTTTCTTCTTTCAACTACTTCTTCGGCCGCCAAGGCCCAGGTTTTCTAAGAAATGCATGCGGAGTGTGTCTTTGGGCGCCGACCGAGCGGAAGAAGCGGCTGTTACGGGGAGCCATCGGCCCAGCTTGGGTTACAGCGGGGCAGCGGCATTCCACACCACCCGTGGCGTCGGCACTGGCCGGTTTCGGGCTCCGGACTCTCGGTGTAGTTCAAACGACCTTGCTGTCTTTTCCACTGTTTACTTTGCTGTGTTTTGTCTGAACTACATTCTTTACGTCAATAATTCTGCAAGTGCGCGTTTTCCAGTGCAAACTTTGTGTCTGCGTGTCATTGGTCCTTTTATCTTTGGCGGGAACATGGCTGATTGGTGTTCATAAGCGTCTCCCGGATTGGCTGCAGAAAGTGGGGCCAGACTTTGCTTTTGTTCCACGGGTCCACTTGAAGCAACTATAAACCCGCTCCGCCGGCTGCAAGGGGGCCCTGCACCAGGAAATCATTCGAGAAACGCTGCCGCCCGCCGTCCGGCCCTTTCGCCAGGAGACCGCGATCCAGTCAGCCATGCCCCGTTAAGTACTCTTGCCCTCTTTACTGGTTTTCTCATTTAATGTAATAATTGTATTGTTTCAAACTTGTATGTGTTAAATATCAGACAAGGTGATCTGTAAACTAGATCAGTAAATTAACGTCTCGACTGCTTCACCGCTCGACCAACAAGCTGCCGTAGTGGCAGTTATTGGCCAAATTTTGTTGCTACACTCTCTTGGCTATTTTCGCGTTTCACGTAATAAGTGTATGGTTTGAAAGTTGTATGTGTTGAGAATCTGCCAATGTTATTAGTATATTGAGCCAGTTAACTTAAAAATACTGAAACTTCTCGACTGCTTCCCTGCCAATCACCATGCTACCGTAGCGGCAGAGAAGGGACAATATTCGTCGTTATATAATAATCAACTGTACTGCAAAGTTTTTTCTCTCTGCATTTTTGTAAAAATAAACGTCACGAGGAGGCTGCACGTGCTTTACTCTTGGCTTGACTTCATCAGGGAAGAAGGCATTCAGGAATGCTTTAATTCTATTTCATCCCCAACCTGATCTCCCATCATCCCTTCCAATTCTACTTCCAAACCTGGGTCCGGGGCTTCGGGCAATGGCAAAAGGCTTCGCGTATCTTTTTTTTGTACGTGAAGGTGCATCCATTATTAGATTCCTCCTGCAGGCGAAATAAAAAGACGGCTACTCTTCATAGTTTTATATATTTTATTCTTTATGGTTATTTATTTTTATTACTTACATTTGTCTTTATATTTGTTCTTTTATATTTTTACATTTATATATATATATTTATATTTTATATTTGTTGTCAAAATTTCACCCCCCCCCCCCCCCCCCCCCCCCCCCCCCAGACAAAAATCCTGGGTGCGCTAATGAGGCCATGCAAGGCAAAGTCTCGGCGAAGAAGAAAAGATGGCGATCAAAAGTGCAGAAGATTTGAAAAGGGCCATTCGGAAACAGCGTTGTTCATCCTTTTCCCCAACTCCCAGCGAGAGAGAGAGAGAAAGAAAAAAAACTTTATTTCTGGTCAGATTAAGCGACCTTCGCGACATCATCGTCAGTACTCCATAGTGTATGACTAAAGGACCCAACCCTGAGAAAGTTTGTTTTCATGATAACGAACCTGACACGCACTCGATGCCCTTGGTGTTTGGAACAGCTTCCTGTTTCCGGCTGCTCTGTGAAAGCATCAGCAGCAGCACACATGGACTGCAACTTAGATTTAGCGCCGAAAGGATTCCTGCAGGTGTACGCCATCGTTGATGTGCTGGGTGAATGCTCGGTGTCCGTCGTGTACGCGTTTATGACGAGGAAGACGCAAGATGCGCATGAGGAACTGCTCAGTGCAATTGTATCTGAATGCGAGTCGCTGGAACTCACCCAACCTGCTGATGTCATAATGACAGGCCTTGAGAAAGGAGCTATGAATGCTGTGAAAGTTGTTTTGGAGGATGGCACATACACAACCGCCTGTTTTTTTTTTTTTTGTTTTTTTTTTGTGTCAAGCACACTGCGAAAAATTAAAGCGCTCGGGCTCGTCGTCCAGTAGAAAGAAAACGCTTCATTCCGCGCTTTTGTTCGAATGCTCTACGGACTAGCTTACCTTCCAGAAGAAGACTTTGAGGCGGTCTCGGAACAAATGGCGCCGCAACGAATGGCCCCGGGACTAACGGCTTCGGAACAAATGGTACCAACTCCAAAGAAGGAAAAAAAATGGACCCGGAACAAATGGTCTCAATTGCAAAGTAGTCAAATGGTCTCAGGCTTGGCCACACCTGTCGTTTTTTAATGAAGTTGGAAGCAAGGGGGTCAGATGTTTTTCTCGTGTGTTTGCGTGGTACTGGAAATAGTTTTTGAGCTCAGCTACTTTGTTTTGGAGCCAAAAAAGAATTGAATCGAATTATATAAAAATCTGTAGGGCTGTGAAGTATTCCTAGGTTTCCTGAACACGTACCGTAGACGGGAAGGCGGGCAGTGTAAATGGCGGCCGAAGACGGGCAGAGTGGGGCGTTTTGTACAGGGCACTTTAGACTCGCTGAACTTCACGTACTGGTTTTGGCTTTGCAGGGAAAGTGTCTAGGAACCGAAAGTCCGAGTAAATTTTCGCTATGACATGTGTTTCGCTTGTATATTATTTTTGTGAACGGAAGCTAAGTTGAATGAATGGCCGTCTGCACCAGCGGGAATTTCACAATGAGCCAAAGCTTTCAATGCCGTCTGTATCACCGTTGAAGAAGAAACGAGTCCCGGAGTCCCTCAGGAGTTGCCATGGAACCCTCAATAAAAGCGTTATTGTTTTTTTTAATTGGGAACGCATTCCTTGTTAAATAAGGACATTGGATGTAAGCTAAAACCTTCCTTTCGGCTTCATAATTTTTTTAGCTCAGAAGGAGAAACTGGGTGCGTTTCAAACGACGTCTTTTCTGAATTGAAGGTTTATTTTCATAAATAGAAAAACTATATTACAGCAGTTAACCTATTTCAACAGTCACAAACTTTCGATGCAGGTAATGTAAGCAAAAGTAACTGATTACGGTTGTACATTGAGCATGTCGAACACACTCAGTCTCCAGACATTTTGAGCAGGTCATTATCCTCGCCGTGCTACAACTGAGCTGCTTCAATATATAGTTAGGAGTACAGTGAATTGGGCGAGTTGGTATGGATCCATAATTGTGGTATATAAGGGGGTCCTCGGGGCGACCTAGCCAGTCCTGGCGTAAGCCACCACGCTAGCTCCCGGCGTGTCAACCACGCGGGCTCGCATGGCTACGGCAGCCCAGCGAGGTTCGCCGATACGAGAACACAGTAGACAGTAGTGCCGAAACACAGCCGTTTATTTGGGGAATCCCAAAGCATGCGAGCACAAGGCTCGACGGCGTTCACGAATCACGCCGTCCGGGTCGTGCCCGCGAACGGGAGGCAGGCACAAACGGCGCGCGACAAACAAAGCTCCCACCTGAGATACATGTATCCGCCATGTTCCACCGAACCAGCCCCGACCGGGTCTCCGACGAGACTCTCCCGTCTCCCGCGCGCACACGTTCGCGCCACCCGCCCCCGCGCTAACCTTACCCGATGATGATGATGATGATGATTAGTGGCTTTCCCTTTGAATCGGGGCGTCGGTTGTCAGCAACCGACTTGCCGGTTTTATTACGTTTACTTGCCCTACTCCCAGCTAACCTATAGATTTGCTTCCTCCCTCACATCTCTCCCTCTTTTCTGTTTTAAAGTCATCGCCCCCCCCCCCTTTTTTTCTCCCCTCGCTGTTCTAAATTCTCGTCCGCATGATTACGCCGCCTTCGTACCCATCCCTTCCCTACTTTTCCTCCACCACCACTCCAGTCGCCTCTTCGTCACCTCTATGGCCTTGAAGTTGAGGTTCCCCCTCGCCCCAAATCCCAAAGCCTCCGCCAGCGTCGTTTCCCCCTCACCCCGCGTCGTTTCCCCCTCACCCCGCCTATGCCCGCACAGATCGGTGGTGCCTTCTCTCGGGGGACGCCGACGAACCAGCGGAGCGCCGGACCGGTTTCAGCGCACAAGTCTCTCCCGAAGCGCGCGCCGGCTCGGGATCGCGGTTCTACATGATTCCCACAGAGTTTTAGCAGTACGTATGCTCCGGCCGTTCCGTTCGTTACGTTGCTACCGGGTTTACCAGGACCCGACTGCGCATGCGCGCGCACGTACCGGGCTCTTTCTGTGTAGTGAGACTGAAAACGTGTTTTAGCACTCCGTAGCGTCGTACCGTTCGTTCGGTGTGACGGCTGATTAGCCGAGTTGTTGCAAAAATCCACACGCTAAAAATACGTAAATAAAGAACGCAGTTTCCCCTAAAGCATTGCAAATCTAAAATAAATCGCGCTCGGCCGGACGCATTGTGAGGCAGGGGCTGCGGCGGCGGCGACGGCACCAGAGCGAGCGCAGGTGACGACATGGTCGCGCGCCGTTCACGTGGAGGAATGGCCTTCACTCTTAAAAAAAAGGTCGGCGCACTTACTAACAGAACACTAACCAGTTACTTGTCCCAGTATTGACTAGGTAGTTAGTTGCTTTTACTAACTGGTCATGCATGACCTAGTAAAAAACTACGCGTGACAATGTGGATCTACTGAGTGCGCAGCGCGACAGAGACACATTCATCACGCACATATCACACGTGGACAATCAACAACTGAATTGATCAAGAAAGCCAACGGGATGCGCGAGAAAAGCGAGTATTACTTAGTTACCTTGGAAATACATTTGCTCTTCTTGCTTTTATAGCCAGCAGCGGAAAGCCCCCGAGAGAGTCGGTGGGCTGGTCATGAAAATAAAATATTTTAGTGATAATTTCAGAATTATGCAGTTTAATGTGAGCATATACAAGACAGCATGGGGATTTGCAAAAACTTTTTAATCGTGATTTGGTGTGGAAAAAAAGCTTTATGTTCAATAATTCATAGAATTTGTTACTTCCGTTATTGTTAGTATCAAACCAGCAGCAGTTACTAAGTACACGGTCTAGACTAGTAACGGTTCCACACTTAGTGGTAGGAACTACGTACCGTATTTTGGGGTAGTAAACTGCCTAAAAAGTTAGTAAATACAGCCGTTACTACCCTTTTACGAGCTTTTTTGTTAAGAGTGTTGGCACCTTGGCCTTGCCCGATTGAAGCGCTAGACACATGTACGATTGGTACACGCGATTCATATGCGACTGATCGTTACGACTGTCACCACGACTAGTCGTACGCGTGAATTTGAGACACATGGCCCGATGCGGGTGTGCGATGCCTCGTCGGCGCCGCTCCGCCCACTGTTTTTGCTCCATGGTCAACTACGACGATCGCTGAGCTGAATTTGTAGATTCCGCGCGTTTGTACGCAAGAAATGGATAAAGCAGGCAATCGTGAAGCGTTTTCTGCATCGGAAACAGACCGCGCACACGCCGGTCGCGCCTGCCAGCTCGGCACACTCAGCGGCTCGAACCGGCGCAGACCACGGTAGCAACCGCTTGTCGCTGCTCTTCCGAATCAATCTGATCACTAAAACGAAGTTCCACCTGCGAGAAAGTAGGTGTTAGTGTGGTGAAAAATTGTGCTAGGGATTGTTCTCAGGGCTTATTTTAAAAGCGGCGATCAGATATATCTGCCGCGATGCAAGCCTATGATGACCGGCCGTGGATGCCTCGGCGCGCGGTGCGGCGAGCGGCCGAGAGATGGCGATACCTGCGCGGAAGCATCGAAACAGGCTACGCAGATGTCTCGGTCACCGATCGCTCACGGCAGTTGTAGCTCAAATAAAGTTTCACATGCGAGAAAGGGGATGATAGTGTGGTGAAAAGTTGTGGTACGGAGTGTCATTCGCAGTTGCACAGATAGCGGCGATCTAATATTCGCCAGGACGCTAAGCCTAAAGTTCCCAACACCCGAGCCGACCAGAGCAACGCAAGCCGCGGGCTCCGGATACGGTAACACGGAACCAGAGCGCGGGGAGAGACGCCGGCCGCGTACGGAACAAATGGCGCATGCGCAGTCGGGTCCCGGTAAAACCGGTAGTAGTACACTGTACCGGTAGCAACGTAACGAACGGAACGGCCGGAGCATACGTACTGCTAAAACTCTCTAATATAACTGCGCGGTAACACGAGGACACCGAAAGAGGCACCGAAAGAGGCATAAATACAGGACTCGGCGCAGACCAACAACTGCTTTTATTCAGGAAGCATGAAATTTATAGGAACACAATCTTCGCGCCTGCGCACACTCACCGCGGCGTACATTCAAATCAAAAATAAAGTTCAAAATGTCTGCTCAGCACAGCTATCGTGCTTCGACAGAACGAGATCGCACTTCTTGATTTTGGTTAAGTCGGTGGTTAGGAGGGGGGGGGGGATAAAAGAAGGGGTTGATCACGTGTGGAAGCATGATAGCTGTGCTGAGCATGACATTTTGAACTTTTTTTATTTGAGTGTACGACGCGCTCAGTGTGCGCAGGCGTGAAGATTTGGCTGTTCCTCTAAATTGCATGTTTCCTGAAAAAAAAAAAAAAACTGCGCAGGAAACCGCCTGGTTCTTGCTGCGGCAGGAAACTAAACATCCCCCTCGCGAGGGGCACGATCAAATGCAGAGCATTTCCGGGGGCGCACGACGTTAAGTAGTTTGCGTTACGTTAATGTTGTTGCACTTGTTGGTTGGTTGTTGTTGGTTGTTGTATTGTAATTAAATGAGGAGACGTAATTACGTGGTCACGTGACATCATTTATTAGCAGGTGGGTATGATTATTGTGGCGCAGTGAGAAGAGCATCATGTACCTCGCGTTCCGCCCACAGGTAGTGAATGCGTTGTATCAGCAGCTTCTTGACGTAGTTTGAATGAGTCAAGGATATAAGGAGCGTTCGTAGCCCTCCATTCTGTGTCGGCTTTGTGGCGCAGTGGGTAGAGCACCATGTACCTTGCGTTCCGCCCGCAGGGTCGTGGGATCGAAACCAGGCGCCGGTAAGTATTATTTTTTTATATAGTGTAGAGGGAGGGGTGCGGACTACTACGGACAACTAGAACGGGTGACATCGTGAGTTAAAGAAATGCTCTGCATTTAAAAAATCAGTTTCTAGTCTGTGCCGACTCGTGTATTATATGTGCCTCTTTCGGTGTCCTCGTGTTACCGCGCAGTTATATTATGGTTGTAATTAAAGATTAACATTAATGTATTCAAAGTGACATTTGCTCTAGGCCGGCGTGAGCGCGTCTATAATTCCATTTCATGACTTAAATTTTCTTCAAGCCTGCACAGGTAACGCTCACTTGGAAAGTTTTCGCAGCTTCTCATTGATTAAAAAAAAGCACTTTTTTAATGTAAAAAGGATTAACTAATTCTAATTCAAATGTTTACGCGCCGAAGCTACACCCAGGCTATGAGGCACGCCGTAGTGGACAGCGGACGGGTTGATTTCGATCCCATGGGGATGCCGAAATACTGACGCACGGCTGTCTGCGCTTTTCGCCTCCATCGGTAATTGGACGCCTCGGCCGGACGACTCGGCCGGGTTCAGCAGCATAACGCCTTAAGCCATTTCTATAAGGTGCGAATTTCGCCTGCGAATTCGCAGCTGCAGCGCCGGTTGTGCGGAAAAACGATCTATTTTCCTATTCGCACTGCTGCGACAAATTGCCAAATGCCAAGCGCTCACAGGAGAAGTTTGACTGTTTAAAACATTTGGCGATTTGCCACAGCAACGAGAATATAACGTTTTGCCGCACGAGCGGCCCCGAAACTGAGAATTCGCACCATGTAGAACGGGATTTAGCCGCTGATCAACCGCGGCGGGTCAAATGGTTCGCTGCGGTTACGCTTCCAGTCTTGATTTGGAGCTACTGCTAACTTCTTTCAGCCGAAGTTTATCCTGCAAAGAGAGTTTAGTTCTTTGTTTTAGTTTATACGGCCATTTTTTGTCGTCGGAAACATTCGGGCAATGGCGTTAAATTTAGAGGCGGGAAGGGGGGGGGGGGGGGGAGGAGAAGGGCGTCAGTTGTGTCGTTGTTTTTAAAATTAACGTTTTGCTGGCCTCGTATAGTGTTTGTAATTTTCAGCCATGCAAGAACGTTCTGTTGCACGAAGGAACCTTTTCATTCCTAAAAAA
Source organism: Haemaphysalis longicornis (assembly GCF_048455015.1). Classification (NCBI taxonomy): domain Eukaryota; kingdom Metazoa; phylum Arthropoda; class Arachnida; order Ixodida; family Ixodidae; genus Haemaphysalis; species Haemaphysalis longicornis. Next base: position 410,493,455 of record NW_027526203.1, read on the forward strand.
TAAAATAAAACGGACAGATCTCCTTATGACACAGCCGACCCCGAACCACTACAGTAAGGTTATTGATCTCGCAGAAAAAGCCGGGAACGTTGTTTTCCCACGTTAACCCCCGGGTCATTTGTTCTGGGACCATTTTTTCCTACTTTGGAGTTGGGACCATTTGTTCCGGAACCATTAGTTCCGGGAGTTTGTAGCAGCGCTGTGTCATATTGAGCTGCTCTTGTCAACGCTTTCACGATTTGCTCTCATAGCCCAAGAAATTGCGCTAGTGTAGGGCCGCTCAGTTTGTCCTCGATCAACGCTCCGTACCGGTGCGCACCGTCGTGGAGCACTATGCACCGCGCCGATTTCGTGGGCAACCCCGATGCGTGTTTATTGAGGACGCTATTCAACCGCGCATAGTGAGAAACTGCGCCTGCTGCAAATTCACGAGCTGGGGCTAGCAAGACGGTAGCCGGGGCTGTCAAGAGAAACACATTTTTTAAGGTTAAAATTAGCGTCAACACCACAAAGCGATCAAGTAACGTTGGTCACACAATCACACAACATCACACAATCTTTTCTTGCCACATCTATTTATTTCTTTCAATCGCTTAAAGTTCAGCTATCTGCTTCAGTGCAAGTTTTGTTGCGTTATCATCTTCCCGGGCGTCACCGCCGCCACGCCATCGTCTGCTGCTATGTTACGAGTTTATGGCGTGGCCACAGAAAAATATGGCCGTGGCCATCGGTTGAAGGACAGCGAAACGCAACACCTCATAATGGCAGAGCGTACTGATGCGTCGATTCCCTCATACGTCAAGCTCCAACTCAATCAGCGCAGTAATGAATAAAACAGACAGTTTTCATTGTTATTTTTCTCTTCATTTCGATCACGTGAACCACCAGCTTACTATAATGGAGAGGCTTGTACTGCCCTCTTATGTTGCTGTTACGCCAAAAAAATAACTGTTATGGCATAAAAACGAAATACCGGACGTTATTTTTATGCTCCGTTGTCGCTGACTTGGAAACAGTCAAAACTATTATTTTTATCGCTAAAAAACAGTTTTAAACAGCGCGTAGTGCGAAACTGCGCCGGCTGCAAATTCATGGGGATTTCACGGCGCCGAAGGCCGGTGAAATTTATCGCCTTATTTCACGGCGACGGCAGCCGCCTTTTGCAAGCTGTTACATAACATCCCGTCACTTTTACGCAGGCTGAAGTTGCCAATATGCAGCGTAAACGTTCCCGCCAACTGTTTATATTACGTCACGTATTCTCAGCCAATCAGACAGAGGGCGTGACCACGAGTCATATTGTTGTTGAATAGCAAAGACAGGCCTACATTGTCATGTGTGCTGCATTTCGTCGAGTTTTTCATTGCCGGCCAAGAATTATGCGCTTTCAGTAGAGGGAAACAAGGCAAACCTTAAAACTGGGGCTAGTAAACCTCATGAAAATTAAAAATGACGAAAGCACACACAGCCGCTTTGCATCCGGATGCACGTCACTAAAACTGAAAGCCAATCAGACAAGGCTTTCGGCGAATTCACAGCTAACACTATACTAACGGTGAATTCACGGAGTCGAGAGTAAGGTCGAGGGTTGGTCGTCTCGCGCAAGTGATTGTTTTTTTTTTTTTTTACAGATTAGGCCGACCTTATACGCCTGAAGTGCACTGTGCTTTGCCTCGCTTTTCTCAGAATCTACTTAAGAAGATACATTAAAAAAAAAAATGAAACGAAAACTTTGAAGTGCGATTTTTCGAAAGACTTATTCCGCTGAGAAATGGAGAGTATTCTCTTCAACGATTCGAGTTTTCGAAACCATTTTCGTGATTTGTTTATCAATGCTATTTACACATTCTGAACCAAAACAAATATGAGTTTTTTGTTTTTTCGAAGTGAGGCAGATCCATAAACTGAAACTGAGTCGGATAAAGCTGCAGTGACAAGGAAAACTCGGCAACTTTCCCCTAAAAAAGCTGTGGCTAAAAAATAGTTAAGATAACACCCTGAAAACATGTGCGCAGATCGTAGTTCTCATCGAAAATGAGCCAGATCCCGCTGTTTCACGGATCAAAATGGGCCAAATGCGTTTGCCCAATGGGAGTTTGCTTTTGGCTTGAGTGTTCAGACTGTTTCGTGGGTGTTTTCGGAAGTCTTTTTTTTTTTTTTTGCTTTTCATAGCTGGCTTATTATGAATTCAGACGGCAATTAAGATAATCGGTGAAAGATCTGTCCCCAGATGTAAACGACGAAGTGAACGGAAGAAGTGAACGAAATTAAATAGAGGTGTAAAATAACGATTTCATTTCGTCTACCCCGTTCTTACGAAATAAGTCTGGTTAAATTAATTTTTATTACTCCCATATTTACTATTTCAGTACGTAACAAATAGCCGCCGCTTACAAGCCTTGGCACCCCCACCTCCTCCCCCCCGCGTGCTCGAGAGTACGAACCGCTTCATCAAGGTGAATAATAAGATAGGACTAGCCTTCTTGTGAAGCGTTTTGGAAATTCATGGCAATGCAATGAGGAGCTTTATTACTTCGTTATTGCCTTGAGGCGTGCCCAAGGAAATTATCCTAGAGAAGAATTCGAAAAGAGTAGCTAATGGTGCCAAGAGGACGCACCTGCTGTCCATGTATAGTTCTAATGTTCTTGAGGCCCTGTTGAATATTTTATTGCCGTTTTCACCAAAACTCAATCGCACAATGCTTGAAAGTCAATTTAAATAAAGTTTTCGTAAGAATGCAGCATTGAGTGTTTCAATTCAGTATGCGCCAAATCCAAACTTATCACTCCAATTGTTCAAATTCACGAAATAATTATTAATTACTTGTGGCCATAAACTTCCCCTCAATCACGTGTAAAATATATCACATAATTGTTTTGACGGCGCTGCATTTAGGTCCAGTAACAAACTTCCGCTTGTTTTTAAATGTTAGGTAGATCTGGCTCACTTCTAAAAAAACGCCTCATATGTTCTCACCAAAATTTGTTTTTTTCTTATTTCCAATTTTTTTTCTGTCAAAAATGATTAAACTGCGTGTGTTTGTGCTATGTAATTTTTTAAAATAAAAAGTTATTGTCGTCATAAGTTATTCTGGTTCAGAAGAAAGCCTGAGGCATTTAACACAAATAGAAAATGTTTAACCTCTGTGCCTGTAAAAACATTTCCGAAGATGTTTTTTAAGCCGAGGAGAAAAACTAAAAAAAAACAGTAGAATTTTATTTAAAATTCTACAGTTAAATATTTTTATTAAAAATCTTTGAGCAAAATTTTGCACACGGTTAGTAGATAACCGGTATAGAGGCCCTCCAAAATTTCAAGTTGATTGCTGAAAAAGCAGCAAAGTTAGCCGAAGACCTAGTTGGTCGAATATGGGCAGTGTGCTCACTTATGTACACTGCGCAGCTCCCCAGTGGGGCGCGGTGAAGCCGGACGAGTCGACTTTTTGCAGTTTCCGGCATATCCGCTTGGTGTCGCCACGACAAGGTTAAACAACTAACAGCAAAACAACTACCAAAGCAGTGCAGGGAGATATGGACTGGACTTCGTTTGAAGTTAGATAATCTCAGAGTAACATGTGTTTTGAGGGGAGGTTGAGAGCAATGGATCCACAGAGGTGGACGGCTAAAGTTTTTAGGTACCTCTGGATACATGAAAAGCGTGTACACGCAGTGGCTAAGAAAGACTAGAAGGCTAATGATGAAATATGGAGAGAACAGTGGAGAATCAAAAGACAGCCAAGGTAACCAAAAAAGAAGCAAGGTAGATAGAAACAAATAAATGGAGAGAAAACACGGAAGTAAAGCGCCGTTAGAGATACTCAGGGGGAAAAAAATTGGCTCCAATCCATGCTGTCAATGTGGTTGGAAAGCAAAGCTCTAAACGACACCCACAACAATTGCCCATGCGACGTCACTTGAATTCACACACGTGGCTCTACATAGAGCGAAACCAGATATTAGGCCAGCCGTTACCTAGAATTCGCGGGGGCGGCGTCCCGAACGCAGCAGCAACGTCGGACACGGCCGCGCTAGAGCGGCGGACGCCGTCGCTGTAGCCCAGCCGTCAGTCGGCAGAAAGAATACGTAGAGGAGCGTCATTGGAAGGGTGAGACAGAGGAACCTAGCCATCCTGATGTGCTAGCTCGGTGCTACACGGTACACCACCGCTCGACACAAGCGCAGACACCGAAACAATTCGGCATGCGAGCTTAGTGATTCCCATTTATACCGATTTAAGGGGAGATGTGGGTCTTGAAATGAACTTTTTTATTAATTGGTCTGTGATAATGAAAATCACTGTGCATATGTGTTTTGTCTTCCTCATTTCAAATATGTAATTAGTTTTCAAGTGGTATAAGTATTTTCTGAGTTATAAAGAAAACACTGGAGCCTAATTAAGTAATTTCTTACGGGCCTTTAAGGAACTTTTATTCAACTTTTTTTAAAAATAAATGCTATGGATGTGTAGCTTAAGACCTGCCATGCATGCTGAAGCTATTTATATTCCTGTAAAGCTGGTTGATTGGATAAAATTAGTCTAATTATGCCAAGTACAGTTTTCAGAAAACTTAATGAGCTCATATTATTACTCATAACATTTATTTGGGGCAAAATGAGCCAATTAAAATAGCATCAGCATGCAGTTCATTTTATCCCGAATTTAACGGTATAACACTTGTAGAAATCCTTTGAAAAAAACTATCTCAAAACCCCTGTAAGGCTAGGCACATATGCAAAAAAAGGGAAGCCGAGAAAATCGCAGTTGAAGTTTTACTACAAGTGACAGTTTTATCTATTGAGCATATGAAAAAAAGAAAGGTTCTAGAATGTAGCTCGCTTTTCGCTCAACACGAGCATACCAAGTTTGCTGAAATCAGTTGATGGGAAAATTATGAAATCCTCTGTCTACAGATGGCACTTGGCAGAAAAACTGAACAAAAGCAAAGCCAGAACGTTGCTTCAATTTTTATGCTGTTGGCAGCGCGCCGTCACTCTTTGGCGACTAGGGCTGAGGTGCCGATCGTGCACCACAGTTGTAAATGTTTATTTTGTTATGTTACTGCTTCATTTGTAGCAATCAAATCGGATTTGCATCGCGTGAAATGAGTTGCAGCGAAGGGGCTGGTAACGGAATGCCCGCCACTGTTCTGTAACGTGCATGCGCTTGGCTAGGTGGGATAACCACGTTTTCGGTTTAATCTACTCGTATATCACGTCACCAACGCAGATTGTGCACAGTGCGAACATTTATAATTCTCAAATCGCTCATCTATATGGTATACTGCCGACGAGGAAGCGCGCGCCGGAGTGCGGGCCGACCCGCCGCGGCATCGTTGATAACAGAATGAACACACTTCCCTTGCGACGTCTGCATGCGGCATCCTCCACTTTATCATTTCTTTTCTTTCTATTTGCTGCTGATCGAAAGATAACCGCACCTTAGTGCTCCCGCAGGCGTAATCATATCGCTACGCTATCGTCTCGGCAGCCCGCGCGGGCGCTAAGCCTACCTCCGTCTCGGCGCCGTTCTCGCGATAAGTCGTCGTCACACGAGCAGAAAATCGTATTTCAGGCGCTTTTAATAATGCATGTTCTTCCTTTCGGTTATCGATAGACATATTTACTTTATTTTTACGCCATGCGGGGCTTTTGCCGGTCCTCGCATAGACGAACACATGAGCCGTTGCACTGTGATGAGAGTGCCGAGCAGACGACCCACGGCGCCCAGCCAATGAGGTTGAGCCCTGCGGTCACGTGCAGTCAGTAGCCAATTACGCGGCGCGTTCCGTCTCTTTTCTACCCCGGTTTTACTCGCAACCAACAGACGAAACGGAGTGGTTCTGGCGGGGAATTGAAAACGAAAAGACGCGCTTTCGAATGAGACCAAGATGGACGCCGTGGCGCATGTAGAACCCGAGGGGCGAGTCGTCGAATAAATGCTATTTTCGCGTCGAATCTTGGCCGATTTTAGCGGTCGTCGGTGCTATAAATTGATATTATGGCTCAAATACGTACTCCTGGGTCTGGATATTTTGCTAACAGGTAGAAAAATAGCTCTACTTTCCGAAAATGGCGATTTCTAAAAATCGATTTTTTGGCCAAATTTCGGGATTCCAAGACCCGCGTCTCCCCTTAAACTAGTTAGTTTAGCAAGTATGAGAATTGCAAGAAAGCTTGTGGAACTCTTATTATCGCTATTTATCAGAACCAGTTGCTCCTTTCGCCTTTTGCAATACCTCTTAAAACACAACCGAATTGGTATTCACCAATTTATAAAACGGGGTCCTATTCTTGGCAAGCGGTGCGCAAAAGGTATACATATATAGGGTTTCTCTAGCGGCCAGATGTCTGTACGTGGTCTCTACATTTTGTTTTCCCGCCCCGCAAACCAATAATTCGCGTATCTATGCCGTACGACCACTTAATTCCGTCGGGTCAGGTTTACCCAGGAGGTGCTGTCGAACAAGTTAATCAAGCCGTGCGAAGGAAGCGCGCAGTGGACGCGAAGCTGCGCCAAAACAGGCCAAGGGCAGTAAAAGGGGGGAGGGATCGATGAGGAGATTAAAACTGGTGTGAGGGGAGATAGGTGGAGGCAAATCCATAAGGTTAGTGCTAAGGGTAGAGTTAAATAAGTGGAATAAAACAGGCAAGCCGGTAGCTGACAACCGACGTCCCGATATAAAAGGAGGGCCAATAATCAATCAATCAATCAATCAATCAATCAATCAATCAATCAATCAATCAATCAATCAATCAATCAATCAATCAATCAATCAAGGGCAGTAAAAGGGGGAGGGATCGATGAGGAGATTAAAACTGGTGTGAGGGGAGATAGGTGGAGGCAAATCCATAAGGTTAGCGCTAAGGGTAGAGTTAAATAAGTGGAATAAAACAGGCAAGCCGGTAGCTGACAACCGACGTCCCGATATAAAGGGAGGGCCAATAATCAATTAATCAATCAATCAATCAATCATGTTTATTTACGTGCCCAGGAACAGCCAGAGGCCTGGCTGCTGGCGCACGGGTAGTTACATGAAAACAAAATACAAGAAACATAGCAAGAAACAAACAAGCGACAAGACACACAAATTTAAGTAGTGAAAATGACAGAAATAAAGCACAGGCGGAGCCTGGGTACAGGTAAAAAATAAAAAAAGAAGATGCCTATGTTGCTCTGCCTGTCGTAAAGGCCACACGGCAGGCAGAGCAACAAAGGTTGACAATAATACAACAAAAACAACGGCAAGAGTGTAGAGACAAATGATAAGACGAACAAATGACAGTAAACAGTTTCAAAAATAGGCAACTATCAGTTGGATAGACACAACCGCAGAGAAACCAAATTCCAGAAAAAAAAAGAACGACAGACATATCATAGGTGTTGAACATACTGTATTCAACAGCGCTGTACGGTAAATTGTAAAGGATTTCTGAAAGATGTCAAGGCGTTCAAAGAAGCGGTTGTAACAATTCTGTATTCTGCGCACAGGAGAATGATTGGAGTTGCGCGCAGCGGTCAAGAACGGGCGATGCGACCTGGTGGGCCTTTGTGGTACACTAAACTCTAAACAGTTAAGCAGGTCTGCGCAAGAAAGGTCACCATGAACAATTTTGTGAAGAAATGTAAGGTCTGCACGCATATGTCTGCAGTTCAAGGAACGGATGGAAGGGACTATGGGTAAGTCAGAATCAGGATGAAAACTGTGATTGTGATGACGGTGCTTAAATATGGATAAAAACTTCTTCTGCACACGTTCTATTTTTTCACTACTAGATTTGGAGATGCCGTTCCAGGCAACAGAAGCCTATTCTAACTGTGGTATACATATTGCATTGTATAGCATTAGAAATGGATCTGGAGAAGAGAATTCCTTTGTAATCCGACACACATTTCCAAGACTTCGGAGTGCTCGCCGGGTGATGAGCCTAATATGAGGAGAAAAAGAGAGGGTACTGTCGAAAAGCACCCCTAAGTCCCTAATCTTGTCAACCCTTTGCAGAGGAGCTCCCTCAATACTGTAGGAAAACAGCAGATGGTGGGTTTTCCGGCTGTAGGTGACAACCTTTGTTTTAGTGGGGTTTAAAATTAGGCAGTTTTTCCTGCACCTGACCGATAATTCCGACACATACCTCTGCAAGGCACAGCAGTCCTGAACACCGCTAATGTGCCTAAATAGTTTGACATCATCAGCATAGAGAAGAAAAGAAGAATTTGTTAACACTGTTGACACATCATTGATAAAGATAGAAAACAATAATGGACCCAGCACGGAACCCTCAGGTACCCCACTTGTTGCAGGGTATACACTAGACTTTTTGTAGTTTACATCTACATAAAAGGACCGGTCAAGGAGATAGTTGGACAACAAGGCAACAAGGCTTGCGTCTACACCGGACGTAGCAAGCTTGTTAATTCATAACTGATGGTTCACGACATCAAACGCCTTACTGAGGTCAAAATAAATAACGTCTAACTGGCCGTTTTCACAAACTGCAGCCGAAGCCCGTGTCATAAAGCTTGGAAGATTTGTGACCGTCTATCGACCCGAGAAAAAGCCGTGCTGATTTGGTATCACAACGTTCTTGACGCAGGCAGCAAGAACTTTGTGCAGAGCTGACTCAAAGAGTTTTGAGGCGACACAAAGGAGTGAGATCGGGCGATAGTGAGAAACGGCTGACTTATCACCAGACTTAAATACTGGAATAATATTAATATAATAATAATAATAATAATAATAATAATAATAATAATAATAATAATAATAATAATAATAAATAAATCAATCAATCTCTTTATTTAGTGCCCAGGTACAGCCGTAGCCTTTGTGCTGGCGCACTTAAGAAAAAGACAGACGACGACACAAATACATCCACGCGTGAGAAGAACAACAAAATACAAGCGAAGAAAAAAACTATAATGAAGAATAAAGGTCATTTACCAAAATCAATGATCTCGGCACACTAAAGTTTGAACAATCGCGAAACGATAAAACACAGTGTCATAAAAATTTGACAATACAGACGGGCAGATATAGATATATATGAGTAGGAACAGTAACAAAGGCGAGCAACATAAACGAAAATAGGGCAATGAAAATAGAATTAAAACTGGTCGGAACCAATAAAATAATAATAATAATAGTAATAATCAATCAATCAATCAATCAATCAATCAATCAATCAATCAATCAATCAATCAATCAATCAATCAATCAATCAATCAATCAATCAACCTTTATTTTTGGTGCCCAGGAACAACCCTAGGGTCTTGGTACTGGTACACCATATACAAGCATTCATAAAAACAAACTAAAATCAAGACAACACAACACAGAAAACCGTATATATGAAAGAAACAATAAGATAAAAATAGTTACAGAGATGCCAGAAAGCAAAACAGCAAAACAGCAAAAAAAAAAGGAAGCCTAGTGTTAGAAGCCATGACACCCGGCCAGCAAAACGTTGAAGGCACGTGAAAAATTGAAAATACACAAGCAAATACTCAATGCACATGACGGAGATAGATTATACACATAAATCAAAGGTTTTGTAACAAAATGTCAGGAAGTTTCAAAATGGAAAAACGAAGTTCAGCGTTACAAGCACTGACACTTAAACCGACAGAAATTCAAGCAATAATAATAATAATAATAATAATAATAATAATAATAATAATGATAATAATAACGTTTATTGCACATACAGAATACAGATACACGAGACGGGCCTGTCAAAGCCTTTGGTGGCTTGAGGGACTTGGCCCGGCGAAGTCGGCGGGCAGATGTGCAATATCACAGAAAGTATCAGCATAAAGTCAACAGAAAATTTTACATCAGTGTTAACACAGAATAAATAATGACGAAGGTCAAACAAGCTAGGAAAGTTAACATCAACGAGAAATGACCAAAAAAGCAACAATGAATCAACGCCAATACAATTGCACTTCAACGTTGTGTACATGATTATGAATACTTATACACCTATAGTGAAAAAAAGAACGCAGTGTCTAGAGTTACGTCCGACGGAACTCAAAATCGAAAACTAGGGTTACGTCCGACGGAACGTTAAGCCAGTTTCTAAAGTTACGTCCGACGGAACTCAGAATTGAAAACTAGGGTTACGTCCGACGTAACTTTAAGCCAGTTTCTAGAGTTACGTCCGACGTAATCCAGGGGCCCTATTCTCGACTGCACAAATTGCCGGCAATTCTGGCAATTTGCCGGAAGTCTTTTCTGATTGGCTTTCAATTTTGGTCACGTGCTTTCGGTTGACAAAGCGGTTGTGTGTGCTGTCGTCATTTTGACGTTTCATGTCGTTTACGGACACCAGTTCTAAAGTTTGCCTTATTTCTCGCTACTAAAGGCGCATAATTCTTGGCCAGCAATAAAAAACCAGACTAAATGCAGCGGACAATACAACGTAAGCCTGTCTTTGCTATTCAACAACAATACTGCTTGTAATACACTCCCCCTCTCTGATTGGCTGGGAAGGCGTGACGCAATTTAAACAGTTGGCGGGAACAATTACGTCATGCATTGGCAACTTCAGCCTGCGTAAAAGTGACGTAATGCTACGTAACAGCTTGAAAATGGCGGCTGTTTTTATCGCAAAATACAAGCAAAATAGGGCAAAAAATTGCCCCGGCTTACGGCGCCGCGAAATGTGCGGCAATTTGCAGCAGCCGCAGTTTCGCCTGCGCGCTGTTTAAAGCATGTTTCCTACCAAAACAAATCATAGTTTCAACTGCTTCCAAGTCAGCGATCATGGACCATACAAATAACGTGCAGTATTTTGCTTTTATGTTTGGCAATAAAATAAAAATTATTTGTTTGGCGTAACCGCCACAGAAGAGGGCAGTACAAGCCTCTCCATGACAAAGAGAACCCAATGCATGGCATTTGTCCGTACTCGTCCTAGTATGCTGTTGGGTCACATGATCGAACTCAAGAGAAAAATAACTAAGAAAAGTGACTATTTGGTTCATTACAGCGCTGATTGAAGTCGAGATTGACGAATGAGTGAATCGGCGACATCGGTGCGCTCCGCGGTTATCAGGCGTAGCGCTTCGCTGCTCTTGTGTGTCATAGAAGCGATGATGGCGGCCGTCTTTTTCTGTGATCACGCCATAAACTTGTAACATAGCAGCAGACGATGGTGTGGTGGCGGGGGCAAGGTAAATATAAATGGTAGCGAAGCTTCGGGCGAAAAGCGGTTCAGAACCTATTGCCAGCGACATCAGCATGGGGGCTTTTGGGAGTGGCGATTGAAGCGCGACTAGGTGAGGAGGGAACAAACACTAGTAACGAAAAACCAAATTTTGTTCTACAACAAAACAACATTTATATTTTACGAACAATATTTATTTCTGAATCACATTTATTTAGGCCCAGTGTGCAAATAATTTATGAAAATGCTGTTCATTCTCAAAAACCTTTTTTGTAGCGCCCTCTGAAGAATGGCACATGTCATTGCTCTGTGATGCAGTCCTTGTAGTGTTCGTAAAGGTGCTCCTAAAGTTCGTCTGCTGGGAAACGCCCCTCGCGTGTTTTGGTGGTGCGCATTTGCATTCGTTCTTCCTTGTTAATTTGGTGTGCTCTTAATTTTTGCTGTGCGTGCACTTGCGAGGTGCGTTGTATCGTCGGTGAACACGTTTAGTACCGTGCCCGGCGGGCACGGTGAACTACGGGACGATGCTGCCAACGGTTGGAGCGGAGCGCTTTCCTCGGTACCTACGGAAACGATGTGCTGCAACAGCAACTCCCGTACGCCTGGCATTTTACTGCACCATTTTCCTCTCATTTCCACAGGTAACGCGAAACTATAGTACTGTTAATACGTGCACAGGGGTTGTGTAAGGGGACGTGGTGGTGCTTCGAAAAAAAATGGGTTTAAAGCTTTGTTATGTCACAGTTATCTCTTGATTTCACCTCAGGCTGGCTCGGAGCAAGTGGTGTCAATTTTTATAGGACTTCTCAGCCTAGTACCACTCGAATTTAAGCGAGTCGCTTTAATTGTCTATCTCAGTGTCTTCTCTATTGCATTACAACGCTTGTAGTAAGCTTCCCGTACTTGTATGCGCAAGCATTATTTCCATCGCAGTACTGTGTAGTGCTGCTCCGTGCTGCGCTGCTGCCAGATCTTCCCTGCTATGTGCTTTTACATACTGCCGTCGCTTTCGTTTGAATTGATCCCTTTTTTTTCTCTTTTTACTTATCTGTTGCGACACTTGCCTAATAATGCAACCAGAAATTGCAGGCGTGAATGCTGAGTGAACTTCTGTAGAAACCCATGTCTACTTGATAAGACACCGGTGCAGCTGCGGTGTGCTCGCTGCACTTTCGTGAATCGGCATTCCTGCGGCCCGGTTTTCTGCGTCAAGATGCAGTGCCTAGTTCTTTTCTCTTGTTCCGAAGTAGTTCTGCTGTTGACGCTTTCATTGCTCATAATGCTATGTGTTACGGGTAAAGTCAATTTTTCGGCGCGTAAGGAAACTCATAATGCATGTAGTGCCCACAAACATTTTGTACTTATTGTATACGTGCTGATTTTGTGCAGTGTGGTAAATTTGTTTTATGTCTATCCTGGAATAAAACTCAAATGTCTTGATTACAGCATGACTATGCGTTATTTCTTCTCTTAGAACAGAAGTACACAAACTGAGCAAGCATTATATAACCTTGGTCTATACTTAAGGCACGCACGCAACCTGCGTATGTGCGACGCAATTAAACCCAGCAGTGGCGTTGGTAGAAATTGGTATCGGGGTAAGGAGTGGGCACTTTTTATATGAAAGGGGGGCCGGGGAGAGTGGTCAAGTGTCATTGTGTGCTCTGTATCCCAAGGCAGGAAAAAAATTCCGGTCGGGGGGGGGGGGGGGGTACGTTTGCTCACTGCAATCAAAATAAGGAACTGATTGCTTTTATACAGCAGTGGAAGGCATGAATACAGAATAAAGGTTCAGAGAAGATGCAAGATGTTTTTATAAACAGCGAGGCGAATCATACGACAGTATGCTAAAGTACGTTTCTCTAGTCACGAGTATAAGCTGGCGTTGACTTGAAGCACACACGTCAAGGGCTCGCCAACTTGCGTCAGATGGCAATGACATGAGCCCTCAGCGATCAGAAGCCTGCTAAGGCTATTTTGAAGTCAAATTTTCCCGCTAATGCCACCAAAATGACGTCACTTTCTGACCGGATCTTGCGTCACATCCTGTTTATTTTTTGTTCCGCCGGAAGTGTTCCCTCCTCACACAGATGGCGCTAAGCCCCATGAGCAGCTTAAGAGCCGCCATTTTCTGAACGTATGGTCTTCTATGGAACCTTCGCTACCAGTTATATTTACCTTGGCGGGGGCGGCAGGGAAGGTGATAACGCAACAAAGCTTGCATTGAAGAAGAGAGCCCAGCTATGTTACTAAAAGCGATTGAAATAAATAAATACATACGGTAAAAAAATTGTATGATGTTCTTTAGCTCGACATCCGCCTTTCGCTCGCTTTTGGACCAACGTTACTCGATCGCATTGTGATGTTGACGCCAATTTTGACCCCCAGAAATCTGTTTTTCTTGTCAGCCTCAGCTACCGTCTTAATATTTATAGTACATGCCAAGTGTTTTTATATCTTTCTTGCACAATATTTGATACCTTGGTAGCGATCTTTATGAGTGACTCGTCAAATTACACTGCATGTCGTCATAGCTATAGGTGCAGCACGTCACTGATTGCTTACGTCGTGCTTACGCAAAAAAACATGGGCGAAATGCCGGCAATTTGTGCAGTCGAGAATAGGGCCCCAGAATTGAAAACTAGGGTTACGTCCGACAGAACTTTAGGCCCGTTTCTAGAGTTACGTCCGACGAAACCCAAAATTGAAAACTAGAGTTACGTCCGACGGAACTTTAAGCTGGTTTCTAGAGTTACGTCTGACGGAACCCCAAATTGAGAACTAAAGTTGCGTCCGACGGAACTTTAGGCCAATGTTTTGAGTTACGTCCGGCATAACGTAAAGCACAAAAAATTTACAGCTCTTGAAGACTCTTGAACCAATATACATGGTTCAAGAGTAATTAATAGGGTTGGGTGTCAGTTGATATTTCAACCCGATTAATTGGCATCGATTAATTCGATTATGCATGGATTATTCGGTTGTGTGGTTTTTTTTAGAAAAAAATGACCAAAAATAATTATGTAGTAGTACATATCAGATCAATATGCTCATACACTTGTTCAGACACATTCCGGATGAGGTAAGTACGTCATCATCACGGCGCATGATGCGGACGCGACGCTTATCAGCTGGTTCGTCTCTCACATTTTTTCTAGAAACAGGAACATCAGCACCCGCCATGAGTGCCGATGGCGCCAATTATTCGCGCTTTTCTTACTACAGAAATAGTTTATACAACGGGAAAACGGTATGTATAATTGCCCACTGGTCGTTTTTTTTTGTCTTTTTTCTGCCAAACCAACACAACATCTATGCATAATCGCATTAATCGATGCCGATTAATCGGGGTAAAATATTAACCGACGCCCAGCCTAATTAATTACATGTGTTAAAGGACTCTTGACCCATGCAAATTCGTTCTCGGCACAAACTGCAGACCCTACAAACTGGCACTGCGCCCAGGGCAAGACATTCTATTTTTGTTAATTCCTTCCTTCTCCTTTCCTTGCATGTGTTGGATATGGAAAGAAGTCTACAAGGACTAGTACAGAAAATTTTTAAATTATGTAATTGAAAAATCCATCAACCCAGCTGGGATTCGAACCCACAGCGCTGCATCGTACATCGTACGTCGTGTATCGTACAAGTGACAGATTACACCTATGGAGCGTCATGGTACTTGGTGCCGTTAGCTGTAATTTTTTTTTTAATGCTTTACGTTCGCCGGACGTAACTCAAAACATTGGCCTAAAGTTCCGTCGGACGTAACTCTAGAAACTGGCTTAAAGTTACGTCGGACGTAGCTCTAGTTTTCAATTTTGGGTTCCGTCGGACGCAACTCTAGAAACTGGCTTATAGTTCCGTCAGACGTAACTTTAGTTGTCAATTTTGGGTTACGTCAGACGTAACTCTAGACACTGCGAAAAACGCAATCATGTCATAGTAAAGAAACCAAGGTTTTTAATGCCCGTTTTGATGTTGCCGAAAAAGCTTCATCCGGCAAATCATTGAAGATACGAGGGATATAAACACAGCGCCTGGCTTCCCCACACCTTGTTGAGGAGCGCGGTATGACAAAGCGAGTAGTGCTACGTAAGCTACGGGAGGTTGTGTGACGTATTTTAAAATTATCATCAAAATTCCGTATGACCACAGTCTGCAGAAAGAGAGTCCTAAAGCAGGGAAGACCAAGGTCAGTGAAAATATTATCGGTAGTAGGAAAGGGGGCATTATATGCGACATTTTTCAATATGTTTCTTAACAAAGAGTCAACCCGGCTTTGCCATCTGGTAGAACAGAAGGCAAAGATCGTAATCTCGTATTGAAGAATGCTGTACACCAGAGCATGCGCATAATAATAATCAATCAATCAATCAATCAACCTTTATTTTTGGTGCCCAGGAACAACCCTAGGGTCTTGGTACTGGTACACCATATACAAGCATTCATAAAAACAAACTAAAATCAAGACAACACAACACAGAAAACCGTATATATGAAAGAAACAATAAGATAAAAATAGTTACAGAGATGCCAGAAAGCAAAACAGCAAAACAGCAAAAAAAAAAGGAAGCCTAGTGTTAGAAGCCATGACACCCGGCCAGCAAAACATTGAAGGCACGTGAAAAATTGAAAATACACAAGCAAATACTCAATACACATGACGGAGATAGATTATACACATAAAACAAAGGTTTTGTAACAAAATGTCAGGAAGTTTCAAAATGGAAAAACGAAGTTCAGCGTTACAAGCACTGACACTTAAACCGACAGAAATTCAAGCAACACAAAATCAGGAAAAGTGAAAAACAAACAAGCAAGATGATGATTTGCATAAAATAAATACTGAACAGAAATACGGCACATAAATGACATAAAGGCACTTAAGTTACAACAGTTTTCAATTCATTAGAGAACAAAGACAAAGAGCTCTGGAATATATCAAGACGATCGGAATATTCATTATATGCACATTGTATTCTGCAGATGGACGAGCATCGTTTACTTAAAGCATCTGTTCTGAAAGTTCGAAATCTTCGGAAAAGTTTGTTCGGCAAGTTGACATTGATAAGTGCAACCAAGTCATCACACAAAATATCACCATGAAGAAGTTTATAAAGAAAGATAATGTCAGCTCTCATTCGTCGACACCAAAGGGAAGGAATACTTTTGAGACAAGACGTGCTGCCGTTTGCGTCTTCTTGTACATGACGGAAACGGTGCCTAAAGATAGAAAGGAACTTATTTTGAACCCTTTCGATGCGGTCACTATTGGACTTGTAAGTTCCATTCCAAACAACAGAACCGTATTCGAGAAGAGGTAAGCACAGAGCCGAATACAACTTTAAGAAAGGAAGAGGACTTTTAAACTCTCTAGAATACCTGCAGACAGCACCCAGACATCGAAGAGAGCGTCCGGTAATTTGTGTAACGTGGGAAGAGAAAGTCAGTGAAGAATCAAATAGTACTCCCAAGTCCCGAATTTCGGTCACCCTCGGCAGTGCAGTGCTTGCTATTTTATAGGAGTATTGCAGCTGTTGAGTTTTCCTACTATAGGAAACAACTTTCGTTTTTGAGGGGTTCAAAATTAAGTCGTTTTTGGTGCACCAACGATGGAATGACACGATATCAGCCTGAAGAGAATTACAGTCCTGAACATTACGCACTTCTCTGAAGATTTTCACATCATCAGCATACAACAAAAAAGAAGAATTTTTAATGGCAGAAGCAACATCGTTAATGAAAATGGAAAAAAGAAGGGGGCCCAGAACGGAGCCCTGGGGTACACCACTGGTTGCTTTGTACCTAAATGATGTTTGATCATTAACACTTACATAGCAATAACGCTCCTGGAGATAGCAACGTATAAGACCCACTAAGGAAGCGTGAACATCTAACAGAATGAGCTTGGCAAGCAATAACGAGTGGTTGACTACATCAAAGGCCTTGCTCATGTCACAGTAGACCGCATCAAGCTGGCTTCTACCAATGACTGCTGGGACAGCCTGCTCCATGAAGCATGCGAGGTTTGTGGAAGTTGAGCGACCACGCATGAAGCCATGTTGATTAGGAATGAGGACGTGTTTAAGTGAGAAATACAAGACCTTATGAAGAGATAACTCGAATATTTTAGAGGCAGAACAAAGAAGCGACACTGGCCTATAGTTCATGGGGTCGGTTTTTGGGCCTGACTTGAAAACAGGGAATACACGACAGATTTTCCATGATCGAGGGTACGTGCCAGACCGGAGACAGTTATTAAATATTGAGGTGAACACAGGAACAAATATATTTGCATACGTTTTTAGAATTGCAGCAGGAATACCATCTGGCCCAGAAGAAAACGAGGGCTTTAGCCGCTTGATGCTGGCCCGCACGATGTTCTCATCCAATTGGAAACAAGCGGAGTAACCGTCCTGGTGACAAGAGACGCTGCCGTCATCACTACCACCGCTAAGCCCAAACAAAGAAGAAAACTGACGAGCAAAGCAGTCGGCCGCATCTGCAACCTCATCGCCGTTGGAATCCAGTAGACGAATAGATTCTTTCGTTGTACTAGATCTAGAATGAATGTACTTCCAGAAGGCTCCCGGCTGATGAGTTGCTTTAGCTTCAACTGACGCCAGGCACAAAACATGATCACGTTTGTGCAATATTTTGCATAGGGCACGTAGGCGCCGGAACTCCTGAACGAACTGATTCGCACCAGAGCGCTTCATCTTTCTGTGCGCGCGTTCTTTGAGTTTCAGGGCATCCCGCAATTCAGAAGAAAACCAGTGTGGGAACTTGAACTTCTTTGGTAAATATTGCGGGATGTATTTCTTCATACCCAAAAGCACAATCTCAGTAAAACGGTCAACTTGTTCATTGACATCAGAGTGCATGGTCAATGACTGTTGACCAAGGGGCAGCAGAAAAGTAGCCATACAGCCCAACGTAATCTCCCCGGGCGAAAGCGTAGCGAGGTTGCGCATTGCTTGAAATTACAGAACGGTGGAGCATTGTAGGAAGGCAACAGGAAATAGAAAGAGGAGGATGATATTTGTCGGGTATTACTAAAGCACAATCAGAGCGCGACACATTAACGTCATCGAAGTTTGAAAAGCACAGGTCCAGAATGTTTCCACTGCAGTTTTTTGTGTGATTACGCTGTGCCATGGAAGTGAAAGACGAAAAATCTAGTAACCTATTACCCTAATAATAATAATAAAAAATTCCCCCGCATTTCCCCGAAGGGGAGTATGAGGAAGTGCGAAGCACGGGGTGATGCTATGAGGGGGAGTTTGTTGAAGTTTGGTGGCATTTTGCCCGTTAGTTACATTAACACCCCCTCGTGATCACGTTCGGCTTAACACGCCTCGTTTGTCCCTCTGCGGAAATCTTGGCGAATTAACGTGTATGTTCGAGAGGAGGAGCGCACCGCACCGCAGCTGCGAAGCGCCGACCGGAGTGAAGGGAGAGGAGGCGCAGTCACGTGAGAGAATGCAGAACTAGCGGGTTTGTAGTATCACGTGTACACCACGCAGTTATCAAGCCGCCAACGCACGCCGCTGACGACGTAGTTTGAATGCGTTAAAGATATAAGGCGCGTTACTAACACTGACATCAACGTCGCGTCCGTGGCTTAGTCGGTAGAGCGTCGCGCTGCGGCCGCAAAGTCCGCAGATCGAAACCTGGCGCCGGATGCTGTTTTTTTTTTTATATAGTGTAGTGGCCTGGCTGGCGCGCCGAGAGAGGGTGTTGCGAGCTGGAGAGTAGTAAAGGGGCTTTAGGAGAGTAGGCGAGGGGGGAGAGGAGGCGCTATGCGAGCGCCCTCACGCGTCGGAAATCTCCCCCCGTTGCTAAGGAAGACGAGGAGCGCGCGCACCCGCAGCTGTTGCTATGCGGACTACGGCGGCGGACGATTCAGGCTCGCTTTAAGAAGTGCATTCGCACTTATTCCTGGCCAATCTCCCACGTGGGTATGTGCCATGTCAGCGGCCAGGCAGCGCGCGCCCATCTCCCCCCGTTGCTAAGGAAGACGAAAAGCGCGCGCACCCGCAGCTGTTGCTATGCGGACGGCGGAAGGTTCGGGGTCGCTTATAAAGTGCATTCGCACTTAATAATAATAAATAATCACCATGGGACGGCGCTATCACGGCAGCGTTTCAAAAAGACAGCCAAGCCTCTCACTATCGCCCCTGTTCTAGCCAATAGGGAGGCCGAGCTCATTCTCACTGTCGGTGTGGGCGAAGGACATGGACGTCGCTTTGTCGATCCTTTACGTCAGTCTGGAAGCAGCGCAAACGCAAATTAGAGACTTCCTCGCCCTCCGCTCTGGAATCAGGAATTACAGGAATCCGGAATGAACTACAGCAATCACTGCCCCTCCGCTCCGCTCAGGGGCAGTGATTCCTGTAGTTTATTTCAGAAGCGGCGTACAGCACTGTACAGGCTACATTGTTGTCAACAATCCGCCACTGAGCACGCTGAACTCAAAGTGAAGGGGCCTTGAAAGGAGATATCCGCCTCCCCTCTGGGCAGGTGGAAGGGTGCCTTTTGTCGCTTTCCTTCACGGTGAGCTAGGCGCCTTCAGTAGGCGGGCTGTTGACAACGATGTAGCCTCCATAGTGCTGCACAACGTTCTGTAAACGTTGGTGCTGCACACATTTACTGAAATGAACTATAGTTACGAGTACAGCCACGGCAAGACGAGACCGTTGGTTTTCACCAGAGGCTGTAACGTGGACCTTGAAAAACCGGCAGACCGGTGGTTACGATTAAGGCTGAAAGCTGGGCTAGTTGATTCTGACTTGAATGTATTTTCTAGCGAAAGAAAGAACACGATGAAGATGCACACAGAATGCTCGCTAGTCCCGTCCGCTGGTCCGGTGGTTACCGGCCTTCATGGAAGACGACGTGCGTCTTTTCCGCGGTCACCCTCTCCGCCATCACTGCGCACGTAAAAAAACTAGTGGTGCGATTGACCATGTATTCTCAAGGGGTAATAATACGTCGAATATTTCTCGTTACGTCTCGTATTCCTCAATGCACTCGCCACTGCTCACCGTTGTGCAAAATCAACAACTACACCAAATACGACACCTAAAATAACTATCACAAGAGCGTTCGTTTCAACCCACTTATTCAAAGACGGAAGATCCGCTTTACGTCGATTTGAACCCATGCGCCAGATCCGTCAATTTTTAGATGCGACTGCATCTCATTCACTCGCCTTGTCCATGCAGCGTCGTCGGCGTTGTTGTCGTCCACCCCTCCCCCATTCTCCTCGCCGCGCGAGCTGCGCTCTCCGCCACTCACCCCCTCTCCTCTCCGATGCCCCTCTCTCGCGAGGGGCATTGGATTGGATTCGAATTGATTGGCTTGGCTTGAATTGGATTGGATTAAAGTGGATTGTGTTGCGTCATAGCCGTGGCAGACACACTGGCGCCGGCGCATGTGCAGTACTCTCTCTTCTGCGGTCTCCTCTCCTTCGGCGGCCTTTCGGTCGACGGTTGCTCTCCGCTTGCGCTTGAACCCCCCTCAGCGTCGCATCACCCCAGGGTTCCCTCGCGAGATGGGCGTAATTTTAATTCCAGATGGCCATTAGTTACATTCGAAACTATATTTAAAGGTTAAAGTGCCACAACGAACTTAAATTATTCCGCAGCAGAGCATGCGGCGCACCTGACAGGATTGGCATGTTTTCCTTGTGTTCAGGTTACAGACCGTCACGTATCAACTCTACCATACTCTCGTACGTCCCCCCCCCCTCCTCCCTCTACAATCTCCCCACCAGTACAGCCCATCTTGTACCACAGCACATCGCCTTTGTCAATGAGCCACCGCGGCGGGTACGCCCATACAGTGTCCCAGTACAGTCGCAAAGGCATGCTTCTTTCGCACGATATTCAGTGTTTGGAGCAGCCATGTAAACCGTTAATCGAAGCACTGACTTATGAAATATTTGGTGCGTTTGCGCGCGACCCGCCTCCAGGGACCAAAACATCAATGCTTTTTTTTTTTGCTTGTATGAACTAGAATTTTAACTTTAGCGTTTTTGTGAGAAAACGTCATTAATAAAAATTTCGCTGCGACAATTCACGATGCACAAAGCACTTGAAATTCAAGCCAGGAGAATATATTTGGAAGCTTTTAATTGTCCTCATCGTAGCAGTGGCACCTAGTGCCCGTGAGCAATGGTGAAAAGGTGCGATGACTAAGTCAAGTCGCGGAAGGCAGTACAAAGTGGTGGACGCCAGCTTTCTCGGGTTTTCTCTGGTCAGTTCATAAGACGTGGCCTTGAGTCAGCCAGCGCCTCGGATTAGGTATGTCCTTGTATACGCAAGCAGCTGCAGCGCCGCACGCAACGCCTAAGCCCGGGGCATTGTGCCATACACGTTCCCGGATATCGTATCGCTCGACGAGCGACACTGTCGTATCCCCGTTGACCTCCCCGGCCACGTAGATGCTTCCTTCCAGGACCACGGCCACGAAGTTGCTTCTCGGGAAGGTCATGCTGGGCACCTCGGACCAATGGCCCCGGCGCGCGTCCATTCTCTCGGCCGTCGCCAGCCTGAAGGCACCGTCGAAGCCACCCAGCACGTAGATCATCTCGTCGTGCACGACCGCTTTCAGGCCGCTGCGGGGACTCGACATGCTCCTCACGTACGACCACGCATCAACCGACGGGTCGTAGCACTCGACGCTGTTGAGCACTTCGTGGCCCGAGTAGCCGCCCATAATGTAGATGCGTCCGGCGGCAGCCGCGGCGCAGGCGTCGCTCCGGACTGCGTGCATGGACGAGACGAAGTCCCACTGGTTGCGCTTGGCGTCATACCGTTCGCAGGACGATGTGCGGTCCTTACCGTCGAAGCCGCCCATGGCGTATATGTAGCCCTGGAGGACGGCTACGCTGACGTAGCAACGGACTTTTTGCATGTTCGACCTTGAAGCCCACTTCAGCCGCGACACGTCCAGGGTCACGACAGTGTGGCAATAGTGACGGCCATCGAAACCGCCCACAAAGTAGATGAGGCCGCCCAGGATGGCCACGCCGTGGCAGGCTCTCGGAGGCGTGTCCTGGTGAGGCTGGAGCAGCCAACGACTGGAACGGCAGTTGTACGTGATCAGGTGGTTGGTCGCGACGCCGGTCCAGCCCCCGAAAATGAAGAGTACGTCCTTCGGAACGCGCGGCTTGAGCCAGCGCCGCTCGGAAAGGGCCGGTCTAGACCTCCAGTAAAGGTCGCTCAGCGGCTCCTGGTTCAGCGTCCGCGTGACAACAAATAACACCTCACGCGCCTGCTCGCATGCGCGCACCAGGGGATCTCTCCTGACATTTTCCATGTCTGTGCGGCTACAGAAGGCGAACCTTATCAGCGGCAGCAGTCGAGGCAAGTGGCCTCGCCTCTCCTCGACGTTCCCGGCGATCCACTTCAGAATAGCCCCAAAGGCGCACTCAACCTCATTCGGGGCGTGAAGCTCGTCGTCGCGCAACAGTCTCATAAGCTCGGTGGGCATGAGCGATTGGAATTCGGAGTTCGTGGCCCAGACCTTGTCAAAGTTTCGCACTATGTAGCGAAAGGCATCGCTACAGAGCATCCTGTACCCTCTGCTCAAAGCCAATTTGTAGGTGACGACGCAGTTCTCTGGCTCCAGATTCTTCCCCAGCAGCTGAAGACAGTGGTCCCGTACCATTGAGATTCCCAGCACCTCGGCTACGTCGAGCACCACGCGGACGTTGTGAAGGCCTACGCGCTCCTGAAACGGGACCTGGTATGCGATGTCGATGAGGAGCTCTAGCATTTCTGAGCTCAGGTCACTCACGACTGCCTTACTGAAGGGTGGCCACACAATGTCTTTGGGCTCCGGCGCCCATTGGAAAACGAAGTCTGTTGTCCCTTCAGAGCTGGAGAAAAATGCCCCACAGCCCGCATATCTGGCGGCGAGCACGAAGCGATGCGCCCAGAACTCGGCACCGTCCGTGGTCCGGAACACGACATCGCAGTGCTCGCGGGCTCTCCTCAGCGCTCGAAGCGCGGGCATGGAACGGGCCATGAACCCGGGTTTGAAGGTGTGCTGGCGGCCGTGATCGCTGAAAAGCTGCCTGGCAGTAGTCGTTGCCGTGTTGTCCTCGGAGGTGCTCCGGTCGTCACTGCTGTCTCCGGCGGCTTTCATCTTGCGGCGGCTGAGGAGCTCACAGGTCACACGACGCCAGAGCACACGAGGGAGGGTCAGATGAGCGCGGCAGTCGTTATTCGGACAGTAGTACGCGCTGGTGTGCACGCGGGATGCACAACGGCCGATTCACATCTACAGCAGCACTGCAGTGCGGCGCGAGCTGCCGTCAGCGCGTTCGCTTCTTCCTCATCCAGCAGTTGTTTCTGATGCTGATGGCAATACTGCTGGCAGGCTTGCATCCAAAATTGACGTTCAAACGCATGTGTTTCAAGGGCGATGTTCTGTTCCGGGATAGGTGCAAGCCCGGTGCTTCCGGTGCGATGCAGATCGGGTTGATCATAGAGTTAATACTACTGAGTGTGTTGATATGGTGCACCCTGCTATTAAACCGACCTAAATGATACCAAACTAGCTATATTTGCGACAACAATGCGCAGAATTGAGATAAAAGATAAAAGTACCCTTGACAGCGAAAACCAGTCACGAGTCTCTCAAAAAAAGAAGCATTGCGGTGGCTCGGATCCAGGCCGTCCGCTCCGAAACCCGCGATTCTACCTTTAGGCTACTCAGTCATTTTTTTCTTTATTGTAAGCGACTCAGTCCGAACAGCGAGGCTTTTTTAGCAGTTGTTCAAAATAACTGAAGGAGTGTTCCAAGAGAGCGTGTATACGTGTCGCTGGGTGTGCACATGAAGTGCTTGGGATGTTGCTGCTGCTGTTGTGGGGTTGCTTGCACGCGCTGGTGGGTTGCTCACAACACCGCCCGATGGTGCTCGTATCGTGCCTCAGTACAGCAAAGGCGGGAGTTCCGGTTTGTAATGACAACGCTCCTAACGAATCGGTATTCGTTCAACAAGCCACAATACCGTGGGTAACGGAATACAAACATCTGGGCATATGGATAAACGAAAGCCAGGCCTATCTAAAAACGCATGAGGAGCATTTAAGAATGAAAGAAAAAAAATTACACCATCTTCCCGTAGGGGAACCCTGAGTAGTATGCAAAGCAGCCATGGGGTCGATTCAAGTGCCCATTAGTTTTCAGTTCGTCGTTTCCGTTAAATTGAGGTACGTAGCTACCGTTATATTTACAGTTTGGTTTCCATGGTAACTACCACACTTTTCACTTACCGGAACTACGAAATGGGAAATTGCGTTGAGCCCATGGCTGTTTCGCATACTACTCAGGGTTTCCCTACGGGAAAATGGTGCAATTTTATTAGATGCGACGGGGCTATGTCCCTTCCTTGTCGTTGTTGCGCCGTCCACACCCCCACTGCGCATGCTCGGCTTGCTGAACGCCCGGTGGTGTCTTACCCTTTAATGGCTCCTGGAGCGACAGTGTTACCGGTGTCTTCCTGGCCCGGCAACAGACGAGCACGCTTCCCCTTAAAGGGCTCCTGGAGCGGCATTGTTGCCGGTGTCTTTCTGGGCCGGTGGATGGACGGACGACGGAGCCGAGAGCAAGAGACGCTTTGCATCTAATAAACGCCTCTATCATGAAGCACGCCTCTATCATGAAGCACAATATGAAGTAATGAGAGGAATCTGGAAGGGTGTAATGGTACACGCACTCACCTTTTCAAGCGCAGTAGTGTGTGTCAGATCAGGGATTCAATCAGGGCTAGAAGTCAATCAGATGGCGGCAGGTCGATTGGCATTAGGAGGCCACAGTAAAACAACAAATAAGGCAGTGCAGGGAGACATGGGATGGGCCTCGTTTGAAGTGAGAGAAGCGCAGAGCAAAATAGGTTCTGAAGCACGACTTAGAAATACTGATGACCAGAGATGGGCGGCCAGAGTGTTACGGTATCTTTAGATGAAAAGCGGGGGCACACAGTGGAGAAAAGAACCAGAAGGCTTAGGACAAAGTATATGAACCCTGAAAGCGCAGGGGAAACGACAAAGGCAATAAAAAATGCAGGGAAAGAATCAGAGACAACGAACTGGGAAAAAAGGATGGACGCAAGGAAGACCTTAGATATCTACAGAATGGGGAAGCCGGAGATCACGAGGGCAAAGTTCTTTGATAATACAAAAGGGAGAGCATTGCCTTTTGAAGCCCGGGTTGCTTGCTTGCGACCAAAAACGCTTATCCGCGTGCAGGTACAGGAAGAACGGTGCGCAGGTTGCGGCAGCAAGCCAGAAACCATGCGACATATTGTAACGGAGTGAAAAGGTATTCGTCCAGTCCTCAGTGAAGGAGACATACAGCTTCCGGAAGCCCTTCGCTTTAAAGTTAACGGAAAAGTGAATTGCAAAGCAGCAGATGTTAGTAAAAGAAGATTCGAATGTTGGTGGGAAAAGAGCAAAGAAGAAGCTGGCAAGACATCCGAACAAAGAAGTCAGACTATAAAGGGTTTTCTTTTTTCTTTTTTTATATGGCGAGGTGATTGTACAGTGGCGTTACGACTAAGGTCGCTGTGCAACGCCACACCGATACAAAGAGGAAGACGCTAAGCATCATCACCATCAGGAGATGAATTTCGCAATCGTCGACATCAACAGTGATATCCTGAGGGTGGACTGGAAATGGGCGTTCCAGCGTGACGGAGTCCACCTCAGCAGGAAGGTGGGAGAAGCCATCGGGCGACGACACGCGGCGCGAGCGGCGGCTTTTTAAGGGGCCACAGGCCTTTGCGAAGATGGAGTAGGCAAGGAGCGCCCCCAGTGGGTGGACTGTTCACAACAATGTAGCCTCCACAGAGCTGCATGCAGCTTCTGAAATGAACTACAGCAATCCCTCGTTATAACAAACTCGCTTTACTCGAAATATCGCTTTATTCGAAATTTATTCTGGTCCCAACCCAAACACGTGCATTTTAGACCGCATTACTCGAAGAGCACGAACAGCTTGACCCGCTTTAAGCGCTAACCACATGGAGCGATTTTGCAAGCGACTTGGGGAGCGACGCGACTAGCGACGAACTAGTTTTCGCCGCGGACCAAGTCGCTCATCGAATCGCTCGGTTCTGGGTCGCCAGAAACAGTCGCTCGCCTCCCGGAAGTGGCCTCAGCGACTAGCCAATAGGAGAGCCCCTACGTAAGCACGCAACCTCCGGTTTTGGAAGAGAACGGGAGGGAGATTTGGCGAGCCCGCAAAATCCGCGCAGGCTGCGGTTGCGATGCAACGGCAAAGAAAGCTTTGAATGGCAAAGCTTGTGTACATGCTGAAGCAGAAGCAAGAAGGCTCCCGCACACACTGGGTGAGATCCGTGTGGCAAAAACGACGTCAAGAAAGCGAATTCTTCACGGCGTTCTGTTGGAGCCGAGAGACGAGGCGCAGAAGGAAAAGCGCGCGCTATCGCTAACCCAAACCAGTTTTAGAGATGCAATGAAGTGCAAAAAGCAAGGCAGAAGGGCGTAATACTTTTTAGTCATGCTTTTTATGACGAATGAGCAAAAAAAATGTTTGTAAACAACCAGCGTACCAAGCGCGTTAATATGCGCGGTGCGGCAACATTGAAATCGCCGTCCTCAGTCGCTCGAGCCGTCGCTGTCATGTGGTTGCCTCGGCGAGCGACTTCGGATCAGCGACTGCGGATCCTAGTCGCGTCGCTCGTCGCGTCGCTGGAATAATCGCTCCATGTGGTTAGCGCTTTAGAGCGAAGTGGCGAGCGAAGGCGTCGCCGTGCGGCGGCTACTCAGCGGCGAGTCAGGCTGTCAACATGGCGGGTCAACGCAAGCTGGGGTTTCCCCGGCGATTTTCTCGAGCCGGTCATGCTCGATTCGCCGCATCCGACTTTAGACAAACGGTCTAAATGCGTGGTAAGGCAATTAAATTTTGTTCCTGTACATTGGTCAATGGCGTGGACGAGATGGTGCGCGAACACCGACACTCGTTCCATAGACTAAGTGGTGTCGGCAGGGAGCCAAAAAAACTCTTGTGTCGACAACCTAACGGCTGCACAGTTCAGGAAAAAAAAAAGCCCAGTCATCATGGAAAGCCTTTAGTGTAAAACCGGTCGGGTTTCATCAATATTGCGCTGTACCCACAAGGAGCGGTTAATCGTTTTTTTTTTTTTTTTTGCTCAGCAAATAGAACCTCAAACTCGAGCCACTGCATTTGCGGCGCTTTCCAGTGCGGAACTTTAGGTGCGATCCGTGACGCCCGCACGCCCCCTATAAAAGTGGCTACTGCCACTGCCACTTTTATGTGCGGCGACCACAGCGTTGTGCAATGCTTGGCCAAACTGGAGCAGGGGGTTACTCGCGCCCAGCAAAAACTTGAAACAGCCAAAGCTCACTGCCTTTTTTGCACCTGAATAAAGTTTTGCTTCGCGGAATACGTTGTGCTTTGATTCCTCACAGCTGTGGAGCAATCAAAGCTCAAATGCTTTAGCTTTTCTCGAGTGGCCGCTTATATTGAAACACTGCTTATAACATAATTTTTGGCCGTCCCGCTGACTTCGTCATAACGAGGGATTACTGCAGGTATATAGGTCGGTACAGACGGGTGCAGGCAGACCAGATGGGCGACGGCGGGGTGGAAAGAAGAGAGGGGAAGAGCTGAAAATCGCGTACGTAAACATGCAGCGGGGCAGGAAACAAGAGAAATGGGTGGATATTCGTAAGCTGCTAGAAGTGGAAGATATTACGTAGTATGCGCAGTTACCGGGACCTGGAAGAACATCCGGTTATCGGAAAGTATGTACGGGAAGGTTGCAATAGGACGGCTGCATGGAGAAATCGACTACAGTCAAACCCGTTTATAGGAATTGCAATATGCACCGCGATTAGTTCGATATATCCAACAGTTCGATATACCCGAACCCTCCTATAACGAACTTATCGTTACAAGTTCGCAATCCGCGGGAGCCCCCCTCCCCCTCCTCAACTCCACCATCCCCGCATGCAAAAACGAACACAGTAAAGTAGCCGTTACCATACCAAAATAATCCATTTATTGCAAGTATTAAAGCTACTTTCCGCCTAAACTGCCTACTTTGCATAGAAAAAAGCGGTGATTTTTGTTTTCACTTTCGTTTTGGCGGCTTCAACAAGCATAGCATTATCTACACGAAACATTATTTGCACCAGTTCGAGTCCGCGTCCTCCAAAATCTAAGAAGCATTGGCGGAGCACATTGACTGCCGAAAGCGCTTCATTATAAGCGTCGGACGGCTTTCACTCGCGACATCATAGGGAATGTGGGGGAGCCCTTCCCACAGTTCACCGATGCTGCTGTCTTGGTCCGGTCTCGCTGACTGCGCGGGTTCCGTCGTGAGTCCCGCGCGTCGGAAACAGTTACGGGAAGTGTCGGGCGTCATGTCGCTCCGTGCGAGGCGCAATGTCTAAGTCGCAACTCTTGCTCCGTAAGTCGCAACTCTTGCTCCGTCTAAGTCGCAAGTCGCAAGTCGTAAGTCGCAACTCTTGCAATGTCTAAGTCGCAACTCTTGCTCCGCAACTCTTGCTCCACATCTCAATCGCCGCTCCGAGACCATGCATTTCGGCGGACATTCTAGGCGCGCAGAGTTCGATATATCGGATGTGAACTTCGTTATAAGGAATATGTTTCCCATGTATTTCCGTAACTGAAATATTTTTGTTCGATATATAGCATAATTCGCTCTATCCGGGTTCGTTATAGCCGGGTTTGACTGTATATAGTATGCTTATACGACAGGGGGCTAATTGGAAAAGAGTGAAAGTCTTCTTTCAGACTGCAAACTAAATGCCATATGCAAAGTAAATGCCGTACTAAACAGCCCTGTTCTGGTCAAATCATGGAGGAAACCTTTTCTTCCCTCCATGGGTCAAATGAATATCAAACTTTCCCTCCGATAGCGCACAATTTGTAGCATTTAACGGTTCCGAATCCAATAAATGTAACGAAACTTCCGGTGTTTGCCAGGGCTCTGTCCTTGGACCACTGCTATTTTTGCTCTATATTAACGATCTGCCTAATAACATCCCTTCCAAAATCCGTTTTTATGCGGCCGATGGCGTACTATACGACAGCATTACCTCAGTGCAGTCTCACAATAAACTTAACGCGTCGTTTTCTAGGTTCTGCGCCTAGTGCAAAACATGGCAGATGGCCGTAAATTTCTGCAAAACAGTGCCCATGTCTTTTACTCACAAACGTTCGTCGTAAAATTTCACTTATTCATCCGCTGATATAAACGTTCAAATAGTTTAAGAACACAAATACCTCGGTAATATTTTCACAAGTAACCTATCCTGGTCGACACACATCGATTACCAGTGTACAAAAACACTTAATAAATTGGGTTACCTAAGGCGCACACTCCGCAAAGCACCGAGAGACACAGAAGTACAAATGTATGAGACACTGATCAGACCGATACTCGATTACGCATGCACCGTGTGGAACCCTTACCGACAAGGCGATATTAGCAAAATTGAAGCCGTTCAAAGGAAAGCCATCCGATTTATTTATCGCCTGTATGGCCATGCGTTTTCACCATAAAATGCCCTTGTATCTCAAAACCTAACCACCTTATCTGCCCATCGTGAAATGGAATGCTTAAACTTTTTTCATCGCATCATTCACGGTTCGTGCCGCCTGTCTTCTTATGTGGCATATGCCAACCCTACACAGACCAGAATCAATCATGCTGTTATAACCTTTACCCGTATCATCCCCGCACGGACACGTTTAAATATAGCTTCTTTCCGCGAACAACTGAGCAGTGGAATTAGTTGCCTGGACACGTGCGCTCCTTTGACTTGGGTGCATTTCTTACCGAATTTCAAGCGCTGTAAGCCATCGAAATGGATAATTTTTTTTTTCAGTTTTTTGTCTATTTTTTTGTGAGACTGTACTTTTGTGTGTGTACTTATATTTAGATACGCATACTAGATAATTTTAACGTAATTCTTTCCTTTGCCGCTACTTTACCTTGTGTACTTCCTTCTGTGTAGCTGCTCGAATGCCACGCTGTAGCACTACTTCGCCTGATTTTCTTTTTTTACGAGCTGCCTTCATATGTTCAATGTGTATATGTATGTATATAGATGTATATATATATATATATATATATATATATATATATATATATATATATATATATATATATATATATATATATATATATATATATAGCCCGTATGTTAAAATGTTAAAATTAATAACTGAAATAAATGTGTGGGTGAAAGGGATGGTAGTGGGGGGGTAGGTGTCTTTAGGAGCGTCGTACAACAACGTTACTAGAATAAACTGTGGGCGGGTAAGGAGAGTAAAGAACAAAATGAAAAATTGATGGTGTGACTAAAAATGGACATTGAGGATTTGAAACGATCCGTGGACGTACTATTGGAAGGGTACATGAACGCCCACATTGAAGATCTAGACGGGTACACAGACTGCAAAGGAAATCTAATGCTATACTCGGTTACAACTCAAGAACGGCACCACCTCATGTAGCGTATCACTCCGCCAAAGCGCCGGACCCGTGACGTCAGTGCGCGCGCGCGTTTTGAAAGGGGTTTGCTATGAATGCGTGATATCGTCTGCCTTGTCTCACGCAGTTTGTTTGTCGTCACTGGAGTCGTTTACAAGCATATTAAGTCCAAAAAATCACGGGAACGGCTCACGCCATGTTCAAAATATTCCCAGTAACGCCCTACTTGCGCCGCGCGGAGAAACATCCGGCTACGGTGATCAGGCCCAGCGGCAACTTCCGGTGGGAAGAAATACGGAAAGAACAGTAGGGAATCCAAAACAGCCAAGGTAACCAAAAAAGAGGCAAGACAGATTGAAACGAATAAATGGAGGGAAAAAATGGAAGCTAAAACGTCGTTAGAGATGTACAGGGCTGAGAAGATGAACATCAGAAAGAAAAAATTCTACGATAATTCCCAGGGCAGTGCTTTGCTTTTTGAGGCTAGAGCAGGTTGCCTGCGAACTAAGAGTTTTGTGAGGAAGTATTCACAAAATGATGGGGTATGTGCGGTCTGCGGAAAAGAAACAGAAACTATGCGGCACATAGTGTTAGAATGTGAGGGTATCCATCCAAATCTACATGAAGGGAATATTGGGCTTTCAGAAGCCCTAGGATTTAAGGGTATCAGAGAGGAAGTTAACTTCAGGGCTGTCGAGGGGACGAAAAGAAGATTAGAATGCTGGTGGACGAAAAGCAGAGAGGGGAATATTGCCTAGGACAGTTACCACCTGTAACAGGGAAAATAAAATATTTCGATCCTTATAAGCTTTAGTGCCTGCCCTAAGCAGCGCTAGTATTAAACCAAGACTGTAAAACATGGTTATATTAGTCCTTTTTGGTAAGATGACATGTCATCACCCCGCTTCAAAGGGGAAACCAATATAAATCATCATCATCATCATCATCATAATAATCATCATCATCGGTGCCGTTCTTAAGTTGTCACCGAGTATAGTTAGCTGTGAGCACCAAAACCTGGTCATAGTAAATAGGAAACAAAAGTGCGAGGGTCAAATCACGTGGGAGTGTGGTAGGAGACAGTAGACATTGACTACTGCCTCCTCTCAGAGAGACTTTGAAATGCGTGTACAGGAGCTTAGGCGATGGGCGCCAGTCAGAACAGCGCTTTAACCTTTGTGGGCCATTTTTCGGGACTAAGTAGTCTCTGAAGGTTGGCACCCAATATCTACGCGTGTGCATTACGTGTGCATGTGCACACAATACCACGGAGTGTACAATAGAAGTCGGAGGTAAGATCGCTAGACCGGATACTGGTAAACTTTCCCAGGAGGCGAAAGATTTAATTAGGAAACGCCAAAGCATGACAGCCTCCACCCCAGCTGACAGAACAGAACTAGCAGAGCTTCTGAAGTTAATCAATAAGCGTAAGACAGCTGACATGCGGAAGTATAATATGGAAAGGATTGGGCATGCTGTAAAGAACGGAGGCAGCCTGAAAGCAGTGAAGAGGTGTCTAAACATGGGGAAAAATCAGATGTATGCACCTAAAGACAAGCAAGGAAATGTCATCCCAAATAAGGATAAAACAATTATAGTAGCCGAGGAGTTCTTTAGAGATCTGTACAGTAGCCGTGACATCCAGGATAATACCGAACGAGGAAGTAGTTCAGAGGAGGTTTGGTCAATTGGCGGTGAGCGCGACCACGGGCGGCGCTGCGAAACACGCCTCCGTGACGTCGGCTTAGAGATTCTCGCATTTGTCGTCTGCTTCACTCGGGCAAGCTCTCCCTGCAGTTTCTTTGCGCGCGGTTGACTTTTGATGCTTGCCCGCACCAGAGTTTGAGTATGCGACACTTTTTATTATAATAAAAGACTTAAAATCGCATACTCAAGCTCAAGGCGTGACTTAAAGTATAGTTTTTGATACCGCTCCGGAAGAAACAACATTGCTGGCGTCGCCCCATTCCTGCGAATCCGCTCCTGTACGGAGCGCCAAGAGTCCGAGCTAGGCGCCAGCTTCTGTATGAAGCAATCTTTCGAACAAAGGGAACTAAAAACCAGCCCCTCCCCTATTGGAGGTGAGCACGGCCACGGGCGGCACTGTGATGCACGTCTCCGTGACATCGGCATAGGGATTCTCGCATTTGTCGTCCGCTTCACTCGGTATCGCTCTCACTGCTGTTTCTTTGCGCTCAGTTGACCTTTTTGTGCGTGTACGCACCAGATTTTGCATGTGCGTAACTTTTTATGATAATAAAAAGACTTAAAGTCGCATACTAGCTCAAGGCGTGATTTGCAGTACGATTTTTAATACCGCTCCGGAAAAAAACATTGCCAGCGTCGCGAAGCCGCTCCTGTGCGGAGCGCGAGAAGTCGGAGCTAAGAGTCTGTATCCAGCAATCTCTCCAACAGAGGGAACAGCCAGCTGCTAGTAACCGACAATGGCGAAAATGCAAGACCAAAACAAATTCTAGGCCTTCGGGGCTGTCGTCTTTGGCAGAAGGCATTACGATTCCCTGTAATCGTATGTAAGGTAAAACCGTTCTTGCGACCTTGCCGAACGCTCGAAAGTATTGTATCACATCCATTTACGTTGTCACGGCATGAAAGTATGCCGACATGCACTATGGGCCGCAAAAAAAAATGTAGGTTGAGTTGCAATAACCTAATGTGGGAATAGGCGTGTGCTGGTTTTTTACCACGCTTCTAACCAGAATGAAGGCTTGTTGAGCAAAGCGAGGAACGCGTACGGTAAAAATACAATAACGCTATGTTTGCTCAGACCTGGAGTGACATTTCAGTACATTTCCCACGGCCATAGCTTTTTAATATTCAGATATGTGCTATAGCAAAATTGCCCTCAAGAGGAGGAGGAAGAGGCGGAGAAAACTTTATTTAACTGTAAAATCGAGCTGGTTAGTGGGCAGGGTCCTCATTTCAGGACAAGAGAGCAAGGATAATTTTCTTCAATTCATAAAACACCATTCCGAGTTAGCCAGGAGCTGTTCTTTACGCCTAAAAGGGTTGGAAAACAATAAAGAGCTGCTTGGACATATTCATCCGTTCTGATTTTTGTTCTGCTGGACACCAAAACATATACTATTTACGTTTGTTAGCGAGTATATCAAGCTTCCAACACCGTAATCAGTCATAACTGTTCAGGTTGAGAATCAGTTTGTTGTGATAACGATGGTTACGATAGAAATTCGGGGCACAAAAGCCGCCTTCGAGTAGTACTCTGGACAACGTCTGCGCTCTTTCGCGGTGCCGTAGCACAACCCTTCTCATTGCATTTGCATGTGAATAAACAACGCACGCTCCGGATATGCACCTTCGTGTACGCCGCCATAGCGAAAGCCAATTTGTGAAGAAGGTACTGTATGCCTTGCAGCCTGAAGAAAATATCCGCACGCACTTTGTGAGCCTCCCGAACATCCCCAAACCTCCTAAGACAATTCTGATGGTGCAGAAAAATGAATGCGTTGGTTGCAGAAAAAAGCATTCATCTTATACAACTCGGGAACAACGAAAGAAATAGAAGACAGTCGTTTTATTTACTCCTGTACGATGCGTGTGCAGGGAACGCTGGTTGGTACAGTCTTTGTCAAAATTTTGTGGGCCACGGCGACCGTGGCCGGAGCAGGCGCGCGGCCGAGCAGGGGCGCTGCGCTTGCCGCTTTCGGCTGGTTGCGCGGCTAAAGAGAGCGAGGGGAACTTTTGTTCTTGCTTTTGCAGTGTGTCTGGCGCGACAAGAGCAGCGCAAAGTGCCTGCGCTGAAGCGAAGTGCGCCTGCTCTGAGAAACCGGCCTCGCTGCACTTATCGCGCTACGAAAGGAAGCAAGAAAGTTCCTCTCACTCTCTCCCGCGTAACCAGCCGGCAGTGGCAAGCGCAGCGCCCCTACTCGGCTGCGCGCCTGCTCCGGCCACGGTCGCCGTGGCCCACAAAATTTTGACAAAGACTGTACCTAGCATTACACTGTTGAGTCATCATAAGAGCATCTCAAAAAAGAAGCCTTCGCATTTTGAATACTTATCGAGGAGCTCTCAGCACTGATCCTCGCAAATAAGCTAGAAAGAACGAGTTACACACGATTTTCTGAGCGATGCTCTAAGAAAGTTGTTCTCTCTCTCCTCGTGTGTTGCAAACTTGTGCGGGATACGGCTTGAAATTATTCAGATGTGTCAGAAGCTAGCAAACTAACTGAATTACTGCAATTGCGCTTTTTAATGCACTAAAGCATCAAAGCCGGCGATTTCTAGCACAGGCACTGCTGCCCCTCACAAGCGGACGACAGATGCGCGAGTGTAGCAGCGGCGCGAGTGTAGCAGACGACAGCGGCGCGAGTCCCTAAGCTGACGTCAGAGCCAAGGGGCGCCACTCAAACATCTCACTGCCAATAGAGAAGGCAAGCGTTGCAGGGGGCAGCAGAAAGTTGGGTGCATGGGCAGGTGATATCAAGAAGTTTGCGGGGATAAATTGGTCGCAGTTAGCAATTAAAGGACCGGGATAAGTGGAGATCTACGGTAGAGGCCCTTGCCCTTCAGTGGGTGTAGACAGGCTGCTGCTGTTGATGATGATCTACGCGTCCGATAGGTCCTCATCTCACAGCGGCACTCCAAAATAATTGCACAATTCGCCCGTAAAGCTACTCCGGCGCTCGCCGATGCGCCCGGCCCATTGAAGGCCACGACAAAAGGCCAGCAATGCCGAGTGACGTCACATCGTCCAACATGGCTGCGCCCAGGCATAAACAGGCGTCCAAAGAGCACAGGCAGGCCAAGAGGGCAGGGAGGCATCAAAAAGAGGTGGACATAAAATGGGAGCAATATAAGCAAGGAAAAGTGGAAGCGCAGCAGTTAGTGCAGGCGAAAATAAAGGGCGACAGCGAGCTTTGGGTGGCGCTAATACGAGGGAGAGTAGAAACACTCCGAAAGGGTTCTGGAACCATGTGCGGACATTAGGGAAACGTATGAGACCCACAGAAGGTGCTACTATAGAAAACGAAGAGGGGCAGATTCTCAAGGGAGAGCAGGCATTGGCATACCTTCATGAAATTATCACTGAGAAATTCTGTAAGATGGAGAGCAGCTCCGCAGCGCCACAGAGATGTCACGACAGGAAGGACGGAAGGTCTGGAGATAGAAGGGACAAGCGCAAGTGTAAAAAAAAAAGAATAAAAAAAAGCAGACGAAAAAGTCCCCAAAAATACCACAGTAGGCAGGGATGGGATATCGATGAAGTTAATCAACAGATTAGGGCCAAAGAGCAAGGAAAAGCTACTGCAAGCCATCAGCACAGAGATAGAAAAGAAGGCAATATCGGACACGTGACAAACGAGCGGAATGAGGAAACAAGACTAAACCGAGCTCGTATAGACCAGTCACCGTAACGTCAGTGCTGTACAGGTTAGAAATGCAAGCAGTGAAATTTGCGCGAGCGGAGCGGATAGAAGATAAATTCAAAATGGGTTTTGAAAAGACATAAGAGTAGATGACAACTATGTATAGTAAGTAGACCTGTGCGCCGCCGCGCCACGCCGCCGCCTATTTTGGTCGCGCCGTCTGCGCCGCCGCCGACGTCGCGGGAATGAGCATGCCGCCGCCGCCGCCGGGGAAAATTTTAGGCGCGCCGCTGGCCACGCGCCCCGCCTATTATTCTATTCTGTGAGGGGAGCTGCTGAAGGGCGACTCTTCTGAAGAACAAAGGAGTATGAAAGGAAAATACGTCGCTTCGCTTGAAGTTGTCGTTTCTCCCTCTGCAAGAAATCCCTCTCTCAGCGGTGCTGTTCGTTGGGAAATAATTGCGATCCACCATGCATCAAGGGATGATTTGTTCTTTCTGCCTGGAATCAGTCATTCTGCTGCTAGTGTGGGGAGACTTCTAGTCCCCTTCCTTCTCCTCCTTCTCCGAATACCTTTTCTTCCCGGCCCGTCCACCCCATATCAATCCTCTTATATTGCATGCGTACCGCGACCTTGTTAACAAAGGATAAATGGGTGATTGCCTACCGTCTCGACGCGCTTGACTCGGAATCCTCTTGAAGCACCCCAGCTTCTCCCGCTGCCACACAAGCGCGACATCTTTCTTGTGTTATCCGCTTTCTCAGAAACTCTAAAATGACCAGGCACCCATGTTACTCCAGGCACCCATGGTTAAACAGGCCCACCGGACTCTCTCTGTGTCAATAGCCCTCTTTTTTTCTTCTCCAAAGGGAAGTAGGACGGAGGACAGGAGCGAACGCAAACTTTAGCCCCTCAAGCCATATTCGCTCTACTGTACGAACATGACCAAAAGTGTTTGACCACCTTCCTTCTTGATAAAGGCCGGTCCCTTATCGTATTTATTAAATAACATCATCATCCAACGGGGATAAAAGTATACATTGTAAGGAAAATAAAACATTAACACAAAAGATGCGGTCGCAGACAGACTGAAAAGAATAATTGCGGATGAAAGAGGACGACCGGAGTACACAAGTCTCCAAAATCAGTGCGCCAGCTCCTCCCACCACTCGCCGATTCTCTCAAGGGAACAAGCCGCTAACATCGAAGAATGAAACCCCATAATCAGCACGGGAACAGTGCACAAGAAACCGCCGCAGTACCGCGCAAGCTTGAATGGGCAGCGTCATTACGGGAAGAGTGCACGGGAAGTGGGTCAATAAATGAACTGTCCAGGTACGCAGGAAGGGTCAGCTAGGATCTCCGGAACTGTGAGCCTGGTACAAGCATCACAACTCATTAACATAACCAATGCATTGTGAAACACAAAATTGGAAGGAAATTCTAATACCCGCACAATTTCAGATAACCAATGTCGTATTTGAGCACTGTGATAAAATAGCGCCCCTGAGGGCAGAGGAGCGTACGTCATGCTACCCTTTCTGCGCTGGAGGCCAGTGAACTAGAAGATTTGGAGAAAAAGAATTCAGAAATAATGGTGAAAGGTACCATAAGAAAATCTGCAGAAATTCAGAGGGTTGTCTACCAATGCATTCTTACTCCTCTTGCCTTCATTGTGAGTTATTTACAGCCGAATTAGGCTATCCCAAACAGAGCTTCGACGAGCAATGTCCACGCTCCGCAAGAAAGCTATGAATTTGAAACGTAAAAGTTGTATATTAATAGCGCGTGCTGCGTGACGATTGATTGTGGGGTTTAGCGCGCCGAAGCTACACATGGGCTATGAGAGAGATAGAGAGAGAGACAGAGAGAGAATAAATTTCGTCAGCACAAAAATTGCGGAGTAGTGTCCTCATTTCAGAACCCCATTCGTGGTGCCAGCTGGTCGTCCGCACTGGATCAAAATTAATCCGAAGCGCCTCATATAGCCCATGTGTTTTTTGACACCTGTGAGTAAAAAAACCCCATGGGCTAGAGGCACGCTGTAGTGGGGGGCTCCGGATTAATTTTGATCCCCTGGGGATTTTTACCGTGCGCCAAAATCTCAACACACGGGGGTTTTCGCTTTTCCCACTCAATCTGAAAAGAAGCCACCGTGGCTGTGATGGGTGAACCCCGGAAACGGAAAAAATGGTCCCACCATACTCCAGTCGACATGTTTCCCTTCAAGTTAGATCTGAACTTTTTTGCGGTTTTGATTTTATCCCTTTTCGTTTTAGCAAAGGGTTGAGGAAGAGATGGAATGCTTTAATATTCCTATGGGGGCAGAAATTAACGCATCTGGAGGCTAAAACACAACAAACCAAATTGGGTCGACAGACGGACGGTTTGATGGATGGAGGGATGAATGGGTGGGTGGGTGGACGGATGGAGGATGGATGGTAGGGCTAGTATCGATTAGAAATTTTAATGCAGGTAATGCAGGTAACCGCAAACAAGAACTGCGAAGCCTGGAACCGTTGGTTTAGTAGCTTAGTCGGACATATCCATCTAAGTGTCTGGAATGTCATAGAAGCTCTACGCTGCGAGGTTTCATCAGTATCGGTGAAAATTGCACTAGAAGCCGTGGGAGTTCCACCAAAGAAGCGCACAGCGTCGTCCCAGGTCTACGACATTTCGTTGCTGGACATTCCAGTGCAGGACGTTTCGGTGCGGACATTTCGGTGAACGGACATATCGGTGTACGGACGTTTCGGTGCAGGGCATTTCGATCCTTGCGCGAACATTTCGGCGACCGTATTATCGGGTGCTTGTTTGTTTCAAACAGCCGTTATATTTTTAGTTTCGCTTAACATGGGTTTTGGACAACAATCTAGGGCAGCGATTGCATTTTAATATTAATGCAGTGTTCGCGATTTTTTGCCAGGTGTTTTTAGAAACTGAACATTTGTGTATTTTTCTTTAATACCTAGTTCAGGGAACATCTGTTTTGCAGCCAGCTGATTGAATTCTTTTGCACATGTTTTTTTTTTTATTTACGACAAGACGTTATTTATATTCGCTCTTTTCTGGGGCATGCTAATCAGCAAAGACAATTACCCGCTGTTTACGATGGCTAACGCATTCTCTATGTTATTTTTTTCTAAATAAAATGCACTCTCACAATCTCAAACTTTACAAACATTCGGTTGCCCCTAAAAATGCAGACAATCTTATGAATAGTTTATTTAGGCTGCGCTGTCAAGTTTAAATGAATTTGGAGACGCTGCTCTCGCCAGCTTTTTTTTTTTTTAATTGACGAGTCCAGGATATTGTCGCGGAGGAAGAACGGGCCTTTTGAAAACAGCTGCAGCTTCTACAGGGTGTCCCAGCTATCATGCACCAAGATTTATAAAAAGAGTAAAGGCGTAACTCGAAAGAAACCAGGTGCATAATGTTTGCAGTACTGTGAAGAAGCGGAGAGTAATTTTTTCGTTAATGAGACTTAATTAACTAATTGTAATTAATTATCTAACTCGAGAAATACTGTCCTAATCACTAAAAAGTCAATGGGGCACTTGTAAGTAACCACGAGGGGCATCTAACTGCGCTATTTTCAGCGACGAACTAATTGCGTACTCATTTATTCTGACTGATAAAGGAAACCCGCGAAATATGAAAAATACCACGTGACGACGCTTACGCGCGCGTTGTAAAGCAGCGTCCCCAAACAAAACTGATTGAAAGCAACTGCTTCGCGTGTTACCCGCCCGAAGAGACAGCGCATCACCTTGATAATAGCATGCATGGAAGGAGCAGCAGCAGCAAGATTCGCGGAACAAATTCGGTTGCGATTTCTTTTTTGGTTCTTTTGTCTATTTCATTATGGCTAACTCAGAGGCAGCCTGTTTGAGGGCGTTGCTTTACGGTGCGCGCGGAGGCGCCGTCACGTGGTATTTTTCATATTTCGCGGGTTTCCTTTATCAGCCAGAATAAATGAGTACGCAATTAGTTCGTCGCTGAAAATAGCGCAGTTAGAT
This sequence comes from Haemaphysalis longicornis, assembly GCF_048455015.1. NCBI lineage: Eukaryota > Metazoa > Arthropoda > Arachnida > Ixodida > Ixodidae > Haemaphysalis > Haemaphysalis longicornis. Next base: position 410,533,514 of record NW_027526203.1, read on the forward strand.
GCCCCTCGTGGTTACCTACAAGTGCCCCATTGACACTTTAGTGATTAGGACAGTATTTCTCGAGTTAGATAATTAATTACAATTAGTAATTAAGTCTCATTAACGAAAAAATTACTCTCCGCTTCTTCACAGTACTGCAAACATTATGCACCTGGTTTCTTTCGAGTTACGCCTTTACTCTTTTTTTAAATCTTGGTGCATGATAGCTGGGACACCCTGTATATCTCCTCAACGCTGAAGCGCGTACAGGTTGTACGTACAAATACCACCAATTCTGTTCGGTCAAACCAACCTCCGTTTTAGCTTTACATGCTTACTTTCATTTCATTTTAATTGTCCCAACCCCCTCCCCCCTCCCCTCTCTGTCTGTAAGTTTTAACCTTCCCAGATTTATTTTTCAGTAATATTATGTTCAATTTCCCGTGGAAATCTTACAGGCATAGCGGCCATCAGCTTCTCCAAAGAGTCACGGCATTGATGCAAGAAACAGCGATACATTCGGCGTGAGCTCGCACAACCTCTCGAGTGCACAACAAAAAGCCACCCGAAAAGCCGCTGAGGACACAATGACCAGGATCGTTGGCGCCTGTCGCCCCCATTGAGGAACAATCTCGATGGCTGCATTCTTCCGCGCGTCGCGGCCACACGGAAGGCGCCCCTCTCCAGGAATCGCTGTCTTTCCTTTCAGTCGCCCCACCTGCAATTAACTCTTCAAGTCGCCATATCATGGACACCGCAGTCATTCCTCCTTTTCTTCCATTGTAAGAGGGGAAAATTTTGAATAGGCTGGTTTTGCGAGAGCCGCGACAGTCATATTCGCTTTTTCGATGCCCAGTTTACACTTTGAAGAAGCGCAAGTGACACCCCCCTCTCTCTACCAAGGGGGCTGGAGTGCTTAGCCCTCCCCACTCCCACCAACACCGACTGCAAGAATAAATCGATAGAGAAAATTATCAATTATTAAAATGGATGCACGCGCGCGTAAGTTAGCTTGTTTCCTTTCTTTCTTTTTTTTTCGCGGCGGTTTGTCGGACGGGGAAGTGTGGGGGGGGGGGGGGGGGTGATAGGAATGGACTAAAAGCAGCAGCATCTTGCAGCGGTGGGTGAAGTGAAATCAAAGCCTTTCGGTAACACTTGAATTAAAATCTTAGACTTGTTCACATGAATGCTAAAATAAAAAAGAGGTAGAAGAGAAATAAATTAACAACGTTAATTTTTAACATTTAATTTCGAAATTGGGTTTTAGGCGCTAATGCTCCGCCTTGGTTTAGCGTTCTTTTCCTTGCAGTGCGGCCCAAACACAACTCTCAAACGTAAAATTATATCATCTGACGAAACTAAAGTATTAAAGCTAAAATGTTTAAAGAAATGCCTGGGACATCCCGTGCACCTAAATGTCCGCACCGAGACGTGCTGCACCGAAATGTCCTACACATAAATGTCCGGATCCCCCACGGTTTTTCCATATTTTCTTTTCCCCCCAATTCCTTACTCTCTCTCTCTCTCTCGCCGGTCAGAAATTGCCGCCGCCGGCGATTTCTGGCCGGCGCACAGGTCTAATAGTAAGCCAATGCATAGAGGTGACTAGTGGCTCTAGGGGTGACAAAGCTGCAAAACCGCCCTTTTTGGTCGGTTTTGGAATATCCTGGAATATCCTGGAGGACGAGCGAGTGGGGCAGAATTTCATAGGTAACTTACTCAAGGAACCATACCGGAGAACCAGGTGCAAATAGCGTGGGAGGGGTAACATACTGTAGGCTTGTGTACACCTCCAATGGTTTGAAACAAGGATATCTTCTTTCCACTGCTGTTCATGATCTACGTGGCGGGGTTGTGTGGCAAAAAGGGTGTTGACCGACTGCAACACCCTCGGTTTTCTGTAGGGTGTTGAAAGGGTGTGAAATAGGTGTTCAGTTGCAAAAAAAAAAAAAGACGGGGAGCTGGGGGTCGACCTAGCTTCTTCCGGCGTTGCTAAGTTTTGTTAGGTTCTGCAACTTTCTTGCTAGGCTAGGCTAAGTGCTGAAGGGTGAGGCCACGTTTATTCGGATTTTACAAGGCTGTTCCAGTGTCCCAAACCACCACAGTGGGTAAGGTCATTAATCCCCATTTCCGCTTCCTTCACTGACGACCACACAAAGGGGGAACCGATCCTGGGTCCATTTTTTCTTACTTGGGCTCCATCAAAACTTCGTAGAGGGCTCATTGTTTGGGGACCATTGTTTCCAGGCGCATTTGCATTGCCACCGGTCGAATGCCTTCGCCGTCTGGCTAATGTGGTCTTTGCCACACACAACATAAGTTTCTTAAATCACTGTTTAGGCTTTCCTTTATTTTGTACAAGAAGCCAGGAAGGCTGCCTTTTACAGTGTCAGTTATAGCCACGTAGAAGCCTACTTCATACCTGCCAGGTTCGCCAAGATGGCATTAGGGAGATCTGTCCGGGAGGTGGGAGAGGGATAGAAAAATTAGTAGCAACATGGAATAATTTACATTTACATGCATTTCTAATTTAGTTTCAACAGAGTAGGAGCTGAACTGTTTTGTCCAAACTACTAACGAGCTACAGCACTGGTGAGCTGCTAAATCTTCGATGCGGCTGACGCCGCCTTTTTCAAAAAGCCCTGGGAATACTGTTGAGCATAACAATGTTCGTTTCTGCTACACTTCGCCAAAAGAACGCGACTGAGCTCGGATTGTGCCAGAACTTGATGCTCGGAACTGGGGGCAATTTTGTTTTACCATGCTGAACTGCCTCTCGCTTTCAGTGTTTCTGTGGTACTGACCTGTCCAACTTGCGCGCATTGCCAACTATGCTTTATAAGTTATTACAATGTCCAGTGGTGTAGGATATGTGATCGGGTTGTCAGGTAGCTCCAGCACAATGAATGTGGCTAGACTGGGAGAAAGGTTTAGCCAAACATGGGTGTGTATTCGGGAGATTTTTGTTTCGACCGTACATTTGTACAAAACAATCAAAATCCGGGAATTTCCCGGATAATTCGAGAAACCTGGCAGGTATGCAACTTGGCAGCACATGTTCTCACATGGGTGGCAGCCTGCCTATTTTTTAGTGGGGCTAGCTTTGGCCTTAACATGTACACCCCTTGTCAAAATTTTCTAAGCCAATCCTAAGCCTCCTGGACCACAAGGAATCCAAGAAAATAAGCTTTGCCTTTAAATGTGACAAAATTATTTTACGACAGTAAGGAAGAAAGGTGTTTTCTCTAGCTTTCCGCCATAAAAAGTTTCAGCCTTCCTCGGGACTTAAGCTTGTACATTGAATTTTTTGCGGCCTGCGCACCTCTGGCTTGGCCTCAAAATTTTGACAAAGACTGTATGGCTCTCAAGGTTTTGTCCCGACGATACACTACATGAGACGGTTCAAGGAAGAGGGCTGACAAATGGCCACTTCACCTGACCATACTATAATGCCTGTTCAGCATGTTATTTACACTGGGCTACAATACGCTGACTGGCAGTCAACCTGGCAGGCAAGTTTAATTGCTGTGTTGTTAAACGCATAGCAAAGCTCTCATCAAAAGTCGGAACATGCGAATCATCCACTCATCGCAGCTTAATTCTCTTTTTAACAGCAAAGCTGTTTAAGGTTTTTTCTGTCCGCGTGGCTCGTTTACAGAAAATTCCGCTCGGCAAAGTGGAGAGGGGGAAAATTCTAGGCCAATAAGTGTGAGGGAAAGTGGCGAGGAGACAAGGAGCCCACGAGCAGGTGTGGAGAGTGCGTGCCTCAAGAAAAAAATGCTTCCCGTGGTCGGAATAGAACCTGGGTCCCTCGTGCTATGACGTCGGCGTCTATCGGATTGCGCTGTCATCACATTCGGGGCACACAGCATTTTCTTTGGGTTCGTAGCATGAGCGCTAGCTTTGGAGTTTGGCAGTTTGGATTTCGAACCTCAAAACAGTGGATTGTGGACTTAGATTTAACTCAGTCTGCATGGAGAAAGCTTCGCTTTTTAACCATCTTGCGCTCAAGAAAGGGGCAGACCTAAGAAAAGCCAAGTTAAACCTAGTAAAGACCACCAGCTTCTCTGTTTCCTCGGTCTTCGCATCTCAATTGCAAAGGTGGACGATTTTTTTGTATTTTTTTACTCTCCCTGACGTGGAACCACTGATTCACTTGGGCAAAGAAACTGATTTTTTTTCATTTTCCCATGCTCCTTTCGATCAAAACATCTGACCGGGTTCCACAGGAAGTGTCCAACGATGTCAATGGGTGTGTCTGGCCGTTTCTGGAAAGGAGGAAGTGCACAGATGGTGTAAATGGTTCCACACAACCTGTTTGTTGAACCCCGTCAAGCACGTCTACTCTGCCATTTTCCAGACCAAATGCTCAGCCTGAAAATTTTGCGGGTACTTCATGTACAGGGGTACAGATTCCTGGTGTAGTTGGTGTTGCACTGTCAAAAAATTCATAGCGCATGTGGACAAGGACAAAGGAGAGAAGAGACGCCACGGAGTGCTTCCTGTGGTGTCTCTTCTCGTCTTTGGCCTTGTCCACATGCGCTATGAGTTTTTCATGTACAGGAAGCACAGAGCCGTCTTTTGGCCATGCAACAATTCAGGCATGGCCAAATGGTATTATTATAGTTCAATATTCTGGACGGAACAGTGCTAATATTTGAGTGAAACAGTTCAAATATTGGTTTTATGCATACCACCCCTGCCAAAATAGGGGATGCTGCAATTAATCACTGTAAATACAAAAAAGTTAACTAAAACATTGATTTAAAACATTGTAATGTGGCCTAGCAAGTACTGTAGTTGATCAGGTAGTGAAGCTTACTTCTAGGGAATATTAATTTGCGAGACAGGTCATGGATTTCTCGAAAGAAGGATTTCTACACATACTTCGGTGGCTTTCTCCATTGGGGTGTATGGCCTTTACAGCGGGGTTTGAAGAACAAGTGTGTGAGAACTAGGCGATTTGGTTTGATATGACAGTGCAAGCTGAACCAAGCCACTAACAGAGAATGACTACTGGCAGAAACACTTTGTCACGCCAGCACACTAAGTGCCTATGGGTGCATCAGTCTTGAGATAAGCCTAGAGACATCACGACAACGGAGCATCAGGTGAGCTGTGTGAAGCCCTATTTTGCCTTATTCCTGGTCTCAAGTCTACAAACCAAGGAAAAGGAGAAACAGTGAGTGCATTTGCCACTGAACTAAAACAACTTGAGGCTGATAGCATTTTTGGTATCGGCTCAGGCCAACCAACAACCCCAACACTGTTGCCACTGGACATGGTGCTTTAAGACTATTTATTTTTGTGATTTATGGGATGAGCACTTAACACACTTTGTGTCTCTACATCAGAACTGGCATTCAAGAAGGCCTATAAGTTTTCTTTGCAGGCAGACTGTGCCACAGAAGACCTGGAAAATGCTAAGGCTGAGTTCAGAGACCTGCTGAAGACAAGCACAACTGGTTCTCGCGAGGAATCATTATGGCTAGGCGAAGCAACCGAAAAACAGGAATGCTCAAACTTTGTTTGCAATGTGACACACAACACAGCCCAGACACTTACAAGCTCCAGACTTCCTCTTGCAACTATTGCAAGAAACATGAATGCATTCAAAAGGCTTAAAAAGTGAAATGACTTGTAAAAACTCACACTCAAACCACAGCATGGAGCTACCGCAACAGTATGTGTTACTGATCTTGACATCAAGGGTGATCTTGACACCAGCACGTAACAGCCATATTGACAACACACGACCTCAACAACTTTCCGGGCACCGAAAACGTGCTGAAGTTTACAGTGAATGTGGTAATCGACCATAAACCTTCCAACTTTGAAGTTGACTCTGGTGCTGCCTGCATGCTTACCAGCAAGGCCAAGTTCAATGCTATGTGGACGCACAACCCACCCAGGCTAGAGATGAACAACACGTTGCTGCACAAGTGGTCAGGCCGGTCTCTTTACACTGTGGGTACTACAACAGTAAACATTACATACAAGCCCAGGACTTGCTTTTAAAGCTACTAATCAGAACTTGCTTGGACGGAACTGGTTCACAAATCTTGGAATGTAACTAGCCAGAATCAACACTGCCTCAGATGACAAATTCACGCAGCAGCTACTATAGTTCATACCACAAGCTACATGCAGCACTGTGGAGGCTACATTGTTGTCAATCGAGCCCCGACTGAGGGGGCCTAACTCACCGCGAAAGAAAGCGTGAATAGGCGCAGAGGCCTTGGGGTTCCACCTGCCGAGAGGGGAGACTGAAAGGTCCTTTGAAAACCCCTTTCACGGTGAGTTGGGCGCCCTCAGTGGGTGCTCTATTGACAACAATGTAGCCTCCACAGTGCTGCATGCAGCTTGTGGTATGAATCAGACAAGTACCAGTCCACAGTCAACGGCACCAACTCCAAATTCCTTGGCCCTGAAGTGGACATTAAACCTATAGAATGAGCAAGGCCAAAGTGCAGGAAAAAATGGCAAGTACCCTTTGCCGTGCAGTCCCTTGTGTATGCAGATATTGAACAACTCAACAACCAAGGCATCACAGAACCACTCTACATTCAAAGCGGGTAACAATCCTCGTAATGAGGTGATAAAAAGTGGAACGTACAGGCGTCCACAGAATAAACCGGACCATGCGAGCGGCGCGCGATAGCTATCGGTGCGACACCTTCCGGCCCAGCGCCTGCTGTCGAGATAGCGGAGGGCGCATGCGTATCCCTCCCTATAGTTTGTGCATGTCAGTTTCCTTGACTGCGGCTGCAGTACTCCAATCCTGTCGAATGCGACGCGCGGCGGCGCCTTGCGCGGCTCGCCTACCGAGCGGGCGTGATGCATGTCAGCAGCCGGCAGCGTGCGCCATGCGCTGATGCCGCGTAACTGTGCGTTCATCTGAGAATGTTCGTTCGGCGCTATTTTTATCATTTTATTGACTGAAACGCAAACTGGCGTTGAAGAAAGGCTGCGATAAAGATTCACACATGACTGAACCAGTGCTGGTCGTTATGCGACAAACACACAGTTGATAGAACTAAAAACAGCGATGTTTTTTTTTTTAATTTCGAGTTTTTCCCATGCGGCATATGAGAGGCGGTTTAAAGATGGGAGGAGGAAAGAAAGTAGGAAGGAAAGAGTTTAAAATAGACCGAAATACACAGCTGTCGGTGTGAGTGAATTGCTATCGAAAAGCAATGAGGCGTTTCCTTCCATGTCACCCATTGGACAGTGATAGCTATGAAGCGTATAAAGCACGTAACTCGTCCTGCATGGCCATATTCGTGAAGAATGCCTTCCCGCGTCCCCATCGAGCAATGGAGGCACATCGTGCGACTCTTCATCGAAGGGACCACTCCGTGGGAAAGTTGCCACCTCACCGGGAGGTCTAGGACTTCTGTAAGCCGCATTATTCAAGCTTACCGCGATGATCAGGGCAGACTCATTGACGCAGAGCGCAGCGGCCGGCCTAAAGTCACCAGTGAGGAGCAGGAACTACTGATTGTCGCAGCCGCTGTAGCAGATCCCCTCCTGTCTGCAAAATAAATTCGACAGGAGCTGTCATTGAGTGTCTCTTGCGAGACAATTCGAAGACGACTGAAGGAGGCGGGACTCGGGAGTTGCGTGGCAGCGCAGAAACCACGCGTGACGGACCGACAGAGGCTGGAAAGGCTGGAGTTCGCCCGGGCAGTGGAGCGGTGGACAACGGACGAGTGGAAGGAAGTTATATTCACAGACGAATCGACTTTCTCCACTCGCTGGGATCACCAGCGGCGTGTTTGGCGTCCGATGAGCTGCAGGTACGAAACTAAACTGTGAAACGTAGCTGGTAATGTGCATTCTAGATGATATATAAACTACTACAGTCATCATCACCATCAGCAGCATCATTAGCCTATCTAGGCCCACTGCAGGGCAAAGGCATCTCCCATTATTCTCCAATTACCTCCGCCCTGTGCCAACTGCGACCAATTTATCCCCGCAAACTTCTTGATCTCATCTGCCCATCTAACTTTCTGCCGCCCCCTGCAACGCTTGCCTTCTCTAGGGATCCACTCTGTTACCCTTAATGACCAGCGGTTATCTTGCCTTTGCATTACATGCCCTGCCCATGTCCATTTCTTTTTCTTAATCTCTACTAATATGTCCTTAACACGTGTTTGTTCCCTGACCGACTCCGCTCTCTGATTGTCCTTTAATGTTACACCTGTCATTTTCCGCTCCATTGCACGCTGAGTCGTTCTCAATTTAATGTGTAAGAGGTCAAATCGGGAACACGGTTTAATGTGAGAATTGCTGAGCATTCCTTCGGGGGTCCCGAGTGCAACGCTAAGTGTAATTGTTAAGTCTAGCAATGCATAACTACCTGTTAATAACTATATTTCGGAGCAACCGATATACAATGTCCCTGTAAATTTTATTCAGCTGGGTTCATTTGAAACGTTTTAATCGTAGTTTTATAAGCACCGTTTGTTAAGCGTTTCTTGTCGCTGTTTTTTTACGAAACACTTCAGGTAACCCGCATGGGCTAACGGGGCTTTTGTAATTCCCGCTGTGGAAAGAGGATGAAATTGAATCATAGTTTTATACAGGATACTGTTCGCCTACGTGGCAGTGGGGGTGCAGCCTCCCGCTAAAAAAATGTGCCAGTAATTTCAATCGATGTAAACTATCAAACACGCAAATGTCCTTTCATTGATTTATCTAGTATACCCTCCGAACATCTTCGAAGATATCTTTCTTCGGAGATATCTTTCCTGAATGTATTTCTGTATTTAGCCCGATGGTATTTAGATAACAGCCCGGCTACATCCAAAGCGTCCTTTCCAGTGGGAGGTGCTCCGTCAGCGTATGGGGCGCAATGAGTGCGGACGGCCTGGGACCCCTCGTCAGAATTTCTGGGCCATTCAATGCTTCCCAGTACTGTAACATCATTTCGACAAGTCTGCTCCCCTACGTCCTGGGCAGGTGCTTCATCCTCCAACATGACCGAAGCCCTGTCTTCACAGCACGAGCCGTGAGCTCACTGCTCGGGGACCACGCGGTGCGACAACTGCGGTGGCCTCCGTGCGGGGCAGACCTGAATCCGATAGAAAATGTGTGGTGGATTATGAAGATGAATCGCGGCAAACGAAATGACTGCGGTCGCACGGCGGACGAGTTGTGGCAGGCAGTGGAAGATGAATGTGGACGCCTGCACCCCCGTCCCGAAATCATAAAGTCGCTTTATGAGTCGCTCCCCCGACGCATTCGTGAAGTTATCAAAAACGACGGAAACTTCACACAAAATTCATAAGGGGAACCACTCGGACAATCACCGATGTTTTTTTTTTTTGTTCCGAACCGAATAAACCTTCGCTGTATTCAGTTCTTGCTATCAACCGTGTTCGTCGCATAACGACCAGCACTGTTTTAGTCATGTGTGAATCTTTATCGCAGCCTTTCTTCAACGCCAGTTTGCGTTTCAGTCAATAAAATGATAAAAATAGCGCCGAACGAACATTCTCAGATGAACGCACAGTTACGCGGCATCAGCGCATGGCGCACGCTGCCGGCTGCGGACATGCATCACGCCCGCTCGGTAGGCGAGCCGCGCAAGGCGCCGCCGCACGTCGCATTCGACAGGAACGGAGTGCTGCAGCCGCAGTCAAGGAAACTGACATGCACAAACTATAGGGAGGGACACGCATGCGCCCTCCGCTATCTCGACAGCAGGCGCTGGGCCGGAAGGTGTCGCACCGATAGCTATCGCGCGCCGCTCGCTTGGTCCGGTTTATTCTGTGGACGCCTGTACATGGCACATTTGTCGTGACTTCTGTTTCCCCATCAACTTGACATAACGAAGGCATCCTACCCACTTACAATAACTGACAAGATCTTCAGCATGTTGAGAGAGGACAAGATATCTAGTACTCTGGACCTGTGCGCCAAAACTTTGCATCAACACAATAAAAGGTCTCTCCAAAGTGAAGTGACTTCCATTCGACATCTCCACAGCACCAGCCATTTTTCAGCATAGGCATCCCAACGCAACAACCAATGCTCTCATTGCTTGTTTGGAACAGGATAATATGCTGCACGTGTTATGGCTTGTATCCTGCTGGTGGCGTAAAATTATTATTTATTAATCAGATTTGAGAATAAAACAGTTCTGTTGTTGGACACTGCTTTCTTCATTATGCCAAAGATAACGAACAGGCTTCTAATATGTTAATAGCTCCTGACGTTGCCTATGTTACGTGAAGAACTTCAACTCACTCTGTGTGCGCACATACCAGAAGGTAGGTGCATCTGTCAACAGGACCTGCACGGTCAACACGTAGCATGAGCCACATGGCACCTGTGGGCGTTCCAAAACCAGAGCTGTAGTCTTAAATTGGGCTTAGCTGCAGAGCTTGGCAATCGGGGCAGCACTGTACTGCTTCTTCTACCTCTTTGTAAAGCCCTGGCGGCCATACTAGGCTCTTTGCATTTTTATTCATGCCACAATACCTTTGTGGCCTATACATATTAGCTCAAGAACATAGGGCAGCTCAGTGCTTGGTATAACAACACGTGACCCCCATGTAAGGCACTCCATATGGGTAGCAACTCCTTTGGGCTTCCTTCAGTAAGGCATGGACTCGTCTCCTGTTTGTGCACAGTGCAATCCACAACAGCATTGCCCGTGCAAAATAAAATGCTGCCCAGTTGTGTAAAACCAGCTATCTCCGTAGTTGTAAATGAAAGCCTTGATAGAGCGTCAAATATCAAGATGTCTGAACCAGCGATGTACTTGCAGAATTTTTGGGTAGCAAAAAATGGTGGGTTGCCTTAATGGCCTCAGCCAAAAACAAAATTTCAGTAAGCTGCAAGCTGCTTCAGTGTAAGGGCGCATTCACTCAGTGTTCCAACTTGTTCTTGGTTGTGGCATTGAAAATGGATTGACAGTAAACTCCAAAGGCTGCAGGTCGAAGTGAGCATCCACTTCCAGCCCTGCTACAGCCCAAGCATCCACCTCTCTGTGCTGGTTAGGCTGTAGCAGGACTCAGACAGTGCCATAAACCTCTGCTCCACGCAATGTTTGCAGGTGTTCTCTGTCTGAAGTATCTGTAACATCTGCAGACTCAGAAAAAGTTCAGGTAGCTGTGCTATGACTTCCATGAACCCAGTCTGCCATCCAACACAGGATCGAGGAAGTCAGGCATTGCTACGATGTATGCAGTCCTGACTTCATCGCCGTTCGATGGTGCAGCAGATTTACTTTAAAAGATTCAAGGGTCCTGAATTGGCCTTGTTGCCAAATGCAATGTTTGCATGACTGTGGTACGTGGCCACTGGTTTTATTTAAAAAGGCCATGAAGACAAAGTACATATTGTTCATTTGAAAGATTACCTTGTTGGAATAACACTCATAAACATTTAATGCGAAATTCACTCAAATAAGCTAACTAATGAAGAAAACAGACAACAGGCAGGCAACTCCAGCACTAAAGTTATGACACACTACATACTATAAGAAGCTTGTAAGATTGGCCGAGGTAAAAAAAATTATACATAAATTAAACAGGTGTTCAAACTTACAGAATGAAATTTAATGCATGTTCTTTTTATAGCACTAAGCGGGTTGGGGGGTGGAGGAAAGAAGTAAACAATAGTGGTTCTTAACAAACACAAACACATATGCACTGTGTGCGCATATAGAACTAACATTGGCCGATGCTGCGGAACACTGCCGTTTTCGGGCGCGCTGGCCATGCCTGACATGACATTGCTCAACTGGCATAAGTGACAGTGGCACCTACGTGACCTCGTTTGTCGAGTCACACCCCGTGTTTCACGAAATGGTTACAATGAACTGCAACAAAATATGGCACGTACAGGTCACGATACATGCTATGCAGCGGGAGAATTGTAATTTTGGCTTCGTACTTGCTCATTTTCTCTGTAAATCAGGCATTGTTTGCTCCTGGACAAGTAAGTGCTGAGCATAGTATAAAACACCAAATCTTTTGAATAAAAAGAAGTTATACCTTGTTTTCATGGCACCTTTACAATTGGCATACAATATGCATCATCTCTGTAAGCGTGTAAAGTTCCAATACTCCTGAGGGCAGTATGGAGATACGCTCCAACCTGATCACATTTCACGCATACCACGATGTTTATCCAACACGCAGTGCTAAGCAGGTGCCAACAGGAGCGCGCAAGTGCCACCGTTGTTGCTGTCGAACCATTATGCAGCTTTGCTTCACAGTCATTGGCCTGGGTGAAATGTCACAGGTACTACAGCCCTGCTTTGTTCAAAGTGACTTATATGCAAGTCAATATGTGTGTGTCCCACCATTTCTGCCACTCCTGGAAGCCTTTAAGGGAAATGTACTGCAGAGACTTACATAATATTTCTTTCTGATTTCATCGTCAATGGTGAATCACATTCCTTCCAGAATTTTTTCTTATTGTGCAAAAAGAAAAAAAAAAGCTGCATGGAGTAAAATCTGGGGAGTACAGAAGGCGGGATCCAACTGCCAACCTGCTCCACGGTCACAGTGCAACTACCAGTCTCTGCTTTTCTTACTCACTGTCTGATCTTTGGTGAGCACTCGAGGCACAGTTTGGTGGCCTCGCATAACAACTGCAAATCTTCACTCAAGGTTCACTGGCAAAGCATTCCATGACAAATCTTTCTCCTTTGAAGCTTCAATTCTAAATTCCCGCCAGACTTTGTCAAATGCAAGAACTTTGGCGAGTGACATTTTCGTCAACTTGGCTCGTTATAAGCTGCACAAAGCAAGCCCTGTCTTTGAATAAACGCAGTGTCTAGAGTTACGTCCGACGGAACCCAAAATCGAAAACTAGAGTTACGTCCGACGGAACTCAGAATTGAAAACTAAAGTTACGTCCAACGGAACTTTAAGCCAGTTTCTAGGGTTACGTCCGACAGAACTCAGAATTGAAAACTAAAGTTACGTCCAACAGAACTTTAAGCCAGTTTCTAGGGTTACGTCCAACGTAACCAAAAATTGAAAACTAAAGTTACGTCCGACAAGAGTCCTGGTCCGACGGAACTTAGGCCACTGTTTTAACTTACGTCCGGCGTAACGTACAGCACAAAACAAAATTTACGGCTGACGGCACCAAATACCTGGACGCTCTATATGTGCAATCCATCGCAACATTACGGCCAAACCGGTTCAGAATCAGTAAATCATAGGTAACATGTTCGACAGCACCGTTTCCCCGTCCGTCGAGTGGTCAGGAGCGGGATATAAGCGCCCGCACTACTGCAGCGATCTGGGTTCGAATCCCAGCTGGGTTGATGGAGTTTTTAATTAAAAGATTCAAATTTTTCTGTACTAGTCTTAGTGCACTTCTTTCCACATCTAACACATGCAAGCAAAGGACAAGACAGGAATAACAAAATAGAACTTCCTTACATTTTTCATTAGTCAGACAGATCAATTAAATAAACTTTATCGACATTTATTTTTTTCTGTGAAGAGAAAAAGGACCACCAGGACATTCGCTTTATTACCGCTAATCAATTATTTATTATTAGGGGTAGGTTATTGATCGATTAACCTTCCGATTAATCGATTAATGCTTTAGCCGCGATTAATTGTTTTAACCGGTTAAGCTGGTGAGAACTCGATAATATTTCATCGACAACTCTTAGACTTTATACACGAAGTCGACTTGTTCGTGTACCTCTGAGCCCATTTATCTTCATTCCACAGGGCAAAATTTTGAATAAAACCTACAAATATACACGCACAAAAAACGGGTAGGCAATTATATATGCCGTTTTGCCGTTGTAAAAACTATTTCTGCGGTAAGCAAGGCGCGATTAATCGGCGCCATCTGCACTCACGGCGGGTGCTGATGTTCCCGATTCTAGAAACGTGTGTGTGACGAACGAGCTGATAAGCGTCTCGCCCGCATCATGCGCCGTGACGATGACCTACTTACCTCATCTGGAATGTGTGTGAACAAGTGTATGAGCATATTGATCTTATTTCTGCTACTACATAATGTTTTTTGGTCATTTGTTCTTCCAAACCAACACAACCGAATAATCGATGCGAAAAGCCACCCGATTAATCGGGTTATTACATTTATTAAAAGACTCTTGGCCCATGTAAATTTGTTCTCGGCAAACTGCAGACGCTACAAACTGGCACTGCGCCCACTGCACGAGGTTCAATTTTGTTAATTCCTGTCTTCTCCTTTGCAAAAGCCCGTTCTACATGGGGCGAATTTCGCTTGCGAATTCGCAGCTGCGGCGCCACTCGTCCACCAAAACGATCTATTCTCGTTGCTGTGGCGAATTTCCAAATGTTTGGAAGAGTCGAACTTCTGTTGTGAACACGGCTTAGCATTTGGAAATATGTCGCAGCAGGGAAAACGGGAAAATAAATCGTTTTGCCGCACGGGCGGCGCCGCAACTACGAATTCGCAGGCGAAATTCACCCCATGTAGAACGGGCTTTACACGTGTTGGATATGGACAGAAGTGTACGTGGACTAGTGCAGAAAATTTTGAATCCTTTAATTAAGAAAAAACACCATCAACCCAGCTGGGATTCCAACCCACATCAATGCAGTATATAGTGTGGGCGCTTATATCACGTTCCTGTTGACCGACGGGGAGCTGGCACTGTCGAACATGTTACCTATGATTTACTCCTTCTCACCCGGTTTGGCCGTAAAGCTGCAGCATTTGTGTTTCCAAATTTCACGTCAGTTATCGTACAAGCGACCATTTCAATGACGTTGCGTCTAGATTACACATATAGAGCGTCACGGTAGCTGGTGCCGTTAGCTGTAAATTTCTTTTTGTGCTTTACGTTACGCCGGACGTAACTAAAAACATTGGCCTAAAGTTCCGTCGGACGTAACTCTAGTTTTCAATTCTGGGTTCCGTCGGACGTAACCCTAGAAACTGGCTTAAAGTTCTATCGGACGTAACACTAGTTTTCATTACTGGGTTCCGTCGGACGTAACTCTAGAAACTGGCTTAAAGTTCCGTCGGACGTAACTCTAGTTTTCGATTTTGGGTTCCGTCGGACGTAACTGTAGACACTGCGTTGAATAAAATGCCCCCATTTCTGAACTGAGAAAACTATTTGCAGACTTTGGCTTTACCCAGAAAAGAAAATAATGGTGCAAGCAAAAATGAATGTGGCCCTGTAATCTCATAACACTTGAGCAACTTTGAGACTATCCATTGCTCGCACTGGCTGAGACAGCCAATGTTAGTATCTTCCCATGATTCAAGGCGGTCTTTTGAAATTTAAAGGAAATTCTCTTCATGCTTAAACTCAGTGACCATGCAGTTATAAAGGTTTCTACGTGTATTACTGCAGATGCAGTAATTTAAGTCAGGGCCATGGCCAGAAATTTTTTTCAGAGGGGGTTATAGGTTATCTGAAGGGTGGAGTTTTGCTGAAAGGAACACCAAGGTCCGCTTACGCTCTGCCAGGAAAAAGTTTCAGAGGGGGTCCAAACCCCCTCACCCCCTTTGGCTATGTCCCTGTGATCTAGGTGAAATAATGCCGATACGATGCATTCATTTCATCAGTAGCATAAATTCAGTACGGTGTCATCTACTGAATCCTGCCAGTCACTAACTTGGTTGGAGAACTTTAAACAACTGCAGACTGTGATGGAATGTTTGATGCAACAATCCAACCTTACAAGAAAACAAGGGGCAAACTGTGAACTGACCGAGCAGCCGGATGCATGTACTTGCCATTTACATATGTTGTTTATCGTTCGCCGTTGAAACCATGCCAGCATTTTATTTCCAGCCTCCTACCAGATTTCGCAACACCTCGACTTTACAGGCATACTATTTATTCTCCACCGTACGTTTTGCCAACACAACAACACCAAGGCCATGAAAGCAACATCTGGTACGGAAAGGGACTTTTGTAACCCTTTTAGAAAGGTCAGCGGAAAGTAATGGCAACAGCCCAACAAATGCATAAAGAAAGGTGAAACAAACAAGCACTGGCTTCCAACTACCTTTAATAATAACAATAATAATAATAATAATAATAATAATAATAATAATAAATTAACACTTGCATAAGCATTCAAACAAACATGTCACGGCAGGTCAGATCGTGGCATAGGAACAGCACAGCAAGAATTTATGAAGGATTAAAAAGATTAGAAATGGCTATCAGGCTGGTGGCAGACCAATGGAAATTCAGAGTGTCTAATCAGCTCGGGAATTTCACTTCTTGGTGAACATTAAATAACTGACCAAACATTCTGGCACTTCGGCAAGGGGCCCTTACGGACCTCTCTCCTTCACTATGCCTTTTCCATTTTATTTTTTTCCAAGACAGGCATCTTCAGAATCAAATGTTTACTTCTGCTATTGAAATTTCCCTGACACACTTGCTTAGTTACGGTTCGTGTTACGGTTTGCGTGTTGACTAGCGCACAATTTTTCATCCCAAAACTTCAGCACAAATCCATTTGTGATGTGTGCAGGATATGGTGCAAGCGGCATTCCAGGCTCACCGGGTGGCTTGCAAAATTGCATGCCGGGTTTAGGTGCCCGTGCTAGGATGGGCCGGCATAGGTGCACATGGGAGGGTGGCTGCTTCCCACGCCTGCTCCCCTCAACCTGGTCAACAGGGGCAGTGAAGGGCTGGGTAGTGTCGTCTTTGGATGCGTGCCAAGGACATCTTCAGAAAGGGCTGCAAGCAGGAAACCAAAGCTGAGCCAAGAAACTGGCACTGCAGCCCCCTGAGCACTGCCTAATGCTGGCACTGAAACAAAATATGCCCGAGACAGGGTCCAGTCATAGGGCTGCTAAAAATTTTATCGGAGTTCACACGGACACTCTTGAACAAGGACATAAAACTGCAAGCAAATGCCGGCCCCTTACACATCTAGAATGAATGCCTGCTGGTAATTTCCAGCAACTATTGGAGAGTGCCAGGTAAAGTTGCGTCTTACAGTCCGTCATGGGCCACAATTTTCATGAGTAGAAATCACAATCCTGATTATAAAATCATTATTGCACTATGTAACTGATCTGAAAGCACCTTCACCGCACTGTATCTATATTCTTTTTTTTTTTACTCCCCCTAACAACCGTTCTTTTCACCCCCATGGGGCTTAAAGGGGCACTGACACAAAATTTTGAAGGCGAGATAACTTCGGAGATAGATTGGTGGGAACACATATACATCATCTGCAAAATACCAGCGGCGAATACAGCCTAGAACATATTTAAAATCAATTTTGAAGTGTGCGAAACGCAACCGAGCAGCCAGCAGAGGACCACGCGCAATTGTAAATAAACAACATCCAAACACGTCACGAGTTTGTGTTTGCCGCTTCCGCACTAACGGCGTTTTTTGCCGGCTCGCATGGCTCGCCTGGCTCGCCGCTCCAATCGGAGGGCCGGAGGGCGGAGCTTCTGCTCTCGAGAACGAACGACCCGATCGTTGGCGGCGGAGGCGCCGTGATTTCGTCAGCTCATCGGGCAGCTGGCCGCTACCAAAGTTCTACAGCGATTCCAGGCACTCTGTTTCTATTACTGGTTATTACCATTAGATGCGAAAACGCGCCGGAGGCACGAAAAGCTGACTGAGCTAGCCGCACGGTCGCTGTGCTGGCGGCGGCCACGGCCGCGAAGTGGCCCAGGCCGGCGCAGGTAGCTCGAGTGATAGTTTGTTACCGCTGCACGAAATTGTCCCCAAGTCCCGACCATGGTGGCTTACATGATAAAGGAGTTAATGATGCGATGGCGGGTTGCATTAAAAATTGTCATCTGCGCCGCTTACGAGAGCGGCACTCGAATATCCGCCGCAGTGCTGAGCCGAACACATCTGTAGGCGGACCTGTAGGCAGACCGGCCGGCTGCTCCCAGCGCGCGTCTTGCCACCCACCGTCTCGAGCGTCGCGCGTCGTTCTTTAGCCGCGGTAGCATTTGCACTCGCAGCGCCTGCCTCACATCCACGGTCGCTTTTTAATTAAGCGCCTCACGAGATGCAGAAACTGCCGTCGATGCGGATTCGACAGTGTTACGGCGGCTCTGCTCTGTGATATCCCTCCGACGGTCACGTGGTCAGCTTTGATCACACAAAATCCATCGTTTCGCGGCACTCGCTGAAACCGAAACTGCGACTGGCCGCATTGAAAATGCCTCTAATTAAACAACCGTCGCACGCTGAAGCAAATGAGGTTTCTACAGGTGGTAAGTAGGTCACTAGCTACTTATCGCAACAAAAAAAACAAGATGCAAAATTTTTGTGTCAGTGCCCCTTTAAAGGGGCCATGCAGACAAAACACAAGTTGGTTCATTCAAAATATTGCTTCGCTGGAATCATACTGACACCACTTTTAGCGCAAACTTCGCTCAAAACAGCTACATAATTAGGAAAAAAAGAGAATGGCCATGCGACTCTCTAGCTAATTTCCCGCACTAGAACCTATGACGTAATATGCACAGCTGTGCGATTGGCTGAGGCTGGCAAAAGCAAACACAAGTTAGGCAAGGCTGATAAGCATGCAGAACAAGCCATCTTTGCTTAAATGCAATGCATATTCAGTTAATAGCAGTAAGAATGGTGGGGTAAACAATGAAAGTTACAAAAGTACACATAACCATAAAAGCCCCAGTGCGTAATGCCGTTGGTACGACGTGCACTATGCTTGTTATAGCTGCACAGCAGTCCAGCGCTTTGGGGCTGTCTCACACGACACTGGCTGATCAGCGTAAGCGACATTGCCTTACGTGACCCTGTCTGTCAAGCGTACCTAATGTTTCATAAAACGATTACTTCCAACCGCAACCAAAACAAGCCGGGTGCAAATACGGTCAGAAACAAAGCGAGGGCGGATAGTGGTCCTTTACAATATGGTGGTGCTTCTAGGAGGACTGACGGTAAACAAGGCATTTCGGAATCCGCTGCAGACTAAACGGCATACGAACATTCACTTGAAGACCTGCACTTGTTGCATCATCGCAGACGTCACGAAACACACGATTTGTCAGGAGAATCAAAACTCTAACTTAAATTGATTAATTTATCAGTGAATAAAGCATCGCTTGCTGCCGGAAAAGCACTGGGGCCACCATAAAAGACCAAATCTTTCGAATAAAACAAACTTGTATTTTGTCTGCATGGCCCCTTTTAAAGGGACACTGAAGTGATATGTAAACATTGCGGGATTACTAGCGCAAATTGTAGTCCGGAGTCCCCAGGCCATGTTTCGACCACTCTAGGCGCGTTTACGCGATTTTATTTAGTAGAAAAACTAATTCGAAAATGCTGTCCTCCTCTCTTTACGCTCGCCCATTTTCTGTGGCGTTTTCGTGTGACGTCAGGAGGGGATGAGCTGGCAATTGGCTGCGCTACTGCACGGCTTCCCGGCCTTCAGACGGAGTCAGTCGGCCCAGCGTTTGTCCGCCGGCCGCCGGCGGGTCGTCGCAATCAAGGAGGTTAAAAAAAAATTGCTTGGTCGCAATTTGTTCGCTTAGTTGAAACGAAGCCAGGACACGTTTGTGAATGGAAAAATGTGCCTTTCTTTACTTGGTTTGTTTGTACACTGTATCTAGCTCCAAGTCAAGGTCGCTTCACACAAGCGCTGCACAAGCGCACATGCGACGCTTCGCTGACTGGTACGCCAGTAGGAAAATATAAGGCCTCTTGAAGGCGGGAGAAGAGTCAGCGAAGTCAATATAGGTACTAAGGAAATAAAATCAACTGATATTTTTACCGTACAGCGTAAAACTAGGGCGCGGGAAGCACTTTTTTGCGCTGGGCGAACAAGCACAGCGGTCAGCAGCACGACTACGCATCTGCGAACGCTTTTCCGTCTACGAAATGCAATTGCTAAACGTGAGCTACTGTGGAAACTCGGGCGACGCTTACTGCACGAGCGCAGTACAACAAATAGTCACCTAAGCTGCTTGAAATGCCAAAACTAAATAAAAGTGTAAACCGGTTGTACAATATATACCCTATATTAGCACAGCCTTTGCATCCCGCTCCGTGGCTCAGTTGTCTGGGGCGCTAGGTATGTCACCTCAGGTGTTTCGCAAGTCACGAGTTCGAATCCCTGCGGGTACGTGCTTTTTTTTTTTTTTTTTGTAAGTTAACTTTTTTGTTTCCCGCCGATGTTTTCTATATTGAGTTCACCTTTTTTTGGGCCGCACCGTTCATGGCTACACGAACTAGTTCACAAAACGCGCGCAGGCTGGCACTGGCGCGCTAGCGAGTTCTCGTTGGCGTGCTGTTGCCATAAGCACCGACTGCTTGCAGGCAGTGGGCACAGGCCAGAATGAACAGACCCTTGGCCTGGTGCGAACACGCTTTTTACGATACAGGCATGAGGGAGGCAAGCTCCAAATATGGGGGAAAAGCGCATGACATTTGGGCGTCTGCGGGTACGCGGAGGGCGTTCATGCACTGCGGAGGTCTCGGCTAGTGAATGCTACGACTACAAGCCGTCCTGTGAGGCTTATCTTGTGCATTTGGTCGACAACATGGCAGAAGCGCGGTACGTGATTACTGAGATATTGAGAATGCCCATCCAACAACGCCATTGGTTATGTTTTACAGAACCGAAACCAAAACCGAAACTTCTTTGATTGCTAACCTTGGGCATCGTCCAATCACGGCGCCCCTCCTCCCAACGTCACAGCCTTAGTTGGTGCGGCCGCCGCAAACCGCGCATGGTAGTTTTTCTTCTTTCGCGCTTTGTAAAATAATTACCGATTTGTCAACCGGATAAACGATGAAAAGTGTGCTAATTTGAGCCAGTCTACGCAGTGCAAGCAAAAACGGGAGCTTGACAAATTCACTTCAGTGTCCCTTTAAGAGGTAAAGGAAGCTTTCACTCAAGGCATAAATACCCCTGCTACACCGGCGTCTTGAATGCCTTCGAACCAAATATCATTCAACTCAAACGTGGGGCTTTGAATGCCATTCCGAGTCTGCCGTGCTCCACTACTATTTCGATGGCATTTGATTTGAAAGCTTTAACAATCACTCACGGTGCTGGGTGGTGCTGCTGCTACTGAGTTCTATTTTTACACAACAATGCAACAAACAAATTTAGCAGCAGTCTTTGGCAGTAAAATATCAAATTATAAATAACGAAAGCTTTAACATGGTTTTTCTTAATTCTAAATTGTAATCAAGGTTCTTTTTATACTTTTGGGTGCATGCTTTGTGTTGACTGGCCACACTGCTTTGTCCCTTGCTTGCACTGGTGCTTAGAGTATAGAATTATTGCATCTTGATATCATGATTTAAGTGAATGAAAAGTAAACAAAGTCTGAAAATTAAGAATAATCTGCTTGTTCTAAGTGTAACAGTAATTTAATGCTTATTTGGAACGCTGTGCACGAGAGTGCGAGAAATGTGTTCGAGAGCCCCATATGTCTCTCAGGGTGTTCATTCGACTTGAATGTCATTTGAGCTGAATGCCACTTCAAAACCCAGTGAAGCAGCACAATTTCGCATTTGAGTCAAATGACATCCTCTTCGAATGACATTCGAATGCCAGTGTAGCAGGGGTATTAGTAACAAAATGTTCACATTCTAGATCATACTTGAACCAGGCGTGTTCAAAATTGAGATGATACAGCATTGCACACATTCTAGTCAGCTGATTTCCCAAGCGACAGCAGGGAGAAACGCTACCTAGAATGTGTTCATGACCAAAAGCATCACGTTCAAGGTGGTTACTGACCGCCTTTATTGAGTTTGCTTCCCCAGAAGAAAACCTCTCACATCCCTTGGCTACTTGCTCAACCTGCATTAGTCCTTGTCTGCAATGGCACTACCCCCTATTTGGTGCTGTCGATGTAACATCCACTCCACATCATTGCGCCTTGAAGTTTGATTGGTATGAGGATGCATTGCAAGGAGTAGCCAAACCAAAGGTGAACACGTTTGACGTCATATTCCACGCCGCATGTGGCAAAAAATTAACGCAGCAGGCTTCGGAAAATTTGCAGTCAAAATTATTTGCACTTACAATTTTCAGCATTCAGAAAATTAATGTCATTTTATTCAAAGTTTAACATATGCCAAAAAGTACCTGAAGTGTATTCTGCCAGTTCAACAGCTAAGTCAGCACCGTTTAAGCTTTAGCTATGTGTGTACCCAGAGTCATTCTGTTAATTCCTGCAGTGTAAAAAAACACTTTTCTATGATGAGGTGTACGGTCAATGAATCTGCAATAAAGCATGTTGAACCACCGTGCAAACGACAAAACAAAGGACGATAGCAAGAGGACACACGAAGCACTTCACGCCTACTGCTAGTTGCTAGGGTTTGCGAGTGTTGCACAGAACTGTGCCCTTGCAGGAGTGCAAATAATCATTTTACCTGGTCTTGCTTTTCTGCCATTAGGCCATGTTAGTGGTGCCCACCAAACTATTCAGATGCACACTTCTCTTGACACTTTTTTAACTACCAATGTTACTTCAGCGCAGTATGTGTTCTGGTGTCAACAATCAACAAGCACTTCCAACGCCTGTCGAATGCAGCGGGGGTCACAGATGGCAACAGCAGCACAGCAGTGTACATTTGTTGCAAAGCTACAAGTGAGCCATTGGTAAAACCTAAAGAACTTTAAAGAATGGGCAAATTTGTTGCAGTGGCCTTAAATATTAAGTTAGCATTCACGATATACATGAAAAAAAAAAATCAATTCAGCATTCTCCTATGAAATTATTGGTTATATGAATTACTCGTTATATTCATCATAAGGGTCTATGTATGCAAATGCAAGTGCACACGCACACACACAACATATAGCTATGTGTAGAAATATACATTTTGATTTTAGGTCTGTTCAGGATGCCAGCATAATATGGCTCTTGCATAGTATGAATGAGAATTTGCCCTATGATTTCTTCCCAAAACTATAAAAGCCATAAATATCAAAGCTATCAGTTTAAGAGAAAATATTCCAAAGGTGCCTTGCATCGAGGCGAGTTCCTGCAGGGCTGCTTCATCGTTATAGAAGCTACCTTTAATTTTAACATGTATGCTTCCTGGGTAGGTTTGTTGCTTACTTTACTTAACCAAAAGACCCCAAAGTCTCAGCAAGTGCCTAAAGAACACTTTGCAATAGCACATTTTCCAGACAAACTCACTGCCCAGGCTGCTACACCAGTTATTAAGCAGAAATGCTCATCTTTTTTTTTCCACACCTTTGTGCCCCCCCCCAAATTATTGCAGAGAGCTCTTATAGACACCAACACTGTGTGAAAGCTTTTCATACTCTTTAAAAAACAAACAAACAAAAAAAAAAATCTTCTTTTATCACGAGACATGTCACACCGTGTAGCGTACAGGAAATATTGTCAGAAAAATGAATGCTCTGCTATCTGCAAATCACACAAAAGGTAGCGGGAGAAAAACCCCGGCACACACCTGCTACTCTGGCAACTGATGGTCCCCGGACGGCAAGCAAAGAGGTGTCCACGTGAGGGAACGTATCAGAAGTGGTAGAGGGCAGCCCTGCACTTTATGTGGCCAAAACGAAAGCAATTCAGACTTCAGGTCCTCAGGGAGAGAGCTTCTGTCCCAACTAAACAAAGTACAACATTCTCGCAAGATGGATGCAACAGGAGTCTTCTTTTCAACAAGTTCCGATTGCAAAACGTCACTGCCAATCAAAGCACCAAAAAAACTAAAGCTAATTTTACAGTTTCTTTTCTTTTACAACAGAGCTGTTGTCGGCTAAGTCCCCCACTTTTTTTGCATTTGTAGGATGGGAAAAGTTGGCTGTTTTCTTAGCTCCTAGGCCGGTTTTATTTGTATATGCCGTGGCTGACTGCACGTGTTGTCCTCTTGTGCTGTTTGTGCACCATCTCCCTTAAGCCACCTGTTTGCCTCTGCCATTTAAGGGGGGACACTGGTCTTAAAACAATTTCTTTTAATTTTCAAGTGAACTCTGTGAAACTTGTCAGTCTTGCTGCTTTTTTCCCACTGATTTCAAATATGCCAGTATTTTTTCAGTTGGTCAATTAGTTCCCAAGATAATTAGAGATAATTAGCCATTTTTGTCCCCACAATTAACAAAACAGTGTTGGTCACAAAACTGTAATCTTTATATTTTCCATTACTATGAACCCTGCTGAATGCAATCTTGGAAACAGTTTTTTGATGCATCGCTTGGAACTAATTTTACAGCTCATTAAACTTCGGTGTTTGAAATGGGCACTGAAAATGGTTCCTTGCCACTGGTGCTACCGAAGTTTAATGAGCCGTAAAATTAGTTCCAAGCGGTGCATCAAAAAACTGTTTCCAAGATTGCATTCAGCAGGGTTCATAGTAATGGAAAATATAAAGATTACAGTTTTGTGAGCAACACTGTTTTGTTAATTGTTGGGGCAAAATGGCTAATTATCTCTAATTATCTTGGTAACTAATTGACCAACTGAAAAAATACTGGCATATTTGAAATCAGTGGGAAAAAAGCAGCAAGACTGACAAGTTTCACAGAGTTTACTTGAAAATAAAAGAAGTTGTTTTAAGACCAGTGTCCCCCCTTAATATTTTGATATAAGATGACATGCATCATATTTTGATATAAGACAGCAAATTTGCATTGGAGACTGAAGCAGTCGGAGATTGGTGTAAACTTGGCCTTTGTGAGCTGGCTTTGCCACGTTGTTGTGCGCTGCACAGTGAAGCCTACCTATCAAGAAAAAATATGCAAACTCAAGAAATATCAAGCAACGCAAATATCAAGAAAAAATTGGCAAATAGGTGGAGGCGACAGAAGGAGACCAAGGCAACAATTGAGTCACGGATGCAAAGCACAAGTGCAATGCCCGTTGGGAACCCGAATACCACGAATTCCGCTGAATGCCTTACTGGCATGACTGCGCAGTTTGAACGCGAGATGTTAAAAAAGACGTAACTTCACAATGTTACTTATACAATTAAACACAGAGGTGCGTGCAGAAAAAAAAAGCAGACCAGTATTCTTCAAACATTTCTCAGATAGCTTAATTAAACAAAAGGCATTCAGTTCCACCCTGCCATCCCACTGCAGTAAAGGTGAAGGCAGAACTGATTGTATTCGTCGTTCGTGGTAGCACATAGCCAGTTTTTTGTCAGTTAAAGGAATAGCAGCCAGTTTTTCGTCAGTTAAAGGAATAGCAAGGATACGTAATAGGTGTGGATAACAGCTGACTCCACCATGGTACCACCATGGCGGCCGCTTTCCTGATGGAGGCAAAAAGCGAAAACGCCCGTGTGTTCGAGATCTAGGCACACGTTAAAGATCCCCACATGGTCAAAATTAATCCGGAGCCCTCCACTACAGCATGCCTCACTGCCTGTGCAGCGTAGGTGCGTTAAACATCATAATCAATAAATCAACAATTGATTACACTTGACATTTCAGCTGCACAAATATCGCAAAACGAAATTAATGGTGCAAACTAAAATGAACGTGACCCAGCAATTTCCCAACACTTGGGCAACTTTGAGACCTTCGCACAGTGGATGCGACAGCCAATTCCTCCTCCCTTGAGTCAAGGCGGTCTTCAAAACTCAAAGCTACTTCTCTTCGCGCACTTGCTGACCGTGTGGTTATAAAGATTTCTACATGTATAGCTGTGGATGCACTACTTCCCTCATTTGCATAAATTCAATATGGTGTCGTCTACCGAGCCCAACCAATCACTAATTTAGTTGGAGAACTTCACATAAAAGTGCATGCTGCGGTGATGCAAACTTATGCACAGATGTCTGACCCAACTGACCAACCTTACAAGTAAACCGGGGCAAACTACGAACTGTCTGAGCCACAGGATGTATGTACCAAGATTACCTGCTGTTTACAGATGTTGTTGATCGCTAGGCCATTGCAATCACGCCAGTTTTCTGATCCCAGCCTCCTGCCAGATTTCACAACGCTCCGATTCCAATGGGAACTTCAAGTGTTCTGCTTCCTCTCCTTCATAGGCTTTGCCAACATGATAACATAGAGGTTATGAAAGCAATTTTCAAGACGAAATGAATAATGCTTCTGCAGAAGTCAGCAGAAAACGTTGGTGTCTCCAACTAGCTATGTTCACTAGTTTGCAACCTACTGCCTTTCTCGTTCTATACCTTGCCTTGTTGTATAAGCCACACCCACCTATCAAATGCCCTTTTCACCAAAACATTCTGCACGTAAGCTGCACCCTAGCACAATCTGGTTTTTGAAAGGTGGACACGATAAAATTCCACAGGTTGATTGATTGTAGGGTTTAACGCGCCGACGCAACGCAGGCGATGAGGCGCGCCGTAGTGGAGGGCTCCGGATTAATTTGGACCACCTGGGGATCTTTATCGTGCGCCGAAAGCTCGTACACACGGGCGTTTTTGCTTTTCGCCTCCATCAGAAAAGCGGCCGCCGCAGCCGGGAATCGAACCCGCGACCTCGTGCTCAGCAGCACAACGCCTTAGCCACTGAGCCACCGCGGCGGGTAAAATTCCACAGGTAATTCTGCATGTGTACTGCCATTGCCAAATAATTATAAGTGAAAGACAGTTTTGCCGTCTTTGCAAGTGGCTTACTACAATGAACTGATCAGCGTTGCATCTTGCCATTTTATTAATTTGAAAAAAAAAGGGCTGCCCACTGCACACAACCAAGGTTTGTTTGCACAAACGTTGGATCCGATTGACTCGGGCAATGCCATCAAACTGATTGGGCTTAAAATCAATTCCATCATGTTGTCCGGCAGCATTAAAATCTGATGTACTATACCAACTGCGGAAGCATAACAAAGGTTCCCACGATTTGCTGCAGAAACAGTTAAAATCAATTCCATCATGTTGTCCGGCAGCATTAAAATCTGATGTACTATACCAACTGCGGAAGCATAACAAAGGTTCCAACGATTTGCTGCAGAAATTATTGTCAATTTCTAGTCGAGAATTGCAACTGCATTTAATGCTTCCTTTTCAGTGTGCTTCACAGCTTCCACCAACACAAGTGTGGCAGCACCGATCCCTGTGGGGTATACAGATAAGGCCATAATGAAGACACATTTTGCACCTTCCTCCACAGCATATACTGCGTCACTTTAAACATTCCAGATATAAGATGCCCTGTTGCACATGTCACAACGCCTTGAAATTTGGAAGACTGCAGCAACTTATACACTGAAAAATAAGGTGCACCCGGCGTCAAAATAAGCCGGGGCACGCGAGCGCGTGGCAAAATGCATCGCTGCGACATCTGACGTTGCACTTCTGGTGTCGAGACACCGATGTGCGCGTGCGCGTCCAACCACGCTCGTTAGCCTGTCTTTTCCTTCGCTTCAAACGGCAACGCTGGTCACATTCAGCGCTTGGCGCCAGGGGTCACTTTCTTTGCTCAACCCGTCTTCCTCGCACACGCTTCAGCGGCCGAGGGCGAGGGTGAACGTGCGTTGCTCGCTCTGCCCTGCTCTGACAAAGGATGCATTGCAACGGGACTGCTATCTTAGATTTAAATGCTGTATTCTTTTTTTCTCGCTATTTAAAAGCAAAAATCTCGGTCTGCCTGCGTGTCAATCAATTTACCTACACTGCCAAGAACAGTTGAAAAAATTCTGAAAGGTGAAAAAAAAAAAAAAAAAAAAAACCGTTGCAAACTACTTCAGCTTCTCCCATTGCTCATACAGGTTCATAACACAACGATAATGCGAGAGTCTTTTTTCGTGGCTAGTATACACGCTGGGTTAGTGTTTACGACATCGAATAAAAATCAACGCGTTATTAAATAATGTTTCGGAAATGTGAGACAATAGCAAGAATTAAAACAAAAACTATGATCTGCTTTAGCTGCACCCAGCTGAAAAAATAATAAAAAAGAAATACTCGCGCACTGCCAACAAATTGTGAGTGCTACCTGCAAGCGGGGAATAACTTAATTTAGGTGAGGGAACGTTCGTTGCATTGAGTAAAGGAGAAGTGAAAGGGAAGGAGAACCTGGCAGGCGCTAGGGGCGGAGAGGAGATAGCGTTACATTGCAGGTGTTGCAGGAGGTAGTCGTCCTTGATTGATTGATTGATTTGATTTGATTTGATTTTTATTCTTGCGCGAAAAAACAATAAACAAATCACTTTTGCGCAAAGGGAGCCGGGAAAAAAGCCGTAAAAACAGCTTGACTAGCCCCAATTGTTGGTTTTAACCCGCCGACGCAACACAGGCGATGGGGCGCGCAATAGTGGAGGGCTCCGAAGTAATTTTGACCACCTGGGTATCTTTAACGTGCGCCGCAACCTCCGAACACACGGGCGTTTTGGCTGCAGTCGTCTTTCCAACACATATGCTCTGAAGCGGATGAATACTCGCATAATTTTTTACGTTGCACTGGCGATATCTTCGACCCCCTGGTCATGTTACCTCCCGTATACCACTCAAAACGCGACACAATTATAATGCCATCTAGAGCCAAGCAAAGTGCTCTGAAATATCGCGACCAGATTTTACATTTTAGCCGACCGGCGGTCAAGATCGCGGCAACACATCAGGACTAGCGCCTTGTAAATCCCTGAAGAAAAAATAACAAGAACTACTAAAGACTGCCGCCAAAGGTACCCGATAACATGAGCATTTATCTGCATAGTGAGCATGTTGTTTTCAAATGTGCGGCACGGATGCAGCAGTGACGCTATTTCTTGTCATGCGGTCTAGCTTACGATTGGCCGCTGCTCCCCCGCAAAACGTATTTCAGTTTAGAGGGCAGAACAAGGGGGCTCAGTATACCAAAATGGCACCACGTGTTCCCGTGGAAGATCGCAAGCTAATAACGAGACTTTTCCTGGAGGGGCTGCCGCAGCGAGTCATATGCCAACGGACGGGCCGATCAAAGACCGCGGTGAGCCTGATAATTCGTGCCTTTTGCGACGAAGGAAGGATTGCGGATGCCCAGAGGCCTGGCCGACCAAGGGTCACGCAACACGTCGAGGACGAACTCATTGTTGCGGCAGTTGTCGCAGACCCCTTTCTGAGAACGAAGGAAATCCGTGACGAGTTGTCTTTGGAAGTGTCGACTCCGACAATACGCCGGCGTTTGAAGGAAGCCGGGCCTTCGAACTGTGTGGCTGCGAAAAAGCCGTTCCTGACTGGGCGACAATGCCATCAGCGGCTGCAATTTGCACAGAAACACCAGCAGTGGAGCCAAGAAGAATGGGGCACCGTCATTTTTTCGGATGAATCCACCTTTTGTATTCGCTGGGACCAGCAGCAGCGGGTATGGAGGCCCTTGAATTCGAGGTAACGGCTCCTCTCACTTTCTCATGTCAGCATCGTTTACTTGTTCAGAAATGGGGAAAGCTCTCGTGGATCTGTTCCAAAAAAGTTTTAGAAATCCTTTTCGTGAAGGCTTTTTGGTAATGCCAGTTTATATCTAAGTACTCATGGTGCAAGGTAATTTGGAATAATTTCTTGTTAGCATCATATCTAATGCATGCTTTTCAGGCTGTCTGCATGAAATAATACACAACTCGTGTTGTAACCTTTATCATGGTCTGCTACATTTTTTTATGTTTTTAGCTGTAAATGCGGTCTCTTCTAAATTTTCAGGTACAACCCAGACTATATCCACAGTGTCCTTTCAAGCGGCCGCTGCGCAGTCTCTGTGTGGGGAGCCATGAGCCGGGAGGGGCTAGGACCTCTTGTCCGCATTGAAGGGAGATTCACGGCGTCCTGCTACAGTGCGCTTCTGCAAGACACCATGATCCCCTACGTGCTCGATGGACCTTTCCCCGATGGATGCTTTATCTTTCAGCAGAACAAAAGCCCCGTGCACATGGCACGTCAGGCGACCGTCCTGCTGGAGGATCTGGGCGTACACACTCTGCAGTGGCCTCCGAACGGTGCGGACGCAAATCCCATCGAGAATGTGTGGGGGGTCATGAAGTCGCGCCTCTCCAAACGCCACTTGTCAGGAGGCACAGCGGACGCGCTCTGGACCGCCATTCGGGAAGAATGGGACAGCCTTCGCGCAAACCATGAGTTTGTGGTTTCGCTTTACGAGTCGATGCCAAGAAGGATGAGCGACATCATTTCCGCAGGCGGCCACTTCACCCATTACTAGAGTTCGGTAATGGGAAGGAGCACAGCAGCGCACTTCACAGATGATTTTTTTTATTGTTTGCCTTGAGCGGTGCTTTGATTTTTAGCTGGTGTAGAATACCGGCTGTCATTTCGGTTATTTTTTGTAAAACTCACGACGAGGCCGGTCTGTTCTCCCTTTTTCCCTTGTTTAATTATTTCAGAACGTGTGCAAGGTGAAGTCTCATCACACCTTCATAAAATAAATTATTTCTCTCTTCAGTTAGTATTCTGTTTTGGTGTGGTCATTCTTAGTTGACAACCAACTGCATGTTTTACGAAAACATGTAAAAACTCGTCCCAACGATTCTGATTGATACCTACTGAACAAGCGCGGAGCCGCATGCAGTTACAACCGTTTTCTCCTATACATGGCAATCTCTCTCCGTAGATTGCGTTATCATGACAACAAGCTAATTCTCCATCGTTGACAACTTCACTACCTAATTACGTCAAGTGAACCAAACTCGGCATAGCGGTATAGTCGACTTATCAGAAAATTTTAATAGAATTGGTTTTTGGATACATTTAATAACACATGAGTTAAAAAGGGTCGTGGTTTGTGCCTGTTCGTGATGCATAATGGGAACTGAAGGCGCAAACGAGACACACACAAAGAAAGGAGACAACAGAACAAGCACTCCTGTTGTCTCGTCTCGTGGTCTCCTTTCTTTGTGTGTGTCTCATTTGCGCTTTCAGTTCCCATTAAAAATGAGTTAAAGCCGTTTTCTTTAATCATACTTCCTCCGTAGATTTTCGTGCTTCGCTGCGCAACAAGCTGTGTGGGAAAGCCATCTTACAAAACCCCAGCTTCCGTCGATCTTCATAAAGTCGGCTTTACCTGTAAACACGAACGCATTGCTGGGAACTCCGGAGGTAGCGTAAAACGACACAAAGCAGGCTGTAGTCAAGCCCAGCTCAAGAACAGCGCCGCTGTTAGAAATGCCGAAATGGGAGAGCATATGTGGGGAACAATTCTGTCAGCGCGAGACGGTCAATATTAGTTATCTGTCAGAACAGAGCAGAACGAGCAATGCACGTTCACCCTCGCCCTCGGCCGCTGAATCGTGTGCGAGGGAGACGGGTTGAGCAAAGAAAGTGACCCCTGGCGCCAAGCGCTGAATGTGACCAGCGTTGCCGTTTGAAGCGAAGGAAAAGACAGGCTAGCGAGCGTGGTTGGACGCGCACGCGCACATCGGTGTCTCGACACCAGAAGTGCAACGTCAGATGTCGCGGCGATGCATTTTGCCACGCGCTCGCGCGCCCCGGCTTATTTTGACGCCGGGTGTACATAGCCTGAAGTTCATTGAGGCCCATTCAGCGTTACTTACTAGCTAATAACAAATCACAACACCAAGCTACGATCCCCACATTCAGAGCCAAGCAGGACGCCTTTTTTTTTATTCTCTTTAAACTACCTGCATCA
Organism: Haemaphysalis longicornis; assembly: GCF_048455015.1. NCBI lineage: Eukaryota > Metazoa > Arthropoda > Arachnida > Ixodida > Ixodidae > Haemaphysalis > Haemaphysalis longicornis. Next base: position 410,564,992 of record NW_027526203.1, read on the forward strand.
TGTTTGCATTTGATGACTAACTTGCAAGATCTCTACAAGCAGCCCTGCATTCAGAGTGCAGAAAAAACAAAACAATATATTTGGGCAAAAAATATATACCATTAATTTGAGACAAGATATATCAGCTCACACCATCAAACTGCAATTTTTTTGCCCACTGAATCAAGGTAGACAAATATTGCCTCCTCGACACCGTTAGCTAGAGGAATTCCAACACGGTTTCAGGATCAAATGCTTACGTCTCTGCTAGCTGCGATTGGAATTTCCCCAATGCACTTGTTAGTTGTAGTTTGTGTTAGGGTGTCTGTGTTGGATTGTGCACAGATTTCACCTAAGCACAAAGGCATTTGCGACACATACAAGACGTGGTGCCAGCAGCATTCAGCAGACTCACCATGTGGCTCGTAAAACTGCATTACAGGCCTGGGTACACACGGGAGGACGGCTGCTTCCCAAGCCTGTTCCCCTTCGACCTGGTCAACAAAGGCAGCAAAGAGCTGTCAGTGTTGTCCTTGGATGAGCACCGAGGCCTTGCTCAGAAAGGACTACAGGCAGATGGCCCAGATGGCCCACCTTGCATGGCCCACCACCAAACCGTGGGCTATATCACGGCAGTCCAAAGCACAGTCCAAAGCACACGCAAAGGGGGGTAATCACGAATATGCTACATGTAAGATCTGCACTTACCCACATCACTTTGAACTGAAAATGCCACTCTGAACAGGAAAGTAGGAGCCACGGTGACAGGCTGTGAAGAATAGCAGTACTGTCACGAAGGCCAACAATGCAAGGCTAAGCAGGGTCATCACACCTTTGCTGCATTGAATAATTTGACGAGTTCAAAAGACTGTAGCGTCTAAATGTTCCGTATTTCTTTCCCTCAAAATGCATGTCAGTACTGCCTGTCTAATGTCAGTACTGCCCGTCAGTACTGCCTGTCAGTACTGCCTGTCTAATTCTAGAGAGGACTTTTTTTTTCTTTGATCAAAAGTACGGTGGTGAGCCTGGGTAGTAAGGAAGCAGGGCACTGCTTTGGTGCTTTTTGATGTTCTGAAGCTTAGGGGACGCTTGCTGGTGTTTTACTGACAGTTTTAAGCGGAATCTGAAGCCACACTTGTTATAACAAGGGTCCTTAAAATATTTCTAGTTCACACCTGAGTAAGAAGCCTTGGCCCACCTAGCCTTGAAGATATGGAAGTGCTAACAGCCCTGGTGCTAACAGCCCTGCTAACAGCCTGGACCATTCAAAGGATTTGTTAACTGCAGGTTTACAAGTTACAGCAAATGGCCCCTGGACTAGACGTGGCAAGACTTATGCCACGTCTTCCTGCCCTCTGCTAAGCTAGAGAACTTAACGGAGGGGTCGTCAATAACTTTGGCCCAATCCTATCAATTACTGCTAAAGGCACCTAAATAAAACAAAATACAAGAAAACATGCAAGAAATAGAGGATTTTAAAAATTTTTTCTGCATTTGTTTTGGTGCATTCTTTCCAGGGTTGCTGGACTTAAAGTATCACAGGTGCCATGCTCACATCAACAGTGGATGAGTTCCAGCTACACTTAGAAAATGTACTACAACAGGTACTTGACAACACAATTCATTCAGGACAACATGCATATTTCGTGTTCACAATCACGAATATCACTTTGTGTGACATAACCACACAGTGGACCTTCGACAAGGTACCCAACTATTCAATGCCAAAAAATTTGAATCCTGTTTCAGTTCCCAATTTGCACTTTGTCTTTTCTCCCCGCCCTCCTAGCCGTACCTTCAAATTCCTCTGGGATTCATCTATCACAGTGTCTTACCTTGCAGAGTCACTGAGACCCGTTTTCCCTGATGCTCCTCAGATCCCGTAGCCCACGTGAAGTCCCGGCTATGGACACGCTGCCTCGAGCCACTGCTTCCCACTAAAATCCCTGGGTTGCTCAAAGTGTTATCTAGGGACTTTACTCGCCCCGGGAATGCAGCAACCCATGCAGTTCCATCATACATGGCCTGCAATTGCAGTCCCCTCGTCAACAGGAACGTATGTCACCACAGGACCAAGCTGCAAAAAAATCACTCTTATTCTTTGGGTTTCGATATGTTAGTATGAAATGCTATGCTCGTCATGGTACAGTTTTCTTCAGCTGTACCGTATGAGCCACAAGTTGTGCTGTACCTGGTGTTGCCAGTGTCACTACAGTGGCTGGAATTAGTGGCTCTATAGTTAGAATGGTTTAACAAAGAGTCGCTGCACGTACCGAGACAGCCTTGGTAGCCTTCAACTATGGAGGAAAGAAAAACTTAATTTCCTCAGTGCCACCAATCCAGCGTCACCTCTAATCCTGGGGCTAGCGCCAAATTCTTCCCTTCAGTATGGTGGCAGTGCAGGCCCTTGGCAAGCATGAGTTGAGGCAGAAGCACCAACTACGAGGGGGGGGGGGGGCAGTGGGGCTCGTCGTGCCCCTCCCCCGGACGGCTTCACGGAGGGCAGAGCCCCCTCTGGCCCCAGCTCAGGATTTTTTTTCAGGGCCTGGCTCGGCTCCGCGCCTGTCGACATCAGACTGTCGGTCGTCGTGTCTGCGAACTATTGTTTATCCAACCGTTGAACACGAAAAGGACAACACCCTTCATTTCCTTGATGTGATAGTGAAACAGGTAGGAGGACGTTTGAGTAATTCTGCACATTGGAAACCTACTCACACAGACAGAGATATCTGCAGTTCAACTCGCGTTATGGCGGCGTCTTAATGGGTGACATGTTTTGGCTGAGGTCTGTGCGGCGGAGGCATAGAATGTTTTCTAGGAGTGGACGGTGGCGCCCGACTACACGAAGGGGCAGAATAGAGACCCCTTGTGTGCGCTAAGTAGGCTCTCTAGGGTCCAAGGGGGTGGGGTGGGGGTGGGGCGTCTATATTGGAAAGCAGCCGCCTGCACTTTTGAAGACTCCCCACGGCCTTTTGCTCGCCACGTGTTTCGTTCGTGCGGTGGAGCCTGGAGGCAGTCTCACAGTAGCAGTCCCCCGAAACGCGTACCTGTTCCATATGCTCCCAAAGCCAGCAAAAGGCGTTGCCCAGGATATTCAAGAAAGAAGGGGTGCATATCATGCACAAGCCTTTGTCTGGGAAATAAACTAACAGGTACCAACCAAAAGTACTATGGAAAATCCGACGTTTTGAACCCAGCTCGGTTTCTTCTTCACTGGTGACTGGGGCCACGCAGCAGCATTTTCTTACAATATTTAGTGCGGTCAGTCTTTCCCGGAATTTCTCGCTGTGGATTGCAGTTCATGCATGTACCCTTGAATTGTTTACCCCTGAACTACCCACTAAAAAAAACAAATTGACTCGCTTTTTTGTGCTGGTGGTTCAGTCATGCAAAATTTTTTCATAAATGTGCCTAGTAAAACACGTATTCAAAGAAATTTGTACTGGATGCGTCAAACCGCTGAAGTTCACGGTTCATGGATTTGCAGGATGTCTTATTTGGGGACACCCCATAGTAAGCTGCCATAATGTAAAAGGCCCTCACTGGTGCAGGTGCCCCTTAAAGGGACCCCCCCTCCCCGGTGCAGGTGCCCCTTAAAGGGACCCCCCCTCCCGGAAAAATTGAAGTCTACGCCACTGAGTTGACGTTCTGTCAACACTGCAAGAAAGTACAGTCGAGGGAGAGAGATGATGCCCTTGTCTCGTTATGACTACTGTACTTCATTTTTAACTCTGCTCGCCCTGCCCGCCCCATAGGCACGCTGCGACCGGCACGGAGCCAGGCCGGCGCGGCGGCGTACGCAGCTTGGACAGTAAAGGCACCAGCTTCGATCACGCTCGAACACTACTCGTTTTACAGGAATGCGGCCAGCCGTGCGCAAACGCGACGTGCGGTGGGAAACACTGATGTACAGTACAAAGCAGCGAAACATATTTTATCAACCACAGTACACACAGTTGTTAAGCTCTTTACACGACTCACGTCCCTTTGTTTAGCCATAGCAACAGGTGGCTATGGTTTAGCTTAGCTTCACGGCATATGAACAAGCTTCTCACCTTTTTGCTACCAGGAAGCGAGAAGATATCTTGCTGCGATTAGAGTCTTTAGCGTCCCTTTTTGTGCGCTTGATGTCCGAGGAGGAGTTAGTCCGAGACAGCACACACGTTGAGACGCGCGCGCTGCGGAGAGAGGGAAAAAGTGAGAGAAAGGGTAGCATTATGCCTCCACAGGGCCGCTGCAGTTTCAGGAGCGCTAAAATAGAATCGAAACCGGAAAAAAGCCGAGGAAAATGTTCCAGCTAATACGGCAACAGGGACGGATGAATTCATACGAATTCTGAGATGATCGAGCACGCAGTCCGGACAGCACCACTGCTCGGATGGGGTTGTTTGACCAAACACGAACCGAGTGAATGCATGCGTTGTAAGTAGTAATTTGAGAAAAAAAAAAAAAAAAAACACTTTCCCGTTAGATGCCCTGCTTACTTTGATTGGTTGACTGTGGTGCTTTAGAATCAACCAATCAACATGTATCCCCTGGTAAGAGGTATAATAACATGCTCATCTCACCAAAGAACTAGGCTATGTTGTACTTGTAATTCCAGCGATGCTGGCAGCGGCGGGCTGAAATGCGGCCTAGGCTGTGTGACCACCGCCAATATTGTGCCACGTAGAGTCGAAGAGAAGCCATCAATACGCAGTAAATTTTCTCAGCGATTTCTCCTTTGAGCATATTTTTGCAAAAGATTGGCGCCCGTTCGGCGAATTCGTAACCTTTGTATGTTGGCTGTAAGTAAAAGAGAAATGGGACGGAGAAAAAACACTAGTGTGTCCAGAACCCCAGGTGGTCAAAATTAATCAGGAGCCATCCACTACGGCGCACCTCGGAGCCCAGGTGTAGAATCGGTGCGTTAAAGCCGACAATCAATCAGCAATCACGGCAGACCTCACATAAACACTCATGTTCCCAGTGAACGCAAGCACGTCTTGTAGAAGTCTCAAACTTATCTTGTGCAGCTGTCCAAGACATCTTGATCTGCACATTAGGGCAGCTACCACACTTCTATACGACATCTTGGCAAGACCTCCAAGATGTCTAAGCAACACCTGATCAAGATTTTTATAGACATTGCCAAGACGTGAGATAGCCATCCAGTAGCTCGGCTAACGCGACGCTATGCCTGAGCTACAAGACGTCTTGCAAGATATTCTTGACGACATCTCGGAGACTGCTAAAAATTCCAACAAGACGTTTACAGGACGAGTACTAAACACCTCATAGCTATCAGGATTGAAAGCAACAAAACGTTTATTCTCCGTTTTGACGACGTTCTCAAAAATCTTGCATAGCAATCCACGAGGTGACTTCTAAGCATGCCAGATAGAGAAATAATGTCTCGTGAAGATGTTTTCTAGTAGTTGTGGAGACATAAACGAGAACCTCTCACAGCAGTTTATGCAACCGTTATTGTAGTCATCTTGCTATCATCTTATTAAGATGTCATCAAGACGGCTGTTATAGCTCTCGTCCTGTTTTACGCCCAGAGAATATATAGAAATGCGGTTATCAGAATAGAGTGCACACATATAACTGGTTTCATCTAAAACAACTTTGATATTGCATGGATGGGACAGCATTCCCTCGTTAAACTGCATTTCATGTGGCCTGACAAACTTGAGTGAGCTAAAGCTTCTAGACACACCTTAAATGCAACAATAAGCACACTAAGCAACTTTTGCAAGACTAACCATTTTATTATTCAAATAAGTCATGACAAGTTAAAATAGAATAAAAGGTGACTGAAAGATGTGGAAGTAAATAAAAACTTGAAGCACTCAAATTGAAGCTATACAGATGTTATGCATAAAAGGCAAAAATTAGAAAATTAAAAATGAGAGAATTGCCATAGTGATTAAAACATGCTTATAAAAAATGACTAGATACTGAATGCCTTTCAGCCTTTCAATGTTATATGGGAAAAAAGTCAACTGCAAGAACTAAAAAGAATGATCATCAAAAATAAGTTAGAGATCACAGAAAATGTACCAAAACATGTGCATTACAGCGAAAACCTAAAGTGGCAGAGTCTTGATGATGTTTGAAGTGCTGGAAATCCAGGCATGCTGATCCAATGACGGAGGGTTAACCTTCCTGCGATGAGAGAAACACACTAATCTGAGTATACACAGACACGCGCCCAAATGAAACACCAAACTTACACATTTTTGAGTAACGAGGCTTTTTTTAGACCACTAAGGCAGGGCAAAGGTAAATGCTTAAGGTAGCTACTATTTTGCGGGTAGCCAGTGAACTCTTGCTGAGAAATTTTTTTATTAACCATTCCTTCCTTTATGCACCTGGAAGGCCTGGGTAGGGGAAGTCAACAGCGACTGATGATAGGGGAGGGGTATTGGGTAGTGGGGAAGTGGGTATACATTTCAGTGGTTTCAGAGTGCCACTTGTGCAAGATGCCAATAATATGGCCAATATGACGGCAGGTTAATAATGCAAATTATTTGCAGGAAATAGCAAAATGTTGCTTGACAACTATGTTAGGCAATATAAAGCAGCGTAAAATCATTTGAGCAATTTCCACAATATTAAAGCAAATTTAGAAGAGGGGGAACAGAAACCCAGGCGGTGTGGAATATTGGCTGCAATCCCTTCCAGGCTACTACCCACAATGAAACATTTTTTTGTGGTGGACACCTGATTATTTGGCAAAATTTTGCATCTTGTAATAACAAAATATAATGCCATTTCAACCCAACTTAATTATACTTGGTTTTTTTTTTCAGGTAAAAGCTGAATTTACCGTATTTTTACCCTCAACATGTGTCAGAATTGGGTTAAACCCGCTTTCTCCCCTGAATAGACCTTTTCAAAGTAGCGATCTCCACAATCGTGGGCTGACGGTCAGCCATTTTCAACCAGCACTTACTGGAATTCCAGCAAGCCCCAGAAGAACAGCTTCCAAAATCACTGAGTATTGACAGAACTCTACTGGTCACTACCGCAGGTCGGCAAATGCTTCACTGACAATCTTGTGCCTTGCTGATGGAAACTGTGGTATTGAGACGACCTTTTCCCAGCTGAGATACATTCAACGATCAGAGAGATCTTGAATGGAGACCGAAATGTTGCGCATGCAGATGATATGTGCATAAACAAAGACGTGTAAAACACTATGACCAGGTTTTTGTGGACAAAATATTTCATTTTTTAAAAATTATCAATGCTCTCCACTGTAATCATTACTGATTCATTTCCCAAACAAACGCCAAATTTTGGGTTGTGTTTACTAGGAAGCCCTGATATATCCCCGGTTACCAGCGTGAAACAAACATCATTTTTAATGCGTCAGATTTAAGCTCATAATGCTTACTGGTAAAATAAAGTGAAGTCAAGAGTTCGACGAAAGTTTGTCAGGTAAGGTATCATGATGAGGACGAAGATGCGGTCACTGACCAAGTCAAGGTGAAAACACTGACGTATCGGGACCCGTACTGGTCCCTTGATCACACTAAGCTGGCGAGAGCGGTAACTCACTTCTTATTCTAAAATGTGACGTAATGTGTAGCTTGCCGGCAGATTGCCATCTGTCGTATTGATAGTGTCCTCGGTCGTCTGAATAAACACGGATTCCACAAGCAGTGAGGTGCTTGAACTCTTTTCCTTGGCTATTAGAGCGGCGCTATCCCCATCGATGGAATGGCCATGATTATCGGCGTGCTCGTCCAGGGTGTTCGGCACTTCATGTACTGCAAGCTACACGTACTTCACGTACCGCAAGCAGTTTTGCAAGGAAATCCACGGAACTGCCATGGGAGCTTCCATATCTGTTACTACTGCAAATTTGCTCATGGAGGTCATTGACCCGAAGGCCCTCATCGATTTCGCTCCCAAGCCCAAGTTATTTGTCCGCTACGTGGACGACTGCTTCTGCGTTATCAATAGGAATGATGCCCCATGGCTCCTGCTTCTCAACTCGATAGAAGCCGCCATCCAGTTCACAGCAGAATCTGCGTGTAACAGCAGCCTCCCGTTCCTCGATGTCCAGGTGAACCGTACCGGAACTAGCCTTTCGTTTGCTGTGCACAGGAAAGCGACGCATACCGGACATTACCTGAATTTTAATTTGTGCCACCCAGCCTGTCACAAGCAATCTGTCGCTTCCTCTCTTGTGACGCGGGCAACACGTATTTGCTCAAGTGACGACGAAATGAGGAAAGAACTTCAGACAATACATCAAGGATTATTGACGAGCGGGTACCCGGAGAAGCTTATTAAGAATGTTGAAGATCGCATCCTCAATCCCAGGCCATCCCAGGGCAAGCGATTTCGAAGACGCGCCGGCATCCCATACGTTCCTGGGGTCAGCGAAGCTCTAAGTCGTATCTTTGCAAGGTATGACCTTCGCGTAGCGCGCATGCGGTCCGACAAACTGAGGAATCGGCTTGTGAACGTGACAGATTGCTTGGACAGCAAGAGATACCCCCGTGTTGTCTAGAAGGTACCATGTGCAGACTGCAGCTGCAGTTACATCGACGAAACTGGCAACTTCATCAGGAGATTAAAGGAACCTGAAAGGGACGTGGGCAAGAACAGGAAAGTGCCGAACACCCTGGACGAGCACGCCGATAATCATGGCCATTACATCGATGGGGATAACGCCACTCTAATAGCCAAGGAAAAGAGTTCAAGCACCTCACTGCTTGTGGAATCCGTGTTTATTCAGACGACCGAGGACACTATCAATACGACAGATGGCAATCTGCCGGCAAGCTACACATTACGTCACATTTTAGAATAAGAAGCGAGTTACCGCTCTCGCCAGCTTAGTGTGATCAAGGGACCAGTACGGGTCCCGAAACGTCTGTGTTTTCACCTTGACTTGGTCAGTGACCGCATCTTCGTCCTCATAAAATAAACTGAGTACATTACTTAGTACATCTGTTGATTTAACATGAAAAAATACAAATTGCCTACTGATAAAATAAACTGAGTGCATTACTTAGTACATCTGAATATTTTACATGAAGAAGCACATATTGCAGAATGGTTTTACAAAAAAGTCAGATTTTTCCCCAATTATGAGTCTGAAAAATAACAGCTGACTTTTACCAGCCGATTTTAACAAAATATAAAACCAGAATGTTGGACGAGGATGTATTTTTCTTCAACTGCCAAGTTTCTGAGAAAGCTGTATAGCTTTTCTTTGTAGCCGTTTGGCTTCATTCAGGTGGATGTCAAACTTTCCTTCATATAAAACATGAAAACAGACAACTCTAACTATACTGAGCATACTAATAATGTGGCACGAATTGGGTGGCTCAAGGGGAGAATCGGATAAAAAAAAGCACATTTTCTTTATTTTTTATATTTTCTGGCTATTTACTTTATTAATTTTGAATATGCTTTCAGTCAACAAAACAAAGCAAACTAAGTATTATCAAAAATCCAGGGAAAAACATGTTTGAATATTGATCAGAACTTGGTGAATATGTGTGTAAAAGGCTCCTTGTGATTCAAGTTAGTTCTGTCAAATTTTGGCCATCTTTGCGTAGCTTTCTTGCATGGCACCATTCTGGCTGGCATTGTGGCCACTCGATTTTTGTGGCCCAAGAATTTTTTTTCGGGGGAGGTGTCCGTGAACTCTGTGTGTCAAAGTAGAAAAGAAAAAGTTTCCCGGCCTGTTTTGAGCGGAACTAGTGAGCCTTTCACTTCTGATGCAAATGCGGGATAACCACTGGCTTCTGCGACTTTTTTTTTTCTCCAAGGTTGATTCAGTTATGCTACACCTCTAAAAAACATGCAGAGTGAGTAAAATAAACTTTCAAAGTCCTGTACCTCTTTGAAGCATTTTGAAGCCTGGCTGGGCAATTCCTGAGCCAGCCTTGGATGGCTGGCAGGTCGGAAGTCCATAGTTTCCATCAGTCGGACCACATCTGCAGAAATTCAAAATTGGTCTCAGTGCTAAGCATGTGCGTATAAAAACCAAAAAGCATTCTCCCTTTATTTAAAAGCTATACTTTGACAACAAAACAAACAATGCAAATTTAGGGTGTTTCTTGTGTCAAAGCTACGTAATGAGGCTATGAGCCACGTAATAAGGTGGGCTCTGGATTCATTTAGATCACCTGCAGACACTCAACACACAGACATTCTTGTTTATAGCTCCAACTACAAAAGTGACTGCTGTGGCTAGGATTAGACCTGCATATGTGGCCTTAGCAGTGCAACGTTTTGGCTACTATAGGCCACCGCTACTTTGACGAGATGGGCATGAGGTGAGCCCGATTGGGTACCTAGAATCAACCTGGGCTGTTTGAGAATTTTGAGGTGAGCTTGCTGTAGAGGGTCACTTGTCATAAACTGTGGGCTTCGAACTATTTCTTCATAGCACAAATTTGCGCAAGTTGGTTCGAACTGTGATACATGTGATGGGACAACAAAGAAGACCACACAGGACTAGCGCTGGTCCTGTGTGGTCTTCTTTGTTGGTCCTGTGTGGTCTTCTTTGCTGTCCCGTCTTTAGCGTGCTACTTAACCATGTTTTATATTTCTTCCCCTTTGACTATTGTTTTGTTCACAATTTTCTCTTTGTCTGCCCAAATCAGTGGGTCGTCACTGCAGCACCTAATTTTGAACACATGCACACCTTGCGATGATTTCCGTCACACGTTTTGGTTTCGCACAATCCCTCAGCTTCACTAGCTCAGACTGAGGAAGGCGACTCTTCAAGCCATCACAAGTGCCATTCAAGCACTTCAACTTGCCTCACACTCCACAAGCGTGCAGCAGGCATGGATGTCATGTTAACACCTGTGCCTCATCTCACACACCATTACCACTTAAAGGAGCACTGACACCAATTTTTGGCGTTAATATTATTGCACAGTTCGCTTCCTTCACTCAACAGAATACCCTGGCTGAAATATGAGCGGCCTGCGACTCATTGGATCTCATTTATCGCGCCGACGGAGGAGCGGGCGGAGCGGCACTCAGCAAATGGACATCAGCGTGACATCACCCCGTGAAGCCAAAAGAAGTGACGCGACAGCGGTCGTCAAAAACTCGTGAAGTCACTTCACACGCGCGGCCCCACAAGCGGCGAGAGGGCGCAACACACTCTCAAGCGGGCGCCGGTGACGTCCGCACAAAGCGGTGAGGTCAGGCCGGGATTCTGTCATATGCGCCGTTCGGGATGAAAGCGCGGGAATTTGAAACAAACGACTTTCAGCCTGTTCAATGTAATTAACTATCGCGCGCTGAAGTATTTGAAGTGCTTTTTCGGCTTCGCCAGACCATTAAGCATCGATAAAAGGAATAAAAGTGTAACATAAAATTTTCGTGTCAGTGCTCCTTTAAAATGTCACCGCAGGCTTGAGTGCCAAAATTTTTGTAACTCTAGCCATGGTCGTTTGAAGCAACAAAAGAAAAAATAAAATCGGGCAACAGGGACAGCACTGAGCTAGCACGAAATGAACTGCATTATCCGCACCACTGTCGGCGCGCCTGTCCAACCATACAAATGGAATTTGCGCTGCTGCTCCCATGCTAGCAAGCACTCGAGAGGCCAGTGCATAATAACCGTATGAGAAGGAGCAAGAAGCTGGACGATTTTGGCTCCGACAAATGTAAAAATGTTTTGGGCTGTATTTGCTTATATCTGAGATGCTCTCTTGCAGCTTTGTTCGTTTCATTGTGGGAATCGTTCATCTCAACATTCAACAGATTCAAGAAACTTACTCCATTTTACTCTGTGGTAAATGTTAACTTAAAATGTATGATCTCCACTTATTTCTGCACAAGACACCAATAAAACAGGATAAATGTGTTGTCATTGGCGCTATAAGAGAAAAATAGAAGTGCAAAACAAATTGCATCACATCCTACTAATGGCTATACATCGTGTAAAATATGGAAGGTTTTACGCACCAAGGACATATCTCGGCTATCAGGCATGCCGTAGTGGAAAGCTACTGAATAATTTAATGGGGATTTTTAACATGCACCTAAATCATGACAGTTGGGAGATTTTTTATAATGCTAATCAAAGATGGTTTAGGTGGATTTCCTAGCAAAAAATGCGATAAAAAAAAGAAGCACTGGTAGACACACCTCCAACATTAAAACCTTACTATGTACTGCTATAAGGCACACTGCAGATCTTACAACGTTAAGTTACACAAGGTACTGGCTAGTTGATTCTTTATAATTTGAAAAATACACTTACTGCATGATTACATGAGGACCGGAAGACGAGGACGACAGAGTGTTCTGGCTGTTGAGAGTAATGATGGGAAGTACACGTGTTGTTGCTTCTTCAAAGAACAAGTTTGGTGCTCAGCCTGTTATCCTCCTGCTTGGCTATCATTTAATCGTACAGTGTGTACTTTTTATATATAATCCCTGTGGGCTTAAAGGGGCCCTAAATAGGCTGCCAAATGTTACGATTTTGCGTGCGCAGTCACTGGAGTACTATCCAAGGAACGTCATGCCGCAAAAATTGTTTAAATTCGTTAAGTATTAGCCGAGTTATCGCTCATTAAAAGGGGCCACCCATAAGGCCTGGGGCTCTCCTCCTCTAGTAACTCCTCCGAAGCACTGTGGAAGCTGCGACGTCATTGACCCGGCGCAAGACCACCGAGAGAAACAGGGCAATCCATCCCCTCCTTGATGTACGTGCAATCATTGGCTGCGCCAAGCCCTGCGCGCGCTTTTTTTTTTTTTAGCACTCGACGCGCATGCTCCGCCCACCAGATTCCGGTTGCACGGTGAGCGCTGTCGCTGTGGTTCGCGTTCGCGGCGCCGCACTGGGCAGTGTCTCGTGCGTCATAGAGGCGCGTCAGAGCCGGAAAGAACTGCGTCAGAGCGCGCAAGTGTGGCGGCAAGGTATGGTTGGTGAGCCAGGAGAGAAAGTGAAATCTTTTTTTCGTGTTTGTGCGGCCCCTGCTTTACGCAGAGGTGTAATATTTGGTACACGTTGTCGTGAAGGGGTACTCTAGCGATTGCGCGATTGAAATGGCGACCTTCGGAAGCCTATTTAGGGCCCCTTTAATACTGATACAGCTTATATTGATTTAGGAAGTGCATTTTCAGAAAGCATGCAGAGCGTGCCGAAAAAACACAAGATTGCTGTACCTTTTGGTGGCATTCCAAAGCTTGAAGGGGCAATTCCTCAGCCAGCCTTGAATGCCTGCCAGGTTATCTTGCTATACACACTCCAGCACTGCCTGCAGTACAAATAATAAGCTCCAGTGAAGTGGGCACGGCCTTTTCCTGCACAATAAAAAAAAAAAGAATACTAATGCAGAGAAATATTGCCTCCCAAGCATCATGCATGTAAAAACAAGCTATGACTCTGTACAGACAGTATCTCTGTTAACAAGAGAGTGCACTACATGTGTTGCACTATCACTTCATTTCTGATAACAGAGAAGTTGATGCAACCACAGCAATATCAACCCCCTGCACTCAGCTAAAGCACCGCACACGTTAACCTGACGCAGACACGAATAGATTAATCTGTTCACTCAATCCTCCTGTGCATACATAAACTGAACAAAATCTAGGGCGTTTAGGTAGACTCCATGAAAACAACCTTTTACATCAAACCAAGTTGTGCACCTCTGCAGGAGGTGTAGGTTAGCGCAATTGTGCCTGCAGGCGCAAGTGGGCTGCTGAGTGAGGCTGGAAGCATGGCAGAAGGGAGCGACACGAGTTGCCTAACTGCTTGTGACCTGTTGACTCAGCCTGTCTACTTATACATGTTCTTCACCAAGCAGACAGTGTCCAAATCAACTATACTAACCTCGTAGGCTTTCACACTCAACCCATGCACTTATACGTGGGCGCACTGAATTGGAATAAGAAGCAACTATCTACTCAACCCTCCTCCCCCCTCCTTTCATTTCTGTATGCAGGATTATTTAAGTCTAGACTACTATAAAGCACTGCCGACAAACAAACATGCAAAATTTTAACATTTTTGTTTTTGTTTTTTTTGGGGGGGGGGCATTATAAATGAAGATGCTTGGGCCTCCAGGTGAGCCAGCAATTACTGTTTGTAAGCACACATGGGCTTATTTGGGTAACGGCCACACAATGACCACACACAGCTGAAGCCCCCAATGTTGAAACTTCAACAGTGTACACCGAACAATGGGCCGATTTTTCTGGTGCTCTCAACAAGTATGGATTGTTGCGACCATTTCACCCTTGTTTAAGGTGAGGGGGAAGCCGAGGGACAAAAACACCGATGCACTTATTTCCGCTCCACTTACTAATAACTGAAGCGTCTGTGAGGAGTTTTGACGATATTGATTTAGCCAGAAGGCCCACACATCAGAATACTAACGGAAAGGAGGCAGTTACGTCACCACCAACTAAGAAATGCGAACACGGCACAATGCTAATTGATTAACCTTCCTTTTTCTGGTGCACGTAATCTGAATCACACATAAGTAGTGCGTCACAAAAAAATAAGGCACCTCTTCGGCAAACCTCACGGGAATTTCATAGTCTGGCAGGGAAAGTTTTTAAGCGTACACTCACCTGAAGTGTGTCCCAGAAGAATTCGAAGGAACCATTTTCTCGAAGCCGCGTGTGTCCGAGCTGGGAGCCAATATAAGTTGCACACCTCTTTCTTGAGACAAACGCCACTTCTGCCGCCTCGACGAAGTTCTGAAGGCGCCATTTCACTGTTCACTAATGAGCGCTAACGAGAACCCACCGCTGAGAGCGCAACGAACTTTTCAGTTTTCTTTCACACACACTACCAGCGCGATCGCTGCTGACAGAAAACCTACTGTAGTCGCTGGCACAGCTAACAACAGACGTCGACACGGAAGGACGGTTTCAGCTAAACTTAACACCACAAAAAAGAAAACAGTTTAGTAACACCTAGGCAAACACACAAACACAGCGCGCGCGGCAACACGGCTTCCCGGCATTCACTGCCTCCGAGATTTCAAAATTTGAAAAAGATAATCAGTGAGTTGCATCTCAATTACTTACACATTTAAATTGCTAAAAATCTGCAAACTAATTGCAGAATTCATAATAATTTTCAGCGGCTTTATTAGCAAAAGCTTCTCTTCTTTTTATGTGCGGTCCTATAAAGTACCGCCTTCCCGATATTCCTTCCTCGCGCGTAAGCTTCACAAATCCGCCGCAGCTTCGCACTCGTTTTGTTGTGTAACGCAGCCGCCTGTAGCGCTGGTATCTTACCCCTTTTTGGCGCGGTTGTTTGAATGTGGAGTAACGAGCTGCAATGCGTGATAGCGGTTCTAACCAGGAAACACTGTTGAGACGGGATTGCGCCCTGCCTGATAAGCATCCGTGTAAGTGTGACGCCGGCATTCAACGGAAGATTTATGCCGGTGTGCGGTCAGTTCGCTAGCAGCATCGTGCGAGTACCCACTTTCCGGGCGTGTTGTCAGTGGTCTCTGGAATGTGAAAGTAAGGTTTTTCCTCTGTAGTATGTGTAGGACCATCGTGCGGCGAGAGAATATTGTTCCTGTAAGCTCACGTTACGACGTAGGTGAGCGGGTCAATCACGTCTACCGCGCTTAGCGTTTTAACCTGTGGGCAATTCGCTTCATTTGAGAAACCGTAAGCGTGATGTTTTTTCTTTTTCTTTTTTTTTTTTTTGGGGGGGGGGGGTTTGGTGGTTCTGATGTACCCTGGGGGCAATCAATTCCTGTATTCGTACGCTTTTTCACTGCGTCAGGCTGAATACATAATGCGACACGAAGAAACCCACGGCTGCACTTCTGTGCACGTCCGTTGGAGAGAAAATTGTGCTTGGCTAAGTCATGTTAACAGCGCAGCTGTCGTTTCTGGTCGTAATGTGTGCGGTGTGCGG
Source organism: Haemaphysalis longicornis (assembly GCF_048455015.1). Classification (NCBI taxonomy): domain Eukaryota; kingdom Metazoa; phylum Arthropoda; class Arachnida; order Ixodida; family Ixodidae; genus Haemaphysalis; species Haemaphysalis longicornis. The sequence continues at coordinate 410,580,842 of NW_027526203.1, forward strand.
CGTCCTCAGAAAACTGGATCATAGTTACTGCTGCCGTTTACCGCGCGTGTGAGCCCGCGTCTTACAAGGAGTGCCCGGTGTCCAAGCTTGCACGTGGCGCTCGCAAAAAAAAAAAAAAAAAAAAACATGAAAACAGTTCACGTGTGTTCACGCCTCAAGAGGGAGCACAAAACAGCTCGCGCTACAGACGTCCAGTTCGCGAAACCCGTCGGCGCCGGTTCTAACACCTGTTGACGCGTTCAACTTTGGGAGAAATGTGAAAGCCTGCGATCCGGGGACGGACGCTAGTCATGCATGAGGAAGACGGCGTACGATATAGATAAATATGACTATGACCTCTACTGCCACAATGTGAACATGTAAATAAACAAGTTCAAGGGCTTACATAAAAAGAAATTCTCCAGCTTCGTTATGGTTCAAACCTTGCGCGACTTAGTGCAAGCTTCGCCATTTTTTTTTTTTTTTGGTGTAGCCATAACATTATTCCACGTTCAAAGGAATTTATCCTCAAGTTCATTTCTCGTGTCATAATTTAGACAAAGCGCATTCAAAGTTTCATAAATATTTCACGGCAATTGTGTTGTAAAAAAACATTGGTACCATCTTATGCTTTACCACCAAGTAATTATGAATCGGGGTTAGCTGGAAACGACGTGAATCCCAGTAAACGGTAAAAAAACAGCTTCAACTCTAAAAAACGCGCTTGCGAGTAGATTTCAATTCAATGTTATATACATTTAGAAAAACGAAGAAAACTTATACCAGTCCTTTACAAGCGCTGCTTTTTCAATGAGTGTTGTGCCTGTGTCTTTTAAGACACCTTGGTTCTCCAACAAATTTGCTATGGGAATGTAGACTGGCTTCACGTCCAGGCCGATTTTGTTGAACTATTGAAATTTCACTGTAGCGCGCATATCAATGCCTATGGTTATTAAGTATCGTTGCAATATATGATGAAGAAATGACATTCTGATTATTTTTCAGCCGGAGCTCTGAATACATAGTGAAGCGTGCACGTGCACAGCCTGCATGCGCGTAGGAGACAATTGGGTTTAAAAGGGCCGTACGCATACGATGTTTGCATAATAAAAAAGTTTCAACGAATTTGAAATTTTTTTCTGGCTTGTATTTTTGTGCGATAACCCAGTTCTCATTCATTTATCCACATATACAACCACGTGTGTGTGTCTGTCAGTGAGAAGTAGCCACAGGGGTTTATCCAGAATTTAGGTTTCTAGGGGGTGACGAAATCCTTTTGGGGTTTTCTTTTGGGGGAATATATAAAACCCTGAGTCGCCAGAGGAAAGAATAGTGTTCCAGTCAATCACACAACTGACGAGCTGTTTGCCACAAACACAAAGCGCGTTTCATGCATGAAATGGTCTCTTTAGCCATCTGGCGCAATCCACTTGTCATTTTCCTTTCTTCTTCACCTGCCACCTCATCTCCCACCTGTCAGCGAATCCACGATGAGTCCTCTTCCCTAGGTTTGACTCTTTCACGCTTGATTGGACTGGATTCGGAAAACGTTATTGGGGCCTGCGAATAAAGCCCTATTGCTAGGTCTTCTGGATTTAATAATGTTCCCTCAACCTCCGTGAGACGCGTCCAGTACACACCGTAAGAAATTAGTTCTCACGATAATTTGCATTATCTCATACCAAACGCAATGTAGGCGATCACGTTCTGTAAGTAGAGCCTTCTAGCCCTATTACAGCCAACGTCGTTTAGACGCAGTTATGTGCGTAAACAGAGGGGTGCAAAAGGGGCAATTCCACTTCCAATTTCCCCACAAGAAGAGTTACCTACTTCCACTTGTTCTTTGCCCTCCCCTCGCAACGCAAATCCTGCCGACGACCATAGCTCAGCGACCTCAGCGCAACGTGCTAAACGCAAAGAAATTAAAGGTTTTTCCTTTCCACAAAACGTCTGTCACGAAGTGACTATGGCACGTCTTGCGTAGATAGCCAGAAGACATTATTAGTAGGTGTCTTCGATTCTAAGCTAGAAAAGGCGTGTGCACGATTGCAGTACAGCTAGACGATATCGCGTCATTGAAAACGTCTTCAACACCTTTTTAAAATGCCATCTCTTAGCTGTCTTGGAATCAACGTCATGTAGACGTGTTCAATAGCTGAACATCTGACACATCTATTAGTGACATCTTTCAGCTGTCTACACAAAACGTACTGTAGACATCTCATGGTAGACGCTTTGTAGGTGTCTTAAGAAGCTTACAACATCAGCCAGCTAGGACAAACGTCTTGTACACGTTGAGGTTCATATGTCTTCTAGCCATCTTAGCACAGATGACTTATCAACATCTCACGGAGCTCAAGACGTCGGAGATCTTGAACAGGTGTCCTGTAGCTATCTCTCTTAAGACATCTTTGAGACATACGAAAATAGACGTCTTATAGGTAACTTTTGTAGCGCAAGATGTCTAAGACCTCGCAAGACCATGGTAGACATCTCTAAGACGTTTTGTGTTCAGTGGGGTTTATCCCGAATTTTTCGAGCTGAGGTTTCTGCTACAGCTAGGTTGAATTCATATGGAGCCATAATATTATATAATTTGGGATTTCATCACCGTAAATTTTTTTACGTTCCTATTTTCTTCTCTGGAAAACTAAATGATGCCCATAAGAACACCACAATCACCATCATTTACACCACGGCACGCGGCACGCGGAGAATTCCACGCAAACGAAGAATGGCAAGGAACTCGGAACACGGATATCCAATTATGTATGTAGCTAAGAGCCCCCAACGGTCATTCGGGATCACGGCATCTGGCATGCCCCGCAACGACACCGACCAGCGACCTATTGAGTCCGCGCAGAAGCCCGGAAATCGGGACCAGTGCGGAAATGCTTACGCCGGGACGGAGCACACCGCTGCGGGACCGAAGAACTGCCAGGTGCACGAAGAGGGCGGAGGTGATGTTCCTCGGGGGGACGTGAGGGCCCTGGTTGACCGCCAACCATTCACACAGCAGAGGCTCGACACCCCCCCGTTCCATCAGCAGAGACGGCGCACCAATTCCACTGGCGTACCTTTCGGTTCCAGTTGCACCGACAGAGACCAGCGGGAGGCATACCGCCCATCCAAGGTTAGGCTAGAGACACTCAGGCAGCACCACATTCGGCCGCTTCGAAAAAAATCCACACTATTCCCGCGGGCGCAGTTCTACTGCCATCTCTGCCAGCGACACCTTGACGACGTTGGGTACGCCGAAAAGCACATTCAGCACGACGTACACCTTACCAAGAAGGCCCTCAGTGACCTGCGGATGGACGTCAAGAACCTTCCGTACCCGGTCAAAGCCCAGTGCGACGCGATCAGCAACTTCGTCCAGCAGATTGCCAAGGAGCACGGCCTGACGAGAGGGGAAGTTGAACTGCGCAGGAGAATAGCCGAGGACTTGGAGGCCCACATCAAGGGAACATTGCCAGATGTCAGTCTCACGCTGCATGGGTCATCGGTGAACGGCTTTGGCCTGAAGACGAGCAAGGTCGACATCGACCTGTCTCCACTCGGAAAAGCGGACACCGTGAAGCTTTTCGTCGAAACTGGCGACCTGCTTCTGCAGTGCCCCACGTATTCGAACGTGCAGACGGATTTTTTTTCCAGGGTGCCGCGAATACGCTTCACGGATGTCAGCAGCACCCTCTCCTGCGAGATCAGCCTCAACAACAGCAACTCGCTGAAGACCTCGAGGCTTCTAGAAGACTACGTGTCGCTCGACCCCAGAGTACAAACTCTGGGGGTCGCACTCCGGTTTTGGGCCAAAATATGTGGCCTCGACCAGCAAGAGAAAGGCACGCTGCCAGCTCACGCCTTTGCCCTCATGACTGTGTTCTTCCTGCAGCAGTGTAAGCCTGCCGTGCTGCCTGTTCTTCACGAGGTGAAACGGTGCGATGAGTCCGAATCATACGTGAAGCCTAAAGATCTGGAGGGCCGGTGGGCCTGCAAAAATTTCCGCTCCGTGGGCCAATTGTGGGTTGAGCTCCTGCGCTTCTACGCCGTCGATTTCAAGCTCAGCAAACACGTGGTGTGTATCAGGAGCTCCCAGCCCGTTGTCATCGCCGAGAAGAAGTGGAACAACCGCTACATTGCTATCGAAGATCCCTACTCTCCAAAATGGAACCTTGCCCGTTCCATCCCGAGCGAGCGGGTGTACCTGTTTGTGAAGGGCTGCCTGCGCTCGTCAGCCGTATACTTCCTAGTGCCCCAGCTCCGATCGGGACCCATGTTCACCATGCTGCCGGGTCTGCCTCACTACAAGGACGACTCAGAGCTCGAGTCTGAGTCTGACCAGGAAGAGGACAAGCTCAAGGGAAAGAAGGAAAGGCAGAACCAGTCGCCGAAATGCTCGGTTGTGACCAGGGCAAACGGCGGCGATGACGACGAAGAAGAGCGAGAGGATGGTGCTAAGAGTAACGATGATAAGTACCTCTCGTTTGACGAGAATGTCAATGCCGTTACCAGCCGCCACCTCGTTCCGAACCCGGCCACAAAAGCCAAAGGTCACAAGACGACAACGCCTCTTCTCCGAGAGCAGTTTGTCAAACCGGGACCGCCGATCCCTCAGGGGATATTGGCCAAACTCGACCTCTGCAGCATGGGGGACTTCCAGTACAGCTTCACCCGGGAGACTCTCGCCCGCGGAAAGGTGCCTCCCATTGTCTGCTCCTTATGCCAGAAGAGTGGACATCTGCGCGAGGACTGCCCAGGCCAGCGCCTTCCCGAATTGAAGAAGCTTCCTGACATGACCCGGAACTTCGAGAAGATACTCAACGACGTGTGCCAAGACGTGATGAGTGCCTCCGTTCTACAGCCGCAGGAAGAGGCAGATCGCCAAGATTTGCTTCATAAACTGCAGTACATGATTCGGGAGTCGCACAAAGACGCCAAGCTGACCCTGTACGGCTCCTCGTGTAATGGCTTTGGCTTGGCACGGTGTGATCTCGACATTTGTCTGACATTTAACAGCAGTAAAGACGGAAAGGACATCAGTCACGTCAGAATGATCAAGTATCTTGCGAAGAAGTTCTACAAACACCCAGAGCTTGACGAGGTCATGGCCATTACCAACGCCAAGGTGCCAATCGTCAAACTTTTCCATGTCCCGAGTGGCTTGGAGGCCGACATCAGCTTGTACAACAGGCTGGCGCAGCAAAATACACGGCTTCTGAAAACGTACAGTAGCATTGACAACCGAGTCCGGGAACTGGGCTATACCGTCAAACGTTTTGCGAAAACGTGCGATATTTGTGACACCTCACGAGGAAGCCTGTCCTCCTATGCATACATCCTCATGACACTCTACTACCTCCAGCAGCGCAAGCCACCAGTCATTCCAGTCCTGCAGGAGCTGTACCCTGATGGGGAGACAAAGCCAGAAGTGATCATCGAAGGTTGGAATGCGTGGTTTTTCGAGGACATCGGCCGTCTGCAAAGCGTATGGAGCGAGTTAGGCCAGAACAAGGAGTCCGTGGGGGAGCTATGGCTGGGCATGCTGCGATTCTACACAGAGGAGTTCGACTTCAAGAAACACGTGGTGTGCATCCGTCAGAAGGCTCCCATAACCAAGCTCCAGAAGATGTGGAACAGCCGGTGCGTAGCCATCGAGGATCCTTTTGACCTGGACCACAATCTCGGCATTGGAGTGTCTCCTAAGATGTACATATACATTATGAAGGCTTTCATCAAGGGAAGGTCCCTTTTCGGAACGCCAATAGGTAACCTTCCCGCTACCCATGCCACGCACGTGGACTATTTTTTCGACTCGAGGAAACTCACCGACGGACAGCGGCCCAACGACCGAGGGTGTCACCGCTGCGGCAAGATTGGCCACCGCGTGAAGGAGTGCCCGAAAGATTGGCCATCGCGTCAAGGCGTGCCCGCGACCTGCGGCACCCGGTCCCAATGAGTGTGAAGGCAGGAACACTCAGCCGCCAGAAGGACAACAGCCAGTGCTAACTTTGGCAGAAGGTAGATGCTAGGCATGAATAAACAGGGACCAGTTCACGCGACTGTTGCATTACATAAGCGATCTGTTGCAGTAAATATGCGACCTGCATCTTCTTCATAAACATCATCATTATAATCCCCGTTATTTTTATTAGTGCCACACAGAAGAATGTCAATGAACTCGCGACCGGAATGTCCCGTAATGTGCTTATCTGCGTGCCACTAGCGGTAACTACGAAAATCAGTGCCCCTCCATTCTGTGAAGATGAATGACCTGCGAAGCTAGGCGTAGTCGCAGGAGTGCACGAAACAAAGTACGTTTGTTTGCAATTTGCAATTGAGTTTGCTTCCTAGCCAATTAGCTTAATGAAACTTCGAAGAACTCGAGCTTTATATTAGTGAACACACATGGCCGGGGTTGTCTGTTTTCCTCCGGCGTCGTAGGCACCTTACTGTCTGTGTAACACGCGACCCACTTAGCTCGATTAGTGAAGAAACCAGACAGATCGTATTCGGCTGTTGGACGTCCATTGTAAGCCTCCCGCCAACACAACAGACATGTCATCAGTGACTGCATGGAACCTAAAGCTTTGCGTGCACGCCCCCCTCCTCCCTCCACTGCCCGAACGTGCACGTATAAACCGGTAACCGCTTTGTAGACATATACTGTTTCGCAGTAACGAAGCATTTCACCAGAAATCATCATCAGAAAAATATTTCCGTTCATTTGCTATGGTTGCAGGGTCACAGGGTCATTCCGGTCACCAGGCGGCCCACAACCTGGCGCATGCGGCTACTGGGTCACACCGGGCGCAGGAGGAGGCCCCCCTGTTAACACCATTGCCAATTATCTCTGAAGAAGAACGGGGGCGACGGCACCTTGAACGATCGTCGGCGCTTAAAGCGCAAGTACCGGAAATGGAACCCCCTTTCATCGCTGGGCTTTCCAGAGGTGCTCAGGTTTTTAGTTTCTGAGTACCTCAGGACCGCACAATGTCCGTCCGCGTCCGTGCGCATAGCATTTACCATCGCAAAAAATCACACAGGCACCAAAAGGATTCGAGCCTGTGTCTGGTAGACCAAACAGAGTTAGTATCAGTCGTCTGACCCATTGGGCTAGGACCGTGAGATAGTAACCGAGAGTCAAACGGCTTACTCCCTCGCCTGTAACGGTGCGGAGCACCTTACGACCCCCCATTGTCGGTCTGCGTCCATCCGTGCGCACACCACCATCCAGCGAAAATCAAGCGAAATTCGATTTGAGCCGTGAGTTGCAGTTTCATTTAGGGATAATCAAGGTGCAACTCACGACTCAAATCGAATGGCGGTCGAGGCGCAAATCAGATGTTACTCGGGGCGGAACTTGCATGTCATTTCGAGTCACCGTACTCCGCACCCTCGCCATCATCCACGGAGTAGAGATGCTGCCATATATTATTGCCAAGGCTCGCACAGGCTTTGCACTCACACAAATGGCGCTACCAGGGCACGACATCGGCTTATAAGCCAATGCTTGCGTTGTGTATACGCAACGCCAGCTGCACTAGTGAACACAATCGCCTGCACATTTTGATTCATCTGCACCCACGATTTGCCACGTCTTGTGAGAATGCGATGGCCTCACGCATATACAAAAAAAAACCGCTTTCCAAGATGACCAGAGAGGACGCGATTACCCTCAGACAACTGAAAACAAACTTCCACGGAACACTACACCATGCCATCTACCCAACAACATGCACATTGACTTGTCAACACTGCCCCACACCCAACACTCTTTACCTTATGTTCTGAAAGTGCCGACAATCACCATCATTATCCCCCCTACCAAACCCAACCCTCGAGCAGTGGGAGGACCATTTGCCCAGCTCACGCTCTCAAGAGCAGCAACGACGGGTGGATAGGGCCCGCCAGGCAACCAGGGACCAAGCTTCCCGGACTAAGGAGGCCTCCCACAACGGAACTGATACAGTTGAATAAATCGTTATTCATCCTCCTCCAGCAGGGGTGACCGCCTTGGCAGACTGCATGACACCGAAAGCGAGCCAGGAGCAGGGGCGGATCCAGGCTTTTTTGTGACGGAGGGTCAGCTTCTTTCAGTGATGATGATGACGATGATAGTGATGACGATGGGGAGGAGGTTAGTAGCCCTTTTTATTCACCGAAATTCTAGAAAACCAAGAACACAAGAAGTAGAAAAATTATCAACTACAAGATTTCCCGCTCAATATAATCCAAACGCCAGTGAATATAATCCCAGCGCCAGTGATTATAATCCAGGTGCCAACCAATATAATCCAGGCGCCAACCAATATAATCCAGGACCCACGCAGTGCAGCATAGAGTTTCTTACAGTATACACACATGCCATCGCTTTGTAATTTTGTTGGCAACCACTACAAATCCGGGCGCAGTGTACTTTCATCCAAGTTAGGTGAACTAGGTTACGTGACTAGTTTAAGCAGGCGACCTAAGAACTGCGCAATAAAACAGTCACGTGACTATCCAACGCTCTCGCCTAATTACTATACTGAATCCGAGGATGGTGTCATGGGTATGACTTATCGCATTTAAATTTCTCACTTACTCGAAATTTTAGGGGGAAACTACCAGAATGCCTAACTGTCGAAACCCAATTCGGGCCTGAACGTGGGACAGGCAGGGGGCGCTGCTGGCGCCGTTCAACAGCGCCACCCGCGGAAGAAAATCTCAAAAATGGTGGGGACATGCCCTGGCGCATAGAGATAATATACTGACTCTAGAGGGAAAGCGCGCCGCTGAGCCAATGCATTGGAATCGTACGACACATAGTGGCAGACATGATACAACGATTTGAAGGTTGCCAGCTGAGTTTTTGCTTACTAAAAACGGCGAAAGCGATTGGTTGTAATCTGGCAACAGGCTACTGTGACGTTTCCGCGTCCGGCTAGCGAAGCATGCCGGGATTAATTGTAACATGGCGGACAGCTGGCCAGGCGGATTTTGTGTAGGCGGCGTCGACAGCATTGCGTGGTTTATCTCCTGTGGTAGGTAACCGACGTGTTTGCGGTTTAGTGTGTGACTTATATGTACTGAGACTATATGAGCAAGATGTGGCAACGCTCACGCAACACTTGCGCGCAAGCTCGAATGCGACTGATCGCATGCGCGAGGACGTCAAGGAATCAGCTGATCCGTACTGGGGCGCACAGAAAAAATGAATCTCCGTCATGATCTCCGTGCATTTTTGCGCTGTGGTGCTTTGTTTGCCATTCTGTGACATCTTGCGAGTCGCTCGATGCTTTTCAAATGAAGTGAAGTGAAGAACTGTGGCTTTGTAGCTTAATGTAAAACCTTTGTTGACACACACAAAAAAAGAAAAACGTTATCGCATGGGCCAACGCTGATATTGCCGGTGAGTAGCGGCCCTTTGAAGCACAGGAACGAAAGAGCGCGGTCGATCGCAGGCCAATGGAGTGGCAGAATGCATGCCAAGGGAGTATGCGAAATACAGTCTGCGGCGTGTCCCGTTTTCCTTTCCGTCTGTATTCGTCAAGTTCTAGCTGCTTTCCACCACTTCAAAGGGAAAGCTTGCGGGACTCAATGGGCAGTATTGAATGGGTAGTAATTTGCCGCACAGAGCGCGCGAGGAGACAACATTGACTTGTTGACTTGTTGTGATTGATTAAAAAAGAAACCGCATTTCGTTACCTCTTTTTTCGTTCTACCTTGGCGAACGTTTGCGCGAAAGTTCGAAGCACGAAGAGCTGTAAGAAGTTCCACGAATAAAACAATTGCAACCGAACAATTATAAAAGTTCCTTTTATTTCTCTTCCAACGAGAGCGATCGCTGGCTGCCACTCCGTAGCCTGTGGTGAACTTGCGGTAGTCAAGGTCAGATCGGAATCGCTGTTCCGGCGTCAGTTCAGGGGCAATAGACAGGGTGCTTAACGTGAAGAAGCGAATGAAAGCCTCGCAAGCGCCCGGGGAGGCACTTGCTCAGCGTGTGCATCCGAGTTGTACCAGTTGTACACGTTTTGCCCACACGCAGATCTGAGCTGGAGACTGCACACACACACTGCGCAGTCAGGCGCAAGGGCGCGAGGGCCTCGCCACTTCCTAGCACACTTAAAGAAATCGAAACCAAAACTGAGCTACGCACTTACTTTTGGTTCGAAAATTAGAGCTTAATTACACTAAAAGTTTTTTGTAGAGCTAGTTTTAATTACTGCGGCAATTATTTGCAACTGTTTTGCTTCAGTTCTTTGTTTTAGTTAAATAATTAGCGAACAACCCTTTACAAAACTGAATACAATTGATCTGGCAACCATGGGAATTGTATCATGTCAGCGCCCACGATTCGTACGGTCTCGGAGCTCGCTTTACCCCCCTGCCCTGGCGTGTAGGTATGGAGAACGCGTGTTTCCGTGTTGTTTAAAGGGGCAACCTCTCGTTACCGTGATGATGTTAGTCATACGAAACTGACATTTTTTTGTCATAAATCAGGTCCGGGCGACACGCGTTTGGTTTAATTAATTACCTAATATAGGTACTTAATTCATTATTCTTTAGTCATTGATTTGGTTAACAGTCAAATTGATGTGACCAGAAATTGTAAGGTACCAAATTGAAGGTCTCTATAAGGGGAATCACGTGGGAGAAATAAAAAATTGCTTCCTGCTTATAGTCATGCGATAGTCACGTGAGTCATAGATTAGTTTAAATGTCAAAATAATGCCACTAGGGCTTGTGAGGTATCAAATCAAAGGTCTTGATAAGTGGAATCACGTGGGACAAATAAAAAATAGCTTCCCGGTTGTAGGCATGAGATGGTCACGTGAGCCCTGATTGGGTTAAAAGTCAAAGTGATGGCACTAGGGCTTGTGAGGTATCAAATTAAAGGTCTCGATGAGAGGAATCTCGTGCGAAACTTAAAATTTTTTTCCTGGTTATAGTCATGAGATAGTCACGTGAGTCATAGATTGGGTTCAAAGTCAATGTGACGCCACTAGTGCTTATGAGGTATCAAATTAAAGGTCTCTATGAGGGGAATCACGTTAGACAAATTAAAAATTGCTTCCTAGTTATAGTCAGAAACATAGTCATGTGAGTCATCCATTGCGTTAAAGTCAATGTGACGCCACTAGGGCTTGTGAGGTACCAAATTAAAGGTCTCAATGAGGGGAGTCACGTGGGACAAATAAATAATTGCTTACTGATGATAGTTATGAGATAGTCACGTGATTCACAAAATTTGTTAAAGTCAAAATGATGCCACTAGCGCTTGTGAGGAATCCAATTAAAGCTCTCGATGAGGGGAATCACGTAGTACAAATTAAAAATTGCTTCCTGGTTATAGTCATGAGATAGTCACGTGATTGACAAATTGGATTAAAAGTCAATGTGACGCCACTAGGACTTGTGAGGTACCAAATTAAAGGTCTCGATGAGGGGAATCACGTGGGACACATCAAAAATTGCTTCCTGGTTATAGTCATAAGATAGCAACGTGAGCCCTAGATTGGGTTAAATGTAAAAGTGACGCCACTAGGTCTTGTGAGGTATCAAATTAAGGTCCCGATGAGGGGAGTCACGTGGGACAAATTAATAATTGCTTCCTGGTTATAGTCATGAGATAGTTACGCGATTCTCAAATTGGGTTAAAAGTCAAAGTGACGCCACTAGGGCTTATGAGGTATCATATTAAAGGTCTCGATAGGGGAGTCACGTGGGACAAATTAAAAATTGCTTCCTGGTTATAGTCATGAGATAGTCACATGAGTCATAGATTGGGTTAAACGTCAAAGTGATGCCACTAGGTCTTGTGAGACATCTAATTAAATGTCCAGATTGTGGGAATCACGTGGGACAAATTAAAAAGCCCTTCCTAATTACAGCCATGAGATAGTCACGCGAGTCACAAATTGGGTTAAAAGTCAAAGTGATGCCACTAGGGCTTGTGAGGCATCAAATTAAAGGTCTCAATAAGGGGAATGACGTAGGACAAATTAAAAATTGCTTCGTGGTTATAGTCCTGAGATAGGTACGTGAGGGATAAATTGGGTTAAAAGTCAATGTGATGCCGCTAGGGCTTGTGAGGTATCAAATTAAAGGTCTCGATGAGAGAATCACGTGGGACAAATTAAATATTGCTTCCTGGTTATAGGCATGAGACAGTCTCGTGAGTCATAGATTGGGTTAAAAGTCCAAATGATCCCACGAAAACAAGCAATTCAACAGCGTTTGTTTCACACCCATGATGCCAATACTCGTGATGTAATACACCTCATAGCAACTCACGTGACTAATTCATGATCCATTGGAGTCATGCGTCATCATAAGGAATCATGTTCACCATGACAAGATTCTCGTACACATCTCGAATACAAGGAATTCGACAGCGTTTATTTGACACCCATGAGGCCAATACTTCTCGTGTAATAAACTTCATAGTAAGTCACGTGACCAATTCATGATCCATAGGAGTCATGCGACATCAAAAGGAAACATGTTCACTATGACAAGATGTTCTTGCGCATCATGTAAACAAGTAATTCACCAATTTTCTTTTCATGCACATGATGCCAATACTCGTCATGTAATTAACCTCATCGTAAGTGACGTGACTAAATCATGATGCGTGGAAATCATGCGACATCTTTGGGAATAATATTTGCAATGAAAAATTCTTTTGCACCTACCGCAAACAAGCAAATGAATGGCGATCATTTGATACCTATTATCTATTACTCGTGGAAAAATAAATGTCATGGTAAGTCACGTGACTGATTAATCATCCGTAGGAGTCACGCGACATCATAAGAAATGCAATTAACAATTGTTCAACATACCATCCGCCTCTTTCTCGCGTGTGTAACTTTCTTTTTACATTCGGGCGGGCGATAACAAGCACTACGGCATCACTTTGACTTTTAACCCAATCTATGACTCACGAGACTATCTCATGCCTATAACCAGGAAGCAACTTTTAAATTGTACTGTCTCATGCCTATAACCAGAAAGCAACTTTTAAATTGTCCCACCTGATTCCCACCATCCAGACCTTTAATGTGATACCTGAGAAGCCCTTGTGGCATCACTTTGACTTTTAACCCAATCTATGACTCACGTGACTATCTCATGACTATAACCAGGAAGCAATTTTTAATTTGTCTCACGTGACTCCCCTCATTGAGACCTTTAATTTGATACCTCACCAGCCCTAGTGGCATCACATAGACTTGTAATGTAATCTATGACTCACGTGACTATCTCATGACTATAACCAGGAAGCAATTTTTAATTTGTCCCACGTAACTCCCCTCATTGAGACCTTTAATTTGATACCAGGAAGCAATTTTTAATTTGTACTACGTGATTCCCCTCATCGAGACCTTTAATTTGATTCCTCACAAGCGCTAGTGGCGTCACATTGACTTTTAGCCAATTTGTGAATCACATGACTTTCTCATGATGTCACCAGGAAGCAATTTTTAATTTCTACTACGTGAATCCCCTCATCGAGCCCTTTAATTTGATACCTCACAGCCCTAGTGACATCACTTTGACTTTTACGCATTCTATGACTCACGGGACTAATATTTCTGACTATAACGAGGAAGCGATTTTTAATTTGTCCCACGAGATTCCACTCATAGAGACCTTTAATTTGATATCTCATAAGCACTAGTGGCGTCACATTGACTTTTAACCCAATTTGTGAATCACGTGACTATCTCATGACTATAACCAGAAAGCAATTTTTAATTTTCGCACAAGATTCCTCTCATCGAGACCTTTAATTTGGTACCTCACAAGCCCTAGTGGCGTCACATTGACTTTTAACCCAATTTGTGAATCACGTGACTATCTCATGGCTATAACCAGGAAGCAATTTTTAATTTGTACTACGTGATTCCCCTCATCGAGACCTTTAATTTGATTCCTCACAAGCGCTAGTGGCGTCACATTGACTTTTAACCAATTTGTGAATCACTTGACTTTCTCATGATGTCACCAGGAAGCAATTTTTAATTTCTACTACGTGAATCCCCTCATCGAGCCCTTTAATTTGATACCTCACAAGCCCTAGTGACATCACTTTGACTTTTACGCATTCTATGACTCACGGGACTAATATTTCTGACTATAACGAGGAAGCGATTTTTAATTTGTCCCACGAGATTCCACTCATAGAGACCTTTAATTTGATATCTCATAAGCACTAGTGGCGTCACATTGACTTTTAACCCAATTTGTGAATCACGTGACTATCTCATGACTATAACCAGAAAGCAATTTTTAATTTTCGCACAAGATTCCTCTCATCGAGACCTTTAATTTGGTACCTCACAAGCCCTAGTGGCGTCACATTGACTTTTAACCCAATTTGTGAATCACGTGACTATCTCATGGCTATAACCAGGAAGCAATTTTTAATTTGTACTACGTGATTCCCCTCATCGAGACCTTTAATTTGATTCCTCACAAGCGCTAGTGGCGTCACATTGACTTTTAACCAATTTGTGAATCACATGACTTTCTCATGATGTCACCAGGAAGCAATTTTTAATTTCTACTACGTGAATCCCCTCATCGAGCCCTTTAATTTGATACCTCACAAGCCCTAGTGACATCACTTTGACTTTTACGCATTCTATGACTCACGGGACTAATATTTCTGACTATAACGAGGAAGCGATTTTAAATTTGTCCCACGAGATTCCACTCATAGAGACCTTTAATTTGATATCTCATAAGCACTAGTGGCGTCACATTGACTTTTAACCCAATTTGTGAATCACGTGACTATCTCATGACTATAACCAGAAAGCAATTTTTAATTTTCGCACAAGATTCCTCTCATCGAGACCTTTAATTTGATACCTCACAAGCCCTAGTGCCATCACTTTGACTTTTAACCCAATCAGGGCTCACGTGACTATCTCATGACTACAACCGGGACGCTATTTTTTATTTGTCCCACGTGATTCCACTTATAGAGACCTTTAATTTGATACCTCACAAGCCCTGTGTGGCATTACTTTGACATTTAACCGAATCTATGATTCACGTCACTATCGCATGACTATAAGCAGGAAGCAATTTTTGATTTCTCAAAGAGAGCCTTCAAAAACGGCTCGCGAGAAATAAACGCAACCGCCCGCTTAAAAGACGCATAGCGAAGCTCAACCTAGAAATACAAGAATATGCTGACAAGCTCGCGCTGCAAAACTGGCACGCGCTATGCGAGCGCACGGAGCTCCAAATGAGTACGGCCAAGGCGTGGAACTTATTAAGGCACCTCATAGACCCAACCAAAAGCAAGACCGAGCAATGCCGGGGTCTGGAGAAACTCCTCCATACGCACAATCGAGGAGACCTAAACGAGACCATCCGAGAGTTGCGGGCCAAATACACGCCAGAACATCCCGTAGTCGAGCATGGAGATTACACAGGCACTCCGAATGCAAAACTCGACCAGCCCTTCACCATGGAGGAACTTAGGGCAGCCTTACAAGGCCTCAAACCAAACTCAGCCCCTGGTCCGGACGGCATTACCAACAAGATGCTGCGGAACCTCGCGGACGAAGAATGTGAACTCCTACTCGACTACTTTAACAAATGCTGGGACACGGCGACTCTACCCAAGCAATGGAAGAAGGCATCAGTGCGGCTGATACCCAAGCCGGGGAAACCTCAGACAAAAATTCCCGTGCCCTCACCCATCCCTCAGCAAAACTCAGGAAATAACACTCCGACAATTACAAGCAGGCACGTACGTTCACCCGGTTCGAATGAATTTATTGTTTCCCACACAGTACACCGCGCTATGCAAGTTTTGTCCACAGCTAGGTACCCTCCAGCATATAATTGTGGAATGCGCTCACAACCCAGCCCTACCACCCCTCTCCACCTGTTCCTTTCCCGAGCTGTGGGAGACGCTGTTGACCAGCTGTCAACTGGAGGACCAGACTCTCCTGGTGAAACGGGCCAAGACGGCGAGGGCAACGCATGGATTCCCGGACTAGGGTTCCACTCTCACATTTGAGCTCAATAAAATGTTTTCTCTCTCTCTCTCTCTCTCTCTCTCTCTCTCTCTCTCTCTCTCTCTCTCTCTCTCTCTCTCTCTCTCTCTCTCTCTCTCTCTCTCTCTCTCTCTCTCTCTCTCTCTCTCTCTCTCTCTCTCA
This sequence comes from Haemaphysalis longicornis, assembly GCF_048455015.1. Taxonomy (NCBI): domain Eukaryota; kingdom Metazoa; phylum Arthropoda; class Arachnida; order Ixodida; family Ixodidae; genus Haemaphysalis; species Haemaphysalis longicornis. Next base: position 410,596,987 of record NW_027526203.1, read on the forward strand.
GTGTAGACAATCTCAGGCCGATTTCCCTCACGTCGTGCCTTGGTAAACTTCTAGAGCATATGGTCCTGAACAGAATAAACGACCACATGGAGGACAACCAGCTCTACCCGCACTCTATGGTGGGTTTCAGGGCCGGTTTGTCGACCCAGGATGTTATGCTACAGCTGCAACACCAAATAGTTAATACCGAAGACACGGCACCCACGGACGGCCGCGTAATAGTCGCACTAGACCTTACCAAAGCTTTTGACAGACTCAAGCACGAGTCCATACTCCGAAGCCTCCAGAGCCTAGCGATAGGCAAAAAAACATATGACTACATCAGAGAATTTCTCATGTCCAGGACGGCGCAACTCAAGGTGGGGCCACACGCATCACCGGAGACCCCCACGGGGAGCATAGGGACGCCTCAGGGATCAGTACTCTCTCCCTTCCTGTTCAACGCCACTATGATTGAACTTGCCAACAGGCTGCAGGGTATTGACGAAGTAAACCACAGCATCTACGCAGACGACGTCACGCTGTGGACTGCGGGCGGCCGAGACAGCGACATACAAGACCGCCTCCAGGAGGCCATCGACGCTGTCGAGGCACACGCAAAAACCCTAGGCCTCTCGTGCTCCCCCGAAAAATCGGAACAGCTTACCTACCAGCCCACACGGAGGGGCAGAAAACCCAAGTGCGGGCCCCAGACGCACAGCATAACGCTAAAAGTGGGAGAAACTCCGATCCCCGAGGTGTCCGAAATACGAGTCCTCGGCCTGCACCTGCAAGCCAACGGGCACAATGGCAAGACCGTACAATACCTAGAAAAGACAGCCCACCAAATCACGCGACTAATTACGCGGATTGCCAGCAAGAACAGAGGCATGAAAGAAAAGACGCTGCTAAGGCTCGTCTACGCCTTCGTTATTAGCAGGGTTACATATGTAGCCTCGTTCCTACCCCTCAAGCAGGTAGAGAAGCAGAAAATCAACAGCCTCATCAAGAGAGCACACAAGCAAGCCCTCGGGATACCAATATGCACCCCAAACGAGAAATTCGACGCGTTGGGTGTACACAACACGCTCGAAGAACTCATCGAGGCGCAACGCACTTCGCACCTCGAACGCCTCACCAAGACGGCCACCGGCAGACACCTACTGGATAGCCTGCGCATACCATACGAGAAAACCTTTGTCGACAAGCTCTCCGTCCCCGCCGAACTACGGAAAGGCATCCGCGTTCCACTTGTTCCCAAGAATATGCACCCGCTATACAACGAGAAGCGGAGACAGCTGCGAGCCCAGGCGCTCAAGAAACAACTTCGGGAGGATCCGCACGTCGTTTATACAGACGCGGCCACTTACGAACAACGTGGAGCTATGGCTTCGGTCGTCATTGACCACTCGGGCAAAGTTCTAGCCGCCTGCTCCATCCGAACCAAACACCCGGAGGAGGGCGAAGAACTGGCCATTGCACTAGCCCTAGCAACGACCCTAGCGCGGAAAATCGTTAGCGACTCCCAGCCAGCGATCCGCAATTCCGCACGAGGAAGAATTTCCGGCGCGGCGCTAAGGGTTCTTTCCCGCCGCGAGACAAACCAAAATGCCACAACCACGTTGATATGGACGCCCGCACACGCGGCACTAGAAGGCAATGAATGGGCCAACGAGGCTGCTCGAGATCTTACCCACCGAGAGCCCCCGCAACCCGGCTCACAATCAATGGACAACGCCAAGGATCGCCTCTGTGCTTACCGAGACGGGCTCGAACACTACAAAGGGGAAAGACGAACCTACCCGGCTGCCCACCCCTCGCTCACTAAGAAGCAAGAAGTCGCGTGGAGACGCCTCCAGACGAACACGTATCCTAATCCAGGCCTTTACAGGCACTTCCATCCGGATATACACGACGGCAAATGCAAGCACTGCCCAGAAATTGCGAGCTTGACTCACATGTTATGGGAATGCCCCAGTGTCCAGAAGAAAGATTTTAGCAATACCAAAGGCACATTTATTATAAATAGTAAAGAGCAATGGGAGACCGTGCTACACAGCGAAAACCCTGACATCCAGCAGTGGGCCGTCCAAAGGGCCGAAGACGCCGCCAGGAGTCAAGATATCTTGGCCGTCGTCTAAGGCGCCACGGGCCTGAATAGGCCTCTTCTTTGGACTAAATAAAGTTATTTCCTCCTCCTCCTCTCACGTGATTCCCCTTATCAAGACCTTTAATTTAGTGTCCTCACAAGCCCTGGTCACATCAATTTGACTTTTAACCAAATCAATGACTAAGGAATAATGAAGTAAGTACCTATATTGGGTAATTACTTAAACAGAACGCGTGTCGCCCGGACCTAATTTCTGAAAAAAAATGTCAGTTTCATATGACTCATATCATCACGGTAACGAGAGGTTGCCCCTTTATACAACACAGAAACACGCGTGCTCCACACCTACACGCCAGGGCATGTCCCGACCATTTTTGCGATTTTCTTCCGCGGGTGACGCTATTGAACGGCGCCAGCAGCGCCCCCTGCCTGTCCCACGTTCGGGCCCGTATTGGGTTTCGAGAGCTAGTCATTCTGGTGATTTCCCCTAAAATTTCGAGTAAGTGAGCAATTTAAATGCGATAATTCATACCCCATGACACCATCCTCGGATTCAGTATAGTAATTAGGCGAGAGTGCCGGATAGTCCCGTGACTGTTTTATTGCGCAGTTCTTAGGTCGCCTGCTTAAACTAGTCACGTAACCTACTTCATCTAACTTGGATGAAAATACACTGCCCCCGGATTTGTAGTGGTTGCCAACTAAATTACAAAGCGCTGGCATGTGTTCTGCACTGCGTGGGTCCTGGAACAATCCAGGACCCACGCCTGGATTATATTGGTTGGCACCTAGATTATATGCACTGGCGCTGGGATTTTATTCACTGGCGTTTGGATTATATTGAGCGGGAAATCCTGTAGACTTTTCCTAGAGACATGAGGGGTCATCTTATTGGGGGTATGAATTCAAAAACTAGGGGTCAGGACATCCAGACCCCCCCTCTGAATCCGCCAATGCATGGAGCTGATTGTAATTCCACTTCCTTGAAATTTCCTAACAGTACCTCCGTAAGTAGCATTAGTTCAGATGCTCATGCTACGCGGCCGCGGCTATACACTACGATATGAATCGGTTTCGTGTGCTTACATAATCTAGCGGAGCACTCATACCTGACAGCACGCCAGTTACGCTTCATATCTCAGATATTGATCACTACCCTAAACAAGCCAATGTGGCATAAATTTCACGGTCATTCTACACAATAAGTACGATGGATAATGCAAAATTACATGCGGGAGTCAGCACAGAGAATTTACGGCTGGGTCGTCTTGTCGCGAGGTGAGCCCTCGCAAACAGTCATCATCTGCTACATATATCCTCCGCTTATATCCGCGTCTGCGACTAATTTCTTCTTCGAAACATCGTCATATGACACAAGGAGCCTGCAGAATCTAGCACAGAAGTAAATCAGAGGGCCTTATCAAATACTACACTCTTCCAATGACACCTTTTTCGCTTGTGAACTAACATACTGTATACTTCAAAAAAGTGTGCCCGCCGCGTGATCAGCTGTTCGTTAAAGTCCGAAAACAAAATAAAAGTGAACGCGCAGCTTGTGTGTGTGATTACTGAAATGGTCATTCCTTGATTTCGCTACGAATGTGTACCCCCCTGCTGTCTTGGAAAATATCAGTGCATTTCGCATCTTGTTGGTCTAGTGAGTCCCACCTTGCTTTTAAGTTAAGACGAACGGCTCTAGCATTCACGAAGCTGCTCTGGGTTTTTTCATTCCCACACGAGCTATTATATTGCTTTCGGACTTGGCAGACCATTTATTTTTCTCTGGTTTTATTAACTCTCCTTGGTCCTTTCTATCAGGCGGGAGTGGGCACATATTTAACGACCCACATACTTGGAATATACTTAGCATGTCCGCGTGGCCTCTATTCCTATAAAAGGCACAAGTTATTGTCAGGGATTAGGTAATCACATCCCCGAATCATACTTTTCTAAAAAAAACGACGCATATATTCGAAACAAAGCTGCATTCGTTGTCCGCCCTGCAAAATGAAACCAACCTCTCACTGTGCCAGAGGTCTAAACGAGGCGGCAATAGGATTCACTTGCGCCTGACATATTCGAAGGGGACAGTGGTGATATGCTGCTGCCGTCGCCGACGCCAGCAGCATATCAGCACTGGCGTTCGAGCACTCTATCAGGACGAAGCTGTTTTTTGATGTGCCCTAAACGTACTATTTGCTTACAGACATCATTATAACAAGTTGTTAAGGGCGCGGAAAGGCAAAAAGAAGCGAAAGAGAGCCAAAACAGTGCATGGACCGCTATTAGCTGCGCACAGCGTTATCAGGCGCACACTACATCATATATTGATGGAGACACATAGCTCCGATGCGAGCGGCGATACGCGTTTGCTTTTATTGTTGGCTCTTCACTTGGCCTTTCGCTTTTTAGGGTAGAGTTTCCGCTTCCACGCGAGCAGCGATATGCATTTGCTTTGGCGATAAGCGTCGTCTTTGCAAGCTGGCTTTCCCACATTGCGTTTTTCCTCACGCGCGGATGCCATAAAATCCCGGGTCCTATCCATATAAGCGTTGCTTAAACACAGACGAGGAAGCTCATGAACGACATGAGCGAACACCGCTAGCAACTAGAATTGATTTAGAAAAAAAAAAAAAAACTATTATCACGGCCTCCATCCCACGGCCTCGCGCAAATATGCACACGCCCAAAACAATAAGGTGGTCAAAAGGGAACGCGCACTAATACCATCCGGCTATAACAGCTGATTGACCCTGCCAACACGTTATTTCCATTCCTCCGGTCATAGGCTGAACACGCGTTGCTAATGTGGGTGCGGTCGACGAGTTACATGCATACCGCTACCGGAATCAAGATTACCGGCTCGCCTCCCCCTCCCAAGGTACGCTCTGTAGGACTGGTCTTTGCCAAAAATAAAGTTTCTCTCTCTCTCTCTTCATGTTTGTGAAAACACGAGAGGGAAGTGTATCCCTGGGTGGTATTGCGGGATGAACCCTCTTCCGATCTCTAGCTTGACTGATAAAGCACCGACGGAACCAGTGACCATGTGACCTTGTGCGATGGCGCCATTTCATGAGGACGACTGAACAAGGACTCGGTAAGAGCTAGTTTTGCTGCCGTCGAACGTCACAAGAAAAGACGGAGAGGAGGGGAATGGGTGCGTATCACACGCTGATCGTATCCGCTTTTCGATTTCACAAGCCACCGCGCGCGTTGCTTTGAAATGAAACGTCCCCCGTGCACTGCGCCGAGCACCAAGATGAATTCGCAGCGATATCAGGGACCTGCCAAATGGCAATGGGAAAACAAGCAGTCAGTTTCATTCCAAATGTGTTTCTTACTTGTCATGATCAGTTCACAGTGAAGCTATAAACGTTACAGAATTCCCGTCTACTCTCTCTCAGTTTCCCTCCTTCTACAGGAGGGAAGCTGACAACCCCATGTTTACATGCTAGGATAACACTCTAGCCCTTCCAAGTTTCTTATGTAATCACCAAGCCATAGTCACTACCATGCCGAAAGGATGAAAAAATTATTGCGTGTACGTTCTCTAACCATGAGCGTAATGCCTATTTTATACAGCTTCCTAGGCTTGGTCATCCACCTTCACAGAGTAGAATGACTGCTATTTTTTTATTCTGTCACGATTTTCTTTCACTAAAAAAAAAAAACACGACGAGGCAAACCAAAACCGGCGGTATTGCTCCTGTGGCGTCATTTAGGCGCAGAAAAAAATAGCTAAAATTTTAAAAAGGAGCAAAAATCTTTTGCGAGTTTCCAGGTCATTTGATGTGCGTAGAGCAGCAATTTTTGAAATGTGAGAATGGGCGCGCCTATTGACCATGTTTTAAAGGCGCTTAGTATATATGAAGTAGTGGAAAAAGGCTTCTAGGGCCCTTTAACGATCTCGTATCATGATAACTGGGCCACCATGGATACAAAAAAAGTTCTAGTACAGTACACTTTTTAAGACTGATGTGAACGCAGGGCCTGTGGCGCAACGGATAACGCGTCTGACTACGGATCAGAAGATTCCAGGTTCGAATCCTGGCAGGCTCGTATTACTTTTACTACTTTTTTTTCACCAGTGTGAGAGAAGTTCGAGTACAGTACACTTTTTAAGGCGGTCATGGTTTCATGGTTGTAATTAATTTTGCACCCATTGTCATGTTTTGTGTATTTTGTGACTAGGCGAAGACCCACTTGATGGTGGCCGAAAGTTATGTCGCGACAGTATGTACGCGCACACTTGTCAATGCCTCGTTCGTGCCTGTGTGTCATGAACATATGTAAATCTGTGTAAAGAAATGTTGTGTTACAAGAAAAAAAAAAGGCCTGTGGTGCAACGGATATCGCGTCTGACTACGGATCAGAAGATTCCAGGTTCGAAACCGGCATACTCGCATTACTTTTACTACTTTTTTTTTTTACAGGTGTGAAGAAAGTTCGAGCACCGTACAGTTTTTAAGACTGTAGTGCACGCAGCGCCTGTGGTGCAACGGATAACGCGTCTGACTACGAACCAGAAGATTCCAGGTTCGAATCCTGCGGGCTCGTATTACTTGTACTACCTTTTATCACACCTGTTAAAAAAAAAGTAGGGCAAACCATCTGCGTGATAGCGAGCAAGGTACATTCTCCGAAGCATAGAGTGCGCATGCGCGAAAGAAACCTAGTCCGGGGTCACCAGTCCACAAAGGGAAAGGGAATGTCGGGGTCTCTAGGTGGCGTTGCATGGCCTCATGCTTGTAACCATCTTCGTGACGAAGTTGGCGCGCTACAAAGCGAAGGAGAACATCCCCGCAGCGACGAATCGCGCGTCGGGGAACGACACGAATCGCACGTCGGTACGGGGAACGACACTGCGGCAGCGACAGGAATGCGACCGTCGTTGCCACGTCGTCGACGCGGAGGTGAGAGAACGAGACCGCGTCCTTGCTGCCGAATTTTAGTAACCGTCGCTGTTGGGTCGATCCGGCGGCACGGGAACGAACGGGGTCCCCACTGCGCCGAGTGCAAGCGTCAACATTGCTCCGATCCGGCGGTGCGGGAGAACGGGCCCGCGACGCCGAGCGCGAGGTACGGCGACGAGACGCCGACGACGCTGCGGCCATAAAAATCGCCTAAAATGTGATGTAAATGTAATTGTACGGTCGTACCGTCGTACCGCCAATACGCCTTCGCTGGTCAACCACCTTCACAGAGTGGAATGACCTATAAATCTTATTCTCAAGCTTCGTGCTAGAGATCAGACAAGATCTTTCACAGGCCTTGCAGAACAGCTACGAAACAGGTTCGCTCTATTTCATGGTCAGGACCACAAGTCACTGCTAGAGAAAAGAGAAAACACGAATACTCTAGCGCCCTCGTCCGACAGCCATTTTTTTATCCACAGCTATCGTTGTCTGTAACAAAGAGGCAGGGGGAACATCTGTAAGCGCAAAGAAATTCGCTCCCAACGTCGCACCTTCGCCCCCGTAAAGCGAGCGGTGAGAGTGAGCGATGTGACTCGAGCGAACATCACCGATGCGTTCACTTTCCAGCGACACAGCGACGTGTTTTGCAGACGATGGCCTTTCTTGGGCTAACTAAACGCGAAAATTTTGGCCTGTGTGTCGGTCTGTCTGTCTGTCTGTCTGTCTGTCTGTCTGTCTGTCTGTCTGTCTGTCTGTCTGTCAGGACGCGAAGGTACTAACACGCACGATGCGTCCAAAAAACCTCCTCCGTCAGGAGGTGAGAATTGGTGCGGTGGAAGGATGCAGTGGGTGCGGTGGGACAGAAGATGAGGATGGGAGGAATGCAGCAGAAGTGGAGAAGTGGAGGAGGTGCCGGGGTGAACTGCCCCCCCCCCCCCCCCCCCCCGACTACCCCCCTCCCCAGGGAGCTGCAAGCGCGCGGAACAACTTATGTGATAGAATCGCAGCCCCTGCGGAAGATTGCGTCTTCTAGTGATACCTTCGCTGAAAAAGGCATCAGGTTTTCGCAAAAGAATGACGGCGCTGCTACCCACAACATGGCTCGGTTAAAGCCGCCTTACACAAATTCAATCCCTTTCCGTCAAACTTAGCACGTGCGCAAATGAGTTTTAAGCAAAAAGAAGGCTCCTCAAAATAAAGGCAGTCTATAAAGGTTCTGGGGGTTTCAATAAAAGGAAATATTCAAAAATAAATATGCTAGTCGATCAGGCAGATATATTACCAGTGCTGGGTACGGTCGGTTTTGATTGGTACTGCGTGCAATGCCAGCAGTTGCAGATCATACCACGAGCGAAGCGAAGCTGGCGAGGTTAATGATTAAATTTAGTACCACCTGACGGAGCGCCCCGTGCCTACCCAGCAATATTTCGGCGCACTGGCTCCCATTGTCGCCTGCTGTTATGGGAAGGTCGCTGTTTCCAGGTGCACACTCTGAAAATGCCTCGTTTCGGCAATTCCTCGTAGCGTCGATGTGACCTTCAAGCTCCGCCAAGGTCAAGCTGACGCCCCTTCGGTTACGCAGTGAAAGCGGCTATCGCTATTTTGTTCCAAGGAGAGGTGTGAGGAGAGAGGAGTAGGGGGAAAGGGTAATGGCGCGTGCCATCAGAAAATGATACAAGGAGGCGCTGGCTGTATTCAAGTTAGCTGCACGTTCGCTCCTAGACCGGTGCAGACCAGTGAATGGGCCGAGCAGCGTCAGTGTTTTGTCTCGCTGTGTAATCGTGTGCGCGTTCACTGCGTGCTCTCGGCGCGAAAACCTAGCTGTCGCTCGAAAAATTTGGTTTAACCGGCAACCACTCAATTTTTTTTCTCATGCTGCAATTGACTAAAAAAAAAGTACACCGCTGGTATTTAAATATGTCCGCTGCTAAGTATGGAGGTGATGCGGCGGTACGGAGGTTTAACTCTATGGGCTTAACGGCCAGCGTGATGGGTAATTACATAGAGAGCATTGTGTATTGAACGAAAAAGAAAGGATACGTTAGAAAATATCTTACAGTCACGTTTATTGGCCGTGGTTTTATGTATAGGCTTATGTATAACACAACTTTAATTGAAGAAAGGCAGCATTTTGAATGAACCAGAATTGTATTTTCTTTTTATGGTTGCTTCAAACTACCAAACATTTTTTCGCATATAGCTTATAAAACTAACCGAACCGGTTCTCTAATTAGTCAAGCCGTAACTGAACCGGAACAAAACGAATTATCCTAAACCCGGACCGTAACCCGACCGGTATTCATCCGTTCGGCACACTGATATACATATATATGTGTTAGGCACATAAGCACCTGAGCTGATCTGGATTTTCCAAGTCGTGCCACTGCCTATGGCAATAGCTTTAACGTTGTGTGCTTGTTGGTTCGAGGCAAGAAATTGCAGTATCTTTTAATTTCCATAGCTATGGTTTGTGCTCTTTAGTAATGAACACTTTTGACAGCAGTGAAATCGTGTTTGGCACATTATTCTTAGTCGCCAATGCAACATTAAAATCAACGTTAAATATCAGTTTTTAAATTTTGTGAATTTTGTTTCTTGCTTATCTTAATATACACAGCCCGAACATATTACTCAGCTTAAAAAAATTGATAGCCAAGTCCTGTTCAGGTCAGGTTTAAGAACCTGTTCAGGTAATTATGGTGAGAGTCTGACTGAAATTAAGCTGAACTTTTAATCAGTATTGAACTGTCCACGAATGTTCATTAACTTAAGCCATACCTATAACTTTGATTGATACGTAGTACTAGTTCAACCTTAACTCTTTGAAAATCTGCCAAGCCTGGATAATTTTCCCGAGAAGTACGAGGATTGAGGTACCCATGAGGCTGGCTACACTGCAAGCCCTGGGAGTGGCTTGTGCGAATCTCGGGCAGCAGGTCCCCGTACAAAAGCTCTCTAGCAGCCCGTGACAGACTGGCTCAAAAGATCGCCTTTCTTGTGCGCGCGCATGTCGCAAATATTTTGCCCCGTACGTCTCGAAGTAATATCGTTGTGCCTGTGTGGTGTCGAAACAGTTCAACTGATGGAGGCGAATATATATTAAAAAAAAAAAACACTGAATAGAAACAAGATTCAATCCAAACGGTCACCGGGAAAGGGCCGGATCTGTCGTCATTGTGCTGTCATTTTGCTGCGCTATGAAGTCATAAATGCGAACCGACTAGTCCGACGCATCGATTTCTCAAAAATGGATATACAAACCCGTGGAACGCATTCTGCGACACTTTTTAAAGGAGGCCTTCTTAGATTTCTTCTGTTCCATTCCCGGTGTACAACTTGCATATATATTACGGGCACCTCACGGTAGCCGCACGAAAGCCACCCGCGAGCCGCGGCCACTCATTTCACAACTCGAGTCAGGGCACACAGGCAAGACAAACACGCCAGCTTAAATAAGTATTTATTACAAAGAATCCAAGTACAGCGCTAACTCTTTGAATAAGTACATGACTGCATGTGGCTGGAATCCTTTCCCACTAAACGTACGCGTTCTATTTAGCATGATATTATTTACATTTGTCAAACGCAGTGTGCGCTAAACGTACGGACATCCCAGGCGTCCGCATTAGCCCTGCTGGGTCAATGTTTATTATGAGAGCACTTGGTGTGGGATGAAACATTTGTGAGCGTAGTTTTTATGCGTTTTTGTTTTTGCGTTATGATGAGGCACATGGCAGTGGTAGCCAGCAAACAAGCTTTGTTGCTCGGCATATGTTAGCTCGCCAGCCCAGTTGCAGCAACTGACCTTGTGTATGAGTTCGCTTTGTAGTTAGCTGAGCGAGCGATGTCATGAATGTACAGTTGCCAGTGCGCGCTCGCATAACAGTGATTATGACAGCAAATCATGTTTTTATGCAAACTATATGATATGTGTCCTACCTCTATGCGTTGGTAAACAGTTCGCATAGTTACAAACGCGTATGAAGTTTGAGTTCCGTATGGTTAGTCGTCATTGTCTCACAAAATTTGCTGAGTTAGAAGAGACACTGAGATTGACTGCTTAACAGCACTGAAGGGTTCCGTTAATTTTAACAGTTAACGTAAGGTGCATATTAACTTCGCTGGTATAAAGAATGCTGTTAAAGAAACAAAGTTCCCATTAACAATCCATCCCTTGAGCAGAGTCCGCGCTGACCAGCTCGGCGCCGAAGCTTCAAGAATCCCTGGTGCAACGAGCCTTGTATTCCGCGCAGGCTCGCGACCTCCTGGAGGCTGACCACATCCGTGCCCCAACACCCTCTTGCTAAAATAAATTTTTATTCCTCCTCCTCCTCCCATAAGATGTATTCTACTATAATTTTCCTTTTACACCGCAACGTGCCTAGGTGCTGCAGCAGTTTTGCGTGGTAGTTATTTTAGGGATTACAGATAAAATATGATAGCAGAAAAGAAGTGAACACTGACGACCACGAGATGGCAGCTCCCTACAAGAAGGTGTGCAGTTAATTGTGAGACACGATGTGCTGAGATGGGTATTCGTGATATATACGCTGTGACAAAAAATGGGGCAATGTGAGAGAGGCGAAGCGTAACTAGCCGATGCGTTCGTTTTTCGCCAGGCGGGACACAATTCCCGTAGACGCGTGCTTTCGTGCGCACTCTTGGTACCATGTCTTGCGCTGAACGGCCACCCCGCTGCTTCAGCCATGCGCATCTTATTACAGGGCGCCTCGCGAAAACACGAGCAGCGCATGCAGCCACAGGAACAGTGAGGGCGCGGTGAAATATCCCGATGTCTGAACTGCCATCTCAGTGTGCGGACGTGACGCGCAGCCAAGAGGAAAAGGCCGTTCGGCTGGTCATATCGCGCCCTCCGCGAGCCGGCGCTTCTTAGATGGACGTAGTGCGGTCGGCGACCACCTCCTTGTTCGCCAGCTTGGCCATTGCCGTGATCTGGGCCTTGTCCATGTCCTCGGTGGTGATGGGCGGCGCCTGGAAGACGTTCTCGTACACCACGGCGGCGATTACGCCTCCAAGGATGGGGCCCAGCCAGAAGACCTGCACAACGAATACCGCCGAGGTCCGTAAATCTGCGAGCAAACCGCAGTTGCCAGCCACAGTGGTCCAGTGGGAGGAACATACCTCAAAACCTCTCTGCCTGGCCCTGGAATGATTTGCACCCGGGTACCTCCAACACTGGCAATTGAAGCCACCGCCTCTTTCCCAGCAGCAGAGTTCTTTAGCTATTGAGCCATCGTGGCCGGTCACCAGCTTCGATTTTTATAGACGTTGGTATGTTCTTTATTAATCAGGAAAAAATAGTTACTGGCTGCACCACTCAGTAATCCCAGAGTAGTTCCAAAAACGATAGTGTCCACGGTCGTGCCTGGGTCTTAGATTGCTATTGGTGGAAGAAATGATTGTTATACAAGCTCACCTGACCAACCATGATTGTATTTACCTCAACTGCCCTGATTCGTTTTTTTTCTTACCCGCCACCTCCGGCTGATTTATTATTCCCAAACACATCAACGCTTGACCTTTTAACCTGCTTTCTAATATACCGGTAATTCCGCACCGCTAAACTTCCCCAAAACAAACGCGGCCAGCCTTCCGTCCCTATCACGCGTCGCTAAATGTATTTTCGCAATAAACACAACGTCGCCAGACGTAATAAAGAAACTTTGGACTGCCCTTTTCTATTGTGAGAGCGAAGAGAACTTCACCCTTGCCACCGTTTAAACCTGAATTCGGTTTTTGAGGAACAGATTTCAGGCTCCTCATTACCTATATCAATCGCCTAAATTTGGACGAACAAAATGAATGAGATTGGCTGATTGGCGTGAGCGACGTTGCCTTACGTGACCCTGTTTGTCGAGCATGCCCCATGTTTCACGAAACGATTACTACCTACCGTAACAAAAACAAGCCAGGTGCAAATACGGTCAGGAACAAAGCAAAGGCTCTCCCGCGCCATTAGGAGAACTGACAGTAAATAAGGCGTTCTGCAGCCCGCTGCAGACTAAACAGCGCACTAACGTTCTCTTGAAGACCTGTCCTGGCCTCCCGCTAAACACATGATTTGGCGGGAGGATCAAAGTTTTAACTTAAATCGATCAATTTCTCAGTGAATAAAGCATCGTTTGCTGCCGGAAAAGCGCTGGGGCCACTATAAAACACCGAATCTTTCGAATAAAACAAACTTGTATTTTGTCTGCCTGGCCCCTTTAAAAGTGTGAACTATCAAGCAGGCCCAGGTGCAAATTCGAAGCGGTGCTTTTTGAATCAGGGGGGAATGATTTGTTAGGTCCTTTTCAATAGCGCTACACTAAGGGACACTAGACGTATTAATAGCGGCTTAGCGGGAGATGCGCGCAAGTGCTAGGATTTTTTTTTTGTTCAACAGAAGTGTGTGTATATATATATATATATATATATATATATATATATATATATATATATATATATATATATATATATATATATATATATATATATATATATATATATATATATATATATATATATATATATATATATATATATATATATATATATATATATATATATATATATATATATATATATACAGGGTGTCCCAGCTATCATGCACCAAGATTTAAAAAAAGAGTAAAGGCGTAACTCGAAAGAAACCATGTGCATAATGTTTGCAGTACTGTGAAGAAGCGCGCAGTATTTTTTTCTTTAATGAGACGTAATTAACGAATTGTAATTAATTATCTAACTCGAGAAATACTGTCCTAATCACTGAAGTGTCAATGAGGCACTTGTAGGTAACCACGAGGGGAATCTAACTGCGGTATTTTCAGCGATGAACTAATTGCGTACACATTTATTCTGACTGACAAAGGAAACCCGCGAAATATGAAAAATACCACGTGACGGCGCCTCCGCGCGCACCGTAAAGCAACGCCCTCAAACAGGCTGCCTCTGAGTTAGCCAGAATGAAATAGACAAAAGAAAGAAAGAAGAAATCGCAACCGAGTTTGTTCCTTATCTGCACACGCGTCCCGCGAATCTTGCTGCTGCTGCTCCTTCCATGCATGCTATTATCAAGGTGATGCGCTGTCTCTTCGGGCGGGTAAAACGCGAACACGGCCTCCGCGATCGGCTGCCGGCGGCGCGCAGCAACGGCGCGCCGCCAGACGCCGATCGCGGAGGCCGTGCACGCGAAGCAGTTGCTTTCAATCAGCTTTGTTTGGGGACGCTGCTTTACAATGCGCGCGTCAGCGTCGTCACGTGGTATTTTTCATATTTCGCGGGTTTCCTTTATCAGTCAGAATAAATGAGTACGCAATTAGTTCGTCGCTGAAAATAGCGCAGTTAGATGCCCCTCGTGGTTACCTACAAGTGCCTCATTGACACTTTAGTGATTAGAACAGTATTTCTCGAGTTAGATAATTAATTACAATTAATTAATTAAGTCTCATTAACGAAAAAATACTCCCCGCTTCTTCACAGCACTGCAAACATTATGCACTAGGTTTTCTTCGAGTTACGCAATTTCTCTTTTTTTAAATCTTGGTGCATGATAGCTGGGACACCCTGTATATATAAGTCAGAAAATAAGAATTGGCAGTCAAGAAGACCTCGGAAAGCAAAGGGGAGGATGTAGTTGCTCAAGATAAAGAATTTGGAAGTTAAGAAAGTGGAGAAAAAAATGCCCGCCAGGTGGGATCCGAACCCACGACCTCCAGAATACCGGTCTAGTGCGATAACCACTACGCTACCGGCGGGGCTACTTTAGCCTCCACTTTCTGGGGTATTTATGTTCAGGTGTTTTTGTTTCCTGCGCTTGGGGGTGGTAGCCAGCGCCACTCGGACTACTCGGGGTGAAGGGGACCTTCTTTTTAACCCCCGGGCCGAGACTCGAGCGTCTACGACATGTCGAGAGTGGTCGACCAGCGTTGAACCCTCTTAAGCTCCCTATGGCACCAAGACTGCCAGAACCGAGGCCCTCGCTATGCATGTAGCGAATCAGAATAGGAAATGAGGGTCCCCTTCACCCCGAGTAGTCCGAGTGGCGCTGGCTACCACCCCCAAGCGCAGGAAACAAAAACACCTGAACATAAATACCCCAGAAAGTGGAGGCTAAAGTAGCCCCGCCGGTAGCGTAGTGGTTATCGCACCAGACCGGTATTCTGGAGGTCGTGGGTTCGGATCCCACCTGGCAGGCATTTTTTCTCCACTTTCTTATTTTCCAAATTCTTTATCTTGAGCAACTACATCCTCCCCTTTGCTTTCCGAGGTCTTCTTGACTGCCAATTCTTATTTTCTGTCTTATTTTCAACGAGCTCCTCATTTCCTATTCTGATTCGCTATATATATATATATATATATATATATATATATATATATATATATATATATATATATATATATATATATATATATATATATATATATATATATATATATAAATTGCGGCCTGAGAATGAGTCACTGTGTGCTGGGCGAAACATTTCTACAATGTCATGTGATAGATGTCACAATTGATAAATTTCTCCCAGGTCGTCGGCCGTCGGTAATCGCTGTCCTGAGGTCTTCGGCGCACGTTGCTGGCGATAGATAGATTGATTATAGGGTTTAACGGGCCGACGCTACTTAGGCGATGAGGCGCGCCGCCGTGGAGGGCTCCAGATAAATTTTGACCACCTTGGGATCTTTAACGTGCGCCGAATTCTCAAACACACGGGCGCTTTGGCTTTTCGCCTCTACCAGAAAAGCGGCCGCCACAGCCGGGAATCGAACCCGCGTTCTTGGGCTCAGCAACTCAACGCCTCAGCCACGGAGCCACCGCGGCGGTTCGTTGCTGGCGATTGGGTATGTTGATTGGTGGTACGGGTTGGAGCTCTTACATTGCATAATAGGTCGCAACTTCCATTTTTATTTCAAACAGCATGAAGCTGCGTAGTCGGAATTCCCTTTCTTACCCGGTTCACTGCAGGTAATATTCTCCGTTTGCTGCGAACCTTTTGGTAGACGCGGTGTCTGAATTTTTTTCCGTGCAACAGTTTCCCCCATCGAACGCGTACTCATTTCACGCTGTAGCGGAGGCTCCAGTGCTTTTGATTCGTTTGGACGACTTTGAATTCATCAGTATGCCTCGTATCTTATTAAGTGGAGCCTTCAGCATCTATTCCCCGCTGAAACGCAGCGCCACCGCGGTATGGGATCTGACCGATTAGTGCTTATATTTGCAGAAATCCCCAAAAGATAATGCATGCCAGACTACACAACTGAACAAACTGTTCGGCGTAATACTCACCCAGTGGTCGTCGAACATTCCAGACATCACCGCGGGTCCGAAAGAGCGTGCCACGTTCATGCCGGCTCCCGTATACCGGACCTGGAATGCAACGGGACGCGGGATGAGCATAAATGCAGTTGATGCACCCGCGCACACGACGATGCAGACAATAATGGTCGCGCCATTGTTAAGGTTTTCAGACTTAACCTAAACACATCACGTTGTACGAAGGATGCAGCTCGGTGACGTAAAATTTGAATAACGAGATACGAGCAAAAAGCTTAAGCTCCCGGCGTCTTAATACCTTGCTGGCCTTAATATGCACCCGAAAAGAAAAAAAAAACTTGAGGGGTGATATTTAAAACATTGCCACTCCCTATTTTACACAAAAGCTTTAGCATTGGAGCTACTGGACGCTGGGTATAACAGGCGATCAGTGGTTGGTAAACTATCCGCAGGAATTCTTTGGAAATTCATCAGAAATTCTTCATTTCAGGAAAAGCCCTTTCTTATCGGCTTGTTTGGAACATCGTTGCCAATCAGCTATGACTTTTCAGAATATCAGCTTCCACGCAAATGCACGTAGAATTTCAAAACTCCTACCCCAGTAGATTGTTTCACCTTTTGGAATTGATGGAAAGCATACCCCCATCCTGCAAAGAAGGATTAAATGTCCGGTGATTATAACTCTTCGGATAGGAAAACTATATCAAATTCCTCTTGCACGTGAGCCGTCCTAAGAACACATGCCACTAAAACTGTTAAAAGCTTAGCGCATCTCGATGGTGCACATGCCATGGATTACTTGAACGCTCGTTTGGTCAAGTTTTAAGGAAATCATGGGGAGATGCTCTAGGGCACATTTAAGCAATTATGAGCGCTTTGTTTCGACACATTTATTACCAATAAACAAAAAATGGGGGAGCAGGTACACTTGTTGGGTGACTGAGCCTAGATGCAGTTAGAGCGAAAGTATGTACGTCTAAAAAAATCTAGGCAGCTTCACACCACCTCAGCGGAGTCTGTGCTGTTTTGCATAAAGCAATTAATCCTACTACTAGTATGTTTTTTTTGTTTCAATAATCGCAGACGCCACTTTCATAAAAAGACAAAATGCAAGTTTGGTTCATTCGAAAGATTTCCTCGTTAGGAAAACGCTGACACCACCTTTAACGCAAACTTTACTAAAATAAGCTATATAATGAGGAAAACACAATAGGCGTACGGCACCCTAGCTACTTTTCCGCACTAAACTTATGACGTATTATGGGCAGGTGGTTGCGATTGGCTGAGGTCGACTAAATAGAACGCAAATTAAACACGAATTGTACGCTTACAGAATTAGCTGTTCGCGCTTACATTTAGTGCACATCCTTTTAATAGCAGTGAGAATGGCGGGGTAAACAATGGAAGTACCGAATGAACATGTAAATATAAAAGCACCAGTGCGTACGGCGCGCACTATGCCGGCCGAAGACGCGCAACCGTCGGGGGCGTTGGGCCTGTCTGACACGACACTGGCCAACTGGCATAAGCGACATTAGGGAGTTTTAGCTGACCGTTTTTCGCGGTCCGCTCTGCTCCGATAGCAAGCGGGAGCGCTACTGCGCATGCGTGGCGCGCTTGGCTGCAAACGGCATTGGCTCCGGTTGCGCCGCGCGTGCCGCCGATACCGGAGCGGACCGTCGAAAACAGTCAGCTAAAACTCTCCATTGCCACTTACATGACCCTGTTTGTCGAGAATACTCAATTTTCACGAACGATTACTATCAACCGTAACAAAAGTGAGCCAGGTACAAATCCGGTTAAAAATAGAGCAAGTGCGGACAGCGGTCTTTGAGCGGTATTTGTGGCGCCCCCTATAAAGGCTGACAGTAAGACAACAAAAGGCACCTTTCGCCGTTGCCGAGTCAACATACTAACTTCCGTTTCAGGTGCCTTCCGTGAACACGTCTTCGCTGACGTCACGAAACACTCGATTTAGCGGGAGAATTAAACTTTTAGCTTAAGATGTTTAATTTCTTAGTGAGTTAGCCACCGTTTGCTGCAGGAGAAGCAGTGGGGGCACTATAAAACGCAAGTTTTGGAATAAAACAAACTTGTATTTTGTTTTCATGGCTCCTTTAAAGACGGACCCGCAGAATTTTCGGTCTCCACTGATCATAAAAATTCGGTTAATTGGATATTTGCGAGCGGTCCGGTTATTGCTGATGATTTCAATGTCCTCCTCCATTGTGTGTTTTAAGATATTTCCGAACCTGTAATTGTGTATCGCGATCCGGATAATTTGCTCGGCATTTATAATTGTACGAAAAAGTTATAAGTATGATTTTCAAATAAAAATTAAAATCATCCGCTGAACCTCTGATGAAATACCTGACGCATTGTTCCGCAACTACGCTGAGCTATTGTTAAAGTTTCTAGCGGCGATTTTTGCACGGGAGAACAGCACGTGTCGTAACAATCAACTAGAGAACAGATCATCTCCTGGCTGCCAACTACCGGCCAATTTCGATTGCATCGTCTTGTTGCGAAGTCCTCGGGCATATTACGCCACCTGCGTACTAAAATACCTCAACGAACATGCAATTTTATCTGATTAATTATCAGCATAGATTTAGAAAACGCCTCTCCACTACCATTCATTCATTCATTCATTCATTCATTCATTCATTCATTCATTCATTCATTCATTCGAATCTGCCCTCAATAATAATGGCTAAGTCGATTTCACATACTTAGATTTCAGTAAGGTATTTAATTGATTGCATTCCTCATGACAAAGTTATTGTTAAGCTAAAGCTTAAGGGGCTTCGAAGTTTCCCAATATGGAGAGCGCGGGATCTCCAGGTAATTTTACCCAATCACAGAGATAAAAAAAAAACTTGCGAGCTTTCGAGGGCCAAATCAGACTTTTAGGTGCTTTTCGAAGAGCAAATAGTTCGTTGCGGAGTAGATGATCACCTTTGAAGCGCATGTGCCGGGCCGCCAGAAAGTTCAGTAGGCCATTTACGTGTGCTTCGGAATCCTATTGGTTATAGCTCCAAATCTTTTTTCAAGTAAGTTGCATTTCTCATTCATATGAAGGCGTTTTAAATTCACGCATCTCTGGCTGCATCCTAGGCCGTGTATTGCTATGGCGCACGAATTTTAATTAAGCGAGTCCGAATTGTCCTGAGGTGCGAGGGTGCTCGTTATAAGCGGCAAAGTTGAGATCAGTTTAAAAGCATCCTGAGGACAGAAACTATACGTGTTTGCGGAATAATCACCAAAACTGTACCACAGTTTAAGTACCATTAAAATTACCGTAACGTGCACCCTGTATTAAAATATGCCATCTGTGGTGGCACACTAAAGGTATTGTACTGATCAGCATCAATATACATTTTTTCCTACGGTGGCGAAAAACGATAGATTGAGAGGCGGTTGGGCGGCTCCAACAGTGGACGGTAGCAGTGTATACAATGCTGCGTATAATTTATAAAACTTTGTCCAGTACCTCACTGCAGGTATAGGTGCTGTGCGGTGCGCATGAAACACTTTACTCGGCTTGAGAGCGTACACATAGCGAATGCGAGCACAGATTTGTGGTTGATCCAGTGCTTGCGCTGTAAGTAATTGATTCGTGCATTCATTTAATGTTTGGTGCAAGCCCAAACAGCGTTTGTCGCAACGCGCGCAGCATACACCCCTGTTTGTAAAGCGTTGTCCAATGCCCCAGTGCGGGTATGTTTAACTCTATGGGTCACTCTGCTAGAATCACGTCAATATCTGTAGGATATGGTCCTCAGCGCCCAAACTTAGGCCTGACGCTTCCTTTTGAGGTTTTGCGACGTCATCCTGTACCCGCAGGTTGAAGTACCATGACAGCAATTAATACTTTGTGGCATGGGTACAGGTTGACAACGTTAGACTTCAAGACCTGACGGGCCTAACGTTGGGCTGTCGCAGACCCGCGTCGCACGCTCCCTCTATCTGCGCATCAACCTTTGAGCAAGCGCGTTATGAACAATAAAATACTGGAGGCTCCAGAGGCTCCGCCGGACTTTACGTCCACGAAATTGGTCCAAGTAGGCTAATATAGCACTGAAAGGCTTGTGTGTACGAGATTTCTGCACGCCTTAAATGGCACGTGCTCTAAATTAATCCGTAGCCATCAGAACAGTAAGCTGCACGTAAAACCATAATTTTATTTTTACTTGAAAATTTAGCCAGTTTGCGCTAAAATCATTTCGTTGTGCACACTCCACCGGATACTAAAGTAATGAACCCACGATGAGCCTGAGGGGGCAACGAGTTACAAACAGAGAGTCAGAGGAATCTTGTTTATTTGTGCCCATATAGGATTGCATGTATCCAACCACCATCATTACTATACCATAAAATGCCGCCTATACAAAATATCCCAAACTGCCCGATCACGGTATGCTATGATAATAACTGAAAACAAATGTTCAACGGTAATAAGAATAATTTATATATGTAGGAAGCCAAGAAGGACACCAACCGAAAGGAAATAAAGAAAAACACCGATACTGGCGAATGGGCAGATAACAGCCATTTAATGATGACGTCGTTCGTTTGTCTTCCCAAAAAACCCTGAGCGAGGCAGTCAGGAAAGAACAGCGAAATCTTAAGGTAAACACGCGCTGCGTGCTCCCTGCGCGCGGCTATTTCTTCTCAGGGCCGTGTCCAACATCGAAGATGGCGGAAAGCACGCTTTACCATACCGACAACGTTCTGAACCACCGCTTGCAGTACGCGCATACGTTGCCTAATGCGTGCCCGTACCGGTACGCAAGCTTCCAGTGACTGCGTACGCCGCGCACAAGGAGGTCACGGGGGCAGCAGCAAACGGCGTGGTCACGGTACTTTCGGCGTCTCAGGGAGCAGCTGGGTCAAGGCCAACGCGAGCGGAACGCGGACCGAAGGTCGAGGTCTCCGCCGGCGTCCGATTCACTGCCAGATGCCTCGTGACAGGCAACCCCGTACTTTGACGCTAACGACACACACGCGGACATCGGGAATGCCATCACGCAGAGTTTGCAGTAATGTTACCCGCTGCTGAAAACAAGCTGCGTTCATACATTCCCCAACTGCCAATGAAGCATACCGCGGCAATCTGATGACTGCCCGCCAGCTTCTGCTGGCCCGAGCTTCCCAGGAGCGCCATTTTGTGCCTGACGTAAGAGAAAAAGCCAACTTAAGGGAAACTCGCATTCTAGCTCTTCCGCGCAAGGCGGGACTTCTTGCAGCACTCGTCCATACAGGCTCTCTATGCGCATGCGCTCAGTTATCGCGAAATCCAATGCGTGGATCAATTTTTCGGTCACCTGTACACGAGTTACGACACACTGGCCAGTCGCGTCAATTGCCTTCGTTTAGCTGAATTCGCGGAAGTCAAAAGTCCGCTTGTGGGAGGTGGTGTCGAACGGCCGCCCAC
The DNA here is from genome assembly GCF_048455015.1 of Haemaphysalis longicornis. Taxonomy (NCBI): domain Eukaryota; kingdom Metazoa; phylum Arthropoda; class Arachnida; order Ixodida; family Ixodidae; genus Haemaphysalis; species Haemaphysalis longicornis. The sequence goes on from NW_027526203.1 coordinate 410,618,706, forward strand.
CGCTCTGGTTACGTGACTCGCTCCAGCAGCCGAAAAGATATATACATTGCGCCAACACACAGCATGCGCATCGTCGCCCACGGACGCAATTGGCGCCGGACCAGATGGGCGAAACAGGCGGAAAGTGAAGCGTCCGGAATCGCGTGTTGTCCCCACCATATTTAATCGCCCGTTGATGGAAATCATCGATTCTGTAGCAGGCTAGAGGCGGAATGGTTCCAAAGTGGCGCAACGTCGCGACTACATTTCGTAAACACAATTAAATGTCTCCGACGTGCTTCACATTGCGAGAGTACTATCAGTTGGTTCAATGGTGCGTGCTCTCTGCTCGCGGGTGTCGCAGCCGTTCTATTTTCATGAAAGTCGCCGGAAGGCTCAACGTGCACCTACCTATCTGATCGAGGACTTCAAGGACCGTCGAGTGACACAAACAAGCCGTAAAAAGGCAATCTACCATGTTCTCGCCCTCCAAACAGACGTTCGGCAGTTGCTACGCGCACGAAGCCCGTGACACCCTCTTAGCTGAGCACGCGTTCCTGCAATTATGATACGTACCTTCATAACAAAAACGGTCATACCCGCTGAAGGCGCGACTAGGCAATCGGCGTGATCAAAAATACTCCTCGCGTCCAAATTAAAGCCCCATGTATCAATTTATGGCTATCGCTCTATTGATCACTGATCAAAAGTTCACAGATACAAACTCGCCGGACAGCCACTGACCAGGGGAGGTTTGTGTCTGTCTGTCTGTCTGTCTGTCTGTCTGTCTGTCTGTCTGTCTGTCTGTCTGTCTGTCTGTCTGTCTGTCTGTCTGTCTGTCTGTCTGTGAAAAAAAATTGAGCAGTTACAGGTGGGTCATTAGTGGTTCTGGTAGCTAGTAGGTCACTGACTCACTGTCAAATGATTGGTGGTTCACTGGTGATTGCCTAGTGACCCACCTGCATGGGCACACCGATGACCCGTGGGTGGGCCACCGATTGAACACTCGTGTGTCTGTGCGAGAAGCTGCCGACGTTGCAGTGCCGTCGTATGCTGGTGTCCACTAGGGTAAGTTATAACTGAACTTGAGTTCTTGGACAGTGTGTGCAATACGAAATGTACAACCGAATTAAGGAATAAGGGTGTCACCACGCAGTGGAATGGACGATATTGTTTTTAGCGTCATTTGCTTAGAAGCAAGCATGTACGCGAACATTTTTTTCACCTTCAGGGCTAACTTGATTTTTTTTTACTTTTTTCTCTGGACTTTGATGCACTGACAAAAACTTCTCATCGTCAGCTCTTAACGGCTCTCCGTGGTTAGCTCGGCGAAGTGGACTCTTCCTTCATATTTACCTGATATGTGCTGTTATTTTATTGCTCTAGGTTTTATATAATATATTCTGTGCTGGTGAAAGCAAGGCGGCCGATAGCACCGATATTTCCTGCTACGGCACATGAGCAACGAAGGATGTCAACAAAGCATGAAAGGGTCAACAATAGAGTTTCTAACTTCTCTGCTGTGCTCAGAGCAGTAATATTTGCCTTGGATGGCATGGTCACTTTATTTAACGTTTGTGCGGAATAATTCACCATGTTTCAAAAGTGTTCCAGATGTACCCACTATGTCGGTGAATGTGTTACTTCCATGTGCCATGAATGAGGGCGCATGTGGTACTCTGTGCGCAATAAATAGCTAGTTTCCAGAGTACGCATACGCGGTTCAGAGTATGGGCACAGGTTACTTGCGGTCGGCGGTTCTAATGTGTACGCTCTAAGTAGCTGATTGATTGATTGATTCATTGATTACTGCCCAGCAGCGTCGGTGGCAACGCGCGCTGCAGCAGCCCATTTTCCTGCTTATAAAGCGTTGCCCAATACCCTTTCGCGGGTGTTTGCGACTCTGTTGGTGCGTATCAATTGGTCAGAATAACAGCAGCGACTTTCGGATATGGGTCGGAGCACCGGAGCTTACTCCCAAGTTTTCGCTTCGAGTTATTACGACGTCAACTGAATCGTTAATGTGAGGGCATAAACGCTCAGGTGCAGTATCTCGTCTGCAGGTACTGGGGCCTGGAAACACAGAATAGCGATCCAGCTCAAGCATGTGAGACAATAAAGCAGCTCCCTGACGCCAGTCGACATTCCTCACGGCGAGTACGGACAAAAGCTCGCGGCAGGAGCGTCGAGAGTGTGTTCGTTCGGGTCATGATACGATATATCATTTGATGGCACGAATGCCACGCACGGCCGACTTTCCTGCGCAATGGCGGGCTCATAAGCGGCCGCTAACTTAGCGAATGAGTTGGCTTGCTTATGGGGCACGGGTAATATACAGGCTTGACGTAAGCTCACAGTGGATTGCTCAAAGATTTCCCAAACGAACGTGAGCAGTGGAGTTGTCATTGTCGGATTTAGACACTGATATCCACTTTTTATGGCTCCCCGAGCAAGAACTGGCGGCATCCTCGCCCACACCACCGCCTACAGTGAAGTGTTATGCCTGTCAGTGTACGGTGAAACCAGATGTTCCCCAACTCGTGTGGCCGTGCCCAGGCCTCAGTGGCCTGCGCACCCGAAATTTCCCATTGTGGGTTCTTTCCGGTGAGGAATGCATACGACCAACAAGTCGCCATAAAATGACTTCATTGCCGCTGTTGGCCTTCGTCACACAGAGTCTCATGAAGATACATTATTAATCCATTTCTCCTTTACTCCAATGTGGCCACGTGCCAACCTATTCATAAAGTTTCGTTCTATTCGATTCGTAAGCTCACAGACACCCAAAAAGGTCGCAGCAAAACAAAACAAAAAGTTCAATTTGCTTCGCCAACCTGACAGACATGTTACATATACCCATTATAGGACACCTTCTCATATATATATAATACTACCGACACATCCGCAAAGAATAACCTCTCCTACAACCCACACTCACGAACGAAGGTTCCCACGTTTGGTCACACCTCCTAACTAACACTGCAACGACACCATCCTGTCCCACATCTCCCCCAGCCGTTTCCCCTACAACTGCCCTGTCTGCCACGCCCTAGCCGCTAGCTTCCAACCTTGTATTATTCTGCCTACAGAAGCCCTCCCCCTCGCCTATTTCCGATCAGTGAGAATGCGCGCTGACAAGCTCTAGCGGGCCACCCGAGCAGCGAAAGTGCACGGCTAACCGGCCTAACGAGGCCACGCAGATGCTCTAAATCTGGAACTGGATAAGCGTTTAATCGTCCTCCCCAATTTGCTGAAAAAACCTGCTAACAGACCCCCAAAAAATGTCCCCTCCATTGTTTTTCTTCCTGCACACAAGGCCAGAACCTCACAGGCAAGTTTTTGTTCACTTAAACCAACTCGCCACCCACAAACTACTCTGCTGTTCTATTCCATATTATTCGCTGAACAGCACGTAACGATGGTTCTTAGTGCAGTCACCACGTTTCTTTTGTTTCAACATACCTTACGCAACCGAGAAAAAAAGGTCTTTTTCTTCTTCGTAGAAGTACAGACTACAAAAGCAAACAGAAACAGCCCCCCGGGTTCCCAAAGGAAGAAGCGAGTTCTTTTCATTTGCAGTCGTCTTAATGGCCACCTGTCCCGCGTAATTGTGATGGGTTGCGGCGAAGACGCATAAAAAGGCGGCCAGCGAGCGACCGGGTTGGGCAAGCAGCGGCCGCATCCCTACAGGAGATCACGAAATGCAATAACCGCCGCCTCCCTCTGTTTCCCTCTAGCAGTTTCCTAAAGCACGCATTCGCTTGGCACAGGTCCATCAGCAACGACACAGCGACATCACGACCGCTCGGAAAGAAAAGTAGGAAAGCCTCGTCGGCATGCTTTCCTTTACGCTTTGCAGGCTACGTAGCTGGCAGTTAAGTGCCACCGAGACTTGTTTGGGAGCAACCGAATGAGTGCGGCCAGGAGCGAAGAGACGAGAAGGAGAGCTGCCTCAGCGTCCGACGAGAAAAGACACTAGCCAAGTCATCCGCACTCTTTTAGCGATTCAAGGTCGCGCGCCAGCCCGGCATCTTTACGCGTCGGAGAACACCCAACCACCGAGTGCTAAGTTCATGATTGAAAACTATGAGTGACGTGGCCCGTGCGTAAAGTCACGGGGCCTTTTCTTCACACCCACTTACGGCTGGCTGATTTACAAATAAGTTGTCGCGTTCCCAGAACGTGCGCGTAAGTGCCGCGCCAGCGATTTTCATTTTTTTATTGGAACAAGCGTAACCGCGTTGAAAGCTCGTGCCAGCACTTCGTAACCTTCAGTCGGGGTTTTTCGTTCCTTCACAAGTCTGTTGTAGCAAATCTCTTGAAAATTGCGAAATTGGTACTCGGCCAACGCTTAGTCGTGCAGCGTGCGATTCAATCGCTGGATTGCCCATTTGCAGGACTTGCCGGGGCAAGTGACATTCTATATTTGGGGCCCGATTCAGGTATGAATAACCGGGGCTGACAACGGGTGAGGTACACACCACAACTCACATCCTGCGCTTATCTACGATGCTCAGCATGCCGATTAACCATGGCCTGCGGCGTACAATACGAAAAGGCATGCCGCGAAGCCGTCATGGGCAGAAAGAGACCCACACGGCTAGCGGGACGAGACCCCCTCTACCGTCTTCCTACACATTTTTCAAGTTCTTCCGACGCCTTTGCACGCGGCAGTCAAAATAGTCGTTACGGCCCTGGTTCTATAGTCGGTGAGGGAGCGATACAATTTATAAAATAATTCGACGATGACAAAACCTGCAGTGACCCTGTTCGTGCGCTTGTGAGGGAGACACTGCTTCATCGAACCTAGTTTCGCCGCCTGCGAACCTTGAGCCGCCGGTGGCTCCCGGTTGTTCCTCGCACCGCGTGTGTACTTGGCGACGTCCCCTGTCCCCTGGAACGTGGTACGCAAACAAGGCAAATCATGGAATCCGTCAGCAGAGGCATGTATCGGTGTCGCCGAGCTTAACATTCCGACGCGCGGGAAGGTCCCAAGAACGCCATCCGTCGCGTAAATCAATGATGCACGAAGCGCGACCCCGTCCGCGTCAGATGTCTTCGTGCCTTCTTTGGACCGGCCCGGAACATCAATGCCACCGCGCCAGCCGTGACCTACTCATGGAAATTATCCCTGGCTACCGCTACGCAACGGCATCATTCCGTTTTTTTACGTTCACGCTTATCGTTCTGGGTTCGAGCGAATCGAGGGCTGCATCAGGTAGCAGCACGAGCCGATTTTGTCCCCGATTTCCTGTAGGCATGCAGCGAGCTTGGAGGAATTCCTGCTTGCATGTTGACGGCAAAGGGCGTTCGTTAACGTGATTGGGCTGCACGAGCCCTTTATTCCGTGACACTACAGGCTCGAAGAATAGCGACATTTGCGCAAGGGGGCAGGCCGTTCCATTCGGCGGGTCCGCGTCTTTCTGGATTGCGTCGCCTGGCCTATTCAAGTGAGGTTCCACTAACTGTTGTGGGTTTTCTTCCGGGACGCTAAATGATGGCCCAGAGACGCGACGATGTCAGCTTGCACGCGAAATTAGTCCTAATGAGCCCCGCTGGGAGCTCGTGCCTGAGGCTTCGTCTTCTCAGAAGTTTGGATAATCGAGTCATTCAAAGGCGTGGCGTAGATGGCTCCGCTGATACGAACGGTTGGGAATCAGAGGTTTTTCCCAGTGCACCGACGCGACGCGCCGTAAACCATGCTCATTTCCACCAGGCTGCGCTTCTTGCCGAGTTGTTGGTCCACAAATGCAGAAAAGGCCGTCGGTTCATCAGAATTATGATTGTGACACCCTGAAATTATAGTTGAAACTTAAAAAGCCGAGTCTCAAGGTGCGCGCTCGAGTGAAACCCCATTTTGTTTTTTTGTTTTTTTGTTTTTTCGCTCCCGGACAGCCACTGAACGAAGGATGGCACGCGTACGTTGTTAGGTTATCCCACGCGCCGTTACGAACATGCAGTGTCACCGCTTGTAAAATTGAGAAAACGTTAGTCCAGCTCAATGTATACCTTCAACGAATCCATTGAAGCTCACAAAGCCCTCATTGGCGCGAAAATTCCAAACGAAATTGCTACCATGTGAAACAAAGATTAAAAGTCTGCTAAATGGTGGAACGAGAATCGGTAGTTAGATTATTAATTTCGTTGAATCATGCTGGGGCAAAAATATTCGAACGCTAACTGTACACTATCTTAACGGGCTAACCACGGCGGTGTCATTGTGTGCACGAATTGGTACCTTAAATTATGCTGTATGTCGTACAAATAGCTTACACTTGTGAATTATAGAAATTGCATAAAAACATCTTCACGTACAGTTTCATTGTATTCAAACTTCCTAATCGATGATGTTTAAAGTACTTTTTTAGCTAGCACGTGTTTCGATCCATCTTACAACCTGACGTAAGATACAGGGTGATGAAAGTTAAGTCGACAGGTGTTCTTTAAAACAGGCACTTAGATGTACGTGAAGACCATCTCTACAGTGAGATTATGCGCCCAGGAGCACAGAATGAGGTGTTAATTTTTGATGTCGGTGGGTTAATTAACTAAACTTGAATAATGAACTTTTCAGTGGCTGTGGTAACCAGGCATGTTTGAATTGAAGAGTTAGACGCAGTCGTGTTTCTATGCAGTTTCATTGGCCAGAATTCTTCTAGCGCATCCGTACTCCGAGATATCGAACGGCGAAGTTTAATTGCCGCCGTTCCCATGATTACGCATGCAAGACAGTGAGGACCGGCGCGAAGCTCCTCCCTTCTGTGACGTGCCTGCTGTGTACGGTGTTTACTTTGACAAGGGGGTGGAGGCATAGTCAAAAGTGATAACTGGCACCCTTTCAGTCTTGGCTGGCTGGCATTATCGCAATCTGCAGCACTCGGAACCGCTATTGATACACAGAACAAAAGGGAGGAGCTTTGTGTCGGTCTTCACTATCTTGCTTGCGTAATCATACGAACGGCAATTAAACTGCGCAGTTTAATCTCGGAGTACGAATGCGCTAGAAGAATTCTGCCAAATGAAAATGTGTAGAACCATGAATACGCCTAAACTTTAAATACAAACATGCCTGCTTACTGTAGCCACTTAAAAGTTAATTATTCATTTTTAATTAATTAAGCCACCGACAGCAATAACCAGCCCCTAATTCTGTGTCCCACTGGGCGCTTAAACTGACTATACAGGCAGTATTAACGTAAATCTACGCACCTAATTTTAAAAATCCCCGTATACTTAATTTTGGTCCCCCTGAATATAGTGAGGGTTCGAAGTTTCTAGAATTTAGCAACTCGCCGCATTTATTGAAAAAAAAAAAAAAGAACCTAATTGAGAATTTTGCTTCTAGCATTATATATACTTCAACCTACATACTTCAAGTGGTTGCTATTCCTTCCGTAAGAGTTGAACTGACCTGAAGCTTTCGACACACGCGCTACTCGGCGCGCGGCGATTGCTAAAATTCGAAAAATAAGGGAGAAAAGAAATGGTTGTAAAGCCCCTCAGCACCGTAGCTTTTTTTTTTTTTTCTACCCATTGTCAGAACCTGGGAATAAGGGGGAGGGGTGGATATGTTCATTCGACCTGTCGCAGTAGCTGCAGACGCCATGTGTCGGACTGCTGAACGCAAGGTCGGGTGCTCGATTCCCCGCTGGTTCAGTGGTCCCTATCCTCAAGGAAGTGAAAGCAAAAATACACGTGTTTACTGGATTTCGGAGCATGTTAAATAGTCTCAGTCAGTATATATATAATCCGCTGTCTTCCAATGGGGCATAGGCCAAGCGTTTTTTTTTTTTTTTTTTTTTTTCGCGCGCTTAATAGCAATCGATTTTAAGAAGGTAACAGGCGGAGCTGGTATTTCGAATTTGGAAACTGGGAACATTGAAGGGCTGATGTTATACATTACAGTAAGATAAATTGCTGCCCTTCCTTTTCCCTTGTGTTGACGCAAAAAAGTTGGCGCTTTCGTGTTCCAGTAGCTGTTGTCCAATGCTGAAGATTCGGAAACATTCCGAATCGATATATTGCGCTGTTGGGTTACCTAAAAAAGTAGGTAAGAAAAGCTATCAACTAGACTTCGTTCAACATTTCTTGCTTACTCCTTCCAGTGTTTCCGTCCGCAAGCTTGCGTACTTACAGCGCGTGTCTTAAAGATTAAGACGAATAGCAGCTCTCCGAATGCGTGCCCTCGAAATTGGCAGTGGGGTACGATGCATAACTGTGAGACTAAACAAAACAACAGAGGGGAGGATGGACACTAATCTCATTTCGGCAATGGTCTTCAGTTCGGGACGCATGCTGGGAAGCATCAGAGCGGCTCGAACGAGCGCCCATCAATTGCCACAACACAGAGCCATCAAGAACATCCTCCCCGTGTCCTCGTGTCCGCTTCCGGGCAATGGGGGTTACGAGCAATCACGGGCAGCGCTGTAGCGGGAGACGTGAGAGAGGGGGCGGTGATCACAGGGATGCCATCCTTCAGGCCTGGGAACTGAGAATGCAAAGCAGGCTCGAGGCAAGGAAGACCGCAGTGCGCGAGCCAATGATAGATTGCGCGCATCGGCGAAGAGGAGGAAGCGGTCCGGCAAGGTTGGGTCCGTGACCGCCGCTGTGGTCAGGAGCGGCCGCCAACCCTTCCCGGCAGCGGCGTCAGTGCGCGAATCCTTGTGCGGATCATCGCCAAGCGCGCGTCCGCTTATAGCAGAAATAATGGCGAGCGCTTGGAATGGGCGCCACTTCTCATGGAGCATGCGGTCATTCGTTCCACCGCGGGGAAGGAACGTAACTCCACCATAATTGTCAGCCTTGTTATTCGTTTTTCTCTCTTCTTGCGTGTGTATAATTCATTTGTGCAAGAAGCATCTGTGCCAAACCGCGCTGGACACAAACAAATATTTTGCGCATTCATCGAATGCTGGAATGAGCGAAGCGACGTGGTGTGCCTCCTTAATGAACTAGGGGCTATTTTGCCTATTTTGATTGCTATAGGGACTATTTTGATTGCGTAACCGTATCTCGCTTATCTTTAGTCTCTTCGTGTCAACCGGATTAGTGCACTTACGACGCGACTGGAAAGAGACATTTTTCTCCCCCCCCCCCTCTTTCTCACATTTATTTCGTAACTGACTCCGGCGCCGTGATGACCCGTCTCGACGCACGGTGTTAATCCGTTACATTTATAAAACTTATCACAATTGTAAATGTACTCGTTGAATGAATAGATTCAATGATCTTCTCATTCTTAATTCTGATAAGCCGCGTGCATAGCGAGGGCCTTGGTTCTGACGGTTTTGGCGCTACGGTTAGTATAAAGGTGTTACCCTCAGGTCAACTGCTCCCGACATTTTGGCGACGCTCGAAAAGGAGGTCCCCCTCACCCCGAGTTGTTGGAGCACTGCCGGACACCACCCTCAAGCGTAGGATGCCCTTACATTCATATAAATACACTCGAGAAGGAAGTGGAACACAGCCGCCCCGGAAGCTTAATTGACAAAGCATCGGACGCTTTATCCGAAGATCGTGGGTTCGGATTCCACCAGGGTCCATGGTTTTCTTCATTTTTCTTTTTTCCCAGGATTTCAAAATTCCAAATCAGGACGAAGGCCCTCTACATTGACATAGACTTGCAACTGCTGGAGAGAAGGAAGCAGCGCTGTTTTTATGTTCCATTCCTTCTCTTTTTGTCTTGCCTTTTGCGCGCTGATAAGTTACGAGTATCTCTCCGGTTGCACAACAAAACGCATTCATTAAATTGAAAACAATCGGTATTCCAAGTAACGGACTGTCCTTCTATCGCACGTAAGTGGGAAAATAAAACGTGGCTGGCTAAAAGCTGCAACATTTACTTATGCGTGGAATGAGTTCCATGGCGTACTTGTTGCGATGCATGTACTATATATCATCACGATATACAAGCATACACACAGAGTCTGTGCTAAGCGTGAATGAGTCCGCAGTACGTTCACCACGTCAGGGAAAACGTAGTGGGAGAATTGCTTCGGGGGGACGGGTTCCCCTTTGTGTCATGTACCGGACGTACATGGCACAAAATGATGTCGTTTTGCTCTCACTACGCCGTCAAGAACTGGCGCCTGTGCCTGCACGTGTTCACTCTACTCGCCATCTACCCAGATATCTTCATTCACTCGGCGAGTCGAAGCTACAGGACATCTAGCGGGACAACAAGATAGCGTCTAACTGAAGTGGCAGCCACTTCATCGCGTCTCAGAGGCTGCTCGCTTAGTGGCCTGACCGACAAAAGACGATAACCTCGACTTACTCGCGCGGTCTCATTTTGCTCCCTTCAACCTTGTAGCGGATAGCCCAATTGACACAAAGGTGATAAAGTTATAAAGACAAATTAAAGCAACGGTAAGTTTAATCTTCTTGGCACATCGCAGCTATACAAGCGGTCTGCGACACTGAGCTTTTGATTAAGGATGAGGAGCAACTAAACACTTATAGGCGCATGAAATTGTTTAATAGCTATTTCACGCATTTAGTTTGACGTGTACAAGGTCACGGCCGCGTCTTACGGTTGCATGTTGCCACCGTGAGTCCCTCTATTTATGCTTACCCTCATAATCATTACCATAATAATAATCGTCGTCGTCATCATCGTCATCATGAACAACAACATACTCATCATCATCATCACCCCATCATCATCATCATCATCACCACCATCATAATCGAATTGATATGACCCTTGTAGACGAAGCATTGTTCACACAGAGACTTCCAACTGCACCCATGCTGCGCTATCTGAATCAATTTGTTTACCAAGGATGAGCTAGAATATTTATGTCGGTTGAGCGAAACTATATGGTGCATACAGTTGCCTTCAGGAACAAATAATTACTGAGTAATCCGGAGTAAATGTGCAATATCCGGTGTCACGAGGAGGTATAAAACAGAGACTGAAAACAATGGGAGCCCCGCGCGCTGGTTTTGTTGGGCTGGGCAGCCTGGGCTGCACTTGCTAAGGTGTATTTGATATTGTAGCTATTACAATGCTACACTTGTAGACCCCCCCCCCTCCCTTCTCCTTTGGTTGAGTCGTCGTTGGGGGGCAGTGTCGTTGTGCGGCGTGGGCACAAAGGAATCGATTCATTTCTGGGGAGCAATGGCTATTTCCCTGATGAGGTCCAAAACTGGAAACGCCCACACATGTACACATGCACGCGCATGGTTTATATTATTTCACAGCCTTGCACTATGGCGCGCGTGGTTATCGCAAACTCAAATGATTTGAGTCCCCCCCCCCCTCATTCAGGCCAAGTCCGAAGAGTGTACCCTTGAACTCTTGACAGCCTACTTACGCTGTCAAGTTAGACGGCCATGGTCTTCTATCATTTCCTTGAGTGAACTCTCATCCTACTTTGTGGGCGTTACCACTACCACTACCGCCTTCCTTCTTAGGCCAACGAGGAACTTCTCGTGGTTCGCGATTGAGGCTCCTCACGAGCCCACCGTGCTCCGTACGGCGTCTAGACTATGCCATTGGGCCGAGACTTCCTCCGCGGCACGTGTAGTCACGCCTTAGTTTCTGATCAATATACCTGCGCGACAGTCGGCGAATGGGTCGACCGTGAGACGCTTTTGATACATGTCTCGTGAGTTATCGTACCACCACTGGTCTGTTTGACGGAGGATATTTCGCTATCTCGATCGGAGAAGATCTCAAGGGGCCCGGAAGGAGTGGCCGCTTTCGATTCCATTTGTCAGCGGGCACTCGCTCCTCTCGACAGCCAGCTGGCCCGAAATGCGCCCGCTGACGGGGTCACAAAAAGGAGTGAACTCTCGCGCCCAGAAGAGGCGACACCCGCGGCGAGCACCGGTGACCCACGCGGACCGCATGGTCTCCTGCCGGCGGCCAGCCCGACATTCCGCTCGGGGTGAATGGTTGGAGAGGGCCTCGCCGACCGGTTCAGCCATCTGCAGCCACGCTGTGCCGGGAACGCTTCAGTTGCGCGCGATAAATCCCTGTCAGCACGGGCGGCGGCACGCAGGCTGGCCGAGCAGGAAGACGGCAAAACAAGCCAGGAGCGACAAACTTACGTGTTACGCGCACCCGGACACGTAAGCACGCAAGATCAGCGGCTCGCATATATCTAGCGTGGTTCCGATAGGGATTTTTGGCGGTCTTCGCCGGCACAGCGGGCGCAGAGGTCAAGGTGCGAGGCGGTATGACAGCAGCATGACAGCCGTGAAGAGCGCGCTAATGCCGTCGCATAAGAACTTCGGCGCGCCTACACCGCCAGGTCGCCCCGAACGCGTGCAGATTTCGCGTGGTGCACCGCGACCGGCCTCGTGTGCGTTGATCACCTGCAGGCGATCATATTTGAGGACTTTTCTCTCGAACAAGGTTGCCCTACAGGCCTGCGCCGTGCCTCTTGGCCCCCTCGCGCTTGTTTGCCCCCGTTACGGCTGGCGTCGAGCGTTTCCTCTGCCTTGCCGATGCACGCGCTGTTTGAGCAGCGGGGCCCTGTTGACCGGCGCCGCTCGACGCGTGTGTGCCCCTGATATCGGCTTGCGCCGACCTACGAAGAGGGACACTCGAGCGAGCTTTCTAGGACGTTGCGATATGCTATACTTAGGTAGCTACCTTAGCTGACTAATTAAATGAAAGGTGACTAACGTTACGCAAAGCGTCTGTGCTCGGTTATTGGTAGCCGGAGAGGTGTGCGCGCAAAATACTGCATTTTTAAGTTTAGAAGAAACCAGCTGGTTTCTTCTAAACTCAAAAATGCACCAACTAGCCCAGCAACAAACTCTCCTGCATTTTTAAAAAGGCCGCAATGGGCTGCCGGGAAATGCCCCCGGGAAATGCGACACACCAGTCATTGCCCCAGCAGCTGGCACCGGTCGTCTCGCTCAATCTGGCACTAAAATATGCACCCCCCCCCCTTCACCCCCACCCTCACACACACACACCCCGTGCGGGTGGTTTACGTAATGTTTATGTTAGGGCAAAATACTATCATGGTACCGCCTTATAGTGCGTCTGTGTGTCACTACTACGGCGGGCGTCGGCGCGTTAACCCCCCTGGCCCTGAAAAATAGTAAGGCGGCACATGTATGCTAGCAATGTGGTACCTCAACAAACAACCGTTTAGCGCTGCGTTGGGTAAACGACAACGCGAGAGCAAGCGCTGTATTCCACCTCTGCAAGCATCCTTCCCAACACACACACACACACACACACACACACACACACACACACACACACACACACACACACACACACACACACACACACACACACACACACACACAAAAAAAAAAAAACGGAATGCTGATAGTGACCAACAGACCACAACTGATCTAGCTTGTAATGCCTGAGGGGCGGCTTTGCATGGTATAAATTCAAAACATTTTAGGCCGGAGTCATCAACCAGAGTCGACTTTTATGGTGTCTAAGACAAAACTGCCAAAAAAAAAGAAAAGAAACGTCAACATATAGGGCACGATATAAAGCGAGTCTAGTTAATCGCTTGGAGGGTACGAGACAGTAGGCGCCGTACGTACGGCTTTCCCATCGGGGCGGGCGAGGTATTGAGATGATCCCTCTGAGAGTGGAATGTCGGAATGCTTCACGGACAAGCGGATATAGCGAACATCGTGTAAACCTGGCCACCTCCGTTATCGCGTGTGTCGCAACCTTCGTTGCAGAACCCGCGATGAGGCGACGTTGCGCGGTCGACCTGATGCCAACCACGATTCACTTCTTATTCTGGGCGTTTTGTGTCCCGCTGTATCTCCCTCTGGCCCCGCAGTCTCATTGGGGCGGCCGTGACTGAGCTTAGAAAACAGAGCTGGCGCACCTTCAATAAGGGGGTAAAATATAGGAGGTAATTTTCAGAGTCTAGTTTCGACAGACCGGCCGGCCTCAATATTGTGCGCTATTTCGGCTTATTTCTCGAAGGAGGACGTTAAATTGTAGAGTAAATTTTACCAGGTTTGGGTTCTCTAAAGCTTGGCAAAAGTTCTTTTTGCAGGAAAACGAAACGGAATGAAACAATGGTAAAAAAAGGGAAATACGCTAGACTGCAAAACCAGGGCAAGTTATCGAACGTGTTTCGACCGGGTTGAACGCTCACTTGGACTAGGCAGCCCCTAGGTTTCTCCCAAGACCTTGCCAGCACCCGCTATCAGGCGCCATCCCAGCAGCGTCGCGCTCGCCCCATCAGCAGCAAGCGCGGAGCGAGGTTGCCGCAGAGCGGGTGTGAGAGAGAAAGGAAAATGGCAGCGCCTCTGTGCGCGGGGAAATACGGTATAACCGCTATTCAAGACGCAATTTTCCGGCAAATTTTTCCGACGGTAATAGCGGTGACGAATACGAATGAGGAATGCGCCATAGGAATAATTGTAATTTATGACGTTTGAAGCTCCTGGAATTTTTTGCAGCACCAATGTCTGCCCTTACCCTTTTTAATTCTTAGCCGTTCCTTTTCTTGCTCGGAACTGAAGTGCGGTGGTACAGACCCGGTTCAGAAAGACAAACTGCATTCATAGAACAACCTTGCATTGGGCGAGATATTTTCACATAACCCAGAGGAGCGCAAAATTTTAACGAACTTGGGAAACAAGGAAAGACTGTAGGAGCGCCGTGTAAATCGCCGTCTTCCTCACTACAAGCTTATAGATGCACTTTTGTTTGCAGCCCCCCCCCCCCCCCACCTTCCTCCTAGGGCTACGCTTTTATTTTTCAATCATTGAATCCTTCCGCCAATCTTCGAAATATTTTCTAACATAGCTGCTTCTACTTCTAGAATCAGTCAACGAAGTGTACAGCTTAAATACTCGAGTTATTTTGCAATGAAGTTCCTCTAACGGGGCGGCTGTTTGGCATAGCTTCCAGGCATTCGAGAATCTTTTTTTCCTATCTGGGAGACTGATTGTTACCTTCACATCCTTACCAAATGAGGAATGAGTTCATGATACCGCTCCTGAAGTAGACAGGCGGGTCATCCAGTTCCTTAAAAGAGACATTCTGATTTATGCTCCCGGTAAAATTCAAACCACCAACCATGCGCTAACGCTTCCGATGCTGCACCAATCGACACAGGAGCGATTGAATTACCCTCCATTTTATTCCGTCCTTATGTGTACGTGTTTCATGCGACGGGGGAGAACGATGAAACTTGGAAGACGGCGAACAAACACGAGACAAGACTTTGGAGAAGGGTCTATAACCTCAGCCCGCTATACCAGCGTTTCGACGAGAATGTCTTCGTCAGGTATCCAAGTGCTTGTGTCTCGTGTATATATATGATATAACAGCAAAATAAAACAAGAAAAGCGATAAAAAAATGGTACGAGGCCACGAATATTTTCTCAGTTATGACACCAGCGGGAGTGAGTGAGGGAGGCACCTGGAGTGCTCCTTCGCGCGCAAAACTGAATCTATTAGGCCTGCCGTGAAATAGCACAGCAGGCTGTACAGGGCTTCGCAGTTGGCTCGGATGCCAAGGCAGCGTGCATTTGCAAGGGCGGGGATAGTTACTTGCGCCTGTTGCTTCGCTAGAGAAAGTACACGAAGGACAAAGGTGACGCTGCAGAGCGATGGAACTCTGGCTCCCCGCGTCCGTAAGGCTCTTTCTTGTGGTTACCATCAATTACGCCCCAGGAACATTCTTCTCGTGGGTTTGCTTGCTTGTCACGTACCGACCATAAATTGCGATCAGCTTGTAAAGTGGGCAGTACAAATTGCCGACTCAGATAACGTCTTTTTTGGTTATTATTTTTTGCGTAAAAACTGAGGAGGCTTGATGACCCGCTGTAGTAAGTCTTTCTCTATTCACTACATACACGAGTATATGTATACACAAAGTGCAAGGGTTTTTTTTAAGCCACTCCGCACGCACGCTAAATCCAGGAAGTGCGCCTAATGTTACGTGGTTAACAAGACTTTATCGATAAACGTGACCTGTTTTCAGTAGGGCCCATTCACTTTTATTGCGACTTGTAATGTGCCGCGATAGTAAAGGGCCCCCGATGTTGCATAGATTGTACCGAGATAAAATCTCGCGTGGGTGCATTGAGGATGTGGTGCACGAAGCATGGATGAACCTTGCTTGTCCTTCACCTGTGGTACTCTGTGGTATACCGCACTTAGATCTCTAACATAAACGCACCTTGCTCTGCTTGTAACAATTGCCCTTAAGTGAACGAAACAGTAACTCCCCCCTCCCCCTCGAAGGGCATTTTGACGACTGCCTTTCTGGTGGTATCACAGGAGCGGGTCTGGGCTATAGCCGTGAGTCTCCCTCATTGCAATTACCAGAGCCCCTCAAAGTATTGAGCGACTCTGCAGTTACCAATCATAGCGCGGACAAAGGGGCTACGACAAGACCCAGTATATCCATATCACTTGTGAAATGTGCTCAGCGCTGCGACTCCCTTATTGGAAATATGATGTCTTTATCGCGAGATGCAAGAGCACCGATCACGTTTTTCAGTACGATCATGTGTTAGCGTCATTCCTTAAATTCTCTTTCCCATACCCAGCGATTGTCGCTCAGGCGCATAATGGAAAAGCAGATTTCCGGAACAGTCCGCCACTCGACGAAACTTGAATGTGAAGGATTCGTTTAGTGGAGTGAAATCTCTATAACTGAAACTTAATAAAGAATTTTTTTTTTTTTGCGGAAATCAGTAAGTTCAAATGAACGCAGCAATGACGGTGTAATGTAACTCACGATTTTATATTAGTGAATTTGTAATAATGAGGTTTCGCTGCCTCTACAGTAAAGTTAGTCCACCGTTCCCGCTTATGAATCAGCTGCGTAGCTCAGTTCCACAGTTGCTGCAGCAGTGGTTACAATGACAGCCATTGCAACGACTGCTGTGGCTTCAGCAGGAGCAGCAGATCAATAACCTGGGTACCGACAGCCCCGTTTTTCAAACGGAAACGGGATCATCCCAGGTTTCACGCGTGCAGGGCGTCGCTCACAGTCTCGCTGCAGCGGTGGTATTAATGAAAGCGCGGATTTCAGCCGCAGTGTTCGGGCAGTTTGCTTACCGCGAACACGTGGCAGGTTGTGACGGACAGCCCGATGGCCAGCGGCGCCGAGCCCTGGACGTCGAGGCGGTTGGCATCGCAGACGGCGAACACGGTGAGCACCAGGATGAAGGTGATGCTGGTCTCGACGCCGAGGCCCATGAGCGGCGTGACCCCATCGGCGAGCCCGGTGCCGCCCAGGGCCCCGTGTCGGGCCTCCGGGGTCACGGCGCGCAGGAGGGCGGCGCCCGTGATGCCGCCGATGAGTTGGCTGACGATGTAGAAGAAACTCCGCAGCAGCGACACGCGTCCCACGAACAGCATGCCCATGGTGACGGCCGGGTTCAGGTGGGCACCGCTGACGTGTCCCAGCGCCTGCACCATGGTGGCCACGGTGATGCCGAAGCCGATGGCGATCTGCACCATGGTGGCTTCCCCCTGGGGCTTCTCGGGCGAGCCCCAGTTGATGCAGGACCCGCAGCCGATGAGCACGATGACTGCCGTGCCCACGTACTCGGCCACCATGGACTTCCACAGGCTGCTGGTGGCCGACACCTCGTCGATGCCGCAAAAGGAGCGGAACTGGCGTACGCGACCCATCGCCTCACTCGCTGCCGGTGCCTGAAGAACGGACTTCCCCCTCAAATGCCTCCAAATCGAAACGGCGGGGCTGTCTCTCGGCTTTTTTCGGTGGGATAAGGCCGCACGAACAGTACCTGAGATACTTTTTTTCACGTGCCCTTGGCTCCACGGGGACAGCTAGAGCTCGGCAAACGCTCCGGTCGAGGCGCTCGAGAAGCCGCTACTCGTCTTGGAGAACACTTGACGGTGAGATTCTGCGCGCGTAAACGACACCGGTGCAGATCCGATAGCGAACGGACGATTTCCCAGACAGCTTTGATAAAGTCGGAGCTTGCGAGTCAACTTTTAGCGGTTGCCCTATCTCTTGCGCTTCTTTTTTGTATTTGCTCCTGCTCTCCCATCGCCGGGAGGAGCAGGAATGGATACGCAGGAGGACGCCGTCCCTCCTCCTCCTCCTCGGGTGGCGTCACGTGACCTTGGCGGCAGCGTCACGCGGGGAGAGCCGAGACACTCGACCGAGGAGGAAGAGGACAGGCCAGAATTGATCTGAAACGGCCGGCGAGAATGCTAATCGTTTTTTCCGTAAGCGGCGCAGCGGCCAGTCAATGGGAAGGTGTGCGCCCTCCATTTTCTCCAGCGTCTTCGCCCTCGTGATGGCTTGAAAGACCCCGGCGGAAAAAAAGGGGGGCGAACAGGCACGGCTGCGCTCCCGCTTGGCTGGGTTTGGCTGGACTTTTTCGTCGCGTCCCCCGCGCACAGACAAGCGCACCCTTTCTCACGCCGCATGCGCGAGGAGGATGGGAAACATGATTGCGTGTAAGGTGGGCTGTGGTCAACGCTGTTCCTGGAATGGATACTATGGATTCGCACCGGCACCTGAAAGCCGGCTCGGTTAACGGTTAAACGAGGCGTGGAGCCACTCCTGGAACGAAACATGCGTCAGCCGTATGCGCGTTTCTTCCTGGGTTTGCTGGTCACGCGACTAGCCAAGATTACCTGCCTGACAAATGGTGTCATCACCGCAGGAGAGTGGAAGAAAAGAAAAGAAAAAAGACGTAGATTAGCTCCTTCACATGTATTGATTCTGCAACATAAGCAATAAAGCTGGCGATTTCATCTCGATGTGCAGTGCCTGGCACAGTTTGCTTTTGCTTTATAGGGACTTTCGCGAAGCAATCTTTCTTCTTATCTGTTATCTTTATGCTACGCATAGCACAACGCAAGTAAACCTTTCGCCAGAATTCCTCTCTTTATACGTTTGTATGCAACACTTTCCAGGTTCGCAGTCGTAAACTCTCGCACACGTCCGTTTTCACATGGATTGCACGCGCAAACGCAGCGAGTGTTCAAACGCGCGCTTCGTTGCGTCGTTATCAGAAGCACGTCCTGAGACGTCTTTCAGGCCTGTTTATGTCCTGACACACGCCGTTTATATCAGGACAGAAGGAGCCATCAGGATTTCGCTCAAAAGGAGCGCATTCCCGCAGTACAGCGGAAGGTCTGTTGTAGATCTATATATAGCGCGCCGAGCCAGAAAGGCGCACGGGTTTTGCACTCAGTTTACCAAAAAGGGCATGCTTTGAATACTCCTGTCCTGTTGTTTAAAAACAACACTTTTCTTCCACCTTGGTCAAACCGCACAGGAATATATTCAGACATTTGAAGCTCAGAGATAAGTCCCTAAATTAGTTGTTGGCGTGCGTTGCGGAGTGCGAAAAAATGGCACTTGTTCACTGGATGATAACTTCAGTCGTCGAATGAGTTGTTCGAGCATCTGTGCAGTGTGCACAACTGCGTAGGTTCCGGCTATTCTCCTTAGCGCGGATGACATGCAAGAAGCTTTCGTGTCCCTCGCTATGTGCGACAAGCGGAGCGCAGTCAGCACACCAAGGCGGCTCCCTTCAGTGACGTATAATTATAACTTTCTAAGTTTAATTTTAGGAGACACTTTCACTGGGTAAGACATGACGAATGCGATTCTGTGAAGTCACGTCTGTGAGCTGTCTCTGCTACAGTACTGAGCGTGAAACCAGCGCGAAAATAAACGAAGACAACGAGAAGAGAAACACGGGCCGACTTTTAACGATCGTGGTTGTCTTCGCCTCGTCGTCGATTGTTCTCGCGCCAGTTAGAAAAGTTGCAAACTATCCGGTCATTCCAACTAGCGCAGCTTGCTTTCCTGCAGTTTTAGTATTCCTCCGGCCACACGGACACCCCCGTTTCGCACCCGCTGTTCATTGCGCTGCAGGGCGTTTAAACATAGCTGATCATGTCACCAGTAGTGGAAGAGTCGTCGCAACCGGAAGTGACATCACTTTCGATCGCAATATCAATGCTGCCTCCGGAGGCATCAATGATCAATGCCTCCAGGCCCTTAAGGATAAATAAATGACTGAAATTAAGTCACTTCAGGATGGGGCGCCGCTCTTCCTGTCGTTAAAGAATTTAATTGGCCCCTCCGCGAACAACGAACACTTTTCGAGCCAGCGAGATTGACTTTGCAGCGCCCTTGATCTGTCCTTGAGGTGGCCTTCTCGTTTGCGCGTACCTATATATGCGATATGCGATCATGAGACTGATACGAACAAGTACGTTGCCGTTATATTTTCATTTACATGGCTGGCTGAATGTTAGTTTTCACTAACAAGTCTTGATTCTGCTCTATATTCATCCTGTTGGCCGTAAGGGCGGGGCTTTACTGGCAGTATGACTCGTAGGCACGTGGAACGTGGCACGTGGACGCCTGCCTTCCTGGGTTTTTTCTGTTCAAGAACGACGCGAACTAAATGGCGATGGGATATACCCTGAACCCCGTACTTCCCCCCACGCTCCTCGCTCTCATTTTCAACTCGATTTAATCTAGTTAATAATGTGTGGTTATTATTATTATAAGAAGGAGGAGATGGTCTCCAGAATATTGAAGATTTCATTAATGACCAATGCAGGTGTTTGCCCCCTTCGCCTCCATTCTCGCTGCAAATACCAGCAAGGCGGAAATTGCGTACAGCTGAATGTACATACACTACAGCTTGCCTATAATTTATAGTTGTAAAAGTAGATGGGGTCCATTGAAATTTTATTCAAGCGTAAATAAATTCGCGAAATCCTACCCTCGTAAGTAAAACATCATTGTGGTCGCATTGATGGTGTATTTTGTTCCCTTATTTAAAACGATCCATTTTGATTGAGAAATCCTACTCTCGTAAGTTAAACATCATTGCGGTCACATTGATGGTGTATGTTGTTAAAACGATCCATTTCGACTGAAAATGAAAGGAGAAAATTGAAAGGAAGAACAAAAAATAAAACTCCAAATACGTGCGCGAAAGCACGATGGTCACTTAACCTAACCAGAAATTTTCCAATGTAACAAACTAAAAAAAATCTCGCGTAAAGACTGCGTAATAGCATACGAATGACAGTTGTCCCGAAGCGCCATGGCAGTCCGTAATTGCGGACTATTGTGACCGCGGCGCCTCCTTTGTTGTCTCAAGGACTGAAAGATTGAGGCCCTCCTTTGTAGTGACGGCCGAGGGGCGAAATTTCACTTCCTGTTCTTTATCTTCCAGCGCCTACAACCATAGCTGGCGGATGGTCGCTAACAAGCCAACCGAGCTGATCGTTACGCTGTCGTTTGAGCTGGTGACATACCAAATCCAAGAGCAGTGGCTGCAAGGCAGTGGAGGCGAATCAAGAGAGAAAAAAAATATCAGTCTAATTCGTATTCGCCTTGGTCGCGCAAGTGTTGTAAGGTTTTCAAAATATCACTGCCTTCCAATCTTCTCTGTCGAATGGTTTTACAGTGAAGCTGTTAGTGTTGCCTTCGCCGAGATCTTTCGTGACCGCGGCGTCCGGCGTTCGTCATTAAAAAAAAAAAAAGAACTCCTCAGTCCGCACATATCTGCAGGAGATATTCGCCAATGGCAATGTTAGCTGCCATCAGAAGCTTGAGAAGTTAATGACTCCTTGGAAGTAGCTCACGGCCGAGCCACCCGCGCCTCACTATCGTGACGGGACAGCTGAGGAGGAGTGGACTTCTTTCCCGTCAATACTGATCATGGTCACGAAAGACTCAGTCGTCAAGAGGAGCGACGCCGGTTCACCCGATGCAGACCTTGTTACGCGCTTTTATGAAGATCAAATCACTGGGTACGCGCCTAATGAAGAATGCATTCAGACCACTACTCAGGTTAAAACGTTGCCGAATGCCGACATGGGGAATTTACTCATGGCGGTCATGCGTATCACGGGGAAGGTGCATGAATCCCACAATGCACATGTCATAGATGGACTTGTCAGTGGCACCGTTGGTACCTTGAAAGTCTTTCACCACTCGGAACACAACACATATATTCTAAAACTATCGTGGCTCCATTTAAGCCCGCTCTACATGGTGCGAATTTCGCGTGCAAATTCGCAGCTGTGGCGCCACTCGTGCGGCAAAACGATGTTTTCGTTGCTGTGTCGAATTGCCCAAACGTTTTGAACCGTCCAAATTCTCCTGTGAGCGCTGACTGTAGGAAAATAGGTCGCTGTTCCGCGTGAGCGCCGCCGCAGTTGCGAATTTTCGCGCGAAATTCGCACCATGTGTACACAACGGGCTTTAAATACGCCGATGATCCGTCTTATCTCAAGGATCCAAGCGACACCAATGAGGGACGTCGCAAGACGGCATAGTGCTAGCATCGTCAATGCAACTTCGAAAAGTGACGATTGGTCTCGACAAGACAAGAATTAGTGGCCCATGATAGCAGTTTCCGGTAGTTGAGGCACTTACCATACACAATTCTCAGGGTGGCACGTTTAGCGACGTTGTGATGACAATACGATGAGTAATATCCACAGAAGTCGGTCTACATGGTGTAAAAGTTTTCCACAGTGTTCCTTTGATTCGCTTTCCAAAGAAAAAAAAGATTACAAGGTCGAAAAAAAAAGAACGGAAGATGGTAAGTGAAGGGAAGATGCAAATGCCACTCGAATAACCCAAACGCGACAACCAGCAAAGCAAACACATTAAAACAAAACACCAGCTACAACAAAAGTTGTAATATCACAATAACTCACATTAAAAGTCAGGCATTGACAGGCAGCGATCGAAACACTAAAACCAGTCAAGAACATCGCTTGAATGTTCATGGACACTGCGTGCACTGCTTGGGCAATCTCCACTTGAAACCGGCTTTTCGCTAGCGCGAAGACTCAGCATGACGGTCTGTCATCCTAGCTCGCCCTAGACTATGAAGGCCAATTAAAAAGGAGAGATCTCACAGAACACTGCTCTCACTTGCTAGTGTGAGAAATCGAATGGTAGCAGGGTTAAGGTCAAAATCTTTTCCTAATGTATGCTGCAACACATTCCAGAAAACAAACAGCATCCCAGCAATCAATAAAACAATGCTCTATTGTTCCAGGCTTTCTTGCATATCCTGCAGTTAGTGCCCCAAGGTACGAAGAAGCCCTTTTCTTTTTGCCATGTTTTCACGGGAAGAGTTCAAGTATTCAGTTTAAATAAAAACATTTTTGTGCCCGCGCACACACGCGTTTCACAGGCCTAAAAACACCGGAAGGCTCTCTCTTATTGAACACTGAGCGACAAACTGAGATAGGGAAGCAGACATCTATTGTATCTCTGATTAGACTTTTTCCGGTGACTTTAAACAACTACTCAACAGACGACTGTGCTCGCAGGAATACCATAGTATCCTCTAGTTCATTTTGAAATCCATACAAATGACAGTACTGCAGTTCGGAAGAAATGGTGAGAAACTGCACGTGACGTGATAGGCGACGCTGCACCACTGCGCAAAGGAACGGGTGGGTAATATCCTGCAAGTAGAGAAAAGGAAAGACAAGCTGCGAAATAAACAAAAAGGGTGAGGTCAAACCCCATTTATATCCAGTGGCAAAAAAAAAAAAAAAAAAGGCTGCGGCTTTGCCGCAATCCCTGGATATGCAAAGCGAAAGCTTGGCTTAGCCTGTATAAGCCTTGGTTTAACTTGGTTAACCTTTGATTTAGGTGTAATTATTCTACTATTCGACTGATTTGATTGATTGAAGGGTTTAACGCGCCGACGCAACGCAGGCGATGAGGCGCGCCGTAGTGGAGGACTCCGCATTAATTTTGGCCACCTGGGGATCTTTAACGTGCGCCGAAATCTATTATACTATTCGCCCAAAGCCTGCTTTTGTCTACGGTTGTGATCCTGCTTCCGGCGTTTTCCGAACCGAACGGCTCGCCGGGCGATATCCGCGGGGTGGTCAGACGCCGCTTACCGAAGACGGAAGCCTCCAGCTACCGCACAACGCTCGGCTTCGCTCGTCCGCACGCGGCGAACCACGTGGTCTGGCGCGAACCATCTGCGCAGAGGGCATGCGCTACTACAGCCAAATCTCGATATAACGAATCACGCGGCACCACCGAAAATCGTTCGTTGTTTTGAAATATCGTTGTAATGTAAATCTGGTGTTTATAAGCCAGTGCCCAAACCTAGGAATGAAAATGACGTACGTTAGCAGTAGACGCGTGTGCAGACAAAAAAAAAAAAAAAAAACTCTGAAACAAACATGTTGCGCTCATTTCAAAGCTACTTGATTTGAAGAAATTTTCGGGCGAGTGCAGCACGCACGACTGATTAGTAATGCCTCTACATATGCCACCTTGCACAATACCTCAGCGGGTACGTCATTGCACCGAGAAATGCAAGTGCGGAATTTGTTCATGTGCACTAAAACATCAATGTTCGACATCGGATCTCATGTTCTGTGTTCGGTGAACCACAGTCGCCTTCCTTCGCGTCGTCGTGGTCACTGAAGATGATGGCTGCTCTCGCTTCTTCTTTGCTTTATCGCTAGCTGCATTCATCTTTAGATCTTGCACGAGCTTCGCAGCAAAATCACCCACAACAAAGAAATACCTGCCCGCACACGTGATTAGCGTGAAGAACGACCGACCGGCCACCGCCACCCAACACGACGAGAGAGAAAAGAGGCAAACGCGGCTAGGCCTGCTAGGCTATACTGCACATTAAACCACAGCTTTGTGGTGGCGTTGGCGCTCGACATGGTGGTGATGATAGCCACTGCACTCAGGGAATGCGATATCTAGCTGAAGCTGTGTGCTCTGTTGTCTGCATGTCTTTGTATTACGAATTTGGCTAAACGTAACAGCGTCGCAACTCTCGCGTGAAACAGAAACTGCCCTTTCTCTGTGTATTCCCTTAGTGCAGTGGCTATCATCATCACCATGTCGAGCGCCAACGCCACCACAAAGTACAAAAAAAAATTACCATCCCTTCAACGAAGAAAGCTGAGAGAAGCGCGAAAGCTTTCTATCATCAAATATGAGTCAAAAGTTCGTCAAAACCTTCGTGAAAGGTGCGCTCAGCCTTCGCTGAAAGGGAGTCCAATCAATCGTTAATCCTTCAGAGACTCAAATCGCAAACGGAGAACGAACTCGTGCGACGATTTTTTTGCGCACTAAGTAAACGCATCTACGACCGATCTAAATGTATAGAGATACCTGGTTTATCAGGTAAAGGCATACTATTTTACTCCTTCTTCATGATCGATGCGTGCATTGTCTCATCTAGAACCGTTCCTATTTCGCGATTTTCGAGTAACCGTTTTGACACAATGGAAGCCCGGTTTCACACACCCATAGTGTGTCCAGAAATCTTATCAGAGCTTTTCGGTCGACCAACCGGTCTATGGGGAAATACATTAGTTTTTATGCTCAACGACATCGGCCCCACTGAGAAAGTTTCGCTTTAAAAGCTCTGCCACGCTCCCATCTTCTACAGGTCTGGTAGAACGGCTTGCCAATAGACCGGATGGGTGCTCATTCAAGCAACGTTGCATGTTTATGTATGGTTGCACTTTTCGACACCCCTGCACAACCTAGCAACGAGCAAGTTGTGGGTCTAACCATTTTTTCTCACAAGGTCTGCCCTGCTCGCGCGCTTGCTCGGCTGTCTTTCTCGCTATCGGTAAAAGACACCCGCATGAGTGCCGCCGCGCTTATGCACATTCGGGGTGCGAAGCTAAGCAGAAGGCTACAGTGATTTTTTTCTCGCCTTCAAACACAAACGAAACTTGCCAAAACAAAACAGAAATGCGTATTTCGTGACGCACTCTGAAGCCAGAACTTTGCTTCGCACTTGACTGCGCAGCGGTATTAAAAGGTGCAACTAGATATACGTGCAGTGTCGCTACCTAGGAGCCGCTTAATCCAACAGAACATCGCATTCTCGAACGCGCGGGGCCGCAGCTTTTAGATCTTGTAGTCAGATGGCGTACCACGTATCGAAGGGTGTGCGTTCCGTTCTTATTTCTCCTTACCGGCCAGCAAGAGATCCGAAACACGTACGAAAAATAAAAAAAATTGCGAGTACACCTTGTGATGTAGTGAAGGCGAAATTATTAGTGTCCCATTGCCAAATAGATGTGCCGCTATTGCGGACGCCGCCATAGCGCTCTGGATCGCTGGTGACTGATGCGCCGATGGTGAGACTATACGGTTTAGGTGAAGGCAAAGGCGGGTGCGGCGTGCACTGAAATCGCGTGTCTTCTATTCTCTTCTTTGCGTCTTTTCTTCTTCTCTCGGTTACAATGACACATCCTTGGCCATGATGTTTTATTACGTCTATATCTTGTAGTTAGGCAACCGCAACGTTGCTCCAAGGAACGTGAAACACATTGTACGTCATGTTGCAGGTACTGGTTTAATTACGATGAAACAGCTAAAAGCGGAATGTTCTAGATCGCCCTGCCCCACGCGATATTATTGCCCTCCAAGAAGCCGACATCCCTACCCCTGGAATTGGTGGGTACGTGGCCTACGCCCAAAAACGCGTGCACTACACTGAAGCTCACAGCATCTCAGCGCCCAAGAGCAGTCCTGCTCGCCCATAGCCGGCACCTTTGTCGAAATTCTCCCAAGTCGAGCAAACCGACCCAGCGCTTTTAATGCGGAGCTTTCTGTGTCTCACTGAGGGCTTATGTCGCGTTGAACACGCACTGCAGGAAAGCTAACTTTCTCTGTGATTATGACCGTGGATGAAGTAAAAAAAAAAAAACAACAAAAAAAAAACGCTTCCCGTGGTCGGAATCGAACGTGGGTCCCTCGGTCCATGAGGCCGACGTCTACGCGATCACGCCATTCTTTCTTTTTTTTTTTTCAGATTGCGGCAATCACTCTACAAGCGACACAGTACGCCTACGCATTTCATACGTACAACTGGAACTCCTTTTGCGACCATCTAACATGCGCACATGGCAAAAAAAAAAAAAAAAAAAAGATCACGCCATTCTGACACGCTCAGAGCAGTTTGGATTTAGAAGGGGCTGCATGGACTTGCAAAATTAGGCAGAAAAATGATGCAACTCGCCATCCGTCTAACGACGACGATGGTTGAATCCGAAGCTTTCTTCGTGCAAAATGAAATGGCGAAGGGTCAAAGTCAAATCCGCTGCGATCAAAAAGACGAAGCTGCGTGCGAGTCAAAGCCAAAACTCAACGAGCCAAAGTGCAAACCGTCTGCGAGTCACATTCGGACGACAACCAAAGAATACCTCACGAGGAAGCTTCGCGTTCAACCATCGTCGTCGTTAGACGGAGGGGTGCTTGATTTTTTACTCTAAACGTATACAACCCACCTCACCTCTCTCCAAGCAATCTACACCCTCGTGCATGACGCCAAGCAGGAAGCGCAATACCATTTTCTTTTTCTTTTTGCTCAGCGACTAACACCACTCAAAACTCTGGAGGATACACCACTGGCCATGAAAAAAAAAAAAAAAAAAGGAGTGGCTCTTCTTCATGCCACCAAAAACCACGCTCTCATCCCTTACAATGACCTAGTCACCCCAAACAGCCTGCGGAACAGTGTATCACGCGACACTTCCCGAGACCTCGCGCAGCCAACGTTGTAAAGACCCCAGACACCCCTGAAGTGACCACTACGTCTCTTTCGAATCGTACTGTATATCCCAATTGCACACAGCCCAAAAATTGACCCCACAAAGATAAATAATTGACCCGAATCTTGCAAAGACCCACTACAGCCACTGACACCACCCCACCCTACCTCCCGTCACCGACAACCTAAAAGGGTGATTAAAACTCCCGCCCAAAAGCATCCCGAAATGGTTACCCTCACCGACAAGAATCCTGCCGCCTACGCCCACCTGCCCCATCCATGGGTAGCCTGCCGAGGGCTAGTCAAGCGGTGGCAACGACAGAAGCGTAATCGCACCCTCAAAAATGCATTGCGGCAATCACTCTACAAGCGACACAGTACGCCTAAGCATTACATACGTACAACTGGCACTCCTTTTGCGACCATCTAACAGGCAACCCCTGCACCAAGCGCACATGGCATGTCCTCCGGAAATTAATCGGCGACAAAGCTACTCGCGCGGCCACCAACGACCAAATTAAGAATCATTCATAGCAGTTAAGGATCATTTAAGAAGCAGTTAAGAAGCAGTTAAGAATCAAGAATCATTCCCGAGCACTCCTCCATTCTATCAGAGATCACATCTTCGGCCAACCAGTCACGCACCCACCCCCTCCAGCCACCAGCTACACTGATCTGCCAAACGACGCACTCGTCGCTCTGTTCACTCATGATGAACTCTAACTGGCCCCGGAACGTCTCACTCGCGATGCCACCCTGGGTAGAGAAGTCACCAACAAAGTTTTCATCCGCAACCTCGACGATGAAGCGGAAGCATCCTTCCTCACTCTTTACAACCGCCACTGGCAGGCAGGCACCCTCCCCTCTCAATGGCGTCACACAGGTATTACCCTAAGCCTGCTACGCCCCCCCCCCCCCCCCCCCCCCAAACTGCGACCCATTTCTTATAACATCCTGTTTGGAAAAAATTCTCGAACAGATGATGCATTCTGGGCGCCTTTCCTACATCGAAAGTAAAGATCTCTTTCCCCGTACCATGCTTAGCTTCATAAACCAGATATCTGCTCAACACTCGCTCATCCAACTCAAAGAGCAAATTATCGACAACCCCAGCATCATGCTCACCCCATACGTCCAGGGCGGGCGCACTTGACAACGTGGCCAATGACGTCACATTACAGGGCCTTCTTAAAATGCAATGCGATCCTTGGACGTTCGACAACGTGCGTACCTTTGTCACTGCCCGCGCATCAACTGTCGGCCTTGGGACCCCATAACTCCCCTACTTTCCACATGAAAGCCAAGAGGCTGTCATTTCCCCTTGCTGTTCAATGCATGGAGGAGCTTTCCTCCATGATTCAATGTCACCCTCTTGGGACTGGCACAACTTTCCACGATATGAGATTTTTGCCACGCCTTTTACGCGGACGATATAACACTCTCGATATACAAATTCTCGCCAGGCTACTAACAAGGAGCTCTGAAACAAGCAATCGACATCACTCTCCAGTATCTCGTATACCTCGCGGCGTAACTTGGGCTTCCCACAAGCCCGGGTTCGTCTGTGCGAGGCAAGGGACGCGATGATGGCAGCTGGTGGTGCGTGGATGAAGACGACGCTGATTTTTGCAGTGATTCTGGCTGGTGCAAGCGATAATGAGAATGCCATCACATAAATCGGTATTTAGACTGTGCTCACTTCATTTTCCCCGCCTCTTGAGGGAATAACGCAGGGCTAAGGCAGGGAAGCATTTATTCGGGCATTCCCGACCAAGCAACCATAAAAACAAACTGTGATGATGATGGTGGTTGCGTGAGGCAAGGGCTGCGTGATGGCAGCCGACGGTTCGTGGAAAAGGACGATGCTGATGCTAGCAGTGCTTATCATTGGTGTAAGTGATGAGAAGAATGGGCACTGTAAGAATCGGTTTATAACGAGGGCTGATTGAATAATTCATAACGCAGAGGCGCCACGTGATAGAAATGAAGATGGTTACAAGAAGTAAATGTGTTTCGAAGTAAACGATACCATTGAACCGAATAACTCCTCCGTACTATTTGAAGAACCTCAACACTAATGAAAACGTCTTCACGGCAGCCAGCTACACTTGAGTGTAAACGAGCTAAATTAAGTACGTGACATTGTTTTGAAAAGTGCGGGGCAACAGAAGGCTTTCCACACAGTTGAGAGCACTTTGGTCGGCATCCTTCTGGAGAGAAAGCTCTATTTAGGTAAAAACGCAGAAACAGCTCGTTCGGTCAATCTGGCTTTCAAGCTCAGCTGAGGTCAAGTCAGTGCCTCTCACGCTTGCACGCAGTGAAAGCGTCTAATCCATCGAAAGGGGGGTGTGGGCAGAGAGTAAGGGCGAATGCAATCACAAAACGATACATGAAGGCGCTGGCTGCATCCATGCTCACTGCGCGTTGGCGCCTGTAGCGGCGGCTGCGCCGAGCTGCGTCTGTGTTTTGTTTTGCGGTACAATTGTGTACGCCTTCTTTGCGCCCTTTTAGCGCGAAATCGAGCTATCGCTCGACAAACTCCGTTGAACCCCGTTCAACATCAGCAATTTATTTTCTTTTGGTTATAAGCACGTGTTGTTTTGAGGCGACGGAGAATTTGTCAGGTTGCTGCACTCCTATCTATTTTCGCTACCAGTCTGGGTTATAATGCTTTATCATTTCCCCCCACAATTGTCGGGCGGTAATTTGAAACTAAGGAAACAGCGGTGGGTGTTTTATCGCACTGCCAACTCCCACCTCTGAATTCACCACCACGGCATTCAGGCCCGGCTTCGCAGTATTCTCTGCAAACCAAGCCGCGTAGCGTGTCCTGCCCCTCCCATGTCTTAGACAAGTAGCGATTGTCTCTGTAACGTTCGATGTCGGGCAACCGCCCGCTGGCGCCATGCCAGGACGTCGTCTCAGTCAGGCGGAATCTAATAATGGTTGTTTCCTCGCACCTTCAGCGAATCTTGCGAGACAGGCGACGCTTAGTCTACAACTACTGTGATCTGTCGTCCATACAGCATCCTCATCACAACAACGACGCAATGATAGGTGTTCGCAGGACCTCACTACCTTCGAAGCTACACTTCATTCACAACACTGCGCTACACCTTCATTTCGTAGCCACTTGTGAGACATTATTAACGCGATAACGTTATTAGGCTCATTTCTCGGTTTTTCCGCGCCTGCTAGCCGTCCGCTTTCAGCCGTGCTCATCAGGCCCCCACGAAAATCCGTGATCGAAGCTAACAGGAACTGAGGCAGCCAGATACAAGGGCTCGCCCGAACCGGGAGTACAAAGCAGCAGCAACTACATTGCGGACAAAGGGACAATGCTACTGGGACGGGATGAAAGAAAACGCACTCGATTTAGGCAGGCGCCGCGCCTGCGCAGTGATGTTGGTTCTACGCACGATAATTATTCGCATCTTCCCTCTTCCCCAACTAGGCTACCAAGCCCCCGTATCTTTAATAAAGTTTCATTAATTCATTCGCATGCTCGTCTGACACGTTCGCCAGCCGCACCCGCAACTTACGCCACCACCACAGCGCATCTTCAACCGATAGTAATGCTGCCGCGAGCTAACATTGTGTCAACTACACAAAAAAAAAGCTAGAAAAATATTAATGTCCAGCTCTCTAAAACCGAGAGAAACCTAGATTAAAACCAGAAACGACATAAAACGTGACCCGGCCAAGAAACAATTAAACCAAGTATATGGCTTCTAATTACAAGAATCTTAAAATGATTTTTTAGATTTCTTGGGGCCCTACCACTGCCGCAACCTCTTTCCAGCAAACGATTAACGTCACCATGAGGCCAATTTACAAAACCAAAATATAAACCGGCATGTTATCTCAGAAAACAGCCGCGGAAGAAGCATTTACATGGCCCCACAGAGAAGCGGTGGAGCCGATGACACAATTGCCAAACTACCGAAGATATTTGAACATTTCGGCCAAATTGTGAAACGCCGATACACGGGAAGAGCAGGAATAAAAGAGGAAACAACAAAACTTATGTATGCACTAACCATAAGCAGGGTATTGGTCAGCCTAGAGTCACTAAATGACACTAGGTCAGCCCTCCGAGCCAGAAACTTGCCCGTTCTGAAGAAAGCCAAAAACTACAATTATCACAACAGCTTATAGGGCAGCCTTACCTCTGAACTTTTGTGATTGCCGCCAAGGTCCTAAATTAGGTCTTATAATTACTTTTAATATGCCAAGGAGGCTACTCTCTTAGTACAAAAAGAGCTTCGGGGAAAAACATTGGAACCAGCTATATCACGAAACTAGCTGCTGGGCTAGTTGGTTCATGATCATAACAACTGGGATTAGCGCTTTAAAGAACAGGACACACGTAAGAGAAAACGGAAAGGACTGGCGCTACCTGTCCGTTAGCGCCAGTCCTGTCCGTTTTCTCTTACGTGTGTCCTGTTCTTTAAAGCGCTAATCCCAGTTGTTATATCACGAAATATATGCCGCACCTCCAGAGAAAAGGAGGCTGGACGCCATGATGTATTTGTCAACAATTCTGCGGATCTCCATAAAAGCCCTCCTAGAACAAAAAACACATACCCAAACCTATACATGAACTTGCGACCAGCAAGGATCAAATTCATCCGAGGAAAGCTCGAAAACTATAAAAACACAGTATACGCCGATGCCTGGACATTCTAAGAGAGAGAGAGAGAGAGAGAGAGAGAGAGAGAGAGAGAGAGAGAGAGAGAGAGAGAGGAAGGACGGAAAGACCGGGAGGTTAACCAGGTGTCGAGCCCGGTTTGCTACCCTGCACTGGGGGAATGGGGTTCAGGGGATAAAGGCGAGGGCGGCAGAAGAGGAAGAGATATGAGTGGGAAGGCGCACTCTCTAGTCCCGTTTTGGGCACTACAGTCTTTCCTGCAAATTCGTTTTGCTCAGAAAGCATAGAAGGGCTTTCGCCGCCTTCTGTGAACTCGATGGTGGAGACCGATGACCTAGGATAGTGTCTACTGTAAGTGGTCGACTGTCCAATCTTCTGAGCGCGGTGGAAAGCACGCTCCTCTCCGAAGAGTATTCGGGACAGCGACACAGTACATTCTCTATCGTCTCTTCCGCCCCACAGGCGTCACATTGGGCGCTGGTGGCCATCCCGATGAGGAAGGAGTAGGCTTTCGTGAAGGCCATTCCCAACCATAGTCTACAAAGTAAAGTCGACTGGGGTCGAGACAACCCATACGGAAGACGG
This sequence comes from Haemaphysalis longicornis, assembly GCF_048455015.1. Lineage (NCBI taxonomy): Eukaryota > Metazoa > Arthropoda > Arachnida > Ixodida > Ixodidae > Haemaphysalis > Haemaphysalis longicornis. Next base: position 410,651,422 of record NW_027526203.1, read on the forward strand.
CGCTGAAGAAGGGGGTCTTGAACATAGAGACGGTCATTCGAAAAGTCCGGTGTGTTCCATTGCTTCATGGTGATTCTGCGAGCAAAGGAGCGAAGCAATCTCGCGGCATCGGTCCTTGAAAGCGGAAGCAGGATGGTGCGTTCGCTGTCGTGGCCTGTTCGAGCAGCTTCATCCGCCAAGACGTTGCCGATGATTCCGCAGTGACCTGGAAGCCACTGGAATATTATGTCATGGCCGTTTGTGATGGCTTGATGAATTTTTCTCTAATCTCTGTCACCAATTGGTGGAGGGGGCCGTAGCGCAGGGCTGCGCGTAAGCTTTGTAAAGCAGCCTTAGAGTCCGAGAAAATAGCCCAGTTTTGAGGAGTAGCTCTGATAACTTGATGAAGAACCTCACGAATGGCTGCGAGTTCTGTGGCTGTCGAGGTCATAATATGGGCCACACGGAATCGAGTTGTGGCGCAGTCTGCTGGAACAACCACCGCACCTGTCGAACTAGATGACGTTACTGACCCATCCGTGTATACATGTTTCCGGTCGTTGTACCGCTCATGCAGCAACAGCATTGTAAGCTGTTGAAGAGCCAAGGATGGCAAGGCGACCTTTTTGCCAATTCCCGGAACGCTGAGACGGATCTCAGGCTGTGCCAGACACCACAACGGGAAGGACGATGTAACCGCAGGAAAATACCTCGACGGGATTTCAGCCCTGTGCATTGTAACAATGGCTGAAAACGTAAATCGTGGTCGGTTATAAGGGAACTGCGCCAGATGGTGAGATGGCAGCCTCGTGAGAAGCCTGATGTACAGGCGTAGCGTCTCAGTAGCCACATACGTTGCTATTGGGTATTCCTGAGCGATGCAAATGGTGCCCACTGTTGATGCACAACGCGGCAAACCAAGACACGTACGCAGAGCCTGTGCTTGGACGCTCTGTATTACCCGAAGGTTTGTGGAGTAGGTATTGGAAATTGCGGGCAAGCTGAAACGCAAGACTCCTAAAAAATAGGGCGGAGTACAGCTGCATCATTCCCCTTACCGATGTTCCCCACGTCTTTCCAGCAAGAAATCTGAATATGTTGGTAATGGCGGTGAGTTTCGTCTTAAGGACAGTCATATGTGCGCTCCATGAAATGTCTCTGTCGATGATAATGCCGAGGAATTTATGATGCCTTGAGTAGGGAACCAACCTCCCATTGATCTTGATGCAATATCGGGACATGGGCTTGCGGGTAAATACGACAAGCGCGCACTTGTCACCGGAGATGCACAGACCTTGCCTTTGTAGGTAAGATCCCGTGACATTGGCCGCCTTTTGAAGTCGTGCCCGCAGCTGTGGGCGGTTGACACCCGAAGCTCACAGGCAAATGTCATCGGCATAAATGGAAACGCAGACATTTTTGGGGAGAGCGGGCACAAGTCCGACGATCGCTAGATTGAAAAGCATTGGGCTTAGCACTCCACCTTGAGGAACACCACGTTGAATAAGGTGCTGTGATGTTGGGCCGCCCTCTGTCATAACATAAAAAGATCTTCCGGACAAGAAGCTTTCTACCCATCGGTAAAGTCGCCCACCAAGTCCGAAATACTCCAGGGCATCTAGAATGGCGTCATGAATGAAATTGTCGTAGGCGCCCTTAACGTCAAGGAAGAGGGCTGCGGACAGGCGTTTGCTACTTTTTTCTTGCTGTGCAAACGTTACCAGGTCCACCACGCAGTCTATGGAGGAACGCCCACGTCGGAAACCGGCCATAACTTCAGTGTATATGTTGTTGTATTCAAGGTACCACTGCAGCCGCGTGAGTATTATTCTTTCCATGACGTTACAAAGGCGCGTATATGCGTTTCCTAGTCAGTACAGCCAGCCGTCACCTGAGCTTGCTTATGGGGCTTATATCACAGTATAACCGTACCTAAAGCATGCAAAACCACCCGAACTGAAATGAATAACAGCCGAAACGGACCTGCAATGGGTGACAGCCATGGTGTAGAAAAATATTCAACAGAAATAGCCGAAACCGACCTAAAAGACCCGCAAGAACGTACACGAAGCAGAAGCTGAAACTGACCAAAAGGCAACGAAAATGCCCGAAATCCTATTTATAATGCAAAAAGATGTCAGAAATAGATTATATGCGTGATAAAAATATTCATCTTCAAGTATGACAAACCATTGAAAATTCGCCATCCGTCCACGTCTTGTTAAAGATGTCCAAAAGCGTTTGACGTGTTTGAGGGCCAAGGTGGCATAGTGTGGAGTAGGAAGCCCCTTCGGGACCTGGTGATGAGCTACGCCTGCAGGATGCCAGAGCTGCCTCTAACTCTTCCATGGAAAAGAGCACGTCCATGCGTTGATCGCGTGGGGTGGGGACTCACGGGTCCTTGAAGGTCGGATGCCATCAGCTCTAGCGGCAACCTTCGCGCAGAAATCTGCGACCTCCAGCTCTGAACGGTTTTCACAAAGTGCCAAAGCCTTGAATGGGTAGCGCTGCTGCACAGGTGTCGCAAGGCCACGCACTACCCTCCATATAGAAGACAAAGGTTTCCGAGGGTCGAGGGACTCGCAGAATGATGTCCACCATCGTGCCTGGACCTGAGCGATGCGGCGCTGTATTTTCTTCTGTATGCTTCTGGCTACCCTTACGTCGTGCACGGCTTTTGTACGCCCGTACCATTGCTCCTCACACCGTCGAATTGCCCGGAGCCGTTCAAGTTCGATGTCAAATTCTGTTACTTTTGGCGGCATTGTGAGAGTACGCGTACAAGCCTGTGTTGCACTGCCGATCGCGGTTTCTAAGCTTGTGGAAAGACCCGCACAGCAGGCGTCCTCCATAAGGGATTGAAATTTCGGCCAGTCAGTATGTTTGGTCACATTGGGTGAAAAAAGGTTCTGGAATCTTTTAATTTTGGTATATGTTGGAATGTGATCACTGCCGTGGGTTTCGATATCAGTAAACCATTCGAGATGTCCAGCGAAGTGCCTTGAAGCCAATGTGAGATCCAGGCAACTCCCATATGTCGGGCCGCGGAGAAATGTAGGACTGCCATCATTTAGTACACAAAGCCCATATTCAGATGCGATTGATGCAAGACGTCGACCCCTAGGGACCTAGGTTCATCTTGGAGCTTCCTCAAAGCGGGTGGTGGGCATTAAAATCTCCGGTGAGGATCCAAGGGCCTGGTATTGTTTGGAAGATATGCTTCAGTCTCTGCAGGTCAATGATAGCTAATGGGGATATGTAGGCACCGAGGAGCGTGAAAGAAAGCTTTCGTTTTTTAACGATTAAGCATACGTATTGGTTAGTGTCATGCGGGCGTATCGAATGAACAGTATAGGTGAGTTCCCGGCGAATAAATACTATGACTTTGCTGCTTGTCCCACAAGTAGATGACTCGATGCCTTCATAGCCGGACAGTCTAATTGCAGTTGGTAGGTTTTGTTCACAGATCACAAGAATCGGGAACGGATTATTAAATACGAACTGGCGAATGTCGGAAATTCGGGGTTTGAGACCTCTTGCGTTCCACTGAAAAATAGACGCTTTACGGACTTCCTGACGGAATGACGCGGTAACACGGGCCATGATATCACGCGAGGCTGACCAGTAGTGGACCCAGAGCATCCAGGACTTCGAGGGCGCTCAACGCGGTAGGGGTTTTCAACGTATCCAGTAGCTTACGTATGGCGTTGATCGATGACCTGAGAACAGCGACGATCTGTGCGTCATCCTTCGACAAAGCAGTCGGGGTCTGTTTATAGACTTGGAATCCACCCGCTTGGGCTCCACCGCAGTGAGAGACGGCAGCCTTGGCCACGGGTCCACTGGTGGCGATGACTTTCCGGCTTCGTTGACCTTTACAGATGAAGTTGAGGCCACGCTGCTTGTTGACTCCGCTGGTAGTACTGGTGGTGGTGGTGTAGGCGAGTCTACCGGCGGTGGTGGAGGCAGTGCCTGTGAAGACGTAGGATTCTCACGTGAGTGGTCCTGGCCGTCTTTGACCCCGATAGCATTCGATGATCTACGCCGTCGTGATCGTCGGCGGCGTCGCACTTTTGCAGAAGCGTCTTTGTGTGAAGAGTGATCCTTGACCATCTGCTGCAGAACCTTTCCTTTTTATAAAGGAAGAAGGCAACAACTGTAGTAGGGGACTACAGTGGCAACCACTTGAACATCGTTCCACACGCTTAAAAGGCCTTAGTCTCGTCTTGGCTGCAGGCATAGTACCTAAACGCTTGGGAAGGATTCTTTTATTCACAATGATTAAAGTTCACATCACATCATTACATGGACAAAAGGGCCTGAGAGAGGCGAAGCACCCGACGAACACCCACGCAAACTGGCGTACCGTGCTCCCTGTTGACCACGGCTACCACACCTACCTCCCCTCCACCCCCCCCCCCCCAAAAAAAAAAAATCTGATATCGTTTCCTCATCCTGCGCCTAGGAACACCAACCATCCTTATCCGTGCCACACGGGGACCTCAACGCTGAAGAATCGCAAACTCGGTGCAGGATACAAACCAACACACATATCCACTAGTCTATACGGGCGAAGATGTTAAGGATGTTAGTAGGATGCGTGCTACTTGCTAACATCGAAAAATATGCTCAGCGGTGAACAATTCAAAAATTGCATTTTACACTTACTTCGACACGTACGAGGGTGTCCTGGCAAGCTTGTCTTCTCAAGATAGCGTCAGCTGATGCTAGAGACCAGTGGACTTCGGGGTCACCATTGGAGTTTACTACGCATTTTTCCCCTTTCCCCTTTTTCCCGAACTTCGATTAAATCTTGCTCAAGAAAGGTCTCTCTCTCTCTCTCTCTCTCTCTCTCTCTCTCTCTCTCTCTCTCTCTCTCTCTCTCTCTCTCTCTCTCTCTCTCTCTCTCTCTCTCTCTCTCTCTCTCTCTCTCTCTCTCTCTCTCTCTCTCTCTCTCTCTCTCGCTCTCGCTCTCGCTCTCTCTCTCGGCATGTGTGTGTGTGTTGTAGAAAAGCCAAAACGTTCATCCAAGCCCTGAAGCTAAAGAATAAACACTTTGAAACATCGAAACCGTCACCTTCTTGCTCAAACTGACCGGCACACCGCAGCCGGAACTTTTCACGCCCACATCTTAAGGCGCACAGTCTTGAGGGGCGTCTGCTTTTCCTGTGCCTCAGTGATGAAAAATTCTTGCATGTAGTCTAGCTCCCGTCACTGAACTGTATTGCTTGGAAACTGTAAATACACGAACTCCAAAACAAAACACCCCTTCATGCCGAAGAAAGGCTATCGCGTCTTACATCTCAAGAGCTAACCGTAGATGTCACTTGCAACTTTTTGGATTTAGTTTAAATCTGTCCTCGAACACGGACCCCCGTGCACTGAATCCGAGAATTCCGGTGACGAACTGCACTTTCCCGCTGCACTACGTTCACGACGCGTAGACAAGGGTGGTGCGCCGTCCATCCGTCCGTCCGTCCGTCTCCGTCGCCGTCTCCGTCTCCATCTCCGTCTCTGTCTCTATCTCCGTCTCTGTCTCTGTCTCTGTCTCCGTCCATCCGTCCGTCCGTCCGTCCGTCTGTCTGGGAAAGAAAATTGGCCGCGTACCTGCTCACTTCGCCTCAAATGTCGTCGAAAGACGATAACCTTCTGCCACCTCTGCCATACAAATGCCCCTCTTCAGCATAATTTTCACCGAGGCCAGGCTCACCCAGTTACCTTTATACGTGCATATGGAGCTCGGATTCTAAATGTCCACTGTTACACATGTTTCAACATGTAAAAATTGCAAAAAAGTGTAAAAACCCGGCTGTTGCACCTCACATTTATTTCCGAACTTGCCGTAAAGCCCTCCATGACTGGCAGGCCCGGATCGTTTCGTCCACAAGCTTTCCCATCTCTTCCGCGGCCAAGTACAAAGCCAACGCCCACGCTACGAACCCAAAGGAAATGCTGCGCGTTCGAAATGCGATGATAGCTCAATCAAATAAAAAATGAAACAAAGCGATGATGGCTCAATCGGATAGACGCCAGTCTCGTGACGCGAGGGACCCAGGTTCGATTCCGACCAGGGGGAGCGTTTTTTTTTTAAATGCAGAGCATTTCAGTAACTCACGATGTCACCCGCGTTGACGTCCGTAGTCCGCACCGCACCCCTCCCTACTATATAAACAAAAATACTATCCGGCGCCCGGTTTCGATCCCTCGACGCTGCGGGCGGAACGCAATGTACATGGTGCTCTACCCACTGCGCCACAAAGCCGACACAGAATGGGACGCTACCAACGCGCCTTATATCGTTGACTCATTCAAATTACTGCTGACGAGCGCTCTCTCGCCAGCAGTTGCCACAAGTGCAACAACGTTAACGTAACGCAAACTACTTAACCTCGTGCGCCCCGGAAATGCTCTGCATTTGATCGTGCCCCTCGCGAGGGGGATGTTTCACTGCATCTTCTCTCGGTCGCGGGACCCATGGCGCCATCTGGCGGAGGCGCGGCACAACTCGTAGCACTTTCTTTGAAAAAGCGCCTCGAAAGTGCGGCAAATATGAAATAGGGATGACGCGTTTGCGAGGCAATCCGCCGACGCGGCTGCTTCTTTGCTTTCAGCGCAGGTATGTGTGTAAAAGGTGTAGGCCCGCTCGTATAGGCCGTTTGGTCACATAGGGTCGTTCGTCATAGGCCGGTTCGACAAATGGGAAAGTTCGTCATAGGTCCGCGTGCTTTCTCTACCTATCTATCTCCCTCTCAGCACAGCACACAATTATAACTCGGAGGCCACAACATTTAGATGCGACGCATCTCTTTCACTCGCCTTGTCCCTCCATCCATCCGTAGTCCGCACGCCTCTCCCCCATTCTCCTCGCCACGCCAGCTGCGCGGTAACGCCGCTCTCACCGCAGCGCCATCTTGCGTTAGCGCACGCTCCCCTCGCCATGCCAGCTGTGCGTCAGCGCGCGTTAGCGCTCGGTTAACACATGCGCATGCGCTACTCTCTCTCATTCCCCTCACCGTTAACGCGCGGTACATATAAACGCGATAACTGCGCCGCTCCGCTCAGTCGCTCCACCGCCGCCGCTCCGATGACATCCGATGACCACCGATGATTTGAATGGGGACTAACAGGTCTGCTACCGCGATGGTCGGCGCAACCGTAATAAGCACCGCCCAGATGCGTCGCATCACCCCATGGTTTCCCCCTGCGGAAAAATGTGGTCAATTTTTTTTTAAATAGGCTCTGCGGGCATGTTTCACAGACTGATAAATCAACTATTCGCGGTACTTTCGAATACGATGGCCTGCTGTTGCGAGCTTTTGGCTTAGGTGTTGCAACACTACAGGAAAGCGAACATAAAAACGCGGGGGCCTGTTTTTCTTCTTTCCAATTGGCTGAACATGTTATTGTTCCCCACCGCTGCTAACCCTGTACCCCTCGGGCCTTTTGGGTGGCCCAGTGGTTAGGTTGCCGCTTTCATGTCGTAAAGGTCCCGGGTTCAATTCCAGGGACCTCCCTGACCACATTTTCCTCGAGGCGCACACTCACAATACCTGCTCGTGGGCTCCTTGCCTTCTCGCCACTTTCCCTCACGTTTCGAGGTTTTTTGGTGCGATGGACGACTATTTCTCGGCCTAAACAGCTCCGCTGTTAGAAGGAAGGGCCGTGCTCTGAGCAGAAAATCGAGCTGTTGAAAATGAATGGCTTCGGCGAAAACTTAATGGCGAGGTTTCGGACACGCTCTAGACGAAGGTAAGAAGAACCGTTGACAGTCGGCGATTTCACCATTTGAAGAAGGCCGTCGAAAGACCATGTAGTCCTCGGCCGCCACTGCCATGTACCTCCCGCTCCTCTTTTCTCCCCGCAACCCTCACGCCCTTTCCGTACCCTCTCGCTCCTGCCATGAATTTACCGTTCCTGCGGTAAATTCAATTTTGTGTTCACACTGCTTGCGCGCCACTTCTTGGGGCAAGCGCGTGAAACCTTGCTTGGAGCAGCATGAGCCAAGTTTTGTTTATTGTTTGTTTTCATCTCGTCTCTATTCGTAACCATCTTTAATACTTTGTTTTTACATTCGCCATAATATATACCTATTAAATGATGTCCCCGACCGACCGACCAACCGACCAATAGACCGACCGACCGACCGACAGACCGACTCATCAACGCCCAGCCGAAACTGCTCCGGAGCGCATTGCTCTGATGGCGCAGGGGTTCACAAAGGCGCTATTTTCGGAAGTTATGCCTCTAACAAAGGAAAAGTGGTAAAGCGTACTTTTCTAAATTCGTGATTGTCGGCCACAGATTCAGATATCTAAGTGCTTTTTGCTGATATATGTAGCCCGTAAGGTTCTATAAAAAGAAGTTTTACGGTTTTGCTCTAATTAACACTAATGACACGAATCTGCATATTAGGAGCAAAGTGGTTGTTTTCAAATATTCCCCAATATGTGTTTCACTGCTTGGTACACCTAATTGGTTTTTCCTGATAAACGTTACTCCTACAAATGCACAAAAACCAGTTTTGCTTAATGATTTCACCCTGCGACGCCGCTGTAAGGGCGAAAGGTATTTTTGAAATTACACCCATGAAGGATGAAAAAGCTTAGCATTTTATCGGAACGGCAAGCCAAAACTTCTGGTTTTAGAAATTTTAACTTTGAGGAGAGCATTCCTATTATGACGTAGAAACTCAATATGGCCGAATTTCTTAAGAATTACACCCCTGCGACACTGAGAAGGGCTAAAAATTTGTTCCACAAATTTTTGTTTTTATGGCTGGCCGCTTGAGATATCTAACAGGTTTTGCTTATATAGGTAACCAATACAAATGCTTAAAAACTGTTTTACAAGATTTTCCCAACAGCCTCAGGATAGTCAAAATTTTTGGCAAATTACCTTTTTTACAGATTTCTCAATAACTATTCAGCCAGTTGATATATCCAATTCGTTTTTGCTTATAAATAATGCCCATAAAATTGTCCAAAAACCATTTTTTGGATTTTGTCCCAACAGGCGTATAAAGAGGCGAGCGGTATTTTTTAATTTACACCCCTCTCGAAGTGGAATTCAGTTCAATTTTCCATAGCGCTCGGCATGCGTTGGGAATTTCTGCAACCACCAACCACACGCCTCCCGTAAGAGCCCATGTCATTTATTATAAAACTGTGACTGATGGGTATCCTTCCCGCCTACCGGATAATACTTCCTATGAGCAAGTAGTCCTTTGAGCACACCATGGGTACAATTTGTTTCGGGGTAGTTCGAATAAAGCACGAATTCCAGCCGGTTCCCATAAACTCACGCCTCCGTTAGGAGCCCATCTATTGACAGCAGCCAGGAGTTCCTAATATGTGTGCAATTCCAAGGTGTACGGCCTAATTATGACAAGTAAGAGATAACTCAACAATTGTTACACCCATTCGTGAAATTACTACGGTGGCCCACCCGGGCACCGCCAGGTACTACCGTTAGAACTGTAAAAACCAATCCAACGCGCATTCTTAATTAAAAAAACGCTGGTACTCTCGGTTGTTTATTTATCGGCTTTAAGTATTTTATTCTCGTTTCGCCCAGCTTCATAGCAAACTATCTCCCACCCCGCGGTTGCGCAGCGGGCCGTGGCTCGTAGGAACAAAGGGAGTGACAAGTGCTTTCGTTCATTGGTATTTATTGCTCAATAATAAACATCCAAAGGCATGCAGGCTAGCTAGTTGACAGCGAGGGCCTTTTTCTCGCCCGGGAAATTTGAAAGGACAGGGAAGTGACTTACTGTAAACACTGCGAGATTACTTGTGCAGATTTAAGTCTGGAGGCCTTAGGATATGTTTCGAACTGAGTTTACGCAAATTTGTTTCGTAGAAAAATTAATTCAATACTGCTGTCCTCCTCTCTGTATCCTCCTTGCTGATCTCCTATGACGTTTCGTAGGATGCTTACTCTTGCGGCTTGGCTTGACTGCGTCTTCTGCGCGGCTCGCTGTCCCTCTGACAGAGTCAGTCGGCCGGCCGCCGGCGGGTCGTCACAATTCATTCGCCCGACAAGATTTGTGCCCGAAATAATGTTGCTTTATTTTGTTGGTTTGTAGAGTGCATCAAGCTTAGTAAATTCTTTGAAGTCAAAGTATAGCTCCACACTAGCGCACACGCAATACGAATGCAGTAAAACCAGGGCGCCATCTCAGCTCGAATTAATGAAAGTTCAAACTAACGAAAATAAATAATAACAAGAGTACATTTCAAATGGAAAGCAGCTAGTAGTAGGGCATGCAAACACTTCGATGCTTGAAAAGCCCGTGACTGCTACCTGTCATTTGTCCCTAACGGCGGCAGTCAGCACTTTTGCTCTAATACCCGCCGCGGTGGCTCAGTGGCTAAGGCGGTGATCTGCTGAGCACGAGGTCGCGGGTTCGATTCCCGGCCGCGGAGGCCGCTTTTCTGATGGAGGCGAAAAGCAAAAACGCCCGTTTGTTCGTGATTTCGGCGCATGTTAAAGATCCCCAGGTGGTCAAAATTAATCCGGAGCCCTCCACTACGGCGCGCCTCATCGCCTGCGTTGCGTCGGCGCGTTAAACCCCACAAATCAATCAATCAATCAATCAATCAACTTTTGCTCTAACAAAAGAATGCAACGGAAGACCTCATCTTCGCCTGATTAAAAACTGAAGAAACCGGCAGCATTCCATCCGGCCATGACCTCTGAGCGGACGGCAGCATGCTTCGTCCTCACCCTCCTTGCCGCCATTGGCAGTGACAGGTTCTGCGCTTCTAACGTGAGATATGATGCCCTAATCTGTCAGCGCACTACACATGCTCGCTTCCTGATCTACGTAGTTCGCAAAGAATGCGTCCTCCAAAACGTCCCCGATGTGGGATTTAGATTGGTTTTACCCTATTTTGCCCTCTCCGTTCTACGCAGCCTCGTGTGTAGGTAGCGGGTGCGCTTCTTCAGCCGTGTGCCAGGCGCCACGCTTCTGTGATGGTGCCTAGTTCTAATTATTCGTGCCGTAATCAACTCGGGTTTGAATTAACGGGCTTCTTTATACATCGACTTCTATCGAGACTTGGCCGGACCAAATAGTACAGTTAAAATTATCCATAAATTCGAAATAATAAAGTTCGAATTATCGATCTTTCATTGTATTGGCTTACGACGCTTCGCTGACTTCACTTTACTGGAACTGTAAGCTACACATGCCTGTAAGACTGGTATGCTAGCAGAAAATCTAAGGCCAATTAAAGGCGGGAGAAGAGTCAGCGAAGTTAATATAGATAATAAAAATTAAAATAAACCGTAACTCTTACCGCATACTGTAAAACCAAGGTACGAGAAGCACTTTTGGGCAGCGTGGACTAGCAGAGCTATAGCATACCACCAATTTGCGATCGCTTTTTTTTTATTATTGCGGAAGTTTGTTATCCAGCATGAGGAAAACTATATGTACATATAGACTACGGATTCCCGAATAAATCGGAGCAGGGGCCATGGTGGGGACCTTGTAACCACGCCATGAAATCTGGCGGATGTTCGGGGCGCGGGCCGCAGGAGGCGATGTGCACAAGACGTATAGCTCTTCGCAGGGCAGGGCAGAGGAGCTCCACACCAAGTTCTCCGCTGTAGCCTCATCACTTGTTCTCCCTGAAGGAACGCATTCGCTGGTGATCAGATATTTGTGGAGGCTAGGGGGAAGCTTACTGCACAAGCGTTATCGAAGAAATGCTCAGATTAGTAGCAAGCAGCAATACACAACATGACTATGCATATTTATTCCGGGCGGCCCTGCATGACGAACCCATGAGGCGCTCAAACCTCTTTTGTAGCGTCGAAAAAAGTGAGTTGGGCCTCGTCAACGTGAAACTCAAACTGACCGTCCACCAATTGCTGAACTTTCTGGATCGACGCGATCCGTTCCTTGTGAGCCCCTCAGGGCCTGGGTACCAGATATTTGGCATCGTGGCTTGCCACGACAGCCCCTTTTCTGCTTTAGCACACGCCCAACCGGGTTCCACAAAGAAGTTGCGCTAGCCCTGGCCCTGATTGAGCAACGCTTTTCTTGGGAATATCTACTCAAAACAAAGCCCAGGAATTTGTACTGGGACCACGTGGAAAAGGTTTTACCGCCCCTCTCTACCGACAACTCCCCCAACACCTGACGGCGTTTTGAAACGAGTTCAAAGGATACTGAGGTGCTGCCTGCGAAGGCACCTTTTGGAGGACAGCTGATTCTTCCTCCATGGAGGCGCGGGTTGTCTCCTCTGTGGAAAACGGGAAACAGCAGAACAAGTCCTCATCGAGTGTAACACCGCGACCGACCGTCTTCAGGGACGAACTACAGATTTCATTCATCGAGCGGTGGGGCCTGCCATGGTCAGAGCTCCAGCGCCTGGGTGCACCCCCAAACAAGGCGCTTCGGGACTGCGCGCTCGTCCTGGGGCTCCTCTCGCTGCGGAGAGCTCGAGTGGACGCGGTGGAGTGCGCTAGGAGCCCCAAGCCTGCCTGGCGGCACTTAACGGCAAAGGCCGAATAGACCGGAAGCCCAAGGGGGCTACCAGATGCTGACACAGAGCTCTGCTACTCACTGCAAAAGGGGTGCCAAGCCGTGCAGAACTTCAAAGAAAAAGAATTACCCCGCTGGAAATGGCTGTGACTCGCGAATCGTCCTACCAATACGTTTTTTAACAACGATTTGTCCACTGATCAGGCGTTGTACATCGCTTCCCGCGCAGTGAGTCTATGCGTAGTGAGCCTATGCGTCGTGATAACCTTTTTCTTCCCGCTGTGCGGGTGGAGGTAGGGTTGCGCTACTCAAAACAAAGCCCTGTTGGGCCTGTCCATCTTTTTGTTTGGCCGCTTGTGTCTCGTTTATTCTACTTTCGAAATATTTAAAATCTGTTTTTGAGAGCTGTACTGCAAGTCGTCTTGTCCACTTTCTCCCTGATATTGTTGTGTCTTCGATGTCTGTGGAAGAACCTCTACGTTCACGGGGTTTTCTCAAAGAAAGCGTTGCCACTTTCCACTTCTTACAGACCTTATAGTTTTAGCCTTGAGTACATACTCAATGCTTCGCGCGAGCCTATTTCTGATGCCCTGGTTTCGGTCCTTTTCCCCATCCCTTCATATCGTGTGCCGGGCCTCTAGCGCCGATACCAGGACGTCCTAAATAGAGTATGTAAAATGTGAGTACCGCCAGGGGTTTTAAATTACATACCATGGTACGCTCCATGTAAAAACTTCGATGCAAGTCTTGGCTGACAGAATTCCGCCTCTGTTCACGACCAAAGACAATAGATCAGTGTTTTGTAGATTGTAGGGATGCTGTCGTTTTCTGGGACATTTTGCAGCCAACACTCAGAAAAGATATAGACATCACGCCTTCCTAAATATAATTTTTTGCCATTCGGCTGTCCTGGTTCGCCACCCTATGAATTGATTTAATTGGTCGGTGCAGTTTTAAATAGTCTGTGTCGATTATATGATAGGCATGCCGAGCCACCTAGATCAACAAAGTGGTATACATATACTTCCGAGATAGTGTGGCGTTTGTGCATAGTGCCTGTATATGTTCACCCGAATTTCGATGTATTTGCGCTTGCCCCGATTTTAGTGTATTCTCTTGTCTGCTTGGCTATTTAATGTCCTCGTACTGTCGTTATGTTTCAGCGTATTCTCAAATGCAATAAGAAGGTCCCCTAGTGTAGTGCTGTCGCTACTTTCTAGCAAGCTTGTGAAACAGGGCTCGAATCCCTAGAGTTGTGTCTGTTTATTTTTAATTGTTGGTTCTCCTTGAAGATCAGATCAGGTAAAACTTTATTGTTGCCACGGGTGGACCGTTTTCAGGTCGACTTCAGTGTCCTTCCGGCCACGGCAGGATTCATATAGATCTCTGCGGCGCCTTCGGCCACCTGGGCTATAGCGAGGCCTGTGTCAGTGGGTCTGTGTTGAGCAGCGCGGCCTCCCACTGCTCCGCGTTCGTAATTTGTAATAAAGTGGGGTGCTTTTTAAGAGTTTGTAGGGGTTTTTCTTCACATGACAAAATCACATGTGGTAGCTGGAGAGTTTGGAGTCAGTTTCTAGGGAATCTGCAGGGATGTCTACTGTTTGTGTAGAGTTGCGTAGACGTTCGTGTACAGCTTCTTTTTACCTTGCGAGGTTGGCGATGGTAACTGGTGCAGTGGGGGTTTGATGTCCCGTTTTATGTGACCTGAATGTGTCCCGGTCTATTATTCGGGCCTGTTTATTTTGGTTGGCTTGTATTGATGGTAGGCCCATTTCAATTTTAATAATTACATAGTCGCTGCTTATATCCGCTTGCGTGTGAGACCAGATGGGAGAGGGATGAGTGTTTTTTGTGTAGGTGAGGTCGGGAGAGGTGTCCTTGCAAAGGCTACTTCCTAAGCGAGTTGGGTATGCGGTGTCCGTGAGTAAAGTGAGACCTTCCTGTTGGCAGTCTAACCAGAGACGGCGCCCTTTGACATTTTCTATTGGGTAGTCCCAGGCGGGGTGGTGGGCATTAAAGTCGCCTACTACTACGAGGGGATGTCTGCCTGCCAGAGTGATCGCTTGTTTAAAGAGTACGTGGAAACGGTGTTGTAGTCGGGGCTGCTATATATGTTAAATATGAACACACTCTGTTGTTGTTTACTGGATCGAGGAATGAGCTCGATGAAAACATGGTCGATGTGAGTGGGAAGGTGTAGCTCGTGTTGTATTACTTGGAGGCTACGATGGAAGAGGATGGTCGTTTCACGAGGTCGGGGGAAGGATAATATTTTTTTATCACGCGCGCAATCTATGACACCTTCGTGTAATCTAAATGGGATTCGGGTAGTCCTGTTCCCTTTAGGTCAGTTTCTGTACGTTTTTGTAGTTTTGTGTCTTTTATGTCGGTTTCAGCTACCTCTGTTGAAATATATGGTTGTTTCCGTGTTGCCTGGGTTTGGTTTACAATTTTCTTCCAATTTTGGTGAGTTGGTCTGCTTTAGGTTGGTTTGGGCTCTTCATATGGGTCAGAAAAGGGCTGCCTGAGCAAGCTGCGGTAAGCATACATGTACAGTCGGCAAAATGCTTGTCTATAACGCTGAAGCGGCCGGCTCTGGACTGCACGGGTGACATCTGCTGACAGCGCCTGGTTTAAGACCGGTAGCATCTGAGCAAGCATGCGTGGCCCAAACAACGTGATTGCCGTCTCTTTACTTGCTTCGCCCTTCGCCTCGGCCTCGGCATCTATACTCTCGCCGTGAGAAGCGCTGCCTGCGGTGCCGGGCAAGATGGTGGTAAAAAACATCTTTATTAAGCAACCAAGAGAGGGGGAAAGGGATGTGGTCAGCCTCTTGTTTCCAAGAGGCCGCGAGCCTGCGCCAAATCCAGGGCTCATTGCACCAGGGGGAGTTAATGCTCCGGCGCCGAGCTGGTCAGCGCTGACTCCCACTGCTCAAGGGAGGGGAAGTCGATGAGAGAGAGAGAGAGAGAGAGAGAGAGAGAGAGAGAGAGAGAGAGAGAGAGAGAGAGAGAGTGGAATAACCCACCTGGGCACGCTCTGCGCGAATTTTTCGCGTGCATTGCCCCCGGTGTGCCGCCAATCATTGCGTCATCGTGTCGCCAATCCGATGAGTCTGTATCACATGGCCTATAGACGAATTTCTGCGCACGGCTTGGCGGTTACTTGCATCAATGACGCATTACCTGCCTCACACACAAAAAAGAAAAAGCGGCATCCCTCATTCCCACCTGCCACTGAAATTCCCACTGGCTGAGTGTAGCCAGAAACATCAAAATTTCCATTGGGAGTGAACGCGCGTATGTGCCGCCATAACGTCTTCATTGGCTGATGACAGCTAGCAGCAGTCACAGAATCATGGATGACTCACTTGTTCCTAATGGTCCCGACATCAACCTACCTCCACCCACCCATATGATTTCACAAGTCAGCGAAAAATGATGTTCACGCATTCGCACACCACAAGAGAAGATTCGGTGACCCTGTAATTTTTTGTTTGTTCGTGCTATGTATACCAAATTTTTGCGCACATTTTCAACATTCTAGGGCGAACGAGAGAAGAGACGGCAATCACGTAGTTTGGGCCACGCATGCGTGCTAAGATGCTACCGGTCTCAAACAAGGCGCGGTCAGTTTAAAATTGGGTTGCTTTGGTTCATTTCAGGTTCAATTTTGCGATTATTTATTTCAGTTCGGGTGGTTTTGTGTGCTTTAGGTAGGTTTCCACTGCAATATAACCCCCATATGTAGCTCACATGACGGCTGGCTGTGCTCACCATACAAAACTCAACGAGCTTGGTACCACAACAGTACCAAATCGCAACAGTAGCAAAGCATAAATTTGAAGGCGTATACATCTGCGGTGACGAACAAATCCCGCAGTGCTGCTCCATGCTGACGGTAACTGTAGCCTTCGGTGCAGGGCTTCCAAGTGGGGAACAAAGAGTGGAAGAGTTTATCGGCAGCACTGCAGGGCCACTTCTAATAAAATGCGTCGGATTGGGATTTCGGGATATCCGCGATAAATATACGGGAGGCAACTGTTTTTTGAAGCTAGACGGTACTGCATAAATGTCTGGTTTTTTGCGTATTTCCGGAACACTTTTTATGTGGTACGTGTGTTTCTATTTTAGACGAAAAAAAAAAAAAAAACGCCACACCTCGCAGTGGCACGGCCAGCGAAACCGAGTCGTATCAGTTACGAAAAATACCTGGAGTTGGTGTAAGATTTGACAGAGCACCTTATAACGCGTAAAACTGTACGAGTGGCCGTATGTGACGGAAGGACAGGCCACACACAAGAACACAATCTAGCACGGCGTCGTGCCAGACCACACATCAACTTCATAGAGCTTAGCGCTCGATAGGCGCTGAGTCGTTCAAACCAATAAAAAAGAAAAATCGTTCATGAGCCGTTCCAACCTGTGAAGGGGGATGACCAGCGACGCTTTTTTCAGCTCACGACTGACTGAGAGGCGACGCAGCTTTTAGCAGAAAAATATGAGTAAATTTTGTTTCCCAGGGACGGCGGTAGTCATCCCTACTAGAGACACGTATTCACCTACACGCATATCGTGTTTATTTTGACTCGAACGCTATAGAAAATTATGCTTATTGGCTGGGTATCGGTTAAAAATTTTAACCCGATTAATCGGCAGGGTTTAATCGGTTAATTGATCGATTAATAGGCTGCGTTCGTTTATGAAAAAAAAAAACGTAAGAAAGTGAGGTTTACGCTTGACAGGTGTTTTTACTGTAATGTGGCCGACACAGTCAAAATAAAATAATTTCAGGCATTCATGGCGAGCTTCTGGAGCAGAATTTTTTAAAACATTTTCGGGCATCAGTATGTTTGCAGGCCTGTTCACAGACATACCAGACGCGTCATGGCGCTGATGCGGTCGAGAAGTTTATCACCACGGTCGTCATTCACACTGTTCCTTGAATGAGGACCAGCGGCACCTGCCGATGTCTTCCCCTTAATTGAAATGGGCGCAGATTGATCAAAACGGTGTGAGCGTCCGTTCGCCAGTTTTCGGACCCTGTATAGATCCTTGTATTTGTATTAGATGACCGTTTTACCATCTGTCTTGCGTAAGCTTGCGTTTTTTATCGCTGTCGTCCCTGAGCATGCTTACATTGTTACATGCTGTGACATATATGACCCTCAGCATGCTTGCGCAGAATTTCAACATGGCACTCTTAGTTCATTTCGCTAGCATGAGTACAATCGATTAACCGGTTAAAAATTGATCGCGACTAAAGCACTAATCGATTAATCCGAAGGTTAATCGTTCAACCGCCCACTCCTATCAATAACGGCTAATATACTCAAAATTCATACCCAAGGAATAAGACGCATAACCTGGAGGTGTAAGTCATGTCTGGATGCGGAAAATAGTGCCTATTATTAACGAGTTTACTCAAGGGGCATATCCAAGTGATGAGACGTATTAGACTGAGGTCCAAATTATGTGTCATGCGACCTTGGTGATGACCGCGTGCTAATAGCACACAAACCAGGACGTTCGTTCTCCAACGGATCGCGCTAACTCCTCGCGCTTCAAAAAGAAATAGGGCGTCGGAAGTTTTCACTCGCGGACATGAGAAATACACGAAACTCTAGCCATATTATGTTCGCTTAAAAATTCTTGCGACTTTTTGCCGCTATATATCGCCGTAGAGAAGTGCCGCATAATAATATTCCACCAGATAGCTTGCGCGTTACACTACCGCAATTTACGCAGTCACGCCAGCAATAGATGACGCCGCGATATTCTCAGCTCTAGGACAGTGACGATGTTGCGCGTAAAAACAGCCCGCCGCTATTTTTTATTTACCCAGCTTGAAATCATGACTTAGCAATATATATATATATATATATATATATATATATACTCGATAAACAAAGGACGATAAAGAGATTTCTTGATGTGCGTAATGCATCCCAGCCCATTTGTAACGCAAATTGCAGGCATCACTTTTAAATCTCAGTAAAGTCAGTTTTGCCCGTGTACTTCAAGCACAGTACCAGCGGCTGTCCGGTGTGTTTCTTTTCTACGTCTCCGTGTCTTCTACGCTGGTTCCGTTCATGATGTC
This sequence comes from Haemaphysalis longicornis, assembly GCF_048455015.1. Classification (NCBI taxonomy): domain Eukaryota; kingdom Metazoa; phylum Arthropoda; class Arachnida; order Ixodida; family Ixodidae; genus Haemaphysalis; species Haemaphysalis longicornis. The sequence continues at coordinate 410,669,993 of NW_027526203.1, forward strand.
TTTCCAACTCGCCCAACTTGCCACACTCCTGCAATTTAAGGACTCTGGTTTAGCCTACAGTTGACGCTGCAGTGGCATGTGGTTGTCAAGAGAGCGCCGCCATATGGAAAGGGGGTATCCCTTAAAACTTACAGGTGTCGTCAAAAGTAATTGGAACATGGTCTTGTAAATTTACACGAATTTCTTCTTCCGGAAACTGCCTGGCTGCAGTGGTGTGCGTTTAAAGGAGTCTTCCCTAGTAGAAAAAGCTTCCTGTAGACCGGTAATGACCAGTAACAGAAATATTTTGTGATATTCAGAAATCCTTGTTCCAATTACCTATGACGGCACCTGTACATCAGGGACGACACACGATGACAATACGCTCATGCGACAGTTGTAATACTTTCTGCGTTTTCTGTATACCTAATTAAAAGCCAGCACGTTCCGGGAAAGGCCGTTACCCCGCATATGACATTTGGGCTGACGCAGACAATTAGCCTGTCCAGCCTGAGTCACGGGGACAGGCCCCAGTGATGCAAGCGGCAGCAGCGGTAAATGTCGCTAGAAAGTTGCAATGGCACCTGACAGACGTGGTTACCGGGTGACCTTGACGTACCTTGAATGACGCGTTCTCGCCTGCGGCGGCGCCGCCGCGACGTAACGTGGGGCAGAGAGAGAGAGAGATAATAAACTTCTTTATTAGCAAAAAAAAAAAAAGAGAGAGAGAAAGAAATGTGGAGTGGTTTCCTCATTTCAGGAACCCATTTGTAGTGCCAGCTGCGACAGCCCTTTCAACCAACCGAAGATGGTCTTCCTGACTGGAACTGGACAGCGCTCTCTCCCACTGCTCATAAGCCGGACGAGGAATTCTAACTTGGGGTTTTTCTGACACCCCCACACCATATGGTAGAACGTGCCAGGTTCGCTACAAAACTGACAAAGAGCGGAGTACTGGGCTGGATACATTAAACGCGATTTCGTCAAGTGGGGAAACGTATTCGTTTGAAGCAGCCGAAGTAATATCTCCTGGGCTTTCGTTAAGGATTCGTGGGCCGGGGGGTAAACCCTGCGCTCGAGCCTGTAATTCTGACTGATGTCGTGGTCACCAAAGAAAATTTAGTGATATCAAAATACGCACTACAGTGACACACAATATGGGAGCAGAAAAATCCGGCTGGCCTTTCTGTCAGAAAGTTGTCGAGCGCATGCATGCCGTGAAACCGATGAAGAGTTCACACGTGCTGTTGTTACCGGAAACGGAAAAAATGGTCCCGGAAAAAATGGCCCCGGAAAAAATGGTCCCGGAGAAAATGGTCCCGGAGAAAATGGTCCCGGAAAAAATGGTCCCAGTGACCATCTAGGAAAAAATGGTCCCATGGCCCAGCCAACGTGTTTCCCTTCAAGTTAGTCCGATCTGAACTTTGTTGCGGTTTGATTTTGTCCCTTTGCATTTTAGCTAAAGGTTTGAGAAAGATGGAATGCTTTAATATTCCTATAAGGGGCCGAAATTAACGCCTTTGGAGGCTAAAATCTAACAAAGAAAATTGGGTAGACAGACAGACGGACGGACGGACGGATAGATAGATGGATGGATGTATGGTAGGACTGAGCATGGATTAAACATTTTATGCAAGTAATTGGATTAAAACCGCACAAGCAACTGCGAGGCCTGGAACCGTCGGTTCAGTAGCTTAGTCGAACACAGTCATCTCAGTGTCTGGAAGGTCATAGAAGCTCTTCGCTGCGAGGTTTCGTCAGTATCGGTGAAAATTGCACAAGAAGCTGTGGGAGCTCCATCAAAGAAGCGCACAGCGTCGTCCCGGATCTAGGACATTTCGGTGCAAGGCATATCGGTGCAGGACGTTTCGCTGTAGACATTTTGGTGTACGGATATTTCGGTGGACGTACATATCGGTGTACGGATACCGTTTCGCTGCACGGACACCTCCGTACGCAAACATTTCGGCGACCGAATTATCGTGTGCTTGCTTGTTTGAAACAGCTATTATATTTTTATTTTCGCTTAACATGGGTTATAGACAACAATGTAGCGCAGCTCTTGCATTTTTAGATTGGTGCTGTGTTCAATTTTCTTCGGGTATTTTTAGAAACTGAACATTTCTATATTTTTCTTTAATACCTCGTTCATTTTAGCGAGACAAACGTTCTTGGTTCGATTAACCGGCTTTACTCGAACAAGACTTTTCGTGCCTTGGCTTCGGGACCAATTTTTCCGGGACCATTTTTTCCTACCTTGGATTTGGGACCATTTTTTCCGGGACCATTTCTTCCGGGACCATTTTTTCCAGGACCATTTTTTCCGGGACCATTTTTTCCGGGACCATTTTTTCCTACACCCGTTGTTACAGGACACACTGATTGAGGAAACCCGCCGCGGTGGTTCACTGGCTAAGGCGTTATGCTGCTGAGCCCAAGAAGGCGGGTTCGATTCGCGGGAGCGACGGCCGCTTTTCTGATGGAGGCGAAAAGGAAAAACGCCCGTGTGTTCGAGATTTCGGCGCACGTTAAAGATTCCCAGGCGGTCAAAATTATTCCGGAGCCCTCCACTGTGGCGCGCCACATAACCTCTGTAGTTTCGGCGCGCTAAACCCATAACCAATCAAAATCAAATCAACTTATTGAGGAAGAACGAAAGGCGCGGTGGCACCTCACCAGAAAAGGCGTATGGTCAACATTCCTGGCCGAGGTGATCGTATACAACGCCGTAGTATACGATCACTGTATTGAAACTGAGACCGGTAATTATTTATGGCATAAATGAGAACACGCTCGGCAGTATTATAGTGGTTTTAGTAGAGAAAAGGGTTGTAATTTGTGAATGTGTAAGTGGATTGGAACGAGAGTTGCACGCGTTTCCCGGAGCCATACTACCCGAATTTAAACCCGCGGGGAGCCAGAGCTGACCTCCCCGAGAAAACTAAAGGCCAACCTGGCACCTTTCCCGAAATGACGTTGAGCTACCCGAGAAAGACGAGCGGCTGCCACTTGCCTCAGGCAGCCAGCGAGGCGCCAACACATACGAGATAATCTGTAATTCCTGCCATGAAGAAACACTCGGTAACGAAATCTTACCCCTCCTCAAAGCATCTGGACGCTGAGCATATCGACAACGAAAGGGGGATGTAAATCCAGACACCAGCGAAGAGACAAGACGCATCATAAGCTCAAAAACAACACAAGCGAGTGTTCATTACCACGCCCAGAACTCAGATGCACACAAGTCCCTTTAGGCCAGCACACATATTGTACCATACATGGAGGAAACGAGAACTTGCTCCCCACATGCCATTTTTGTGATGGAAACCCCAACGATGTTCACATTCTGTAGAGATATTCACGCAGAATGAGTGTAAAAATTAGCCTTCTGACGCCTTCAAAACTAGCCGGACCACCCAACTGACCTGGCTGGCTATAGCGTCAAAATTGGAGGATACGAACGCCGTCATCATTTGCGTAATGATGAATCTCCGTAATGAGAATGCAGGCCGCTAGAGGACGATCTTGATCACGATTGTGTGACTGTAAATAAAATTTCCCCTGTCAAAGGTATACAGCGGGAAAATACTTTCCAAATGGTTTTATTACTCCGCTTTGAACAAACTACTGGTTCAACTAACGTTAAACCTGACTCGGCTACCAAATACGCTAAGCTGACAAACGTGGTATCATTTCAAGATAAATGTATTACAACGCCAGGAACAGCAATTTGCGAAACAGTATTCCTACAGAAGCCCGCGTATGGATATTGTGAGGCAAGTTAAAAAGAACATAAAATATTTAAGTGCCTCAGCCTGTGCCACTAGGTATAACAGGCTTAACCCAATATTAATATAAAAGAATTGGCCGAAAGGCAAAAGATGTTTTTGACCACCGAAGTGGAAAGAAATAAAAGGGGAAAAGCTACCAAGCGACACCACAGCCAGGAGAGCGGGCCCGGGGAGACTCCCCTGATCTCCCCTAGGAAGGTAGCGGAAGGGGTTGGGATGAAGGAAAAGGGAAGTTGGAATATAGGAATGGGTTATGGGAGGTTGGGTTGGAATGGGGACAGCGAGATTTTAGATCTGATCCTTCGAGGTCTGACTCCTATAAAAGGCCTGATTGCTCAGGATGGGCATCAGACTGCCAATTGGAATTTGGCGGACCCCACAATAGGTTCCGTACTAGCTGGGCTCCGATCAGCGAAGCAGCAGGGAGAACCTTCAGTCACTGCCATCTTACCACTTACTAAAAAAAAAAAAAATGTTTTAGTGTTCAGTCGGACCCTCGCCATTTTATCCTTTTCCGAGTCCGCTTTCAATTCCAAAGGTTAGATGCCACCGTTTGGTCTCGAACAGGATGAGATAACAGGCGCGGCCCTGACACAAGCCCTGACATAAGCTCGGTAGGTGTGTTTCCCTGCGCAGCACTGCTTTTTTTCTTGGAAAAGGAAAGAGCATACTCCCTCCCGCAAGCCATCTGTTTAGGCAAAAGAAAGTTGATAAACGCTGGTACGCTTGTTATTTGGATAAATACGGCGTAATTGCATGGTATTTTTTTTACGTAGATAGAAGCATGCATTACTTGGTAGCGTGAACGGGCACGGCAACTCGACCTCCCGCCTTTGAGCGACGGGGGGAATGGGTAATACGCTACGGCATTTTTAAAGCGAAACTTTCTCAGTGGGACCGCTGGCGTTGAGCAAAAAAAAAAAAAAAAACTAATGCCTTTCTTCATACATTTATTGGTCTACCGAAACGCTGTGATAAGATCTCTGGACACACGGCGCATGCGTGAAACCTGGCTTCCACTGTGTCAAACGGCTACTTGAAAATTGCGAAAAAGGAAAAAAGACAACACACGCATCGATCATGAAGACAGAGTAAAATAGTATACCTTTATCTCATAAACCACATATCCGCATACATTTACATAGTTCGTAGATGCGTTTACATTGTGCGCCAAAAATCGTCGCATGGGCTCATTCTCCGTTTGCGATTTGGGTATTTGTAGGTTTGACGATCAATTGGACGCGCTTTCAGCGGAGGTTGGACGCACTTTTAGCTTTCGCACTTCTCTGAACTTTCTTTAGGAAGAGTTGGTAAACTTTTTCTCGTGTTTTAGAACAACATTCATTATTAATTTGTCTGGAGTCCAGTCAGGTTCCCTTATGCTTTCAAATGAAAAAGTCGGTTTTACTAAATCCCAGCAAAGTTCGCAATTATTTGGCAAAAAAATTACGAAGATTCAAAAAAATTTCCGCTTTGTTTCACAGGTCACCAGAGTTGCCACACCATGCAAATTGGGAAGGAGCCCTGCCCAGTCACGTCCCCAAAATTTTTTTAGTAAATCAACTATGGTGTTTCTCGTTAAAATAATGCCAGTTCCATGGGAAAGATACAGTGTTCTACACGATAATAAAGTTTCATCTGGAACAAAAAATGGTCATGGCACCACTTTGGCTGTCCTTATCTGAACGCCCCTTTCCCCCCATCGATTCCAGTGGCGAGGTGGGAAGCAGAGCAGCGGGGATCGTCACCTGCTTTTGCTGCTTTTGCCTATTCGCCGATTCGGTGGCATGCCGTCTCGACGGGTCCCGTGACTCCCGCCACTGCGAGTACGCGTTGTACAATCCAGTCTAAAGCCAATGCAGGGCGCCAAAAGGGGAAGGAATGGGCATGACGGCGATGACCACTTAGACGATAAAAGCGCTTAGTATCGTTGGCACGGTGAGCGAGAAACGCCGGAATAAAGCGCGAGACACATGGACGGCTGGTGCACGCGATTCGCATGCGACTGACCGTTACGACTGATCGTTAGGACCGGCTTCGGCGTCGTTCGCTGGTCGGAGGAGGCTCACGACGTGCGACTGGCCAGCCTGGTGCAGTCGTGCCATCGTTACAATCGTCGTGAGGCGACAGCCCGCTGAGAAAGTTTCTTTCGAAGCCCCGAGGAGGCGCCAGTGGTAATTCCGAGCAAAACTATGATTCTGAGTATTTTGTGGGGAGCAGCTCTGCGCCGCCGACGCCGCCGATCTGTGTGCTCCATGCGCGCCTGGCCAACGTTTATAGATCGCCTGGCAGACACGTGTCGCAGCGGTACCTACAGCATGGACGAGCGGATTCATGGGTGCTAAATGTTCCCACACCGCTGTACTGAACATATAAAAATGCAATGTATAACGTAATAGCACTATTCATTTTCACTTCAAGTTGATAAATGTTTTCTTTTCCTGCTCGGATTTCCCTTGCACATATCTAACTCGGCCTGAGTGCGCCTAAACAGGGCGCCGACATGGAGGAAAGAAAAGACCACCGACGCATTGCACGCGCGAATAGGGCCGTGTGTCTCAAATTCACGCGTACGACTAGTCGTGGTGACAGTCGTAACGATCAGTCGCAAGCGATTCGCATGCACCAATCGTCCATGTGTCTCGCGCTTAAGGCGTACGCATCGGACCAACTATCCATTTCGCGAGGGAGCCTGGACGAGATGCACACGCTTTCTTAAAGATCTTCACGAGATGCACACGCTTTTAATGGACCTTCAATTAAATTCGTATCGCCATCACCAGCCCATTTATGTGCAGCGCGGGGTGAAGGCTTCTCGCATTGACATTAGCTGCTCCTATCCCGCGCTGTCGGAATCCATTCTTTTTATTTATTTATTTATTTATTTATTTATTTATTTATTTATTTATTTATTTATTTATCACAGTACCCACGGCGCCAGTTTGGTATTACAGTGGAGGGGGGGGGGGGAGACAGTACATATTTCATTGATAAATGAAAGCAGTACAACATGCGTGTAGACAACAATTACAGTTCAGGGCAAATTCCTGACACAACCGAAGAGCATGAAAAAAATATCATACATGCGTGCAGCAAAACAGCGGTTCTAGAAAGCAAAAAAAAAAATCAAACGGCTGAAGCAAAGGCATCACTTGAAGATGACAAGTAAAGTGATTTTACCGATTTCCCTTATCTCATCCCTCCATCGAGCTACCACTCTTTCGCTACTTCTAGTACTGTCTCTCGGTAGCCACTCCGTTACCCTGGCGGTGCACCGGTTGTTCGTCCTCCGCATAAGGTGCCCCAGCCAACTCAATTTCTTTCTTCTCGATTTGAGCAATAACTACGCCTTCTACACGAGTTTGCACCTTAATCCAAGACGGTCGTTTTCAATTCCGAATCGTTGAAGCGTTACTCCTATCATCCTTCTTTCTCTGTCTTATTGGGTCTGCCTAGTTTTCTTTCAAGCTTCAAATATAGTATGGGCCCGCGTTTCTGGTCCGCAACAAATTCTCAAAGCAAGCAAATCGGCGGTAAATGAGAATTTTTTGAAACTAGTGAGATGACCCACTGCAGATAGCATAACACAGATGGAGAGTTAGAAATTAGAAAATAGTGTTAATGTTATATTACACGGCCTTAATCGATGCACTGCCGTGACAGTAAGGCACACCCTTCCAACACCCCCCCCCCCCCCCAAAAAAAAAAAAAAAAAGCCAAAGGTGTTCAGTCTGTTACCGCCCATTTCGCTTCCCATAATGAGTGTAAAGCAGGAAACAAAGGTGTTGGCGACAAAAGGGTCCATGAAGACAAAATGCAACTTTGTTCAGTTCGGAAGAACTAGCCTATTGTAACCCACTCAACTTCATTCTACCCCTGAAAGACGTTTTCTTAAGCAAGAAACACGAGAAATGTTAAAAAACTTTCAAAATTTCGAATACAATGACGCAGATCTGCAGGGGCAACGCAATAGACGCCAGCAATAAAAAAATATATTAGCAGTGGCTTAGCTCGGCTATGCCAAGATGTACGTAGCGTGAGCTAAGGTTCAGCTGGTTATTCTTAGCTTTCCTGGTTGTCTAGGACTAGCTTGATTATCATGCTTACTGCGGCGTCAATGACACACACACGGTATACGCATTCCAGGGATTTATCCAGAATTTCGATTTTGGGGGGATGCGTTACCAAAACGCGGAGGGGTGTGGACCGTGCCGTATGAAATATTGACACGTTTCTCCATCTCTATTCTGATCATATCTGGAGACATTATTTCTCTAGTATAAAGCGAACCCATGCGTTTGTTCTTTAATTATTTCTTTATTTTTCACTATCTCAACTTTAAGCGTCACGCATCGAGCATCGCCAACATTATAGACTTAACACTAACAAATAATTCCGATATTTCCGGTCCCTTTAACAAAAGATTACCATCGCTCTCGAAAATGGACGTTGAGTTTTTATAAACTCCCTGTTGTGTTTCCATATTGTTAATAAAATGTCAGTTAAAGCTCAAGGTTTATCGACTGTGGTTGTCATGAACTCAATAAACTGTTTATTGCGAAAAACACAAGCACTCAATTTATTGGACCCCGTATTGAGTTTCTATAGAGCGTACAAGGCTCCCAACATATTGATTGCGGTCGTGAGAAAGTCTATAAACCTTTTCTCATGGAATCAAACAAATTTATAGGGCTGGACGTCGGTTAAAAAAAATTTAAACCGATAATTCGGCACACTTTAATAAGTTCATTGGTTGATTATTCAAATGAGTTGGTTAAAAAAGAAAAGATAAAAATGTTTTACTAATAATCATAGCAATAATAAAAAATAACATAGATACGCTTTTCGACCTGGTCGCACAGACAGTCCCGATTAGGTGAGCGCCATTATTACGGCGCTGATGAGGGTGGTACGCTCATCATAGCGTTTGTCCCTTGCACTATTTCTATAATTAGGAACCGCGACACTCACCGTAATTGCATGGGTGTCGATTAATCGTGGTTTATATGGGGTGATTTCAGATCAGATGCCCAAAGGGTGGCTTGAAATTTGCTTAAAATTTTTATATCGTTACCTGATTATTGTAATGTCCAGATTCACCAATATTTTCCCTGCAAATTTTTTGTCGAACTGTAAAAATGTTTACAACGCGACAAGGTGGACCCCCCTCCCTTGCTACCTGCCCGTGCGCCTCGGCCAACTTTAGCAACGTTCGTCTATCTAAGAAAATGTTCATACGGAGAAATTCGCAAATTTCATGCTTCCGCGGAAGCATGAAAACTCTGAAGTGGATTATTTCTTCGCCCAGTTCATGAACAAATATTCTATGCTCACCGTTCCGCAAAATTGATGTACATACACGCTGACCGTCTGTCTTCCCAAAGTACACGAGTGGGCCCTAAGGTTTGCGTGTGACAATTCCCTGAGCGCTAAAGCACAAAACGCTTGAAATATTCTTTGCTTCGTCTCTAGATTAAGAACCAGAATGTTTTGTCCACTCATCCGAAGTCTAAATACAACAAAAGCAATGTGGCACATTGTAAATTTTATAAACAAAAATATGAGGAGTGCTCGTAGTCGGCGCATCGAGCGTGCGTACGTTGACTTAGATGTGGAAAAGAAGATCAAACATGCACCTAGATTTTCATTCACGAGCAAGACCTTACGCCCAAACAACACCACTGGGATTGATGGCAAAGTGAAGCGCTTATCTCGGACACTTTATGAAAAAAACTTGTCAGCTTCAGAGATTGTGCTTGTCGCTGGCGGGACACTGAGGGGTGGCTGGAAGAGTTCCTGCTCATAATGAAAATTAAAATGGTTGCAGCGCAAAAACGACGACGGACGAGTGAGGAACAAACGGGACGAGCGCTAACTTTCACTCGTCCGTCGTCGTTTTTGCGCTGCAACCATTTTAACTATGTACCAACAAGCCCAACTGGTTCTCAACTGCTCATAATGCCTTTTCGAGGCAGCTACTGTTGTAGTAGTCGATGCTCGTATGAGGAAGGCACAGCTCGAGCACAAGGAGGGCACGCCGCAATTATAAATGCATCTCTGCACCACTGCTCTGCACTACGGCGAAGAAGTGCAAGAGCGAAAGACATCACGTGGCCACTAAACGTACAGTCGGTAAAACGCTTGTCTATAACAGCGATTTCCACTTCAACCAGCTACATCCGAAAACTGCCGGAACATACTCGTTCCAAACATGTCGGAGGCAAAAGCGAAGGGCTTATACTTCAGGATTCCGCAGTAGTTCTCTTCAAATCCCGCTCCGGCGGGGCAGGATAGGGCTGAGAGTACGAAAGCTGTGTTATAGACAAGCCTTTTACCGGCTGTACGTCACGTGTGACGTCGCATGTTTTTTTTTTCTTTTTTTGCTGCGGGTTCCGTTATATTTTGCTGCCTTTCTTTTTTTCTTTTTTTTTTCTTTTTTTTTTCACGCACGCGCTCGTACGTTCGGCGTTGCACGCACGCTCCGCAAGTTGACGCGCTCATCTGGTACCGATTTTTCTTCTCCGCCTTTGTGCTTTATTCAAGGCATCCAGCTTTTCTTCCGCACTTGCATTTCGGCGCTCACATGTGGTTTCAGTTCTGCTTCTCCCTACGTGTTCTTGTGCGTGCATGGGTGGGCGCACACATCTAGTCATTTTTTACATTCTGGGAGGCAAACAACTTCGACGGTATTTTTTTCACAAGAGATGGTACAGACGTGTCTGGCCGACAGCTTTAATTTAGACAAAAAATTTATATATAGCTCCTTGTGCACAGGGGTAAACATATCTGAGTTTTTTTTGTGCAAAAAAATTTCCTTTCCTAAAAAAATGTCGGCTCGGGTAACTGGCGCATTGAGCGGCTCGCGGAAAATTTGAAACTTCTACCACTGCAAAACAAAAACTACTGCAGCTCGCGCCCTAGTTATTTTTATATGAAGACTTTGCACACTCTCAAATGATTTAACGTATATTCGTGTTTGGGTGTAGGAAAAAATGGTTCTGGAAAAAATGGTCCTGGAAAAAATGGTCCCGGAAGAAATGGTCCCGGAAGAAATGGTCCCGGAAAAAATGGTCCCAAATCAAAGGTAGGAAAAAATGGTCCCGGAAAAATTGGTCCCGAAGCCAAGGCAGGAAAAAGTAGTCTTGTTCGAGTAAATCCGGTTAATCGCACCAAGAACGTTTGTTTTACCGAAATTCAGGTTGGGCTGCTTTCATGGCCTCTCCCATATTTATTTTCTAATTTGCCGTTACGCAAGCTTAATCCACAGATGTTTCGCATTGATGACGTCTCAACCACATATAACATGCATAAATCTCAGCACATCTCTGTTTTGAACCCGCACGTTGTGAGGAGGGCAAACCGCTTCCACACAACCTCGACAGGTGAAGGTACCGACACGAAAAACAGGATCCTGGTATGTGTAGTGCAAGGAACGAGCGTCAGAGGGGGCTGCCCAGGGGGCTAATCAGGAGTGGACAAGAGCTTTCGTACGAACTTTCGTAAAGTTCGTACGAAAGTTCAAGGCATATCAACAGAAAATTTCGCCTTCACATTCTCAGAGTTGTAAGCACCCCCTGCAATTTTTTACATGTCTTTTCCCTTAACTTTTCTTTACACTCTTTGTTGCTATTTGTTTCTCTTGTAGGCTTTTTTTTCTTTTCTTTATTTATGCTTTGGAGTTAGAGATTTCATATTTTAATTGTATTTATATTTACATTTCTGTGGCCGGACATTTCGGTGCACGGACATTTCGGTGCACGGACTTTTCATCGCACGGACGTTTCAGCGCACGGAAGTTTCGGTGCACGGGATGTCCCAGACATTAACTTAAAGCTTTAGCTTTAATATTTTAATTTCGATATGACTTAACGTTCGAGAGTTGGGTTTGGGCCGCACTTCGCAGAAACGAAGGCTAAACCAAGGCGGAGCATCAGCGCGTAAATCCCCATTTCAATTTACACCGATTCTGACGAAACCTCGCAGCGTAGAGCTTTAATGACCTTCCAGACACTGAGATAGTTGTGTCCGACTAAGCTTCTAAACCGGCGGTTCCAGGCCTCGCAGTTGTTTGCGCGATTTTAATCCAGTTACTTGCACTAAATTTTTAATCGATGCTCAGCCCTACCATCCATCCATCCATCCATCCATCCATCTGTACATACATCGCCCACCCATCCATCCAGATTTTAGCCTCCACAGGGGTTAATTTCTGCCCCTTGTAGGAATATTAAAGCATTCCATCTCTTTCTCAACCCTTTAACTAAAACGCATACGCACAAAAGCAAAGCCGCAAAAAAGTTCAGATCTGACTAACTTGAAGGGAAACACGTCGACTGGAGCATGGGACCATTTTTTCCTAGATAATCATCGTTTATTATCAAGGAGTACGTACAGAAGAAAATTGGGTCGCCAAAGCCTACAGGTGGGCTTGTGCGGCGTCGCCCGGCCGCAACGGCCTTCACTTCTGCAAAAAAGACTCTTTGACAGTGGTAACTGAATAGGAAGGTAAAAAAAAAGCAATCAAACAAAAGAGAAAAGATTAAAAGAAAAAAAGGAGAAAGGAAAAAAAGAGAGAAGACGGAAAATTAAATCTAGGAAAGAAAAAAGGAAAGCAAACAACAACCGACAAACCGAAGAGACAAAGACAAACATACAAACAGATACAATAAATCAACATGGGTTTCAGCTACATGGATGGCATTTTCCTCATCACAAGAAAACAATTAGAGAACAAAGAAATAGCTAACAATCATCACGTACACATGCATACTTCAGCATATTTCTAATGCCAGCGTAGCAGCACGCAAGCGTTTCCGTGTTGTTGAAGAGAACAATTCGTCAGGCAATTCGTTGAAGATAGCAGGAACATAATATGGCCGCGCAGCCATTCCGAAATGCGTACGGACCCTTGGCGTCATATATCGAGGTATGTGCCGCAGAGGTATAGGTTTAACATTGGGAGTTCGGTAATCCGTACACCAGAAATATTTTAGCACGACGATTTGCTTAAACAATGTATCGAATGACGGTAGACCACTTGCCTTAAATACACTGTCCGAATCCGGCACGTGTGACTTATAAAGAACACTCTTGGCAATGTTTTTTTTTAAATACTGTTAACCCTCTTTTTCCAGGTAGCGGAGCAGTTGAAAAAACAGCACATGCCATAACGAAGAACACTATAACCCAAAGTTTGAGCTAGTATTTTTCGAACAGAGAAAGGCAGAAACACTTTTAAGTTATACAGCATACAGTCAATAGTTCTAAGCTTTTTACATATGTGAGCCATGTGTGTGTTCCACGAAAGATCCCCATCAAAATGTACACCTAGGTATTTAACAGACGCGACACAGAAAATACGGGCACAGGAACAAGATGCACAATTTGATGAGTGTATTGTAATGAAGCAGTCGTTCGGCACTGTTTTCCGTCGATTTCGGAAACAAACAAGCCGACTTTTTACAGGGTTGATTGTTATTAAATTTGCTTCAAACCAATCGGCTACCCTTCTGGTATCGTCTTGAAGATTTGAGAGAGCGAGAGAATAACCAGAGTTGCCAGATACCAGCAGGGTGTCATCAGCGTATTGATAGATTTTCGAAGTTTTAACAACAGTAGCTAAGTCATTAACATACAAATTAAAAAGAAGAGGTGACAAGATAGACCCTTGCGGGACACCTCTCTTAAGTCTGATACTATCACTCAGCACTGACCCAAGTGAGACCACTTGAGAACGATCCCGAAGGTAATTTTGAAGCAGAGATAGAAATGGTCCGCGGAAGCCATAACGGTATAATTTAGAACAGAGTATACCATGGTTCACAGTATTAAACGCTTTCTTAACATCAAGAAATAACCCAAACACAACCTCATTCTGATCTATGCTGTTATGAAGGGTATCAGACAACTTTTCAAGTAACACCTGCGTGCCCGTGCCGGAGATGAATCCGTATTGATGTTCGCTCAGTAACTCATGTTTTGTCACAAAGGAAGTCATGACACCCAATATGTGCTTTTCAAGAATTTGAGAAAAACAAGATACAACTGAAATAGATGGTCACTGGGACCATTTTTTCCGGGGCCATTTTTTCCAGGACCATTTTCTCCGGGACCATTTTTTCCATTTACGACATCTTGGCCCGTATTTAAGGTCACTAAACAGTTGCCAACCTGGGAGTGTTTGCATCTAAAACTCTTTGGTTGCCGCTAACCTGCCATTAGCCACTCCTGCTTCATGCTCAAGTAAATGACAGTAATGACGTACGGCCTCGTCGGTGCTATAAGTGCTCCGAAGTAGCACATGGTGCCACAGAGATCCTCGGGAACCATTTCGTGTAGATTCCGATTTTCAGTGAACAGCCCACGGGTGCTATTTCCGAAGTTTGAAGAGAGCGCGAGTACCAGATCAGACAACTGGAATTCATATAGTTCGAACAAAAGCGTAATTTGCAGTCTTGGTTCATTAGACATTTTTGTATCACTCTATGGCTCCATTGTGTTTCGTCCTAAATATTACAGCAATCATTTAAAGCACAGCGGCCTTAAATAGCCCACGTTTCCAATTGCGTGGTTCAGCCGCAACCAGTCGAGGAATATATATACCAAACATGGGCTCGGACGCCGGAGCTTCAAGATGAGATTTAGGTGCAATGTACTTGATACACGCCCAATTTCAACAAAGCATGCTCACCGCAATGTTTTTCTTTATTATTTTCTCTGTGTAACTGACATTTCTCTACCGACATTGCGGCCATAAGCTTCTTGCAACCACTTGAGTATGTTACCCCAATACTGCTAACAAGGCCCTATTTGACGCTTTGTAGCTGCAAAAAACAAAAACGAAATTATTGCATCGTGTTTTTGATGTAGGTGATAAAGAGCAACCTTGGCTTTAATTTCTGAAAGTTTCAAAAAGAAATCGAAGCTGGCCTTTTGTTTAATTGGATTTCAAAAGAAACCAAAATGCGTTGCCTAGCTGCAGTGGAATGCGTTTTTGAAATTGAACAACAGCAGAAGAATAACACCAAAAAATTTCAACTACCTAGCTTGTTTAGGTGCAGGGGGAAAAGGCCCCACATTTGGCAAATTTAAAAAAAAATTAATTTAGGATTTTTTTTAGAAAAAAAATTCCCCCGCATTTCCCCGAGGGGGAGAATGTGAAAGTGCGAATGCACGGTTGTCGGCCCGCTTGCGGCGCTTGCGCTCGGCCCCCGCAGCCCACCGCCTCGCCGCCTTCTCTTCCATCTCTTCCATCGGGTTTGTAGTATCACGTGTACACCACGCAGTTATCAAGCCGCTATAACGCCGCTGAGTCGCCAACGCACGCCGCTGACGACGTAGTTTGAATGCGTTAAAGATATAAGCCGCGTCACTAACACTGATATCACCGTCTCGTCCGTGGCTTGGTCGGTAGAGCGTCGCGCTGCGGCCGCAAAGTCCTCGGATCGAAACCTGGCGCCGGATGCTGTTTCTTTTTTAAATATAGAGGAGCACTGCGGACGCCGCCGCCGCCGGCGGTGGATGGTTTGGGGTCGCTTATAAAGTGCATTCGCACTTAAAATCGTTCTGGACGCCAAACACGAATCATTTGGGAGTGTGCAAAGTCTTCATGTAAAAATAACTAGGGCTAGAGCTGCAGTAGTTTTTGTTTTGCTATGGTAGAAGTTTCAATTTTTCCGCGAGCCTCTCAGCCGACTTTGGGGATTTTTTTAGAAAGAGAATTTTTACCCTACAAAATAACTTCAGATATGTTTACTCCTGTGCACAAGGAGCTGTATATAAAATTCTCGTCAAAATTAGAGATGTCGACGCGTGTACCAATGCCAGGTACTGTGCGATTTGGGTTTTCGTTCATGAAGACACTGTTTTGCGATGGGGTCACGGGGTTTAATCAAACTGGTTTATAATAACGTTTAGCCTAAGACACCTCCAGAATATTTTTATTGAAAAATAAATAGATTGAACATCATACAGTTTCGTTATCACCAATGTACGTGATATTATAGTTTGTTAACGAGTCACCAAAGTGCGAACGCAAGTGGGCATGTTCCGGTAGACAACAGAACACAGTACACTGAATAGAAATATGCCATTCACAGCAGCAGCAATTGCTTATTAAAAAAACGCCAAATCAATAAAAACAAGTATAATTGCCTTATTCAATTTTCTTGCGGCATCACCAGCCGTGAGTGATGAAACAGGCTAGGTGGAGCCTGTGTGAGAATTTTTATGAAACAAAAAGTAAGGCAGAATATTGTAAGTACATGCAAATGTAAAATAAATGCACGCCAGAACTTAACTTCTGCTGAGCACGTTGTTTTAAAGGATAAAATTCAGCTCTGACGGAATATTGGCCAGATTTTGCCACTATAAATGGAGACAAAATTTGTTTTAGGTTTGATCCTGGTCAAATGTATCACAGTGTCATACAAGTACAGTCAGAAGCTTCATGCGGATGAAAAAAATTGTTACCCTCTGTGTATAATTATATGCCAAAACTAGGGGTGGGCGATTGGTCGATTAAGCTCCCGAGTAATCAATTAATGCTTTAGTCGCGGACTCGCGAGTACTTTTTAATCAGGCAATTTATTGAAGTCTAGTGAGCCAAGAGAGATAGGCCTGCCGCCTTCAACGGTGCGTGTGAAGCGGCGTTTTTTTTTGTGTGTTGTTGTTATCTGCTGTTTTACGTTTCAAGTACCACTCTTCCCCTCCTATTAGCGGCCGTCACCCTCGACTGCCGCGTTGCTTTTGTCCAGATCCTGGAAAAAATTCATTGTCGTCGCTTTGACCGCCGAAGGCGGACTCCGCGCTGTGCACGCCACGAAGCTCCGAACAGGAAATGCTTTTTGGGGGTTCGTCCTCCATAAAGAAACCACATGCTCCCGCATTGCACAGCCCACACCCAGAAAAAGCGGTCGGCGCCCGCGGCTGTTTGCGCACTCTCAAGGTCCGTAAGCGGATTGCTCAGCCCCATTGTGTGCTGGCCACCGAACCCACGCCCCCAAGATATTTCTCAAAAGAGACCGCCTGCGTCAAACCTGGTCTCGAACCGAAAAGCTGACATACGCTTTCCGTTAACAGGGCTGGACAGTGGGGATGCACATGTGTGTAGGCGTCACTATGATTTTCTTTAAAGCTTTCCGTGTCGCGTGTTTTTGCACTTAATGAATTGTCTGTCGATGGCCAGAAGCTTGGGCGAAGTTGGTCGGGAAAACAGCACGAAAAGACGCAAACACACTGAGAGTGAGAAGGACACAAATACAGCGCTGACTCAGAAGTGAAAGTACTTCCGAGGGTAGCTACAACGAGCAAAGAACCTCTCTGCGGCCGGAAAATGTCAACAATCTTTTTTGCCTCCGCAAATGGATGAATTATTATTGATAGTCTAAAATGATCTGTATTCAGAAGCATCGACAACGTGACAATGAAAACAGAAATAAAAAAAAACTTAACCATTAAATCTTTTCAGGCCCTATGTCTCGAAATGAACGCACTCCGTAACTGGACGAATTATTATTGATAGTCTAAAATGATCTGTATTCAGAAGCATCGACAACGTGACAATGAAAACAGAAATCAAAGAAAAGCGTAACCCTTAACCTTTTCAGGCCCTATGCCTCGAAATGAACGCACCCGATTAATGGGTAACTCATCGATAAAAGGAAGCCGACTAATCGAAATAAAGTTTTTAATCGACACCCACTGACCCAGCCCCAGCGACACTAAGGGTTGTCGATTAGCTGCGATTAGCTGACCAGCTATGTGACCTGTTAGGCTATCAGCCACCATGCTGGAAAATTGGGTGTAGGAAAAAATGGTCCCGGAAAAAATTGTCCCGGAAGAAATGGTTTCGGAAAAATTGGTCCGGAAAAAATGGTCCCAAAGCCAAGGCAGGAAAAAATGATCCCGGAAAAAAATGGTCGGGAAAAATGAGTCCCGGAAAAAATGGTTCCAAAGCCAACGTAGGAAGAGAGAGAGAGACAGACAGAGAGAGAGAGAGAGAGAGATACAAACATTTATTGTACTAATGAGCAGGCTGTTCTTAGGGGGTGTATCACGATTGCCCCACGCGCAGAATCCCCGCCGCGAAAACCCCGCGACGTTAGTCCCGTGTCTCATTTGCCCCGCGTGCAGTATCCTCGCGTGCCATTTGCCCTGATGCCAGTTTCCCCGACCCATTCTCCCGGGGCGATATTATGGCGCGTCATTTTCTTTTCAATGACTATAATTTTTTTTAATTAGAGTAAAGTAAAGTTGGGGACGATTTTTTCAAGAAGAAGATTGGGTCTGCAGCTTTCGCGAAGTAGCACTGGGGCTTTATTCCTTCTTCCCTTAGCTGCGATAATTTACGATAAAATACGATGGCGGTAAACGCTATTCCCCCTTCCCTTCCCTCTCCGCTCGGGTCTAGGACATTTCGGTGCACGGACAGTTCGGTGTACGGACATTTCGGTGCACGGACGTTTCGGTGCGCAAGCTTTGCGGGAAACGACTGTCTGGTGCTTACTTGTTTTAAACGGTCATTCTATATATCCGCGTAACTTGGGTTATGGAGCCCAATAATCTACTGCAGTGCTTTCACATTTACATTGATGTCATTTTTATTGCGCCAGTTATTTGAAAAATTGAGCATTTCAATATTTCTGTTTATACCTTGTTCAGGAAACATCTATTACGCTGCCAACTAATTAAATTCTGTCGCAGACCCTTTTATTTACCTCAACACTTTATAATGTATATTCGCTCTTTTTTGACACATGCACATCAGCTAAGGAAATCAGCCGATGCTTACGATGTACTTTGCAAGTAATTTTCTTTAAATAAAAGGCACACTCCCACTATCGCAAGACCGCACCTTTACATTCTGTTGCTCCCAAAATGCAGAAAATATGACATGTTTCATGCTGGCAGCGCTGTGACGCTAAAATAAACATTAAAATACTGTTGTCGGTACGTGTTTCTTACTGAGTTTAGAATATCGTCGTGAAGGAAGAATGGGCCTTTTTGAAGACAGCTGCACCTTCTATCTTTCTTAAATCTTGCTAAAGCGTGTATGGACGGTTCCAGGCCTGGCAGTTGTTTGTGCAGTTTTAATCCAATTACTTGCATTAAAATTTTTAATCCATGCTCAGCTCTACCATCCATCTATCCATCCATCCATCCATCCATCTATCAAACCATCCGTCCGTCCGTCTGTCTGTCTACCCAATTTTCTTTTTTAGATTTTAGCCTCCAAAGGCGTTAATTTCAGCCCCTTATAGGAATATTAAAGCGTTCCATCTCTTTATCAACCCTTTAGCTAAAACGCAAAGGGACAAAATAAAACCGCGAAAAAGTTCACATCCGACTAACTTGAAGAGAAACACGTTGACTTGGCCATGGGACCATTTTTTTCTAGTTGGTCAGTGGGACCATTTTTTCCAGGACCATCTTTTCCGGTACCATTTTATCCGGTATCATTTTTTCCGGATCATTTTTTCCGGTTCCGAGAAAATCGAGTGGGTATTATCTGATCCTCCAGAAGAACTGTCAGCAAGTACACTGGCTCAGCGCTGTCAAGAAAGAACAGGCACTTTGAAATCCCCATTGCGCTTCTTAAAACCTCGCAGGGCATTTTACCATGTAATAACATTTATGCAACAAGATGGCGTAATTATGCGGTTTGTCTGGCTTCAGGCAGTGAAACTGGATAATGTTGAATGACTTGAGCTCACCTGTTAAACGACCTATTTAAATTACTGAACTCACTTGAGCGAATTCGGAGAAAAGGACGGGCCCAATGCGGCCATTTCAGCGGCTGCGTCACCGTTATAGGAGCCATTAAGAGATAGTGCAGCATCCTCACCGCTTATAGTGGTTGCCTCCGACCCATGCTGTTTATCCTGAATTTTCGCCCTGTGGTGATATTTTATTTCTATTATTACCTCCAAAACAACGCATTTTTTTATTTTAAACACAACGAGTTTGAGTTGCAAGCCCACAAAAACACAGTTATCTGTATTTTTAGTTGCTTATTTGTCAGCACTACTTAATCACGCAAAGAAGGCTTGCATCAGTAGTCTAAAGGCCCGTTCACACTGCGACGAAAGCGACCAGAATTCTGTCACTTTGTCGCGCCACGAGAAA
Source organism: Haemaphysalis longicornis (assembly GCF_048455015.1). Taxonomy (NCBI): domain Eukaryota; kingdom Metazoa; phylum Arthropoda; class Arachnida; order Ixodida; family Ixodidae; genus Haemaphysalis; species Haemaphysalis longicornis. The sequence goes on from NW_027526203.1 coordinate 410,689,888, forward strand.
AATTGGTCCCGACCATTCGCCAAAAACGGTCGTCGCACGACAAAGCGACGGAATTTCCGTCGCTTTTGCTCGCTTTCGTCGCAAGTGTGAACGCGCCTTAATGCGAGAAAGTAGGTTGTCGATCGCCACCTTTACCATTAATTGTATATCAATTATTTGACTTTTGTTCGCGCCTGCACGAGTGTCATTCTGAAGACGCAATCTCTTGTGTGGAGCTGTCCTTCATGGTCGTCTATAACTTTGCAAGAACGTGCGTTATAATAGACGGCGCCACTCTTTCTGCCACCTCGCAGTTTCTCACTGCGGCAGGGCCCGCGCTTCAGTTCAGCCGTTGTGCGATGGCAGGAAGGAGTGAGGACACTGGTCCATCTGTGCCGAGCTGGTTATGTCAGCATAACCGGGCCTAGCCGAGTAAGGCCACGGCCATTTTTTTACCATAATTTGCAGCTTTTAAAAGGCTAGTCACCACTAAAGGAAGTAGGCGTTTAGCTGCCAAGCACTCTCGCATGCAGTCCCAGGAGAAATGCATAAAACTGTCGTGTTTTGCCTTTAATCTTCTTCATTCATACCGTATGGCTAGTACAAAACTAGGGAAATATAGGGTGTCGAAATAAAACGCGAAGAGCCATTACATAGTTAAACAAGGTCTCCTTCACATTTTCATAAAAGGGAACTCCGCCCTCCCCTTTACTCTGTCTAGATAGAGGGCATGGGGGCGGGCTGCTCGTGTGGAATCTTTTTGGGGGGGTGTAGAAATCCTCTTGGGGGTGGGGGGGTTGGGGGGGGGGTGTATAAATCTCTGACGCATTCTCTGACATGCATATTTATCAAGCGCAGGGGTGAGACAGCTGAATCAGATTTGGGAGCAGTTTTTGGAGCAGCGAAATCTCGATTCTGGAGCAGAAGCCTGCGCCGCCACTTTTGCGGTGTCGATCATCCCATTCCCGCCGCTCGCAAGCTCGCTGTCAAAGGCAGCAATAACTCAGCGTTTTATAACACCGCGAAGAATCCAAAATATCACTTCAAGCACGCGCACCACGCCTCACATTCAAGGCCGAAACACGACGAATTCGTGGGCGCCACGTTGTTTTTGATGAATTCCCGTCTTTGGAGTTGCGCAACTTCCGGCAATAGATCAAACGACTAAATGTAAACGCAGCCATCCCCATAACCAAAACAACGGTAGAAATCGGCGTGAACCACGAGCAACGACTTCCCCGGGCAGCGATGTTTTCCTATCTTCACCACACCAAGATGGCGGCGCCCAGTAATGTTCTGGAGCACGACCGTCTAAAGCCGGTCGTGTTCGAGAGATACGGGGCTCCGGAAATCGCCGTTTTTTTTTTTCTTCAACTTGCACGAATGGTTTGCCGCTTCAATACACAAGTATTTTTTCTATAGGACTTTGCAATGGTTTTCGATGGGTAAAAATGCACAGAATATAACATGTGCAACCCTTCATTGCGACTTTCGAAAAAACTAATGTCGGGGACAATTTTATGGGTTTTTGTATTGCATGATTAATCAATTCAACATTTACAAACAGCATCACCTTGGGGGTGGAGGAAAATTATGCCGTTAGTAAGCATTTTTCCCCACTGAAACTCACGGCAGCGTTAAAATCCTTGGCTCTCAGACTGTTTTGGCGCAGTTTGGCGCAGTTATTGCAATTTTCGAGCTTTCGGAGCAGCCTGGCGCAGGAAAACACTTTTGTATCAAAACTGCGCAATATGCGCAGCTGTCTCACCCCTGCAAGCGGCTCCTGCGCAGTGTCACCAATCGCTCCCAGAGCTTAGGCTGGTTCCACAGGCGCACGCCGGTGTTGCTGCGACGCACGAGCCATCGGTTCCACACCCGGCCACCCCTCGCATGATCATCAATGGACCGGGCCGCCTCGAGCGGAATGGAGGTCGGCGAAGACGCTGGGCGCGTGGGGTGTGACAGAGATGTCGGGCAGCGAGCAACATTCTGTGCGCCGTGTGACGTCACTGTTCCTCGCACATGCGCAGCACGGCTCTCCAGGAGCCACGCGAAACTGCTCAACCTCGACTAGTGTAGCTCACGCTACAAAAACATATTGCCACGAGACGAGGATGAAGGCGTGGCTCATACATCTTTGTCTTCGTCGGAAGAAGGGGCAAAACGCTATGAGCCACTGTCCACTTCGTCATCTAATGACAACATGTAACGGTGTGTTAGCTGCACGCTATAATTCAAGTGGTGCGATTGAACGGAAATAGATGGCCCTCTACAATTGCCCAGTCGTGTATCTTGGCGGTGGATCTGCTCAGCGCCGCCAATCCACAAACAAGATACTGTGACGTCATAGAGACGTCGTCGGAAAGTGGCTGCATGGGGGAGTTGCCACTGCTCATCCGTTTTCCTTAATGTCTCCGCTATTTGTTTAAGTTTGCAATAAAATTGGGATCATTGTTATGGAGACAAAGCAGTCATCTTAGTGAAGCAAACTTATATTTTGTATCTTCATGGCCCCTTTAAATACAAAGGCTATAATACCCTTGCAGCGCTCAAATCCCCCCCCCCCCTCCACACACACATACACTAAAGTTGGTCTTGTTTAGAAAAAGCTTAGTGTGCACGTCGTTCAGAGCTTGGAGTGCGCCAGGGACCTCCCTTCTAGCAATTTCTTAAATAGGTACGGGATGTTATCGTATCCGGGAGGCAAATGCGTGTTTGTCTCTTCAATGGCAGCGATGAGCTCGGCCGTCGTAAACGGTTCGGCCACCGCGCATGCCAGAAGGAGGGGCGGCCGGGAAATGGCCGCCGGTTCGGGAAGAAACTCACAGCCGCTTTGTCCGAAGACTCCTGATGTAGAGAGCCCGGCGATTGCCGGCTGATGAGCCAGCCAACGATATTTGCTCGCACCAATCGTAAGGCATGACAGGGTGAGAACTGTTACATAAAGTTTGGCTGTCTTCGTTTGAATACAGCCTGCCTGCCAGAGCGACATGTCTGGGGCAGACGTTTACAGCTTACAGGATCAAATCACCAGAGCTTGGAGCGAGAGCTCAAACCAGATATTGGTGAGACAATGGAGGTGCCACGTTCAGCGACTGTCACCCAGGAAGTCTTCCGAGATGACAACATGGTGACACATACCAACTTTTAACGCGAAGCTTTCTTGCTGTCACTGATGGCGGTGTCGTAACCAGAACGCACTGCAGGAAAGTCAACTTTTCACAATGGGAGACACATGATGATAGTGATGATGAAAAAAATACGCTTCCCGTGGTCGGAGTCGAACCTGGGTCCCTTGTATTCCTATGTCGACGTCCATCCGATTGCGCCATTATCGCATTCGAGTCGCTCAGCAATTCTTTTGGGTTCGTTGCGCGGGCGTTGGCGTTGGAGTTTGAGTAGAAGTGGACTTTGGCTTTGAACTTTGATTGATTGATTGATTGATTGATTGATTGTAGGGTTTAACGCGCCGACGCAACGCAGGCGATGAGGCGCGCCGTAGTGGAGGGCTCCGGATTAATTTTGACCACCTGGGGATCTTTATCGTGCGCCGAAATCTCGTACACACGGGCGTTTTTGCTTTTCGCCTCCATCAGAAAAGCGGCCGCCGCGGCCGGGAATCGAACCCGCGACCTCGTGCTCAGCAGCGCAACGCCTTAGCCACTGAGCCACCGCGGCGGGTGGCTTTGAACTTTGGCGGTTTGAATTTTGGACGCCGATGATGGTCTTACGACGACGATGGGAGGAGGGGGGGGAGGGCAGTTTTCTCGTGAGGTATTCATTTGCTGTCGTCTGAGTTTGGACTTGATTCGCAGGATGTTAGCACGTCGATCGTTGACACTTGGGCTTTGACTTTCAGGTGGTTTGCGCTTTGATAGTTGGCGCTTTGACTTTGATTGCAGCGACTTTGACTTTGGCACTTCGCCATTTGATTTTCGCTCACAATAAAGCTTCGCGTTTCAACCACAGTCGTAGTTAGACGGAGGGCCTTCTAATTTTTATGCTACTTTCTGTACTCCGCGTGAAGGATTACATTTATCGTTCAGCAATGCATTTCTAGTAAAAAGTATTTAGAATATGTGCAACATGGCTAGGTTATTTCTCTTACTCCCTCACTAGTTGGCCAGAACAAGAGGAGGCGATTGAAACCGTTCCAGTTGCCTCCGTTGATAAGTGAAGGTCCAGTGGCCGCCTTATGCTTCTTATCTGCCGCCAGCCGAGACCTCGTCACCCCACAAACACCATGCAATACGGGGACGTTACTTCTGAATCATCATCATCACCATCATCATAATAAACAGCAGCAGCAGCAGCCTATCTACGCCCACTGCAGGGCAAAGGCCTCTCCCATGGATCTCCAATTATCCCGGTCCTGTGCTAACTGCGACCAATTTATCCCCGCAAACTTCTTGATCTCATCTGCCCATCTACGTCCTCGAAGTGCCGTATGTTTCGAGGGGTAAATGTACTGGTATTTGGTGGCAGTGAGAGCGGTAAAATAATTATAGAAGATAGTGATGCGCTCCATTTATTAAAATATACAGATGTCCTACTTGTTGACAGTGGCTCCTAGATATCCGAAGCATCTATGTGTCAAGCCTATCTGGCCGCAACTGCCCTCATGAAAGGAAAAAGGCAATTGTCTAGTGATGAAATCGAACGCTCGAGAAAAATTGCTGGTACAAAAATCTGTGCCTAAACGGTGATTGGCATTGTTGCTTGCTAGACGAAGTCCTGAGCAACTAAGACCCCATTGACAAGGTCGCACATGTACGCTGTGTAGTCCCGCGGTGCCATTTAAAACCCTCCGATGCAGCGCTGGTGTCGTTATTGCTGCCAGCAGCCCAAACCGACGCGCAGTTGCATCTTGAGCCGGGTAGCGTTGCAACCGGATCCAGCGGACCTGTAACTGAGTGCCGCCGCCGCAACAACTGCGCGTACTGCGCATCGACTCTCCTTGGCGTGGTGACGACAAACCCCCGACGGGAATGGATACCCACAGTAAAAGCAGCAGCCAAGCACCGTTACAAATCTCGCCTGCTTTGCTACGGCCCATTTGTGGGTCCGACCCTCAGTGCGTTTGAAGCTGCGTTCCTGCGCCATTCTGTTCCGTCGTCTACGAGGCGGAAACATGCGTAACAGGCGCCGTTCCCACGCCTGGCCGCTAACCAATAGATTTCCTTCAAGCCAGCAGCACGTCGACCCCGGGCGATCCCGGCACCCTTCGAGAAAAACAACCAACGCCACGAGCCAGGCAACAGTTCGCGGAACCTCCACGCTTCTCGCTTGTCGTGTTTTTGTTTGATTCCCCCCGTTTGTTCCACTCGCCCTGTACACAGCACCCCTTGGGAGTTCCGGTACACGGCCGTTCACGGTGCATGATCAATTCGCCGGTGCAAAGAGGCATTCAGGCATGTCAATAAGCCTCTCGTTCCCCCACCTGACAAAAAAAAAAAAATGAAAATCATACTGAACTGTTTAAACGCAATCTACGCGTGTCTGTTTTCTATTATTAAGTTTAAAGCGCAACGTGATGTGCCTGGGGCCCGGCTCATTTTTGGTGTGCGCGAACCAAAACGCCATGCGACGAAGCCAACCTTACTGCGAACGCTCAGCACAAAATGGCTATGGCTGTAATTCTATTCTTGTATTATCTCAACTTTCCCCAAAACAGTTCTATAAAACTAGGCCGCTAGGACCACTCTATCTTTACGCAGAGTTTCGTTTACTTGTCATAATTAGTTACTAGTGAAGCCGCAAACGTTACAGAATTACCGCACGTGTACGCTGTCAATACGTGGGCATATACGGAAGGAATGTGGTTACAAAAAAAAAAAAAGCGGCTGTAACTCTTACTTTACAAAGACCTTCCCAACAAAAATTATATAAAAACTGTCTGTTAAGTTGACCCTCATTTTGCGCCGAGATTAATTTATTGTCTTTATTACTTCTTTCAGAGTACGCAAATATTATATAATTCTACTGTGAATACGTGAACATGTATACGGGAGAAGTATGGCTCCAGAACATGGCTATACCTATCATTACGGCGAGTGCATGTACATGTCATAATTAATTAGTTCACAGTGAACTTGCGAGGCTTCTGCGGGAGGAAAACGGACAGCCCCATGTTTGTCTGGTAGGAGAAAACTCTAGCCCCACCAAGTTTGATGGAGTAATCTCAAAGCCATAGTCACTATTACAGAATTAAGAGGAAAATAAATACTCGCACATTATCTAACCTGTGTGTCTGATGTGTATATTATACAGCCACTCTCGTCATCCACTTTCACGGAATGGAACAGCCTGGATCCCAATTTGTAATTCCCACGCTCGTTTTAAGCACAATGGTATAGCTGGTGTGGTAGTTACAAGCAAGGAAATCGCAACAATTTATTATCGATGTTTTTTGCCCGTAATTCCGTGCTCTATGCTAGCGGAAGGTTATGCACCTTGACCAAATGTTGCCTTGGCACAGTGAATAATTACGGATAAAAATCCCCTATTTCATCCTTACTTTTCGTAGCTTTCAGAAAATGTTACTGTTGATTGTTACATTTTTTGACAATGGTATATTATCGCCGTTTCTTTATTTCCTAAATCAGCTAGAAAAAACAGTGATAAAATTTGCGCCACAGCTAGGTGAAAGGAACGTGTGTTTTTTTAACCTAATGAACGAGATTTTTGTGCATCAAAGCTGTTTACCTCTCCATCCCCGCATGCATCGTTCCCAAAAAGAGTTGGGGGGGGGGGAGGGTACCCGAGCCGGGGAATGTCCGTGTACAGAAATTGTGTTGGGGAGGGCGGGCTCGGCGAGAACATTTCATAACACGAGGCACTCAGAAGCCCGAAGGAAAGAAATCGAAACCATTCTGGATCGCAAAGCAAAGTGTATCAAGCTTCAAGGTGACGAAGCCCTTCAACAACGCAAGGCAGGAGCAAGGCGTCTCAACCACCTAACTGTGCATTCAGGCTTTCGCATCCACAACCCATAAGAACTGCCTAGGTGTATTTTTTGTGAATGAGTGCAAGTTGCAACCCAATGAAACCGAAACAACTTCGCTGGGTAATCCGCCACCGTAGGAATGGCTCGGCCCTCGAATTTTCTTATTTTAGTTTGTATTTGAGTGAGGTAAAGGAGCGGCAAAAGCTCGTCCACGCTCCCGCTCCCTTATCGCCCTCCCTCCCCTCCCCCCCCCCCCTCCCCCCCCGCTGCCCTTCCACTCGGTTCTTCTTCTTGTCTGCATGTCTGCAAAGCGCTAATGAGATTCTAACCATGTTTCGAACGGAGGACGACTTCGATTATGTTTGCGCGGTAATAGCACAAAAACATTCGTTTCCATCCCGGAAGACGCTCAAGAGGTGCATTTGGCTCGAGCGAGGTACGCGACTCGGCTTGCAGTGCCATAGAGTTTCCTCCGCTTAAAATAAGTCCACACTAATCATTTAAATGCGTAGTGAAATCTTCTTAGCTTTGGGCATGTGTGGGCATTGCGCTTAGCTCCTAACTTAATAAATGTAATGCGTTACCAGACAAAGCTTGCGTGTATTTGGTTCACCAGATTAGCATAATTCGAATGCGTTACCTGATAACGCCAACGCTTGGCCCCAGGGTACACAACCACATTCCGGGTTTTCAGCCCAACCTCTGGCTCTTCCTTGAGGTGCTACACCAGGCGTACCCACTTCAGCTTCATCGTTGGGGCAGCTCAAAATGGGGGAGCGGCAGACAACAGCCAAGAAGTGCGTCGAGGTAGGCGAACGGCTCAAGGTTTTGGCCGACTCGTATACGGCAGCCGTTGTGCAAAGACTTTTTTTTCCAGTAGTCTGGAATACTGCCCGCTAATGTAAGTGCTCCTTTTTTTTTAAATGTATGGCCCGAGTCATTCGTAAAGATGCGAAAATAAAAGTCTGAGTAAAGAAACAGGTTAATTTTGCAAGGTGTACGACAATGCAAGCACCGATAGCGGCGGAAGGAAGACAGCGGCGAACATGCAACGGCGAACATGTGAATCATTTATTAAAATGATTCACAGGCAGGACGCGATGGGTCCCCAGGATTAACTTAATGCAATGCAAATGCGCATCGCGTTATTTGATCAGGCATTGTGTGACGCGTTTTTAGCACACTAGCAATGTTTTTAGCAATGCACACTAATTCCCAAAGATAATAAATTGGACAGTTCGTCGTCATTAGGTTCCAACGCCGCAGGTATTTACTCCTAGCGATCGCACGAAATTACGCAACTATTATGATCAACAAGTTCCCGATTGTTAATAAAAAAAAAAATCGGTGCCACTAATATTAAAAACGAAAGAAAAAGTGATATTAAATCGTTAAAAAACAAAATAATCAGCAATAGCATCGCCTAAAAGCAACAAAAGAAAAGGAATAATAAGAGAAATGTTTCATTCGGTAATTATTAACCGCGAATAAATACGACATCATTTGATCAAAGTGCACGTCCTTCCGTTGACAGGAAATAAATCATAACTAGAGGCAAACACATTTAAAATAAGTAAGCACGATTCGCGCGCGTGCGATTGCCATGTCAACAACACGCACATGTTTTGTTTCAAACGCGCGTCGAATTCATTTTGTACTGAAACGCCCGTGTACCGGAGCGCTCAGTGCCGAAACGCCAGTCGCCATGTACAAAACTGTCCTAGACAACTTTCGGAGGCCGGAGCTCGGAACACCGAACCACGCCGGATTACGGGGTGTGCTACCACGTAAAACATATAAAGAGTTGCATTTGCATGTTTTCGCATTGTTGCGTAACTGGTAAGTGTACAACTGCGTAATTCTGATAACAAAAATATTTTCTCAATTCTGTAATACTGTAAATGTCTGCATATGTGAGAAAATGCTCGAAGTGAAACAACAGTACAATTTTCAGCCTGAACCGTTACTTTACAACCATCGCCCAGCCTTCCACAACTTGCAAAATCGCTTGCTAAACGCTGCAGTGTTTATAAAGGGTATCTGCGGCTGCCGTGATCATGTTTACTTCATAGCCTCGGGGCAAATTGGGTGAGAAGCAAGTTGGGGTTACATCTAGGGAGATATTGGCTAGCACCCGGGATGTAGTTCAGTAAGACGTGGTAGGCAGAACCGTAGAGCCACCGACGGTAGTGTGAGTAATGCCGCATCATGTTTTCTTGGCAGGTCCTGGGTCCCAGGGCATGTCCGCAATGAATGGTAAAGGTTTGCCGGTGTCGTGGCATTGGAGAAAGTTCCGCATTTCCCATATCCGCGGTTTCTCGCTCCCTTTCAATCCGTGCGTGCGACCGGAGTAAAAGAACCCCTCGAATCCTCTTTATGACAACCTCTTTCATCCTTATGAGGCCAGGGGGAGAGTAACCGAGCACGCAAGTGTAAGACATCGCGTTCGGTTTAAAGGCCCTCCTTCGCAGCCATTTGTGTGGTCCATTGGTCACTTGGGAGCAGGGCAGGTGGTGCCTTTCCTAGCTCAAACTCATGCAACAAGATATTATACAGAAAAGTTCCGTCCAGAATTATAATAGCACCAAAAAAATGTGGATCCATGGTCCCTCTCTGCAAATTAATTTGCAAAGTCCAAGTGCTCCTTATGCCAAACTGCCGCATTGGTACATGGGAGTAATATCGCTGACTTGGGTACCGCGAGCTGTACCCAGGTCAGCGATATTACTGTACCTGTACTGTACTGATATTACTATACTGAAATTACCTGTCAGCTGAAGCCAAGTCAACGACGATATTATACCGCCACGCTCAGTAATAACAGACGTTTTTTGCTCAAGCAGGGGTACTTCGACGGTGTTCTCACCACAAATGCTCTTCTCCAGCACGTCGGGTGTCGCTTCCACGAAAAGATGCTCTACCGACATCGAAACCGGTAGCATTAAATACCCCGTCGAAAGGGCTACATCTTTGAACTTTGTACAGGACCTTTGTACATTGCCGAGGCATTGACTTCCTTTTACCGGCCGTATATTTTACGGGGCTGCGAACACCGTATTTTCCTGTAAATAGTGAAGGATAGCAAAGGGGCTTGAACGAGCCCACGGACGGTGCCTCAACATCTAGTGTGACATACGTCATACAGCGTCGACGCTGTAACCGTAGGTATACGAAGAAGTCCCTGATTGCCTACGCCCCATGCCGTCAAATAATGTGAACCATTCTTTTCTGGTATATGCACCAGGGCAGGTAATCACATGAATGTTCAGTGCATGCTGACGGCCATCGGTTCGGCGTCAAAAGCACTTCGATGTTTTTAAAGCCATTAAGTTTGTAGATTCCTTTGTTTGTCAAGTTGACCGTTGTTACCACCCGCCGCGGTGGCTCATGGCTAAGGCGTTGTTCTGCCGAGCCCAAGGACGCGGGTTCTATCCCGATCGCGACGGCAGTTTTTTTCTGATCGAAATTAAAAACGACAACGCTCGTGCGTCGAGATTCCGGCGCCTACGAGACCCCCAGTGGACTAAATTAATCCCGAGCCCTCCACTATGGGGCGCTTCATAGTCATGGTGCAGCTTCGGCGCGTTAAACCCTTCAAATTTGAAATCGTGGTTGTTACCCTTTTGAGGGTCATTTTTTCCTTTTCTTCTCTAAAACAATATTTTTATGCAAAAATATATATGTGCCATTCACAATGTTTTAAGTTTCACACTTTAGGCATTTAAAGGGCCGAAGCTACACATGGATTATGCGGCACACCGCAGTGAAGAGCTACGGATTGATTTCGGCCACCTGGGGATATTAAACGTTCGCCGAAATCTCGACTCGCGGGCGTTTTAGTTTTTCGGCTCTATCAGTAAACCGGCTGCCGGCACAACGCTTTGGCTTATGAGCCGTCGCTGCAGGTAAAATGTTCCAAGTTATTCCTTGGCTGTGCTCAGTTCTTTTTTTTTTTTTTTTGACAATGCCCTCCTGCTTGGGTGAAAATTACTGACCTGCAGTATTTGCAAATAAAACTAAAAATTCCTTCCACTCTGTGAAGGGTGGATGACCAGCGAAGCTTTTTTACCACACGTCATAAAGGTGGCACATAATTTAAGCGCAAGTTGTGAGGAAACTTTATTTCCTTGAGCTCTGACGGCGTTCACCCATGAAAAAAGACACATACATACATGCACACGCTTATTTTTTTACTCTGCTGATCTCGACAATTGTACCTATTGATAATACTGGTAGCAAACTAATGTACCCAGGATGCATATCCAAGTGTAAAGTCGTATAAGCTTGAGGTCCAAATCATGTTTTGACCGCCGTGCGACTTTCGTGGTTACTGCGTGCAAATAGCTCCCACAAATGAACGTTCGTTTTTCAAATAGAGTGCCGCGCGCTTCAAAGATACATCAAGCCTCGAAAGTTTTTGTTCGCGGACGTCAAAAGTACATCGAACCATAGGTACAAGCTTTGCTTCAAACTCGGACAAAAACTTTGGTCCGGCAGGTATAGTTTATATGTTCTGTTGATCAATCTGCCGTATTTCGTCCGTTCGCCGGGGTGTGCGAATTCGCCAAGTCGCGCAGGCAGACGCAGATGTACGACGGGTATAGCACGATCGCCCCGCGAGCAGTGCCCCGTCCAGAAACCTTGTCTCGATCAAATGCCCGCGCGCCGAAAGACGTGATGCCAGTTTCCCCCAACCATTCTCCCGCAGTTGTAGAAGGGAGCGTCATTGTTCGGTGTCCGAGACTCAAGTGCTGAAAATAATAAGATAAGGCTCGATGCCTCAAAAAAAAAAAAAAAAAAGGTAGAGGGAACAAACGCCGAGGAACACAGGAGACAGTAGCGGTCATTCAGATGTATTGTATAAAAACCGTGGAAACGACAGCTAACCCACCCATCCTTCCCTTTACCCCTTGCTTAGATCCGGTGCTGCATCTGCAAAGGCCCACAAGTTCGGCATGATGAGGTGAGTGCGAGGCATAATCCCACAGACAACAAAAAACATTCACAAATGTTCGGCGCCGAGTTGTGAAATCAGGTGGAGCAATCCGGGCTTGTCTTTTTACCGATAATAAAAAGTGCTTCCGAAGCTGGGCTCGCTCCCCTACCCCCTCCTTTCCCGCCAGCATTGTTCTGGGTTGCCTGAAACAAACATTCATGCTCCTCCCAACCAAGAAATAGTGACGCTCCTAAATCCTGTTCAGCGTTGCAGGCTGGTTGCGGCGAGCTGGAGCAAGTCGACAAATGATAAAAGTTTGTTATGAATACAATGGCACGAGCGAGCGGCCATAAGTAAGATAACTCGATGTTGCGAGATCCGGTATTGCAACGGCATCACGAAGCAGCGCACAGGATGACACACACACACACACAGGCAACTGACCGAAACAAACAACACACTGAGCAGAGCAATGTCGGACTGTATGGTCGGCCCTTGGACCACTACGTAAGCTTCGCTTCTACTTAGTGGCTTTAGTCGACCCTGAAGAATGAGGGTGGACATCGCTAAAATCTAGCTGCGCCAAAACAACCGAGACCGACTCAGGCGGCTCCAAACGAGGTAGTAATGCTCCCTGCTACTTTTTTTCTTCCTCCGTGGCAAGTAACCGCAACTTTCTGCGGTCGGGAGCTTTTTCTTTCTTTTTTTTTTACTATTTAGACCCTACATTTTTTACTCAAATCGCCTGCTGGACCTCACCATTCACCAAATTCGCACATTCGGTCGTGTTTATTTGTCCTTCTGGAGCGTTGTGAGGAAGCCGACGCGACGCTGAAAGCCAAGAAACCGATCCACTCCAGTCACAAATAACTAACTATAAGAAGCTTTTAAAGCAGGTATTTTTCGATCCAAAGGTTTCGTTGCATCACCTGTTGAGTAGACTTGGGAAATCGCTACGAATACTTTACACGACTATGCGGGACACCGTACAGCGGTTTGGGTACATACACATAAACATTGATAACATCTTGGCATGTTCGTACAATGGCTTCTGCCAGGACGAATCAGTTGAAAATGTCTCTACGGTCGTTGGCCTGTTTGACTCTAGGGTATACTGCAGGAGGGAAAAGGTTTGGGCGTGTTGGTTCATAGCCACGCAGAAAACAAGCGCAGTAAAAAACAGAGGACGAGGCGTGGACAGGGCAAGCGCTAACTTTCAACAATTGGTTTATTGCAGAATCAGCGCATATAAACACGTCTGGCTAGCATGAAGAGAGGAGGAAGGAAAGGGAAACATCAAAACGATGGGCGAAAGGAGAAAAGCAGTGACGTACCGCCTACGACAAGAAAGCCACCTCAAGTCTCTTATTGAAACTTGACCTTATCGAAACTTGAGCTGGATTTCTTGCCGTAGGCGGCACGTCACTGCTTTTCTCATTTCGCCCATCGTTTTGATGTTTTCCTTTCCTTCCTCCTCTCTACATGCTAGCCAGACGGGTTTATATGCGCTGGTTCTGCAATAAACCAATTGTTGAAAGTTAGCGCTTGTCCTGTCCACGCATCGTCCTCTGTTTTACTGCGCTTGTTTTCTGTGTGGTATACTGCCCATGAGTCACGATTCGCTTGATTCAAGAGTGCATGCCTCGACGTAAGTTCAAGCTCGTGGAAAAGAACTATTAATACTAGTCCTATCATTCAGACTCGTTCTAACAAACGAGGCTTTCAATCATTCAAGGCAAGTTTCTTAACGCGGTCGATTGATTATTCGCTTCGCATGCCCCCTCGGAGGCATCTCCTCTCATTTTTAATGGATTGGGGTGTCTTTCCTATCGTTCATTAGGAGACAGCATGTCATTCATGCGCAGCAAAGGGATTCGTCTGCTTACCAGAACTTGAAAAGGGAAAGCGCCGCACTTTCAGCGTGGTATACCAGACGCGTATCACAACACGCACGCTCAAAGTCAACGCGCGATGGATCGGTATACAGCACAGTCGTGCGATTACGTTGTGTATCGATCAATTCGAGTTTCATCGCATACAACACATTAGTCCTAGGGTGGTATATACCTTCCGCAGACTTGTGGAAAAACCTGGCGTCGACTACAATACTTTGTCACTTCTTAGGATTTAAAAAAAAACAGCTGTCAAAATTGCGTACTCGTTCGCAGTCACACCTCACACATAAATCGCCTATCCTGTTATTTTCAGCGCAAGTTTGGCAAGAATGTGGCTTGGTTCGGCTCCCAAAAAAAGAAAAATACCAGAACAGGTTTCATTGCTGCAACGTTTTTCAGTGTGAACAGTTCACGAGGTCATGTATTCACTCAGCGCTGTCGTCGAGCTTTGAAAAGATTTAGGCGCATGCTAAGGACTTCCACCAGGTACAAATTATTCTGTAGGCCGCAAAGCGGCGCGCCTGATAGCCCATCTGCCCCTTCACGTGCGCCCTTTCAATTTCGAACAATTATAAGTAGAATTTACCTCAAATGATGGTCTTTAAATTCGAAGCATTCTTTGCCTTGGGGAACATGCCGTCTATTACCTCTCAGGCGCCCACAGGTAAAGAACCCTCCATCCTTACGGGAATGAAATACTTTCGTGCCTGTGCGTGCATGCGTGCGTCGGCGGGGGAAGGAGGAGGGGGGACATGTGCGTGTGCGTCCGCGTTCGGTCCTGGACGTTTTGGCGAGTCAAAGATCTTCAACTCCACGATCGCATAAGTTTCATATCTACGTTGGGATTCCTCTGCGTTCGATTCATATCGTGCTGATTGTGGTGTTGTGCAGTATTCACTCCTTCGTACGTAAGTGACCGTAAAATAAAATAGAAAAGAATGTACGCGGTTTAATTGCTCATAGTCGGCTCCCGTGAATGCGAAGTCCACGGGCACCGCTGAACACTTCCAATTACCCGAACTTCGAATTAAACAAAGATCACAAGAACAACATTGTTACTAGCCCGCAGCACGACTCCCTTTTTGATTTCGTTCAGAATCTCGACTTTCGTTTCCAAGTCGAGCGCACGGGACGGGTTGCCGTGGTAGTTGAGACTTGTGGCTAAGGTCGAAGCCTGAAGCGTACACCACACAGACTGCTCCCACGGCGCTGTGCGCAACGAAGAAGGTTGATGACCTCAAAAGAGACGCGTCCGCTGGCTCAGCTGTCCTTCCGCTTTATCAACTGTGCGCTGCCTCAGTTGCGCTGGTGCCGGCCTCAGAACAAAACAAGGCGCTCTTTTCGCGTCTGAAAAATCTGAAATGTATCTACAAATGACGGTCACATCGAGGCTTTTTTTTTTAATGCGATATAACTTCCAGTTAACCCATGTAATCGGATCTAGCTTCGAATTATCAGAAATCTCTTCCACTGGATCACATGTAAAATTGCCGGGACCAGCAGATCATTCCCAATGCAACGAAAATTATGATTAAGTGACTTCGAATTATCGAGAGTCGAGAACCCTATTATTTCTTAATTTTCTATTGAACACAGTGGTTTGATTAGTCGTCCGGCTTTCGACAATCACTGTGACGAGTTGAAACATAGGCAGCTCTACAGTTGCTTCAGTTCAAAACCTGGGTTCAAAATCGTTGCTTTCTGATTCGTATCGCGCCGATTCTATCACATTCTGTGCTCCCTGTATCAAGAGTGCTAGGATACGTTTTCTCACTGAATTTTTCGCAATTTTCTTGCTGATCCCCGCAATTTTACCCATAATGCTCCATCCCAGATAACGCAAAACGTCCTGAGGACGTCCTCAAATGGTGCAAATGTCCTGGATCCTATACTGGGCGTCCAGGGGATATCCACCGGATTAGATATTGTAAATGATCCCTCAATGCTCCATTCTAGAGCTTATTTTGGATCACAATGGATTGCGAATGGTCCCTAAATGATACGTTGTATTACTTCTTTTGGATCACAATCCGTATGGACGTCTGACGCTGCTGCTACCGTGGAGGAAAGGCTATTACACTCGCATGATACGGCAATAAAAGAAAAATAGTTAGGAAAAAGTTTCTACCATATGTTTTCTTCTTTTTTTTTTTTTTTTTTTTCAAAATTAGCCAAGTCCATTGTTGGTGGGATCGAGAAAAACGTCGTTTTTTGCCGCCAAAATAACGGTGGCAACTGCTGAAATAATTTTTTGCCATGGTGTACAAGGGAAGAAAGGATCTTATTTCAGCACTGAAATAGAAATGTGGCTGCATTACTTCCCTCAATGGTAAGTACTTGTAAAGATCGCATCTGGCACCCGTGACACGCAGGATTTGACCCATTTTGGATAAAAAGTTGCTTATTGCACAGGTCTTTGCTAGTGAAAAACGGCTGGAAAAGTATTGAGGACTTTTTAAAGTAACCTGCATAAAAGCAGTAATATGACTGTCGTTTTTCAGCTGCAATCCCCTGCTGCACTGGAACAGAGGTCACTGGGTGCCGAGAACACGACTAGATGCGGACATAAGTGTCTTCTTGACAACATCCGCACTCTTCCTGTTCGACAGCTGCCGTTTCTTTATCTTAGAATCTCCTCAAAAAGTCGGAAAAGTACTTCAACTCTTCATGCAGCTGCCATGATTCTCCAAAGCATTTAGAGAGAAGTCCCGTGACGCCTTTCACCTTCAGGGGGCTTACGTTGCGCTCGTACAAGTCACGCCTCTCTAGGGCATCAGCAAGATTCCTCCCTTTGCCTGAATCTGAAACAAAATTTGACACCGAGAACTGGTAATGTGGTTCTGCTCGAACTTCCAGGCCTCGTCTGTTGGGGTTCAGCTAGCATACTCCGCTTTAGTTTTCTTGGGTTGCCCGTGCCGTCTTTTCGGATGCAGTGTTTTTGCCAGTCTTGGGCAGTAACTAGTTACTAGTAACGCGTTACCGGTAACTAGACCGGTAACTAGTTACGTTTTTCAGTAACTTGTAACTGCAACTAGTTACTTTTAAGTTAGAGGAACTTGTAACTGTAACACTGTTACTTTTTTGTGGAGTAACTGTAACGAGAAATATCGTTACAGTTACTTTATTGCTATAAAAAATTATCCAACAGCAACACTCATTAACTACCGATGTACAGTTTCCGCGTTTCACTTTTTCGGCCTTTCTTCCGAGAACCTTCGTCTACTTCATGTATGCCAGCCCACTCACCCAGGCCATAAATAACGCTGCGACACGCGCCTAAGCCACGTGGATGCATGTTGACCCGTGGCTAAACCATTTTTACCACATCTGGAGTGCTGTACAAGTGTTTGACACGAAGGCGAACAGGGAAAAAAACACCCACAAACACCACACAACGCACTGAAACCTCTGTATTTTGCCGGAAGCCTGGAAAACCCTGGTCAGAGCGTCGGTTTCTCACTAGGGACGTGCAGCCCGTTTTCATGGTCATGAAACGCCGCGGGGAGTCTCTCGGCGGCCTCGCGCTTGTGCAGCCCTGTGCGCACTGTAGAGAGTTCAATTCACAAGTCGCAGTTGCTTGCGACCATTGTGCGCTTTAGAAACCCCTGGCCGTATTTGGGACCGCGCGTTTGGGACCCCTGGTCGAGGCTTCATCGAGCTGTACCACGTGCTCGAACGAGGTCGAGGAAGTAAGAAATTTCATGCCCCTTCACACATACGACGACCCCAACGATGGTGGCCCCCGGCTGTCCTCACGCCAGCCAGCATCTTAGCCGGCAGACGTCTGACCACACTGCCACTGCATGAAGAAATGTTCTTGGAAAGCCTCGCAACTTCGTTTCGAGGGCAGTGGCCGAAACGAAAACAGTAGCTACATCTTCTTTTGAATGTTGGGTGCAAGGAATACTTGGGCGAGCTTCGTTCCGCCTACGCCTCAAAGCAAACGAATGGAGGGGTTCCTGGGATCGGCGACGTGATTGCTGTGGAAGGCTGGTATTGTGAGGGCAATTTTTTTCGGTCGAGACGGCAAAATACGCCTTTGTAAGGACAGGGGGGAAGAGCGGGAGGGGAAAACAGTAAAGCGTTCATTTCAGTTTCTATTCCCTTTGGAAATACAGTCGAACACGGATATATCGAACACGGGTATATCGAATTATTGTCTACATCGAACTCATGAATTACCCCCTTGAAAGTTCTGTGTAAAAGTATAGGAATTCGTACGTTTATATCGAACGGTATTTTTCCCGACATTTGGTATATCGAACACCGCCAAAGCTGGAAGGTGCTCTTCGGCGGTCGCTGCACCCCCGATTTCCGCGGTCGCTTAGTGCCTTCGTCGAAACCAAACAGGGACAGAAGCCGGGTGCGTCGGAGCATCACGCTTGCCTTCTCATGGATAACTGCTCGGCCAACCAAACCACCTGCGAGCTCGACAACATCGAGCTCAAGTTTTTGCCTCCGAACACAACAGCCAGGCTGCAGCCGCTCGACCGCTCGACTATCGTTCAAGGTTGGGTACAGGAGGCGACTCCTCGATAGGCTTTTGATGAACCTTCGCGTGGGCACCGCGCTTAAAGTTGACCAGCTGGGGGCGATACACATGATGACGGGTGCCGGGAACAGCGTAAAGGAGAGCGTGGCCAACTGCTTCCGGAAGGCAGGCTTCGTGACGGCCGAACATTCGGTAGCTTGTGAAGACGGCGACGACGACGAATAGGGCATGGACGACACGTTTCGCGAGCTGTCGTCTCTTTTTCCGGCTGCTGTTCCAGCCGGACTATCTGCTGGCGACTTCGTGAACGCTGACATCAATGTTTAGGCTGTTGCGAGCGTCGGTGACGACGATATAGTAGCTGCAGTTGCAGGAACCCAGGCTGATAGCTCGAGTGGCGAAGATCGTCCGGACGACGATGCGGCTACACGATTGTACTCCGCCGGTAAACTGGCGGCTGCGTTCAGCTTGATTCTACGTAGTTGCGGCGACATGGGAGGAACTGGGCTGTCACACCTGGATAGCCTCGGGAATATCGAGACCAGCGTCTTTTATTTCATGTACAGGACGAAGAAGCAGGCCAAGATCAGCGATTTCTTTTCACGCAAATAAAGCATCCTGTTGCGTCGTTAGTGCGGAATTAGTTGTCATTCTTGAATGCGCCGATCGGTAAGTGGCCGTCCGCCACAGCTGAGGTCTCAGAGCCCATATTTTTTATATCGAATTTTTCATATATCGAACTATTACGCGATCCCTTTGGAGTTCGATATATCCGTGTTCGACTGTATCTTGTCTCATTCCGGGGATGGGGGTGTCTGCGGGTTGGGGCGGGAGGACGACTGCGAGGGCCCACGGACAAACGTCGCTTCGGCAACGGCTCAAATTGGTCCCCGTCTCCGACCACAAGTACGAAATAAAAAGTTAACGAAGTGCTTTCAAAAACACCTCGACAACCGAAGTACTCCTACTTCCGTTTCCCCTTCCCTCCAAGGGCCTTCCGTCGATCCGCCACCTCCGCCCCTTTTTCCCATTCTCTCTCACTACGCGGGGCGGTCAAGCGACGGCATTGTAGGCGAAAATAAATTAAGTTGACATTGACTCTCTGATCCCAACTTTGAAAAACCACTAATTCTATGCTACAATGATGTTTGCAAATAAATTTTTTGCAGCGAGAGTGCAGCAACAACAAAAAAAAATAAAGTTCCTTATGATGGATAGCAAAACTTCCGTAATAAAAAAATGAGGCGTACACAACGATTGTTGGTTTGGGTATGACAGTGCATCATTTTAGGTTGCCCTCGTGTAAGCTTTACCAGGTGAAATATTTAGTACCGGCAAGCCTTCGTACGTACGTTTCTATTAAATAAGCCAAATATTTTAACTATTACTTAGTTTTATACAGTAACTGAAAAGTAACGACGTTACTTTTTTGCAGTAACTGTAACGGTAACTAGTTACTTTTGGAAAATTCGTAACTGTAACTGTAACAGAGTTACTTTGTTGGGTTAGGTAACTGTAACTGTAACACTTACTTTTTTTCGGTAACGTGCCCATGACTGGTTTTTGCCTACCTGGCTGGCACGGCTTCACCAGGTTCTACTTTAATCATTTAAAACGTGCCTGATTTCTGTAGTGAGGCCTGTAGCATTAGCTTGTAGGTAACTTCAGACTTGGAAAAAATAACGTTGGTTTGTATCCTGGAAGTGTACGAAAATTGCCCAGCGGCATCATTGTCAAGCATCATTGTCATTACCAGTCAAGCAGATTTGCATCGATTGTCCTGGACGCACAAGCAATTGCAAGACGGAACGAAGCATTGACCTTCTCTTTAGAAATTAACGCACGAATCTGAATAACTGGCAGTGCTATCTGAAGTAAACACGTCCCCAGCCATCTGAAGTAAACGTATTTGTTCTATGCAGTTAAATTTTGCGCTAAAACAAACGGTACGCTTCATGGGCCATTTTCTTTTTTATTTATCGCGCACGCGATTATAAAAAAAAGAAGGGCCGTCGGCCAGGATACCCGTCTCTAAGGGCCATAATCCGCGGTCTATTGGTCCAACCGCCATGTTTTTCAAGCCACCGCGGCGTTTTTCAGCCGCAAAAATCCCGCCAGTGGCGAGCGCATTAAAAAAAGAAACGGGGAGCCACGTACTGTGGTACTACTACTGCACGCGCGCACCACACAGACGCTATGATGGGGAAAAAAAGAGAAAGGAAAGCCACCGCTGTACATTAGCATCTGTCTGCTTTTCGTGGGGCAGTGTTTCTCCAATAAATACAGATAAGTTGTTGATCCGCGTGACCGCACAATTATGCGTTCACCGCATACGCAGCGCACCGCAAGCGTAACTCCGTCCATATCTATTAGGCCGGTGAACCTGGTGAACTAGACCTTCACCCCAAACTACCTCTCCATCGGTAACGGCTTATCACCTTAGAATCGTTTATATTTGACCAAGGTTCAAGCACCCTGCCTGAATGAAACGCCCCACAAACAACAAAAAAACGATAAAATATGTTCTGCCCGTCTTATGGTTTCGCACAGGGCGGTGGCGCCATCTGGGTGAACGTTTGCGAATGCTCCAGAAACGGCAGGCCTGCTGCCGCCAGAATGGTACGCGAAGCGCCGGCGTTAGATTCTCACTGAGTGAAAGCTTCAGTGATGAAAGCCTGTCTGTGCATGTCAGGGAAAACCGTGGCGTTGTGAAAAACAGGGCCGGGTCTCAAGACGTGTGTCAAAGCTAGGAACTATCTGAAACGTTTCCTGCACATTCGGCGGTGCATTAGCTATGTGGCTCGCCTGGTTTCGATCGCGTAGCCGGCTCCCATTCATTGATGCAACGTGAGCGCCAGAAAAATGAAATTCCACAGCAAGAACAAATTCAAGGTGAGCTTCTTTGCTGCAGTTTTTATGGAAAAATAACACTACACAGTGCAGTACCAGTTTTGTGATGCCTTTTGGCCACTGTAACGGAGTTCCTCAGCTCTCATCTCACCAAAAGTGCCGAAAATGCATGCAGCTGCCAAACGCACTTAAATCACCCGTGGCATTCGATCACTTGCGCGTGAAATTAATTGAGTCAAGTCCAGCCAGCACTGGGCCTTAGTAACGCCAATTTTTTTTTACTAATGGAGTATACATCAATGGATGTGAAATGTATCCGAAATACTGCTGTTAAATACCAAGCGATCCCCGCTACGTCCACCAACCCTCCCTTAAATAAAAAAAGAGTGAATTATTTTATGGACACAGCGCTAATACAGTATTAAACAGAGCGAGCGCCTACCTGAGCGGGCTAGCAGTTAGCGCTAGCTTTGCATTCTGATAGTTATTTAGGAACTTTTGACCCTTGGTTCGCTGTTGTACGTGGTTATTGGTCGTGGTTCCTTTCCAGCCGGCACAGAGCCTCGTGGCCCGTGTTGCCACTTTACCTGGCTGCATATTAAAACTACTGACGCAAACTCTTTAGACCCATACCAGGGACAAAAACCGTCGACATTTATAGTTTAAAGCGGTGCAGCAGTTCTCTGCAAATTACATTCGACCAAGGCAGCACAAATCGAGAGACCAAGGTAATACAAAGGGAGAAATACGAAAAGCGGTGTTATCTACGTGCGTGCGTCGCCCGTTTTTCAGCACGGCGGTTAGCTTTGCAACGCTGCTAAAACAGCTGCGATAGCGGCAGCATGGTGAGAACGACTGAATCGGGCCTTTCGAACACGTGACCTACACCCTTAAAATTTATACCTTAACGTTTAAACAAACAAGCAGAAAGTTTGTTGGGCAAATTGATCGCCTTAGCGCAATAAAAGTACTGGTACAGTCAACTAGTGCTGGTTAGAAAACGCATGATGATGATGAGTATGTACATAATGGCGATGAGCGCACGCACATAAGTGATCAGAAAGCCTACCCCCAAGTGCTCTCTCTCTCTCTCTCTCTCTCTCTCTCTCTCTCTCTCTCTCTCTCTCTCTCTCTGTCTCTCTGTCTCTGTGTGTGTGTGTGTGTATAATATATATATCCACATCCACACACACAGTAAGGTATAAGCTGAGCAGTCTTGGAGCAGGGCTTTGTTCGGCGAGCTTTGTCTTGCGTGACAGGGTAGCGAGCCTCGGAGAAAAACCAAGATGGGGGATGATGATGATGATGATGATTATGGTGGTGGTGGTGGTAGAACACTGTGAACGATGATTAAGAAGAGTAACTGCTTGGATGGCCATGCCAAGTAAAGCGGATGGGACCGGCGCATAGCTGATAAGTGGCACGTAGCCTCCGTCACATAACCACGGGGGGTAGGGGGGAATGTTCGGATACCGATGTACATAACTTCTTATATATATTGCGAAGGGGAATAGCAGTCACGACGGTAGTTGGTTGTGGGAGTTTAACGGGGCCGAGCGCAGGCCCAGCCGGAGCCGGAACGAGCTCGTGGGCATGAACGTCCGAGTTGGTCCTTCGTCGTCTTCACAACAATCCCCGGAGCATACCCGATTGGGCGGATGGCGCTTCGGCATCTACTATTCATTGTTGTGCCGCGTTAGCTCTTCTTGTTGCAATATATACATACACACATACGTACATACATATACATACATATATAAAGAGGCACGGTAGCGCTGTGGGGGCGTGTCTGCGTCCGTCCGCAGTGCCTCAAGAATGGAGGAATATATTACATTATCCCCACGAAAGTGCAAAAAAATACTTCAGCGTAGGCATAACAGGTCGCGCCGACCACAGGTCATAAAAACATAGACTACGTTTTGGGGCGACGAAATGTCAAGTGTGTGTTTTTATTGTCTGTGGCTTATTCTTGCAATGATCCTTCCCTGTCAGACGAGTGTTCCGTCAAACTGTCGACTTTAACATAGTTAAGTGCATCGATAACTCTGGTGGGAACTGTCGCGGACGTAAGCTCTAATACAAGCGTCCACGCGAGCGTTGTAATTTTACTTTTCTGGGACAAAACCTAGAGAACACCGTTGCATGAAATGACACCGCAACAAAAACATGTTTTCTGCCAGCGATGCCGTTGTCCGTTCTCCGCTTCGACCACTTCTTGCGCTGCCAGTTGCCCACAAATTCCTGCTCACTCAATTAAAGTTGAAACCTTCCACATAGCACAACAAACAAGAAAATGAGTGATATTGCTCAAAGTATCCATCAATAACGTCGGGCCGAAGCTATAAACACATCGCCGGTGTAGCGGCGTTGTTTTGAGGGGCGTGGAAACGTATTGAACCATGTGGGAAATGCTGTCTACTATATGTGGCTAAAAGGGCCGCTGGTTAGGAAGGGCAGGTTTCGGAAGGGTATATATGCCAGCATACTATCGCAGGCTCAAGTACTTCCCAGGTTTTCTTCCCCCTCGTTGCAAGAGGAGGATGCAGAATTCGCACGCTCTCATTGTCACAAGTCGAGGTTTTCACAAATCGATCTGTTTCCACTAACGTTCGGCGTCATCAAAGCAGCCTGCCGGCTCCACATACCGTTATAATGCTGCAAGACGCCCGCAGCTGTTGAGGAGGAGGCCTCCCGGCATACACCTAGTTCCTTTTACCGCACAGTCTAAAGGGACACCAAGGTGATGGGAATGGGCACTCATGCCACGGAGGTTGGAGGGTCACAGATTTGCGAGTGGTGACCTTCTGAATGCCTATAATAATGGCCTCCTGAGAGCTAGACTATACATAACTTCATTAATTGTGATTCCCAATCGACGCACCTGTTGGGACTCTGAAATGACACTTTATTGAAAGCACGGATCCTCACACTCTTTGGCTAAATTTTCGAACACTGACTTCGTCGAGGGAAGCGGTGCCGATTTTTAAAAGTTCATTCCGTCATCGGTGACGGGAAATGTCGCTCTGCGTCGCGAAAATAGCGCAGCTGGCACGGATAACCCGGAGAAGCCGCCTCACGGAGCAAGTTTACGGAAGCCGTCCTTTGAGCGGGTGTCGGATGCATTCGTGTCGCATAAAGGGCGCCTCGACACCGGCTGCTCAAGCGCCGTCATGAACACCTGCCTCGCTTGTCCGCCGGGATGTTGGCCACAAACGCGCGTCCTTGCCATGCCGCTAACCGAGCGCGACAGCATGGCGGAGTGTGACATATCGCGCTCTCCGCACTGCCGTGCAACGCGACACCACGCTTTTCTGCTCACAACGCTTTTATAAGGTAAACGAAAAGACACACTCCTTTTGTAACCGCTTTCTTGCGTTCGTGCTGCATTTGATACGCCTTATGTCTCCCATACGCAGCATGTCGATAAAGAAAAACCACGTGTACACCGGTTCTCGTCTATTCAAAGCGCATAAATTAGTTATCAGCGTCTCCCGCCATCATTTCTTGCTTCAGTTGGGTAAACCCAGCAAGTCTATTTCCGTATGGAAGAATCGGCAAATGGCTCGTCTTCAGCCACCGCATCCAAAGCGGATGACTTCTCTCTATAGCTGTGCTGTACCCGTGCCGCTTGACATCCGCCTAGACATCAGCGTCGGCCGAGCGCACATGAATGGAATATCAAGCGTTTTACAATGCGGGCCGCTCACTCCGCAACGCCGTACAACTGGCACGGCGCCAGAGACGGAAACAGCGCGACGGACGAGACGGTCTGTGCCACGCCAGGGCTGACATATACGAGGAGTGACAGACGCCAGGACACAGGCACTCGCCGGCAGACGGCTGAAGAACCGCCGCTGGCAGGTCGAGAATTCAGAGTAGCTGCGGGGGCTGCAGGAAAGTCTGCCCCGGAGGCAAATAAAATCCCGCACTTCGACGGGCCTTCTGTGTTTCCGTCAGGGGCACGTTGCCAATGATTTATTTCTCATGCGGCTAAAAAAAAAAAAAAAGGGGGGGGAAAACAAAATTAGCAGCGAATGTGACGTCAAAGCTTGCTGTGACGAAATGGCGGGCCGCTGGCGGCAGCAGTTCCTCCCGCGATGAAGAAGGCGGAAAAAGTAAACCCAGTTCCACCCAGTGTAAAATCTCCTGAAACAGCGGAGCTGTGGGTTGTCTTTACGAAGGTTCCTTTTATCGTCCGCTTCTTTCTTGTGCGTTATGTTAGAGTCATCTTAGCTGCTAATTGTCATCCTATTGGTGTCCGGATAGTTCGGTAAGACAACAGTTACAGCCGTTTTATGTACCCATACTCCCTCCGTTGATGGCCATCTATTGGTAGCAGACAGTAATTCTGTGACGTTTACCACTTCACTGTGAGCTAACTAATTATGTATGACTAGTAAATGGAACTCGGCGTAATGGTAGTCTCTCAGCGGCTAATCATCATATTATTTGTTTTGGGATACTTTAGCTGACGCACGAGTTAGAGCCGTTTTCTGTAATCATACTCCCCCCGTAAATGGTCATGCTTCACTGCATGCGCCAGAGGCAATGTGGGAAAGCCAGCTTACAAAAACATTTTTTTTATTTTAAGTCGGCTTCATTTTAGGCTCAAATGCATTGCTGGAAGACATCTTTCCATGGGCTATATAAGCTGTCTTGTATCAAAATGCGAGGGCCCTAGGGCCTTCGCATTTTTTATGAATTATTCTATTCTGGGAACTAGTTTTTGTGTGGCGAAAAAACCTGCTCCAGGGAAAATGCGACACGATACCAGTAAAGACTGCCGTCAAGGCCAGCGCTATTGCAGCTCCGTTGTCAAAGAGGAAAAAAAAAACAGGAATAAAAACATTGTTGTATTCTGTGGTCTGTCTATGCGAACACGTAGCAATATTTAGCCGAAAAGTATACAAAACATATATATAGGCATAAATGTTCGCTTGCGATTTCTTTTTGTTCTTTGGGCTTCGATTGGCGTGATAACCCTGCAGTTTTGCCTGCAGTAGTTGCTTGCCACATCGTAATTGAACACGAAACGTTTGCAACTCCTGTGCGAGTCAGTTTGTTCGATTGAATCTAAATATGGCAAGCCTTTGTTCACTGCACTTTTGTCCACTACGATTAAGCTAAATAATTACACTATTTCTGCTCGTTTTGTCATATATGCCGCACCAAACATTGCTGAAAACTAGAGAGAAAGCGACCTCACCAAAGCACGCACACGCACGCACGCACGCACGCACGCACGCTATGTGAGCTAAATTTGGAGCTAAGTGGGCTTTTTAAAATTAAAATTTAAATTTAAGATTAAAAAGAACCAATGAGCCAGCTATACACCCTCAATATATGCACCGTCTTGCGTATCAGATATCGCTTTACAATAATTTATGCGTGCTTTTTCTTGGCACATATGACGAAAACGTGCAGCGCATACTCTTAGAAGTTCGGCGTGCAAACTTTGTTGTTTTGACAAACTGTACTTTTAAAAGAACCTCGGAACACTTTTTCGAGAAATTTCAAGAACAGCTCTGCAGTGTCTGAAAGTATCAATGTGGCAACACATTAACTCATCATAGCGGGTAACTTTTGTCCTTCGTT
This sequence comes from Haemaphysalis longicornis, assembly GCF_048455015.1. Taxonomy (NCBI): domain Eukaryota; kingdom Metazoa; phylum Arthropoda; class Arachnida; order Ixodida; family Ixodidae; genus Haemaphysalis; species Haemaphysalis longicornis. The sequence goes on from NW_027526203.1 coordinate 410,716,581, forward strand.
CAGATTTAAATTTGGTGCGAGCAACTAAAAATAGCTATTCTCCGCCGCTGATCACTTTCTCCTTTACTTTTTTTTATTTCGAAGGGACTGGAAATATGAGCGCGTGCGTGCGTGCGTGCGTGCGTGCGTGTGCGTGTGTGTCCCCTATCGGAATGCTCCCTATTCTATGTTTGTATGTAGGCTTCGTCGACCTTCGCACAGTTCGCCACTTCAAAGAACGACAGCTTAGAGTGCGGCGGAGATGGGCCTTGCAACCAACGACGCAACTCGGTTTTTTTCCCGCCAAGCAGGCACTGATAAACCAAAACTGCTGCTGCCAAGAGGCGAGCAAAAACCTGCAGTGTTTCTGTTTACTGCCAGTGGCACGGAGTTGAACGGCCGATTTACCTGCAATGCAGACACTCTTCCGCCGCATCTGGCAGCCTTCTATCATCGACCCCACTTTTTTTAAATATAGCTCCCCCAAACAGGAAGGCACGCGCGGGCGAGTGAAAACATGCGGGACAACCTCGGCGTCATCACAGCGGAATAGTTTGCGCATGTCACTTTTCAAGAAGTATGCGCACTGCGAGCTATCTTTTCAAATCTCGCGTGTTCGACTCATTCATCCAACGCATGCACTTAATTGCCACCCTGGAAAAGCGTTTGTTTGGACATTTAAACAACAAACTAACTGAAGTCATTGCGAAGGATTATTTTAGGAACGATTGTTGGCACCATTAAGAACCGATTAAAAACTATTGCTACAAGATAACGGCTATTGCTTGCTAGCATCCGTTTCTTTCCTTGTTTTGTATAGCTGATTCAAGCTGATTTACGCCCACCTGAGTCACATGGGCCATATTGTCTGCCAAATGCCGCTGTCAATTTTATGCGCTAATACACATAAATTAATAAGTTTGCAGTAGCATGTACAGCCAATCAGGTTGGGAGGGGTTACAGGAAGGGAGGGTGCTGGGGACGCAATGTTGTCTGCTCAATGTTTTGCGCGGTATGTACACATTTATTTATCTATCTATTTATTTATTTATTTATCTAATACCCATTCCATCTAATTATCATTCCAGTGGGGGAAGAACACAACAAAATAATACAGAGTTGCAATCACCCGCACATCGGCCTTACAGCAAAGCAAGCATACCGTACATCTGTACAGAGCAGATATACACCACAAACAAGCACCCACAAAATCGCTAAGTTCATAGAACGAAAAGAAAAACAGTGTCGAAACAATCAAAACGTGTCACACCAACTTAGAAAAGAAAGAATCATTAGACATAACCGATGCAATGTCGCAGGGCAAGTTGTTCCAGTCGCGAAATGTTTGGGAGAAAAAAGATGGAAGAAAAAAAATTGGGGGGGGGGGGGGGGAGGAAATATATGGAAGCACGAGCCGTGGAAACAAGAAATACCTGCGAAGGCGCTACAAACTTAAGAACTGCATGAAGGACAAAGCCGTAGAAATACGCATGGCCGGTAAAGCACGTGGCCGGTTAAGTAGTCGCCTTGTAAAGCAGGCCGGTAAAGCATACGTCTATTTTCTGGGAGCTCATTTCTGGCCCTTTTTTTCGTATTCGTGAAGAGCTCGTTAGCGGACATAGTGAAGAGCGCTTGTTCTTCTTAGAACGTAAATGCTTCAGCTAGTCTTGTAAAGTTTTTTTTTTGTTTGTTCGTTTAATTCAAGCCTTGCCCAGGTAGAATTGTAACATATTAGCAGAAAGGAACGTAAACGCCGATCTGGTCCGGCGTTCGCGACCTTTCCCCGGTTCATTCGAACGGAACACAACCGGAGCAAAAAGGAAGATATTTCTCGCCTGTTGTCAAACCCCACCCGGACCAGTATTCCTTTTTTCCGGTCCGACAGCCTCCCCCCCTCCTCCTTCCCTCTGTGCAGGATGCTACACTGCAACATTTCTTGTATTGAGGAAAAGCCTACCTTATGAAGGAAAGCGTGAAGGGGCTGAGGAGAGCATTAGGCTTCGATTTTATGCCCACGGGATTCGTTATATTGAAAGTACGCAAATATATTTCGTTATATTTATGCTTCGACAGAGAAATTCGTCGGTGTTGTTCGCCGTAAACACAACACTCCGACTCCACCTACGCTTTCTCCCAGGGATCAGCCCAAAAAAGAAGCTGACCAGAGAGCAAAAGCAAATGCTCTAAGATAATTTTAGAACAAAAGCGTATCAGTGGAGAGTTTTAGCATAGCGGCTCCCGGAGGCTCGGGCGGGTGGCCGGACCCGACTGCACATGCGCGCGGGGGTAGGGCGAGGAGGTTGCCCCTCAGCGGAGCGAATGAGCGGGCATGACAGAGGCCGGCCCGCGGAACTAATCCATCCGACCGGAACGAATGTGCACCTGCCCCAGTCGGGCCCCGCTACCCGCCGCCGTAGCGTTAGCGGACGCCACCCGATATGCTAAAACTCTCTAGTGTCAAAACACTGACGCTGAGACGTAACTTCAGCGGCTGCGTGTGTTGCGTCTGCGTGCCTCGGATGTCGGCTCCAGCTGCAGCAAAACATAAGACGAAAACGCACTCGAAAGCCCGATTCGTTCGACGCGTATGCGATCGCTTGTACCCTTGTCGAGTACGAGGAAATCCCCGCCTTCTGGGGCGATTGGTGCAGGCAGTGGATGAAAGCACTGGCGACCAGTAACTGCAGCGAGCATTAACACACCTATCGCCGACAGTCACATCGCGCTGCGCCTTCCGCAGTAATTGCCCGAGAATCTTTTATTGAAGGGACAATTGAACCGAACGAACACTCCTTCGGGACGCGCGGTGGCCGCTGCGTACGCAGGGGATGCCACAGTCAAAAGAATGGGGCAAGTGTGTTCACGATGACGAAACAAGAAATAGACGAGTAGCTCGAGGGCCAGGGGGAGCCGTGGCGCTCACTGAGGTTCGGGCAAAGACAAGCTGTGCTGCTGAATCCCAACATGCATAGTAAAAGATATAGTAAAAAGACTTTCATGGTGTTCCTTGTAAAGGGGCTTGTTTAGTTGAACAGCGTCGAATTGTTCCATTGCGTAGCTTTGTTCAGGTTGCCGATTATCACTGGAAAGAACTGTGCCGTAAAAAAAAAAAAAAAAAGACGCAGCAGATTACATGCATGGTTAATCATGACATCAGCTGCGTGGAGCCAGAGTTGTTCAATTTTTACCAGTTGCGAAACTCCGCTTCAGAATCCGGGCCGTGCGTGCCCCCCTGCTCCGTTGAAGCACAGGAGCAAGTCTACTGGCGCGCCCCTAGGGGACAAGAACTGAACTTCGCTAAAGTATTACTCAATCACAAATTTTTGTAAAATAAAGCTTGATTTTTAAATTAGAGAACGTTAATTACGTAAAATGGACCTATGGTTTTATGGTTTTTCTTTTTAGGACTTACAGCAGCAGCCGCAAGTATTTGAGTCCTACTTCGACTTTCTGCCGACAGACGACAGGGTAGTCAACTTTCCCCGTGTTTGCCCTCAGCGGAAAAAAAAAGGGGGGTCAACCGAAGACCGGCTTTTGATACAGGGCTCCTAAGTGCAAAGGCGTGGAGATCACCTTCCGTCTCAGTCGACTTTTTCAGGACCTGCTTATCGCGTGTTGATTCGCGGTGCGGAGGACAAGATGCCACAGATGCCGTAGACAAGATAGAAAGATGCGTTGCACCCACGAGGGTGTTGTATAATATTAATTTACTCGATTGCTTGTGTGAGGACGCAGTAAAACGCAGAACGTATTTTTTTTCAAGGCCACTTTCGCAACTTAGCCGGAACAATCGGAGGCTGTCTGTGGGAGCTGTAATAACATACTGTGTCTTACGTAGGTGCCGGCCGTGTAAAGGCCGCATAGGGCAGGGGGCTTTTTAAACGAGCCGTTTGTAGGCGTTCCTTAAATATATATCATTTTCTCAGTGCGTAATACGCTTAATGTGACCGCCGTCTGGACTGCCGTCTGCTGCAGATGCTTAAAGGATATATCCGAACTTCGTAACTGTGCAGCGCGCTTCCAGTTGTTTTTGTAGGAATGTCATCTGCGCAGCCCACGGCAACGACTTGCAAAGGTCCCTCAAGCTATAAGCTCGAAGGTGGAGCAGTCTGTTATCTGTTTGAAAAGCTGAATTACATAAAATAAATGAGGTCGACACGAGAGTAGGGGGTTAAATATATCAGAAAAAAAAAAACTGTATTGCTTTCACTCGTGCTGAAACAACACGTCTTCTTTAGTCGAAGTCGCAATGCAGAGACAGAGAGAGAAAGTGTTTATTGAGCATATATTTACATGGCGAAGTTTCGCCTCTCGTCAGAGGGGCAATGCACAGCGGCCCACCCAAAACTTTTCTTCACGGGTGAAAGCGAAGCTCCCTCTATCTGTCTGTGTCCGACCCCCGCAGACGCTCTGGACCGCCTCGGGTTTCGGCTTTCTCGGAGAGCTTAGCGTCTGTTCTTGTTCTTTTTCTTTGCTGCTGGGCTTTAGGTGATTTGCTACATGGTGCTTGCGGAGTTTGCGGCATTAGATGGAGGAAAGGCGCCGGTTGAAAACCACAGCGTGTGACAGCGCCGGAACAGAAATTCGGACTTCCTGTCTGCGCTTTTAAACGGCTTTTAGCCCCCTTCGCAGCGATTGTCGTGGTGTACTAAGGGGCGAACATTGGTGCAGCTAAACCTTGATAAATACAAAAAGTCGTTGGAACAGGCACTTCCTTCGTTAATTGAAATTTATTTAATCGAAAAATCATGTCAGAGTGTGCTAACAGTGTCAGTTCACTTCCCGGTTGTACATATTAATTTACAACAGGTTTAAAAGTAATGCGTGGCCCTTGTCGCGGCTGATTTGCACTTCAAATCGTTGCTGGGTTGTCGTTATCGGCTATGTTGTGCCAAATCTACTAATTTACAACCCAGCCTGGCCCCGACAATTTCAGGTTGGTTCCAGAGCTCTTTTCTGGCTCCTTTTAACACATAATTTGGGCCACTTAATCGAGAGCCGCATTTAATTTTAGACGTGGCAACACGTATTCAAGAACACCGATCGGTATTTCCAAATTTTTATTTGTATTAATTCCACAACTGCGCTCACGGGGCGATAATTCTTTTCTGCATGTGTGAGGGCCCCTTTAGCCTTTGCAGCTCGGTTTTCGCGCACAACACAACAAGTTGTCAATAGACGAGATGAATACCAAGTTGATCTTCTTGCAAGCAGGTACAGCCGAGCTGACCTTGGTGACGTCGCCACTTACCAGCCAGGCGTAGGTAGGAAGCTTTGTTTCGATTTCTTGAAGCAAATGGCCATACGACGCCAACAGCGGCAGCAAAATTCCCGATTCTCCTCATTCTCACTTCTGTGGATTAATGCCATAAACCCCGGAAAAATAGGAAGCGCAGAGAGCCGGGAGGACACATTGAAGCGGCCGCTTCATTTCTGTAAATGCTCCCGCCACCGATCTGGAATTCCAAATCGCGCAATTGCAGATGGGGTGCAGTGAGTTCGACGGGTCATCATGCTTGAGCTTCTGGCAGGCAACGACCGCCGAGGGCACAAGTAGAAAGTGTCATTTTGTGCACCGGGCGCATTGATCATTTTGACGCTTCCCGCTTCAAAATCGAAATCCTATCACATATGTTTCTTTTTTTTTTTCTCAGCTAAGCTTGATAAAAAACGACCGTGGAAGAAAAACGACGTAGGAGTTGCTTCTGACAATCCTGGGAATCAAGTTTGGGCAGCGACTTCGGGGAAAACAAAAAAAAAAAAAAAAACTCGACCTCTAGTGTGCCTAGCTAGCTGTTGAAGAGAATAATAGTTCTCGCCATAACAGAGAATATACCAGACAATTGCTTGTGCACGTTAACGACCAAACATTGATATTTTTTTATTATTATTATTCGCAAACTATTGTTTGTTGAAGATCAATCACGAGGGCTCAAATTTCGCGCATTTCATGGTTCTAAAATTGAGTTACCTATACTAGACCGGGTTAACAATATCGCTTAGGCCTCATTTTGGCTCCAAGTTCGGCGCCAATGTAAATGTCGTAGCTCATGCTTGGATCCTTTCGGCTTGTGTTATGGCTCCTTTCATTAGCTTCCGAGCGGTAACAATGGATCGGCGTCACTCAGCATACATACGAACCAATGCTTGCCTGCCGTTTTCTTCTTTTCGTCATTGAACTGGCGTGCGCCGCGTATACACGCACTAACCACTGACGAACGCACACACACTGCGGCCCGCATCGTTTCGTTCGCGCCATTTAAACATTGTCCAGACACGTAACTCGAAGACAGGGAAAAAGAAAAAAAAAATAATGTGTTTAAGGCAGTTCTCTTTTGCGCCAAAAGAAGGCGCAGCTGTCTCGCGGTGCCACCTTGAACGCTCTCTGGTTCCGTATCGTTTCTCGTTAGTTACCTGCATCAGCTAATTGGCGCAAGGGTCGCAGGTCTGCGAAATATCATGCATGCTATCATCCGCTGATCAAAGTTCATAAAACTGTGGAAGATAACAAGTGTCCCTGCCCTGCTCCCGATACAGGGGAACGGAGTGAAACTAGTACTGTGCAGTGGGGCTGCTTTCTGCCGGGGAAAGGATTGGCGCGGAACGGCAATGTTGTTTTTTCAGCCTCTTTTCTATCTCACTCTCACTCTTACTCTGTTTATTTACTTTGCTATTGTGGTTCCGAGCTGGGGGATGCGGCGTTAACACGAGTGCACGCGGTAGATAAAAGGCCAAAGACCGTAAAGCCCCGCCGCAGTGAGGCGATGTGGCGATAAGCGACACCGCGGGCATAAAGAGTGGCGGCGAACACAGATAAGCAGCTTGCGGACAGAGAAAAAAAGAATGTGTACACAAGAAACAGAGTAAACTGTCACGAACAGGCGAGCATTCCGGTACGTTCAGCTACACTATGCGTGCAGCTGGCGTCCGATGCCCACGCGCTTGCGGCATGTGCGGAACCGCGTCTCTGACGCCGCTTATAATAATCGCTCTCTTTCCTAACACCGCATTGCAATGTGAATGTAATATTGCCCTTCTGCGCAAATTTATTTTAACCTCACTTCCACAGGCTTCTTTATACTGAAATTACAAGAAATATTTCGTTATAACGAGGCTGTGTGCCTCAATGAGCACAAAGTAACGTTAATCTCGTTACTTCGTTCTGTGGAGGTTTTTGTTAAAGTTCAGTTCGCTGTATGGAGGCTTAACTGTGTCAGTGTTCACGCATGCAGTGAGTGTGGAGTAACTAGAGTCGGGCATCAATGATTCGGCGTGCGAAGACTAAGCAAGGGCGTGGCGGGCGCGCTCAACGTGCATGAACCAGCTGTGCACACAAATTGGGTGGCTGTTAGACCACAGGTGCGGCACTGTGCCTGTCGACAACTAAAGCGCACACACTACTTCCAGACGTTCTTATGCAGGTCATGTCCTTTGTGCCTAAATGTCGTCAAACATAAACCGTGCTTTCTAGAAAACTGCCACAGAGGGGCTCGCGGATTCGCATTCGCTGTGTTGGCATCCCACGAGGCCGTGTATTCCGGCTTGGAGGGTTTGAGATTGTTTAGACATTTTCTATAAACCACGCTGACGAAACACGTGCCGCTCTGCCGGGGTGCCATACTTTCGGTACACTTCGTATCTTCGCCTAAAGCTTTTAGGCTCTTGTGATTGTCCAGTCTCCAACTTATTTTCCGTATTTGTTCTTTGAAGGAAAACCGAACGATCAGACTTGTATTGCAGCAGAAAACGGGCTATTCCCTCGGCGCATCCACGTTCGTGCGTAACAGCGAGGCATGATTAGAGCGAAAGGTTTACTGCGCCATGTCTCGTGAGGTCATTCATCGTGTCGCCATGACCTTGGGTCGCCGGAGTGCAATTGTGACAGGTGTGACGTCACGCCACGTCATCCGCTGTGGAGAGACGTAGCAACTGCGCTCGCTGGGAGCCTCGTCGCTGCGATCAGAGTTACTTGATATAGGCTACATCGAAGAGCTGTGGCTGCGATGGCACGTAACTGGGCGAGGGACTGACATATGGTTTAACGGCTGCTTCGCTGGCGCTTGGTCGCTCAGATTCGCCATGGATGGCGCGCCGGCTGGGCCGTCTGTACGGGCACTTCAGCTTTCGCTTGTGATAACTACGTTTACAAGTGTTAATAAACCTGTCCAGTTTTTTCTCCTTCGTCCTGCCTTTCTGTCCCCTGTTGTCGCCCGCGCACTCAACTCTGGAGCGGAAGCTCCGCTGAACTCAGTTGGCGCGAACGCCTACTTGGGCTGCGCCCCGCGCGTGCGAGTGCCAAAACTTGTTTGCTTGGTTGTCTGTGCAGGCTGCAGACGCTCTTTGCGTCACAGGGCTTTCGCCGTTTCGCTCTCATTCTCAAACCCGGCGCTCTTCGTTTTCCTTGCTCAGGTTGCGGGAACGCCGCGCTCTGCCTTCCTCTGGTGCCGGCTTTTTCTTTTCTCGGTCTGGCGATTTTATGTCTGGCAAAAGCTTACGTCATGCGTTAGCGTTTCTGGGTTGCTTTTTTTTTTTTTTTTGTCATTCGCTGTTCGTCGAGATGCCACCTTTGAACGTGGAGAAAAGGGGTTGCTTCCGAACCCTGTCCGTGCGCTGCAGGGCTATACGAAAAGTTGGCGCTCCGCTTCATTGACCCATATACAGGCCTTAGCGAACCTCTTCAGCCAATCAATTCGTAGCGTTACGTGTGATGTCACCGACCGTCGGTGCCGTTGCGTTGAGGGTGCACGTGTTTCACTTCTAAAGCTGTTTTTCCGCCGATCTCCAGTCCCTCGACCTTGCGGCCATGTTGGGCGCTCCAGTCGTCGGGGAAAATACTGTGAGCATCGTCTTCGCACCAATTTCTGCACTGGCCATTATATACCCACCCAGAGACGCTGCAAGCACCAGCGTCGTCTTCATCTACTGTCATCATCTCATTTCTCTGCCTCGCGCTGTCATGATCGCCGTCGATTTCTATAAATCGCTAGGTTTATAATTTTCCAGTGTTTTAAGAGGGTGCATTAGCCCTTCTCACGCCCGATTCCTGGCCAATCCCCCACGTGGGTATGTCCACGTCACCAGGAACAACAACAACAACAAGATTCTAGTGGCTGCTTGGTCGTGGATGCCGGAATGCTTTTCTGCCTCAGCCCTCATAGCTTCGGCGCTTAACACGCGCAACTCTTTCTTGTATTATAGTGCCTCAAAGATGGCTGTTGAGCAGGTGCTGAGAGTCATCGCAAAAGTACCTATATATATTGTTATAGCATGTACGATGCGTCAAAAGTTTATCCACGCGGAGCCCCTCCCGAGGCCAGACGACGGGCCAGGAAACTTCCACGAAATAATACAGTACTATGGACTGGCGAGGAAAGTGCTACCCCCTGCTCATCCGCAGCTTCGTAGGAAAGAAGAAATATACTGGAGAAGGTTACAGGCGGGGGTCTTCCAAACCCGTTATTGTACAGTAAGTGGCACCCGAAATTATTCGATTCCAAATGCAAAAAATGCAAGGAAACAGCGGATCTCGTCCGCGTGGCTTGGACGTGTCCCTCATAGAAAAAGCCTAACAGAAATGCTGCGTCTTGGTAGGCCCTGCTACTCAGCCAGGCCTCCAGCACTCAGAGAAAAGTCACCGGTCTCGCCCTATAGGAGCCGCCGAATCCCAAGAGATTCGGGCCGACTGATGGGGGGCACACCCTTCTGTGCTTTTGACTGGAGTAAAGTTTGCCCTCCTCGTCGTCTAATGGTACGCCCCCAGTAACACGCACACGCGCATGTGTGCGTGCGTGAGTTTTTAGGGCGCAGCCCTTTGTCGCCCGTCTCTGGGCTGAACCGCGTCGCCGTCGTCGTTACCGAGCGAACGATGGGAAGACCAACGAGTGAAAGAAAAGGCGAACAATGGTAAGACCGAGGAGGGAAAGAAAGCAAAGAAGGAGAGTGTCGCGAAATTGGGAGGGGAGGGTGGTTCGCCATGGCGGCGCGAGCCAGCGCTCTCCGAAAGTGTGCAGTGGGGGAGGGGAGGGGGCAGTATGCTGTGCCCGCACGAGGCGCTCGACGGCGCGACGCTTGGCGAAAACGTGAGGGAGGCGTGCGCGTGTCTATGATGTGCGTTCGCTCAAGACGCAGCTCGCGGCCGCTTCCTGAGACGCACTTCGCACCGCCGACGGAGAGGCTCCTCATCGCTGCCGTCGAGAGAACCCACGAGTGAGTGCTGCCTCAGGGCACTGCGGCTGCGCCCAAATATCACATGAGGAAGTATCATAATCGCCCGTCAATTTTTGCACAGGCGCACGCGCCACCTAATAAACGCAGTGAGGGAGACGTAGGCACAGACAAGAAATATATGATCAATGGCCCAGTAATGCTTCTGACCAGTGAAAAAGAGAATCTTTGCCTAGCCCACTTACGGGTCACCTTTTCTGCCCCACTTTGGTGCTCGCCCGAGTTTGAGAGGGCCAAGCGGCTGTCTCAGAGGTCTTGCGGGGTCGCCGCTGAAGTAAAGACAATGCCGTAGGGCTCGCCCTCCCCATCTAACAGCATTGGTTATCTAAACATTTGTATAGTGACGTTTGTCGTCGTTCCCGCCATAGGAAAGAACGCAGTCGCTCCAATGCCGGGGGGTCTCGCTTAGTGCCCTTAATATAAGAATGGTTGTTAAAACGCATTTGATGGGCTTCCCTTGACGGCGGCACATTGACGGCGGCAAAGTGATGCAACACTGCTGCGTCAGCAGTGTCAGTTTCCGTAGAAATGCTAAAGTTAGTTGGTTTTCTGTGGCACCGAATAGTTGAGTAGCGTTAGAGACCCGAACTTCGGCCAAAATGCCTATTTTTTTCTTGAGTGCGTACCAAGCCGATTATAAGCAATATAAGAAATATAAGCAACAACTAAGGAGAGGGGATCATTTTAAGCAACGGTTTATTGTGCCTGTAAGTGCCTATTTTGACTATATGGGGCTTTTGGCGTCTATTTTGACCATATGGGCCTAACGGGCTTTTTGGCGCCTAAAAATGCCTTTTATTTGTTATATGTGCCTTTTCTGTTTTTTCCTGTCGATGTTCTGCAAGGAGTGTCCTTGATTCAGAAGCCCGCAACTGGGTGTCTGTCGCAAGCCCTTTGCGAAAAAAATTAGCGAGGCTCGCCAAACACGCCGACAAACGCAAACCGTGCTCGACCTTGATAATCGGTTTATAGTGCATAGTTAGTGAATGGTGTTATTCCCGCAGCTATTCCCGCAGCTTCGCTAGTCATGTGCTCCTGCAGAACAGAATAGCTCAGTAATTTGTACGAGATTACTGCGCTTCCCTGTAGTACTATATACGGGATTCATCGGTGTTGTGAAGAGCTGAGGAGGCTGTTATGCTCTGTCAACGAATAAATACCTGCAGTCATTAAGATATTTATTCGAGGCGCAGTTGTTCCTTCAAGCAGCAGTTACTGATTGTGCCTCTTCCACCAGAGCCCGTTGTTGCCCCTTAAAAAACTCGGCTGAGGGCGGAAAAATACTACAATAACACTCGCCGGTGGTATTAACAGCTTTGCAGTTACCCCCCCCCCCCCTCCCTCCTCCCCCGTCGGATGAGGGAGTCCTTTCTTTCAATATTACGTTGCTTCCAACACATACAATAGCTTTATTGGTCTTTTGAGGGTGTACTCTTCGAGCATTGCCAGGAGGCAGCCATTCTTTTGCGACGACTTCTACTGACTATAGAATGCTGAGCTCATTTCCAAGGTTCAGGACAGACCCGCCACCATCCCCGAAGGACCAGTTGCTGATAGAGCCATTCCTGTCTGACATTCTGACATTCTATCTGACATGAAATTCCTGGATTTCCTCTGGAAAAAGAACTGCCGAAGGTTGTGTGCAGCAAATATTCTGGTCAGGGTGTCGAACCAAAAAAAAAAAATACCGTTTCGGTTACGACTCGGGTTCGGGTGAATTCATTTCGTTCCGGTTCAGTTCCGGTTCAACAAATCATGGAACCAAACCGGTTCGATGCGTTGAGTTCTCCGCGATGTTAGAAAAAAGTGTTTTCTAGTTTAAAGCGACCATAAACACAAAATATAAAAAAATTAAAATACTGCTTTTCACGACGGTGGTGCGTTTTCAAAGACAAGCTTTAAACTATTGGGCCAGATATAAGGTAAAACAAACGAGGCAATGATATTCACCTGCACTTTTCTCCACCAGCACTTATGTCGTCCTAGGGACTATAGTTTGGAGTATTTTGTAGAGATATGGGACAAGTGTGTCTCCTCGACATTTTTAGTTCGACGAAAAATAATATATAGCTGCTTGACGCAACGCATAACTTATGGGGTGTTATTTTGAAGGAAGCAAGCTTTTCCTTTCTAAGAAAATCGCAAAGACGGATTGGGCCACATGCACGTTGGACGGATCACTCAAAATTCGAACCTTTTCCTCTTCAAAACGCGAACTATTGCCGCTAACACCGCAGGCCTTTTTGTCTCGAGACTATGCATACTTTTAAAGGAGTTAAGTTATTTATTTTTGATTTAGGTAAGGATTTTTCCAGAATTAAAATAACAAGCGTGGCCCATATTCAGAAATTGCCAAAATGTTGGGTTCCGTTCTACGTTTTGGCAAGCTCAGGAGTTCAATTTTTTTTAGTATTATTCACCCGTAATTTTTTATTTGTCGTCCCAATCCTAGTTTATGTAGAATAAATGATTTATTTTAAAAGCCCTCTGCAATGAAATCGAGTCAGGAATTTTAATTTTGAAACCATAAAGAAATTCCATCTTGGATTTTTTTAACTTTCACAAATCGACAAAGTTGTTCTTTATCGTAAGCGAAAAGCAAAAACGCCCGTGTGTACGAGATTTCGGCGCACGTTAAAGATCCCCAGGTGGTCAAAATTAATCCGGAGCCCTCCACTACGACGCGCCTCATCGCCTGTGTTGCGTCAGCGCGTTAAACCCTACAATCAATCAAATGTTCTTTATCATATGCCTCGAAAACATGTTTCCATGTGTGTGTAGTTTTGTAGCTACAAAGCACGAGATATGATCTTGTTGGCTGTATGGTGGTGACATGCTAGAGTGGTTTGTAACAAAGTTCTGACGTCAACGTAAGGGGGCAAATGGCCGGTCCAAACTTGCCCGCTCTACGCGTCGTGATGAACTAACGATTGTACGCGGCACAGCGGCACTCGTTGACATCGCAGTGATGGCAGGTTTAGTTATTTGAACGGGCGGACAAAGGAGAGACGTCTAGAGGGCAATACAACACTTGATTTTGTACATGTGCGATGGCTGAAGGCAACGAAAAAGAGCAGAAAGTATTCCTGTATGAACTCTATGTGGAATAATTTAAACTTAAGTGATAGGGTTTTTCTCTTTTTTTTCTTTTTTTTTCTTTCCCCGCGCGAACACGTTCGCAAAAAATGTTGCGAGTTTGACGCCCCGAAGCTATGCCTGTGCTTTGAGGTGCGCCGTATATTGCAGGGCGACAGGAAAATTTTGAGCATGCACCTGGGTATCTTTAACCAGCGTTCAAATATCGACATAAAGGCGTTTTTAGTTTTCGTCTTCACAAATGCAGCGGCCGGGGGCGTCAATCGAAGATATATCCTCGCCAGTGGCTCAGCCACTGAATCACTCCTTCGAGTAACACTTGCCAAGTATTTACACGTTTCATGTGTGGGACCCCTTCAAGCAAATTATGAAATGCAACAAGAAGGAACGTTTACAATGTGGGCCTTCACCTTTGCGCAGTGCAACAATCTTAATTGCAGCCTGATTGCTCCTATACCGTCGCAGCGAACGAAGGGCAAAGTCGATGTTTCATATCGCCTGCAGGATACCGACAGTGTGTCTTCTTCAGCCTTGCACTCTGCACGCGGTATACCAGCAGCAGCATACCATTGCAACATTGGTGCGCATATCTCCCTTGATGTTACGAAATTGATGGTGCGAAAGAGAAAAGCACCGAATAGCGTTTACCATGCGTTATCAATAGCAGATGGTCGAACCGTTTCGGCGTGAACCGCTAACCGTTATTTATTTTTTCGGTTCAGTTCCGGTTTGGTATCAGCAAGCTCAAAAAATAACGGTTCGGGTCCGGGTTCAGTTGCGGGATAAATATTGGTTCGGTTCCGGTTTTCGGTTCTGTTCGATTCCGGTTCGACACCCTGATTCTGGTATTCCAGGTGGAACTAGGGCACTGGGCGTACTGAAGTACAAGCACGCTCCACCAAGTTCAGTGCACGTTGAGCGTTGTTTTTTAGCACACAATTATCGACTGAAAGGAGGTACAACTTCAAGCAGCAAATCATCGAGATGGGTCCGGTTTGTCATGGCTGTTAAGCATTCAGTTTGTTGTCGAATCACCCCGCATTCCACGTAAATCTGTTAAGATAGCAACTCTGATGTGGGTTATTTTCACGAAGAAAATAAAATTCCTTTCCCAAAGCACAAGACTTGTCCGCTGTTTTTACTGCAAGTAAAAAATTTCGTAAAATGCGCTGCTGAAGTAAATACGAACGAATTGAGCCTATATGTGCCTAAACGACAGTAAAGTTCTGGTCTCTAGTCATCACTGTGGGAATGCTTAAAGCAACGCCGCCTGTATAATCCTTGCCTAACGCGTGAGCGAAAAAATGGCCAAACAGCCACTCTCCTGTTGCTCTCTCATGCCCTTTCCCGCTCCGTAGCCTTCCTGCGTGCTTTCGTGTCCGCCAGCCAGCGCCGCTTCTCGGAAACTATGCAAAGTAGTTGACAGTTTGTCTAGCGTTCCCCAGGCAGTGCTCCTACGCCATCGAGGCAATCGGACAGACACACGCTGTAGAAGTGGGTGCAGTGTTCGCGACTCGCGAGCAGTGACGTAAGGCGGGACGTCCGTCGGCGCGCGCCACATGGCGGATGAGCGCCTGAACTAAGCGTCCCTACCACTCCCATAGGAAAGCGGTCGACGCGTTAGGCAATATTTATACAGGCGGCGTTGGTTAAAGAGACGTCGCTCAACACAAACAATGACGGATCTATTTGAAGTTTTTACGGAGCTACATGAAAATGTGGTTCTCGGTACTTCAGTTCACGCCATCGGCTTTTGACTTTAAAAATTTTTGGCTGTAGGCGTCTCCTGGCCAGACTTCGCCCTTCCTCTTCAGTTTCGGTATAATTGTCTTCAGCCCCCTCCGCCCTTCCTTTTCTATCGGATGAGGGGAGTCCTTTTCTTTCAATATTACGTTACTTCCAACGCATACAATAGCTTTATTGGCCTTTTGAGGCAGGGCTGTCTGAGAATTTCCAGGCGGCAGCACTTCTTTTGCGACGATTTCTACTGTGTTTCTTCATATCTGTCCAAACAGTGACCGTGCTGCAAGATGCACTAGCAATGACTGCTGTTCTCGATACTGTACTCCAGCTGTGGTGACGACGCCATTTTTGTTTTCAGGCGGGTATACTTAAGTATTTTGAAGAACAAAGACAACGACGCCGACCACAAGTCAGTTCAGTTTAAAGGAAATTAACGTTTCGGCTCCCACACGGAAGCCTTGGTCATCCCGACCAGACGGGCTTCCGTCACATCCTTGACATCAAGTATACTTAAGTATATAGATTATACCACACGCTCCTCATTTTAGTGAAGTTATTTGATGCAGTTTCTAGCGTTAATTCAAGTTGCCACCTTCTATGGCGTTGCTCTGTGGGGAATCACCGTTCCGGTAGCACGTGTCAACCTCAATCGCTCTTCGGAAACCAGGATTGAGCCGAGCCGGGTCGCACACGATCACCATTGGAACTGACCGTGTAGCAGCACCCGATCCGGATTAAGTTCGATCAGGATCGACTCAATCGCGATTGAAAGTGCCCGTGCGAAAAGGGGTGCAAGAGCTTCTGCATGTGCACCTGCATAACCCCCTCTTCATCCCAGAAACGCGATTTCAGCAACTCCAGTGGGCCCTCGTTCACTAGTCGCAAAAAGATAGACGAAAAGGCGGAGGTAAACACAAACAGGGCGCCTCCTCCGTCTTTTACCTCCATCTACCTCCGTCTTTTTGCCTGTCTTTTTGCGCCTAGTGAACAAGAACTTTAATCAACTCGCCCAGCTATCTGTTTTGGTCCTCGTAGCATCGCGCTGTAGGAGGAACGATTACAGTCGCCATGTCTCCAGTCAGCGCTGCGCTGCCTCAGCTTATCCAACACCGCGAGTTCGCTGTTTGTGTTGATAGCTTGATCAAGTTACTCTCGGAACTCCGACCAGCTAGCGCTCCTTCCGTCGAACTGGAGCAGCTCGAGTTTCGCGAGCTTCGTCTGACGGGGCTCTGCCGCCACTTTCTCCTGCTGCTGGGCTGGCGCCGACTCTACCCTGGGCAGACGATTCTCGCGAGTGTCGTTTATCTCCCGCTTGAGAGTAGCGATGCACGTTCCATACTCCGTTGTTCAAACGCAATCCTATCCAGCCTCCTGGTCGAGCATGCCTGGTTCAATCGTTCGATGGCGCCGTCGGTCCTGTTGCACTGTGCCTGGTGGACAGAAAGCTGTACTAGAAAAACTTTTAACTGTTTATCACTGTTCTCCTGGCTCTCGATATAGGCGTCAATTTCGGAAGGGAAAAAAAAAAAACTTTTATCACCTGTGAACGCACGGCTGCGCGTTTTTGTCTGAGTCGTTGTCTGGCTCCTTTGGGCGTCACCGCTGAATCTGCTAGGCTGGTAACGTTCTTTCTAGACGGGGGGTTCCTTGTACTTACGTTGAGTGACTTGATGTCGTGTCCTTGTCTCCTAACATCTAAGCTGAGGCACGGACTTTTCTTCTGTCGAAATTCTTGGGTGTTTTACTGAGCTGCATGAAAACGTGCTTTCCGGTACTCTCAGATCAGGCGATCTTCGTCTCATAGTCTATCCGCTTGTCTCGGCTTGGCTTTTTTTTCCGGCGGAAGGCGTTCGCTTTCGGTTTCGTTGTTCCACATTCACATTGCTTTGCGCATGTCTTCGGGCCCGTAAATGTGGCTCGTTAATGTGCTTGCGTAAATGTGCTCGTTCTTTGCTTATCAGGCGTCACAACTTACGCACTAGAGCAGAATTTTAATAAAGCGTGTTTCGGCCAAGTAGTCTGGAGCGTGCGGCGAAACTTGAGTGAACGCCAGGGGACCCCTAGAAACGACAGCTCGCGGAAATTAAATGAGCATGGCGTTACCTCTTTATGAGATCCGACGCATTTTATTGTCAATGCTCTCGAGTTTAGGCTTTCGCAAGCACGGAGCGCGCTGGATAAATATAGGTATATCCTACTACCCTGGTGCATTATTCACTGTGCAATGGAAACGCAGTTTCAGGAAACAGGAGGCACCCGGAGTCGTCGGAGCGGCGCTAGCTACCATACCCGAGCGTAGGAAGCAATTACATCCACCATAAACACCCAAAAAAATGGAGGGAAGTTGATATGGTATCGGACTAGTATTCCGAAGGACGTGGTTTCGGGTACCACTGGGGGAGCAGGTTTTTCTCCACTTTGAAAAACGGGCGAACTTCTTCCTTTCGTTGGCATTCTTGATTGCATCTCTCTCTCTCTCTCTCTCTCTCTCTCTCTCTCTCTCTCTCTCTCTCTCTCTCTCTCTCTCTCTCTCTCTCTCTCTCTCTCTCTCTCTCTCTCTCTCTCTCTGCGCGTGCGCCTGTGCGTGCCCGAGTGTACACACTGTGGCGAGGCATTATCTTTCAGCTTTGTTTCCTATGGCCAGACCACGCGGCTATCGTGTCTTACAAAGCTCAGCGTGCTCTCATTTTATCGCGTTGCCCGCTCGCAGCGAAGTGCCTTACAGAGTTCAGTGCGCGAAACGGACTTCACGCCAACTTTAGTACCTACCAACCGCCGGCTGTCAATTTACGGCGCAACTCGTTTGACATGCTTCTTCGCCGTTGCTTTCTGTATAATTTGTTTTGAGCACAAATTTCTGTATTAAACATTGTCTGATACTGAAATCTCACATCATGATTTTTCTATAATAATATTGCATTTATAACCTAGTTCAAATGCCAAGATGCCTTGAATCATATAAACGAAGAAAACGAATGTGCACCTAGACCGGTCATAATCATAACAACAGGCAGACCACCGGAGGAACAGAAAGGCAACTGAGGAAAAAAAAATGTCAGCGGATAGAAAACAGGCAAATATTTGGATTCGGATGGTGCAGGATGGCAAAGGTTGCAAGTTTACGGAAGAGGCCTTGGTCCTGAGGTTGACATACGACGACGAACATATATTTGTGCCTTAATTCTTCGAACGTAAGCAGTATGTTATCGCATTCTCCGTGCATGAAGAGAGAGACTGCCTAAAGGCTGGAAGCACCGATGGACTACTTACAAAAGTTTCCCGGCGTGCCGTCCTCGACTCGCGGTCCTTAGGTCCCTAGTCCCCCACGTGACGCGAGACGTCTTTGCTGCCCCCGTGGGGTGCTTCCCGCACAGCTCGCACGCATTGCTCGGAAGGGATGCGAAGGTGCGCCGATTCTTGCAATGTGTCGCGGCAGAAATGCGGCGCCCCTTTGTTGAACCCGCGACCTCGAGCCTGCAGGGCAAAGCGCCTTCAGCTCTGACTCACCCTGAACCCAGAGGGGAGAATTAACTGTTGTGGATGGAGTCACCGCTCTTGTGGGTGTTACACGTAACGCGAGTGATCTCGTTGTGACGAGTAACCGGTCTTCATCATGGTTCTATCTTGGTTCGAAGTTTGCATTAATGCGTTTTCACTCTCAAGCGGCTGTGTGGGCGAACGCGTGCGGTTTGGACGCCTTTATTTAGCTGAATTTGACTCGAAGAAGCCAGGAAGGTTTTCGCAGTCCCAGTATTCGAGTTTACACAAAACTACTGGCGCTCCTCTCGTGACGTCGGTCCGTTTGTATAAAAAACAAAAACAAAAACAAAATATCCCATATCCCGCACTTCTTTTTTTTTTTTTTTTTGCAGGCACGGAATTCGTACCTTAACGGCATGCAACTCACAAAGAAAACAAAAACGAAAAGAGCCTGTAAAGTTCGGGCACCTCGCTTAATTGACGAAAATCGCCCGGCAGCTTGGTATCCTTGTGTTCAACGTGTTTCTCTGTATTGTGTTCGTTTCCACTTTGTACTTGCTGACTTAGGCATGAGGGGCGCGTGCGAGGAAATTCCGCGGACGGCTTTTGTGTTTCCCCGACGAGCAGGCCCAGGTACGACCGATACAAACGCGTCGGTCACCACAATAGAGGCGGATCGTTTCTTTCGTCCCCTTTTGAGAAGCCGTCAGAGTATGTCTCTGTTCAGTTTAACGACAGTCATTACCGCCATTGGAATGCCCGCACACGGACGGGAGCTGTGAGGCCGTTCAAGGGGTCAGAAGTACGACGGGGACACCGGACGTTCTGTCTACGGTTACACTGCTCAAAGTGACTGGGCGAAGTTCCCATTCGTTCCGTGTCTGACCCTGGCGACGCAATGTCTGCGATACGTCAATGGGTAGGTGGCCAGCCGCTCAGCGCGGTTGTTGTAATGCGCGCGGCGTGTTGACAAAGCAATAACATTTTAGCGGCGCGGAGCACAAATATAGGCGTGCATAGTGCGGATAATACTTTAAAGGGGCCGCCCGAGAGTGGATGGCCAGCGCTCAAAGTTTTCTTTTAGTTGGTTGGTTGTATTTGTGTTTTGCTGAAGCTGAACACCTTGGAGTTCCCGTGTGAGGGTGAGATTATTCTTCGAGTACACACCTACGATTCTTTATTGGGTGGGCAATCAGTGGTTAAGTGGTGGTAATTAATACATCCTCCTCTCGCTGTTTGTGACTTCCCTTTCGGAGGCGGTACTTTCGGATTAAAACTGAGGAGTTTGGCATTTTGGGGGGAGAGAGAGAGGGGAGCCCCGCTGGATGCGAGCCTCCGCCCGACCTATTTTCTCTGATCAGAGGCTTGAGTTGTAATTGCTGAGTGTAAATAAAGTGTACCTATTGTACAATTGCTTGAAGTAGACCATCGTCTGCTACGTGCCGTCGGCCAACGAATCTTCCATCATCGATCGACCGATCCCCCCATAGGGTCGCATCGTTCGAGAAGTTTGGCTGAGTGGAAGAACAAAATAGAAATATAGAGACAGAGATAGTGGGGAGAGGGGAGAGTGAGAAAAAGAGAGAAGGAGGGAGGGAGAGAAGGGGACTTGCAGAACTGGCCGGAGGCAGCGTGTTGCATAACGGTCGCAAATTTCCTACCGCGAAGTCCGCGCCACAACCTTCACTGCAAGGGCAGGTAATAATGGCAGCACCTTACGACTTGCCCAAATGTTTGCTTGCTTTATTGCTGGGTAGGAGACCTTTCCACTTGTCGGTGACGAGGGCACGCGGCGACGACCGGTGTTCCGTCCCTTTACTGCCGGCGCGGGCGCAAGGCGAGAGGCAGACGGAACGGCGGCCGCTCGGGGCTTAATTTGCGCTCGCTGCGTTTCAAGGCCAGCGCGCTCGGCGATGGCGCAAGAGGCCGCCGTCTGCGTTTGCCGCATAAATCATCGGCTCCCGTCGTGATGCGTTCCGTGACGCAGAGGTTGGCGTTACGTCAGCGGGTCCGCCTGTGGAAATTTCGCGCCTGAGAGTATAATCTGATGCTGCCGCGATACACACAGACGTGCTTGACGCGGCCGAACGTGCCGTTAGGAAAGTTCCGCGTAGAAACTTCAGCGAAGGAGGCGCATAAAATTCCAGTTTATCTCCCGTTTCTCAGATGAGCCGACTAAGTTGAGGACGCTGAGTTCGTTTCCTACAAATGCATCAGTTAAGGGAATAGAACCGCGTGGCTTGCATGGTAACTTCAGCCAGCTCGTTCGTTCGTGTACGTGCGGCCAAATTATCACCGTGTCCAAGAGCCGCAGCAGAGAATGAGAAAGCGGCGTTTATGGAGCAGCCGGCTGCCAGGAAAACTGTAGTTTCGAGTTGACTGAAGATAAAGTGGCCGTGCATACTTCTCCGAATGCGAAAACTTTGAAATGGAGGTGGGTTTGCGGATTTATCAGAATGGCTGTGGAACCGAGAAGGCACTGCGTTTTATTGCCGTAAATTGCGGTACGCGTTTTCGTGCTGGAATAATGTTTTGTGCTACTTACCGAGCACTTGGTGATCGCGTTGAGCAGGATCACTATCATCCAACTCATCATCATCCCGCTCACGTTAGTGAGACTCCGCACTCGCAACTAGGACGTCGTTCGTCCTTGGGACCCTCGTGTAATTCTTGCGTGACGTCCATATTGCCGATCAGGGTGCACTGGGCGGCTTGTTCTATTGCGTGGCATTCTTAGGCTATCCACCTGAAGTCGTGGGTGGTTCGGTTATCCGCGCTTTTTGCGCTGCAGGGGTTTCTCCTGGTCAGCAAACCTACTAGCACCATCTATATTTCTTCCTTAATGACGAAATCTGAAGCCTTCTGCTCTAGGGGGCTGCGCCAAAATCAACAAAAAGTAAAGTAAAGAAACGTCGGGTTTTAAAGCGGCGTCCAAGAGAGGCGTGATAAAAGAACAAAAAGAAAAAATACAGAAAATTATTCTGCCTCGCGCTGTCGTGAGCTGTGCCAAACACAGCAAAAACAAAGCAACGAAAGGGCGCTGATTGGAGCCGTTGGTTCGAGGGCCCCCGATTGCTGCCGCTGCCACTACCGTGTAAGCGGCGCTGCTGACGTACATGGCCCAAGCTACGTGACGAACCCCTCTGCTGTAAGTGACTTCTCAAGTGTTGTGCGTCAATAATATTTACTGTCTTTTTTCGGGTGTAGGTAAAATTGTTCCCTGAAAAAATGGTTCCGAAAGAAATGGTCCCAGAAAAAATGACCCCAAAGCCAAGATAGGAAAAAATGTTTCCGGAGAAATCGGTTCCGGAGAAATCGGTCCCGAAAAATTTGATCTGTTGCCGGAAAAATTGGTAGCACAAAACGCGTTCCGGGAGAGCACCGGGGTACACCTCCTCGCTGTTACGACCGGATTGTGTGTTTTAGGCAGAAAACGGGGTATGAACAACTAACTTATAACCAAGTTTGTGTTGTCCTTTTATCTTATATTTTTTAACCTCTTGTAGATCGACTCTCGGGTGCCTGTTGTTCAGGCTAATATCCATGCCATCCATCCTTATAGGGGTGGGCGATTGATCGATTCACCTACAGATCAATCTATTATTGCATTTTCGCGAGTAAATTATTTAACCAGTTAATCGGTCGAACTCACGTGAGGCGAGTAGACCAGATATCAAGCCCCCCAAAACTTTGCGTAAGCCCGTTTGAGGGCACCACCTTACATGCAGCAACCCGTTCAGCTGGAGCGCTGCGAAGAAATGGGTGAGAACAGCCTGAAAAAAAAAAAAAAAAAAAGCACGATGAGGATGATGCAGCTGTTAATTACACGGGGTATATGACAATACCGCAATCACAAGTTTCGGCCGGAATATTTTTTTGCTGTATCACAGAGTAAAACCGGATATATAATTTCGGGTATTTCCAAGTTCACTATATTTGTGTTGTATTTTGGTGAACGCCGGCGCTACGTGGCGGGTACAGCCATGTACAGTCATTGTAATTATATCAGTGTGCAAGAACAGTGCATGTTCATGTGTGCGTTACTGAGTTAAGGGAAAAACATGCATGTACACGAATCCTTGAATGGCGACTCCTAACAGCGGGCCATGCGCCTCACCGGCCTCATACTGTCGGCATCGGCACATTTGTAGAAACGATTTTCACGCTCTGTAAATGTGCATATGCTTGTGTAGCATTGGGCTCTTTCTTGGATCGAAGAAGAAAAGAAAAGAAAAACATGGGGCAACACCGCCGCTATCACTGGGTTCCACGACATGCCGGTGTCCAAGGCCTGGCTGACTCGATGGCGAGGGAGCTTCTTTCCTGCCCCTCAGCAGTACAGCGTTATCGCCCTGAGCCTATCAACGTGGGTCCAAAACCGAAAGCAAACCACAAGGCCACCCGAGGAAGCCAAATACCAAGTAGACGCCGTCCAGTGTATGGAAACTTTCCGCGCGCAGCTGCAACAAGGCTGCGCGGCTCATCATCACAGGGACAGTATGCACTTCATCGAGTCTTGCAATAGTGAAAATGACCCGTGCCTCGCAAACATGTTGCCCGTCTTGCACAATCTCTCCAGAAATGGACGCGCAACATCTGCTCTGGGATTGCCCTCCTCAACGCCGCTATCGAAGGAAAGTCATTGGCACCCCACCAGTTTCTCTTTGGCCATGATCCCTCTCGGACTAGCGTCACCATCGGAGCCCGTCGTATAAACGTAGCCAACTATAGCTAAGCAATCCTGCGCTTCATCTGGAGTGATTGGTCTGCCGACTTTTTCTGAACGCTTACCTTTGGCTTCTCGCTGACAGGAGTAAGCCGTGGCGCTGGCATCTGAAATAAACGGGTTAACCACAACAACTGACTTCATTCTTATTCTATCCGTCTTTTTTGTGCGTGTATTGACGCGGCGCGCGGTCTTCAACAGCGCACAGCACGACGGCGTGCCTTGATACTTTCCCGCATAGCATTGATGCTTGGAGGGGAAGACCACTTGCTTGGCTCATGCGACTTCGAGAGTGCGGCGCGGCCAGAACCCTCTCGGACATCCAGGAGCCTGCCGGAGCGGCTGTTGATGGTGGCGGCGTATGACTCATCGCCTCTCCGTCTCTGCAAGAGTGCTTTTGCTTGTGTGTGCACATGTTTGACTGCAACGTACGTTGGACTCTTTTTTACGCCCTCTCTCCGGCACAGCGTGCACCGGCTTCTATCACAGAACCTCTGGAGGCTGTTTTGTGTACTTGTGCTTATGGTGCCGTGCGCAAAACTCCTGTTTACGGCTGGGACTACTGGTTATAAATAGACGTTTCCCACGAGCGAGATCCCAGCAGTGCATCATG
Source organism: Haemaphysalis longicornis (assembly GCF_048455015.1). NCBI lineage: Eukaryota > Metazoa > Arthropoda > Arachnida > Ixodida > Ixodidae > Haemaphysalis > Haemaphysalis longicornis. The sequence goes on from NW_027526203.1 coordinate 410,740,442, forward strand.
GGCCAACCGCTAAGGACGTTGCTCTGTCCTTTCGAGGTGTAAAAACGCCACTGTGCTGCTCCCTGTATCATCGCTGCTCTCTACTCGCCATGCATTAAACAAGTTAAGTTTTTATCTTGGCTCTTCGTCGTCGGAACGGAGGCAACTCCCTACCCCCCTGCAAGTTGCTTGTTCACCACGCTACCATGACATGATGAAGTTCTGCACCGGAAGGCCTTCGCCAACGCGACAAAACACTGCGGAACAGCATCTCTTAGTGACCACGTTCACAAGGAATGGCGTGTTTCCCAGCATTCGTCGCTATGAGCGAAAAGTGTGAGTCAGGTCCCCGAATTGGCAACAGAACAATCTTTATAGCACGGTAGGCAAAATGCAGAGCAAAATTATAGTTGAGGCGAGAGAGAGAGAGAACGCCTTTGTTTGGGCCGGAGAACTCTGGGAAATTGGTGCGAGAGGGTGCTCATAAATGTTTTTAATAAAATACACAAACGAAACAAGTTGTAATAACACTACACACAGCGATGAATATCAACCAGGAAACGACATTACGCCATGTGTTGGTTGATTATAACGTTTAACGCGCCCACGCTACACAGGCTAGGAGGCGCGCCGTAGTAGAGGGCTCCGGATGAATTTTGACCACCTGGGATCTTTAACGTACGCCGAAATCTCGAACACACAAGCGTTTCCGCTTTTCGCCTCCATCAGATTACCCTATGGGCAATCAACGAGGGCAAACGAAATGCGATGATATCTGCTACTAATCCTTAGAGAAAGATTACGGAAGTCCTTGCAACCCAGTCCCGGAGATCCAAGGGTTATTGACGCTTATGTCTCTTCCGTTGTGGAAACAAAACAAAAACAAGGCAGGAAACAAAAATACCTTAAAATAAATACCGCAAGAAGTGGAGGGGAAAATGGCCCCGCCGGTAGCGTAGTGGTCATCGCACCGGACGCGTATTCTGGAGGTCGTGGTTTTGGATCCCACCCGGCGGGCATTTTTTCTCCACTTTCTTTCTTTCTTTCTTTCCAAATTCTTTATCTGTCTCAGTGACCTACCACATTCTCCCCTTTGCTTTCCGAGGTTTTCTTTGCTGCCAACCCATATTTCTGTCTTAATTCAACGAGCCCCTCATTTCCCATTCTGATTCGCTACATGCATATCGACGGCCTCTGTTCTGGCAGTCTTGGTGCCATAGGGAGTTTAGGAGGGTTCAACGCTGGTTGACCAATCTCGACATGTCGTAGACACTCGATTCACGGTCCGAGGGGTAAAAAGAAGGACCCATTCACCCCGAGTAGTCTGAGTGGCGCTGGCTACCACCCCCAAGCGCAGGAAACAAAAATGCCTTAACATAATCACCCGAGTAAGTGGAGCGGAAACAGCCCCGCCGGTAGCGTAGTGGTCATCGCACCAGACGCGTATTCTGGAGGTCGTGGGTTCGGATCCCAGCCGGCGGGCATTTTTTCTCCACTATCTTTCTGTCTCAAAATTCTTCATCTGTTTTAATGACCTACCGCATTCTCCCCTTTGCTTTCCGAGGCATTCTTGACTTTCAACCATTATTTCTATATATATATATATATATATATATATATATATATATATATATATATATATATAGTAGAGAACACAAGAAAAGAAAACTTTCAACAAGGTAAAAGCACGATTGTTGCCAACAATGTTGGCAACAATCGTGCTTTTACCTTGTTGAAAGTTTTCTTATATATATATATATATATATATATATATATATATGACAGAAATAAGAATTGGCAGTCAAGAAGACCTCGGAAAGCAAAGGGGAGGATGTAGTAGCTCAAGATTTCTTATTTTCCAAATTCTTTATCTTGAGCTACTACATCCTCCCCTTTGCTTTCCGAGGCCTTCTTGACTGCCAATTCTTATTTCTGTCTTATTTTCAACGACCCCTCATTTCCTATTCTGATTCGCTATATATATATATATATATATATATTTATATATATAGTCGGGAAACAAAAAACTCACACAGAGCGCGAAAAAATAAGGTAAGTAGAGACCGAGACACACGAGAAAGACATTAAAAATAAAAATAAAAGTTTGATGACGTTTCAGGAAGAGGACTTCCTGACAGTATTTCCTCCTCTGTCTCTACTTACCTTATATATATATATATATATATATATATATATATATATATATATATATATATATATATATATATATATATACCAAAGTTCTCTTAGAGACGCGTTCTGTATTACGTCTATTTTTTTTCATGGTGTTTCTGGCATGAAGCATTGGTGATCAAAATGTCGAAAGTCGTCTGCTGAATTTGTCAACTTATGAACTTATTTATTTCCTCTCTTATCACATGAACTGCATTCGCCACAGCGTATAAAATATTCAAAGGGCGTGTCCGAAAAAAGCTATAACGTTACAGTTCGCCAGGCGATCCAGGTCATTCAACAAATAGCGCCTGTAAACGTACTAGTATCCACTTTTACGTACTAGTATCTGATGTGCACTTTTCGCGGCTGTAAGTTGCACACCACTTAACACGTCGTGTCTTCCACAGCAGTATACAGGATTAGCGGAACAGGCTATTGCAACATCTTATCTTGCGAGCGAACGTCGCACGCATTTGAATTCGCTCATTTCGAATTCTGCGTGCCGTGCAGTGACGTGCGCGGAGTTTGCTTCCATATAGTGCTTTCAACTGGCGCAATCACGTGTACATGACTCTAGCGTTGCCAATCTGAGCATATGGCTTTGATGTGCCCTCTTTTCTCACTCAAAATGAAATTTTCGCCTGTGGCCCATGGCTAAATAGAGCCCTGCCCTGCAGTATGGACGAATGAATGATCACTGTGGCGTATACTCATTAAGTGCTGAATGTATCGATCGATGGTCCGCTTCATGATTTCCTAATGGCGCCCTTTCGTGACAAAGAATAGGTGTACTCAAATGACCTTCAGACTGAACTGCATGCAAGGTCGCGTTCTGTGGCCTTGAAAGTGCATTCGAAATTCGCCGTCCGGCTGAGTGACTATAGAGTAGCTATCGTATCGCCTTTGCACATTAAAGTAGGGGTCCTAATCATGGCGCAAAATCGATGGGACCCCCGCCTCTCCCGGCGCTTACTTTCGCCGCTTTGGACATAGCGATCCAGCGAGAGGGCGCCGCTTAACGACGTTCCTTCCAAGTAAAACGCGCGTGTGCACGGCGTGGTTTTCGCTATTCCGCCATGTCGGTCTTTTTGCTGGCTCCGTCGGAAGCACTCAACCGCATTGCCCGATCGATTTATCGACGGCCACGGGTGTGCTCGTCTTCAGCCCGACGGTTTCGTTCCGACAACCCGTTTGGTGCTTGCTGTATATGATGGTCGGCAGCATGCTGCGGTGATACGGCTCCTGGCCTAAACCACCAATTTGTGCATGTCGTAGACCCGGCCTGCGCCGCACGCGCGCAATATGCGCGGGACATTTATTCGGTTACGTTGCTCGCTGATAGCCGCAGGTGGTTCGTTTAGGTTTCTATTGCCGTGGATCTGTGTAAACGGCAGGAGTAACACAGTCAGCCTCAGAGCGGCATCCTCTCCTTCGGCGGGCAGAACAAAAACCGCGCTGTGAGTGTGAGCCAACTGTGAAGGCACGGCTGTGGTGGGCAGGCTACACATGCGTGGTCGCCTTGGCAACGGCAGAGTGCTTGTTTCGCGCCACGCATGTCCCTCGCAGTGGCGCAGTGAACTCTTGGCTTCCGAGAACGAATTCATGCGCGGCCGGGCTCGATTTCCGGCCGCCATGACTGCGTTTCCGTCAGGTGTGGAAACGCTCGCGTCCCGCAGGTGGAGTGAAATCGAGCCGCCGCGTCGGCCTATATACTTCATATCGTATGAGTTATTCGGCACGTGAAAGACATTTACGCTTAAAAAAAAAAAAAAAAAACTTGTTTCTCGTGGTTACCAATATTGCATATTTCCGCCATTTTGCCGGTGCAAGTGCTGACAAGTTGCAGACGTGTACAATGGATGGCTCAAAATGCCCAAGTGCCTATTCTTGTATGCCCCGTGAGAAACGTTGACAATTCACAGCGGAGCTGTATTAGGCTACCCTCCCATTAATTTTTGATGAACTGAGGGTCGGCTCGTACTTATCGCCCAACAAAACGTATTTATTTTGTAGTTCTTCTATTAAGTCTTCTCCGGGTAGCTATAAAGCTCCACTGGCTCCCACCTTCACAGAGTGGAATAGGTGAAATTACAAAAACAAAAAAGGACCATGCCACATATGCGCATACCAGTTCTCTATTGTGCACAATCGGGGTTGCTAGAAACAGCTGATGCAGGCATCGTTTTCTGCAGTACTTAGTCCTCATTTGCAGGCGCCCTCTGTTTCCTTGCAAATATTTCTCACGGCTGTAGAGCATGTTCGCACATTTATTCCCCCAGTGGCAGTTCACACCTGGGTACAGCTGCGTACCTTTCGACGTGCGTCATGGCTCCTAAGGTTTCCATTAACGCGTATGCGGACGCTATGGCTTCCATTAACACGTGGATGTCATTTGGAGCCCAGGTGTGCGTGAGCGATTGTGTCACATTGATCGACGCGCTGCTCAAGTACGCGCGGAATGCCAGCCTACATGCAGCACGTGGCATCAGCGCGCTCTCCAAACGCCAATTGCATCGCGTTGTCTCCCCCGTTGCCTCACGGTGTTAGACAAACAGTACTGTTCCGATCGAAAGCCTTCCTTTCGGAAACGCGTCGCGTCGCATACGGGAGTGCGGGGCTCCTCCTCTCTACACGCGATTCTCGCCTACGAAGCGGGGAGTGCGCGTGGCGAACGATCGGTTTTCCGCTTAGTCGCGCTGAGCACCGCGAAACTCCTCCGGTGTGACTGTAGGTTCCTTGTCAGCTAAGCAGAGGCGCCGCTTCCACTCCGACGTCGTCTGCGCGCGTGGCTTGAAACTCGGTCGCGGCATCGGCGACGCTTGGACATCCTATCTCTCTCGAACAAACGCTCAACGGTAAGCTAGCTCTGTCGCCGCGTTTGTGGGCCTAAGCTGGCGCTCCCGGGCGTATCTTCGCGTTAGCAATGCTTTCAGATTGTAATCATGAACTCCCGTTCAAACTGTACTCTACTCTGTCGCGCAAAGAGCACTGGAACGAGTCGCTCGCACGCGAAAAACTGTCGCTCGAGCTCCTTTTGTAGTCACCGATTACTTCCGGCACTCGCCTCACTGGCTCTCAGTTAGTGTACTGTAGGTGCCGAGCATGAAGTGGCGGGTTCGGTTCCCGGCCGCCGTGACTATTTCCGATGGAGGCAACATAGCAAAACGCATGTAGTATATGCGCACGTTTTGAGCCCCGGGTGATCTAAATTTATTAATGTCCCTCCACAACTGCGTGACTCAGAGGAGACTCCACTCCGCATCAAGCATATATTCTCCCATATTTCTCTGGTGGTGCTTTTATTGGCACGCTGCTTCCGGGACGGTGTCGCACCGCACCCCTGTTTATCGTTTACTGCCTTTGCCGTCTTTTTCTGCTGTTTGATACTGCGTCAACTTTCTTCTCCCGTTTTCCTCGAAGAAACCGTGCTGCTCGCGCTGCCTTCACTCGAGGCCTTGGTCGCATAACACCCATCGCGCCACCGCCTCTTCACGTGTTTTCGGACACGATGAAGAGCGCCTAATTGAGCTCAACTACTGTTACTTACAGGCCCGCACACACGACATCCATCCTCGGTGCTCTTCTTTCCCACATGCGTGCGTGTGTGCGCGCCCAGGGATTTTAAAGGCGAAAGTCATTTTACAGGTCTCAGCGCAGTGCCCGGCGACGTGTGGTGTCCGTTGTCATCAGAAAAGCGCATTTGCGGGAGAGGGGGATTGGGTGCGCGTGGCCCGGCGAAATGGGTGGGGAGATGGCGAAAACCGCTGTCGCACCGCACTATGATCCGTATGAAACCGTGTCCAGGGCATGTCCCCTGGCCATGTCGAAGTGGCCGCTGCAGCAGCGGAGACGGCATCGGCAGGCTGGGTTGCTACAACAACCGCTTATAACGCGCCGATCGCTTAGAAGGCGTTCGCGCAGCGATTCTTCGTCACGGCTGTCACGGCTTCGTCAAGGCTGTTAGTAATGCTGAGTTGGATATTTGGAGGGAGTGGCTCAGTGAAATCATTCTGGTAGGTGCAGTGAGGATATGCTATAGCGGTACCGTATGATTTGTGGTCCCATTGGCTTTCGCCATTACATCTCGCTCTGGGGTGGCAGCACGAGAAACCGTGATTTTTTTTTCTTCTGGGCGTTGTTGCCAGGAGGGCGTTCTAACCAACACTAAAGACAATCTTGTGGTTCAGCTTCACACCAATGTACTCGATTGATAAACGTGCAGCCATCAATGAAATTTCTGTGATTGGCGATGTCGAGCACACTACGTTAGACTCAAAAGCCGCGGCGGCCGCTTTTCTGATGGAGGCGAAAAGCAAAAACGCCCGTGTGTACGAGATTTCGGCGCACGTTAAAGATCCCCAGGTAGTCAAAAATAATCCGGAGCCCTCCACTACGGCGCGCCTCATCGCCTACGTTGCGTCGGCGCGTTAAACTCCACAATCAATCACGTTAGACTCAAAAGTTCGGCCTGCGCAGTGGCATCACGCAGTGCAAGCATGACGTCCTGCGTTGCGCGGTGCTACAGCGCAGTTCACATTTTAATTTGATTTGCGTTGCTATCGTTCCGCGAATTTGTCGAGTTGGCGCCATGGATTGGTTGCTTCACTGCACAATAGCTGAATGGATTTCCCTTACAAAGCCCATATATCGTTCGCAGTGATGTTTGTTGTTTAGTTTCACTCTGTTCATATTCGAATTGTATTCCTTGCTTTGATTACTAAATAAATACCCACCCTGCACCTTCCGTCGTCCAAAATATGTAATAAATAAATAAATAAATAAATAAATAAATAAATAAATAAATAAATAAATAAATAAATAAATAAATAAATAAATAAATAAATAAATAAATAAATAAATAAATAAATAAATAAATAAATAAATAAATAAATAAATAAATAAATAAATAAATAAATAAATAAATAAATAAATAAATAAATAAATAAATAAATAAATAAATAAATAAATAAATAAATAAATAAATAAATAAATAAATAAATAAATAAATAAATAAATAAATAAATAAATAAATAAATAAATAAATAAATAAATAAATAAATAAATAAATAAATAAATAAATAAATAAATAAATAAATAAATAAATAAATAAATAAATAAATAAATAAATAAATAAATAAATAAATAAATAAATAAATAAATAAATAAATAAATAAATAAATAAATAAATAAATAAATAAATAAATAAATAAATAAATAAATAAATAAATAAATAAATAAATAAATAAATAAATAAATAAATAAATAAATAAATAAATAAATAAATAAATAAATAAATAAATAAATAAATAAATAAATAAATAAATAAATACAACGCAGAGCTTTCTACCATGCAACCTGAGTCAAAGTCTAAGTCCAAAATCCAAACTTCTTCAACCGTGTAGGAATGGCGGGTGCTGATATACGTCGGCTTCGTAACGCGATCGACCGAGGTTCGATTTTTTTTTTTTTGAGGCGCTTAATGGGCCTTTGTGAAAACCCATCATCATCATGTGCCCTCCCATTGTGTAAAGTTCCTTCCTGCACTGCGCTTTCGCGTACGGTCGCCATAGTGAGGCAAATAGAGCTTCGATTTAAAAAGTGGATGGGCGATTACCTCAGTAATTCGCTTGAGCACGTCGTCTCCAACCAGAGGGACAAAAAAAATTCGGCCGCCTTCGCAGTTGAAATGCGAAGAGTGAGGAAACAGCGGAGCTGCTGGTCTCCACTAGCTTTAACTTGGCCTTTCTTAGGTCTGCCCCTTCCTTAAGAGAAAGATTGTTGAAAAGCGAAGCGTTCTCCATGCAAACTGAGTTAATTCAAAATCCGCCATTCACCCTCTTAAGGTCCAAAATCCAAACTGCCAAAGTCCGAGTCCAAAGCCCACTTCAACCCAGCTAAAGTCCAACGCCCGCGCTCCGAGCCCAAAGGAAATGCTGTGCGCGCCGAATGCGACGATAGCACAATCGGATAGACGCCGGTTTCATAGCGCGAGGGACCCAAGTTCGATTCCGCCCACAGGAAGCGTTTCTCTCTTGAGGCGCGTATTCCCAACACCTGCTGGGGGGCTCCTTGCCTCCTCGCCACTTTTTCTCCCAATTCTTGGCCTATCATTTTTCTCCTCTCCACTTCGCCGAGCGGAATTTACTGTTAATGATCCGCACGGACGGAAGAAAGCTTAAACAGCTCCTCTATTGAAAGGCTGACGGTAAAGAGGTGGTTGTAGTGTCTGTCCAAGACACAGCTTTTGCGGGTTGACGGCGAGCAGTTACTCCCACGAAAACAGCATCCGCAGCGAGGCCACCGCGCTCGCCGACCTCCTTTAGAACCCGGTGATGCGGAAGCCGTAATCGACAGGAACTGGTGTAGCAAGCCACGTCCGCAAGGGATGGGAGCCTAAACATTGGATGGCCGCTTGAAGTAAAGGATCAGCCTGGTGGCGGAAACATGAGAAGTGCGTGGACTACGAGCTTGAGTTCTGCATTTATCAATCCAATAGCTTCCCCCTCCACTCTCCAGAAGACATTTGTGCGGCGCATTAGCTCGTATAGTGTATTGGGAGCGCCAAAGAAACACTGCCCACGACCGGTGTAGCGCCGAGCCGGCATCGATGGTGGCAATGCGCGCTGCGTGCAGGATCAAGGGGTAAGCCATCATGTTGGATAAAATGAACCTTGTGTAAATGGATACGTTCCTGTTCCTCTAGGGGTGAAGCTTCCATTCTTTCGTGTCAACCTTTGCTTTCCACCGAGGCGCCACTGCCTCACCCACGCCTATCTTCAGATATCATTCAACTCGGTCCGACCGCCGCATGTTGAAGCACTTGCACGGTTTTTAACACGAAAGTGTTTTATTCCGGGATTCACGAAGACTTCACTTACGTCATTTCCACCACGGAAGTGAAGCGAGTACAACGAAGCAAGCAGCCTGTAAGGGGTGCACCCCTGCACACAGGGTCTTCTTGCGGGGAAGCAACCTTTAGTACTAAAGAGTACGTTACACTTAGGGTTGTTCGTTTTCGTGTTTTATATTTTAGCACGAAAGTCGGTTATGCCGGGATATTTCACTGACGTCATATCCGTCACGGAAATGACGCCAGTACACCTTTGCCGAAGCGACCCGCCAGCAGGACGTCGCTCGCTAAGCACACCCACAAGGCAGCCGCCGACCCGCAATTCACGCTCAGCGGCAGATTTCGCTGCAGAATTAACTTTCGTGTTTTACCGATTCCTATCACAGAGGAATCAACCACAGTTTTTTTTCCCAGCTCCCCAACCAGGCCTTCTCTGATAATTCGAGGTTTAGCTCAGCGCCGGATTGATTGATTGATTGTGGGGTTTAACGCGCCGACGCAACGCAGGCGATGAGGCGCGCCGTAGTGGAGGGCTACGGATTTGACCACCTGGGGATCTTTAACGTGTGCCGAAATCTCGTACACACGGGCGTTTTTGCTTTTCGCCTCCATCAGAAAAGCGGCCGCCGCGGCCGGGAATCGAACCCGCGACCTCGTGCTCAGCAGTGCAACGCCTTAGCCACTGAGCCACCGCGGCGGGTAGCTCAGCGCCGGAGAAACGACAGAACTGGTGTGCCAGTTATCAGCGCACCCAGCTTGGGCAGCCGTTGAGCAGACAAAGGTGACCTGGTCTGCATGTGCGAGCACACGGGGGTCCTGTCCGCCCATTACAAGACCTCCGATTTTGTTGGAAGCGGCCACCATACGTCACAGTGGCTCCAGATGAAGGGCAAGAAGCAGTGAAGACACGGGACAGCCTCGTCGGACCGAGTTTCCTAGCATGATGGGGGTTCCTATTTGCTCATTTAGGATTACGCTCGTAGTGATTTGAGTGTAGCATATCTAAATCCACTCCATCACGGTGTCTCCTGCTCCGCAGTACGTTAGAAGTGTGAACAGAAATGACCGTTGTACCCTTCCTAAGGCCTTCCTGAGGTCAAGCTGAATCACAGCCAGCGGTGCTAACCCTAGCTCTCCCGCCTCACATGTGATCGTTTTAGCTGACTGAAGGTGAACATAGTGAACTGATTGCGGTCTCCGACGCAGAAACGTGTTACAAACGTGCATAGTCAGTACTATGGGTGGATTGGAGCATATGTAGTTACACAAGAAGCAATTAGGTGCGCACCAAAGCACCTTCTCACCAATAGCGTACAGGTAGCGCTAACAAGTGCGATCAGTAGTATAACCGAAAGGGGAAACGAACGTCGTGAAGAGGAGGAGGAGGACGACGACGACGACAGACGCGCTCCACCAGGCGCGTGCCATCTTAGGCCTCACGCCATTACCGTGCATAGATTGAACACGCAGCCTTGCATGCGACACTTGATCTACAAATTTCGTCGCAGTACTGTATGCCACGATGGATTCTGAACCGTCCACATCAATAGGAGCTATAAAACATTCAAAATTCAGCACTATTCGCATTCACTACACCACAAGGACTGCTTTAGGTGTCGTATAATTCTTTCGGCACGTTCTGTTGTTTTGCACCGAGGGTTTGCAACCAATTTGAGTGCGAGAAGATAGAGCCCTCAGCAGGCGCTGCTCGGGCGCGAGCCGTTCAGGGCGCGAGTTCTTTAGAGCAATGCTTCCTTCCCAGCTGAGGAGAAGGTCACTCTCTATGGTCCTTTGCAAGGACCGCACAGCTGGACGGTTGACGGATGCTGGTGCGAGAATTTCTCCTTTAAGACGAAATTTTCCCGTGGTGTACCCTAAACGCTGAAATTCTGGTGTCTGTCTGTAAAGAGAAATTTATTTCATCCCTAGTTACCCGCCGCGGTGGCTCAGTGGCTAAGGCGTTGTGCTGCTGAGCCTAAGGACGCGGGTTCGATTCCCGGCCGCGGTGGCCGCTTTTCTGATGGAGGCGAAAAGCAAAAACGCCTATGTGTTGAGATTTTCGGCGAACGTTGAAGATCCCCTGGTGATCAAAATTAATCCGGAGCCCTCCACTACGGCGCGCCTCATCGCCTAGCTGTGAAGCTTCGGCGCGTTCAACCACACAATCAATCAATCAATCAATCAATCAATCAATCAATCAATCAATCAATCAATCAATCAATCAATCAATCAATCAATCAATCAATCAATCAATCAATCAATCAATTTCCTCCCTAGTTAAACGGACACTAAAGGGCGGAAACAAATTGGCCTGTATTGATAGATTACGTTGCCGAGAACCTAAATACACCACTCTCGCAACCAGCAGTTGTTTAATAAGGCAGAAAATACAAGAAACGTGAAAACAGGCGAGGACGCCCGTCCGCTTTTGGGTACAACGGTTTGTGACGTCACAAAAGTTTTGAACGGCGAGAGCTCACTGGAGAAGCATCTATAAATGTTTACCTGAAATAAACAGTTCCTAGGTGGTTGAGCACATGAAGTAAATGTAAATCAAAGCTTGCCGTGAGCTCATCTTACATAAAAAGCACCGACTAGAGCTTTTATACATTGCGAGGCAGGCTTCTTTCCTCACTATTCAGTCAGCCATCACGCTTTCAGTTTTGTTTGGGAAAGGCGTGGGTGCGCATTTAGCGAATTCAGTAACGTACGACGGTGAACGCCCGAGATTCTGCAAGCAATATACACGACAGGAAGCGTCTGAAGTCCCTTAATTAGAATCGACGAAAGGAAGAAGATCTCCCGTTCTCCGCGCGCAGATGAGGAGGAAGAGGAGTAGGAGGAGTAACACTTTATTTCAAATGTTGCCCGGTTCGTACCTTATCGCGCGTGAGAGGTATAGTACTTACCGCGGGTAGTTGGCTGATCGATCCGACCTTGTGCTCTTCTCCGCGCGCCGCTGTTGATAATCCGCAAAGCGTGCGTCGATGTGTCCTTGTTATTTTAGGGCGAGGTGGAGCGCGGGTGACGACGACTACTCGACACGGCCCCCGTTATGATAGTTTATTCCACCCTAGAATCGCGCGAGAGAAGATAATATTAGACGGCTGCGATCGCCAGGACGAGGTAAGGTGAAGGCGCCAGCCTGAACCGCGCTGGCCGGGTCGCTGCGCTGGATATTCGAAGCGGCGCTAGTCGCTTCGCTCGTAGCCGGCTAGACGGGGCCTGGGAGGCCGCTACAGGTGGTCACGCCAGCCGCTCGACCATTGAAGATCATTTCTCATTCCGTCGGTGAAAAATCATTAAAGTCCAAGTCAGTTTCCTCGGCTCAAGAAACGCTGTCGGGGTCGGCCATGGCTTGGAGACGTAAAAACTACCGTTGCCAGCGTGAGAGCGCCTAGACAGCAACTGTGCTTCGCTCCTACTTTGTGACGCATTGGCTACATCATGAAAAAATGAAAGGGAAACGGGAGAGAGAAATGCCAGCTTTATTTACTTAGCAAATAGCGCATCGTTACTCGTCGAACAAACGCCGAAGGACCTACAAAACGCATAATCTTTCAGTTAAAACAAAATTTCATCCAGCCTCTGGTGTCCCTTTACGCACACAAGTAACACAACCAGCGCATGGGTCTCTACAAATCTAACCACTTACAGCTTATTACCACTACACATAGTTCAATGTTTTCCGTGGTAATTGAAACAAATTCAACATGTAGCAGTGCCAGAAGATTAAATGCCAAGACTCATGGTGCTAATAAAGGTAGCATACGCAGATACAACCTGTCTTTCCTCATGGCAATAAAACACGTTGACCAACGCTGGAGAAACACTCGCTCCCTCGCGTCGTAGAAAGCTCGCCCTCAAAGTGCCTAATAAACATTTATTTGGCGCCCTACAACAGAGGGTCACGGTCACATGTCCCTCTGTGGTCGCGCGCGCGCATCGCCGCTAATCCTCGTCTCCTCCACAACACCAACTCGCCAACACACAACAAGAAATTTGCAATGTTGTTTCGCGCACTCATATGCGTCCCTAATATGGCTGCAAATATCCTATCTATTGCTTTCCAGAACGTCTTCCTGTCTGTAAAGAGGTTTATTTGTCCATCGAAGCTGATACATAACATGCCTCGATGGAACTATGCGTCAGGTAACAAATACGCATTACAAAAAGAAAACACACACAAAAACAACAATCCAGAAATGGCTGCCGCTGACCTACATACAAGTTGTAACATTTTGTATCACGCAGGGTACAACATAGACAGACTGGAAAGTTAAGTGGTCGACAAACGCGAACAGCAACTTCAGGGTAGAAACACCACGAATGTTAGTAGCAGCGCTATAGTCTTCGATCGTTACAGATACAGACATGATAAAGTGAACACTGCAGATAACTATGTATGGTATTTAGTCTGGTTACAAGGCTAATATTCTATCTTGTTATGGTTACGAGGCTAATATTCTACAATTCGAATGTCCAAACGTGCACTGCTCACCCTGATGAAGCTGCACAACCACCGCAGGAGGCGCGCCTCTTCCCCCAGCGTGGCGATCTCCGCTTCCAGGTGAATTCGAACAGACGCGTGCGCATGCGCAGCAGCATTGGGAACTTAGTCTTTTGAGGCCGGGACCGGAGTGCCGCGACACCACGATGCCTCCATACAACCAGGGTCCCCACACATAACAGAAACGTCACTAGGCCATTGCGCGATTTTGTGCGTACTTTAAACATGTAGGACAGTTGCAAGTTGGCCGAGTTGGTAGGTGTTGGTAGGTGTTGGCGACTTGGTAGGGTAGGAGTATTGAACAGACCTAGACATCAGCGTCCAAAACGTCCTTGCTACGGAACACTGAAAGATTGCGTGTCGCAAAGTTTCATTTTGTCCGCATTGAGGACACCGCGCTGACGGTGTTACGCCGCACGTTGTCAAGCGGTCTCTAGTGGGAAGAACACCCAAACCACGCACTCACCCGAAATCTTTAACGTCCGCTTGGAGAACCGAAGAAGTAAGCTGTCTCCAGCGCGCCTTTTTCGAGCGCTGCGCTTTTTGCTCCACAGCGAGTTCCGCCACAGCAAGTTGTTTGCAAACTTTGCTTGGGGCAATGTACGAAATTTCCGAGTCTGGAACCTGTGCTAACAGTTCCTGAAAGGTTTTCGTGACATAGGCGTAGAACGGCGGCGGTTCCTCTGCCAAAGGGCCTGTGTAGGGTTCACACGCGTCGCGATGTGCTCTTTAGAAAGCTGCTTCCTATGTAGCCCGGGTTTCGCCTCAGATCTACAAACCTCGCCACGACGCTGCACATTGTCGACATGCATGGGGGGCTGTATCCCCCCATGCTGGTTGGGAGCCGCATGAAAGCCCTAGCTCTCCGTCTTTCCTCTCCAAAAGGAAGATACCTTGGTCTCCAGCTTCCGCGCTACGTTTCGGGGGGCGAGCTATGCGCGTAACGTAATAAAGAGCGGAAGAAACGCATGCTTTAATTACGAAGCTGCGTTCCGTGAAGGACAGTTTAAATTGCGCAGCTACCGACAGGCGCTTTTTGGCCTTCTTCACAATTCCCGTTCATGTCTCACGCGCCACCTCACCCGAGGCGTGGTGCCCCTGTTTATTTGCGCGCCAGACACCTCGCAGTAGATGGAATAGAGGCGTGAGAACGCGGTAAAGCTGCTGTCGTCCCGCAAAAACAGGGACACGTCGTCTGCGTACGCCGGCACTTTTACCTGGGCCTGTCCGGGAAGGGGAAAGCCGCGTATGCTAGGGAAGTTTTCCACGCGTCTAAGTAGAGGGGCGATGGCCAGGACAAAAAGTAGGGGTTAGAGTGGGCACCCCTGCCTGATTCCGCGCTCAACTGGGAAAGGGGCGCTAAGTTGTCCGTTTAAGAGGAGTCGGGAAGTGAGGCCATAGTACAAAAGATTTAACCTCGTAATAAGATCCCCTGGAAAGCCGAAGCTGCGAAGAACGGCCATCAAGTAACGAAGCGGCCTGAAATGCCTGTTCGAGTGGCGAATGCGAACAAGTCCCTGATGAGAGATAGGGCCGAAAAAATCGGGTACGCCCCGGAGCGCTACTTGTCTGGGCAGGGCTCATTACGTGCGGCAACACTTTCAACAAGTGGGATAGTCGGTATTCAACAAAGTAACAGTCCTATATGCTGGCGGGTTTGATGTGTGTCCTTCGATCCAATCACTCGCCGCACGGCCACGGAAATCGACCGTGAATGCCGACGGCTTGCGCCGCTGCACATTAACTGCTGCCGTGGTTCATGCGTGTCGCACATTACTCAGCGTAGAGAAAACCTCAGGCATCTGTGAGGCAGGATATGGGTACATAACCGAGAGCACCAGCGCTCTTTTAATTAAAAACTCAATGTTGTTCTGGTCTTTGCGATAGCAAATGAAAAAAAAAAAAAAAGACCATGCGCAAAAAACGGTTTCGAAGAAAGGCAAGGTAAAAGCAAACACCAAAACAAAAGCCGTCTCGAGCTGTTCCAAGCAGGAAAAAAACAAGGTGACGAAAAAGACGCGCTCTATCACCAACAGATGGCGCGGGAGCCGTGCATGCGAATTATGCGGTATGCGTGGTCTGCGGAAAAGAAACAGAAACTATGAGGCACATAGTGATGGAGTGTGAGTGTATCCATCCAAATCTACATGCGGGAAATATTCGGCTTCCAGAAGCCCTAATATTTAAGGGTAGCACAGAGGGAGTTAACTTCAAGTTTGGTGAGACGACTAAAAGAAGATTAGAATGCTGGTGGACGAAAGGCAAAGAGGGGAAGATGGCCTGGGACAGCTACCACCTCTGACAGAAAAAAAGTATTTTTAGCCTGCCCTGAGAGCAGCGCTAGAGTTAAAAGAAGAGTGTAAAACATAAATGTATTAGTTTATTTGGTGAGATGACACGTCATTAGCTTGTTACATAGGGGGTACCCTTAGCAATCAAAGGAATAAAACGGCAAGTCGGTTGCGGACAACCGACGTCCCGATTTAAAGGGTGGGCCACTAATCATAATCACCATCATCGAACGCGGGAAGGTTGCATTGAACAGACCTTCACTACGTTCGTCATAGGAGGAGCGAGCGACACTGGGGGGAGAGCATGAGGGGTGGGAGAAGGAGAGGGGTGGAGGAGTTACGCGGCACAGGTGGCAGATGGCCGTTGTCTTTCTGCGGCATTTGTAGGGAAGCGAGCAGATACGTGGCCAATATTTTTGTTCGCACGGTTGTTTTTCGCAGGAACTGTTTTACCACACTGCGGTTCGTCGTGTGTTCCTTGAGAGCTTACGCCAAAGGACTTTTTGCATATGTGGGGAGGTATTTCGGCCGGCAGCACCTTAAATTTCTCCGTTCCCAGTTAAAATATAATTCTGACTGTCTGGAGTCTGTCTCCAAACTTCTCGCGTAATAAAGTGCGACTCGAAAAATAACGGAATTAGTTGTTGAAATACGGCAAAAATGCCAAATGACTGCGTACCGGGCACAAGAAGCGAGTTTGGCGGGCTCCACCGCTCTACTTCTTCACAGCTATTCTTCGCTTACTAACCGAGGCTCTCCTTCCGAAACGATCGGAACGATCGCAACTATAGTCGTGTCGGATCAGGCCGCAACGTGTCCCGCGATCGAGGACCAACTTCGGAGTGCGAAGGTCCTTCAGGACTTCGGCTGGCGCCAGTCCATCCATCGTACGCTCTGGAAGGATCAAGACGTGGTCCGCAGACGAGCCGCGAGTCACTTGGGAATGCGGGGAGAGAAGGGAAGATAAGGCGCTCCATTGTTCCCACCTGCATGCGCCTTTTCGTGACGCATGCAGAAAACTGCCACCGGCTTTCTAGTACTCTTATCGAGCGTCTTATATAAGCCATCGCAAACACTGAGGACCATTATACCTCTCGGCAGAACAACGCCTGGCCGATAGGACTATTTCCTGACAGCACTTTCTGGTACACATTGCGAGACGCCCGCTGCTTGAAGATGCCCACAATAGCTGTTTTTCCCCCCCTACCCTGACCTACTTTTCTGTAGCAAGGGATGACGCAGATTACCGGGCAGTAAACGCGACCATAAACAAACATGCAATTCATTGAGCAGCTCTCGGTTCGCCCGAACGTGAGCTTTGCGCAAGGAACAGACACACGCACGCACTTTTGCAATTATGCAGGGTTTGGTGGCTGCTCTTCCCGGGTTTTCTGCGCACATTTCAGCGGATGTGTCGGAGAATTTCGCGCTCCAACTGAAAACGCCGCGTGCGTACGGTAATTGAGTGCTTTCCCACGTTGAAAATCATGGGCGCAAAACCAACTGCGACTATTTGTCGCATGCCTCTCTGCACACCTTCATCTGTATATAGTTCAGCCGTATTCTGGTGGTGTTCTTTTTACAGCCGCTCTAAGAGGCCTTAAATGCTTTTTTTTTTTTCGTTTTGTGTATCCCACGGCTGTCGAGTTCTCTTTGATGTCCACTGTGGGTGGCTGCCAACGCGCCGTGGCCACTCGATGGAGTCCGCGAACTAATGTGCACTGGCCGCTAGCAGCAAATCTAAATACATTGAATGCATATCCTCACCTGCGTCCATTTTGCGGCATCCGTCGGCAGCGTCGTTATCACAGTGCGTATGCTCACTACTGCACACTAGTCTGGGTATGACCCCACGTAAAAGGGCGATTAGACTTTCTTATAATCATTCTTTGCGACAGCGATAGCCAAGCCAAGCAAAAATTATCATTATTTAATTCTCAAGGAACCCTTTGCGGCCTCATTCCAGTGTGCTTTGATACTGTCCCAGTATTCAAAGTTTTGATTTAACCTATTTCATGGCTCTTCGCACTTGTTCAGAGAACTTCAGACACAGTTTACATGGAGTCACCGCGGTAGTTCAGGGGCTAAGGCAGTGTGCTCCTGAGCATGCATGAGGTCGCAAGTTCGATTTTCGGCATTTCTTTTTTTGTGTGTGTGGAGGTGGGAAAACGACATCTTCCGAGTGTGCTAGAAGCTTGACTATATCGGTAGATTACAGCGGGACAAGCTCAACCGCCGCACTCGCTGCTGCAGCAGTTGCAGAAGTAAAGGCAAACTCCGGCGCTGGAATGTCACTTGCTCGCCGGGTTTACTTATCAGACTACGTCGTTTACACTTGACGTATATAAATGTGTGTACGGCGCTGCTCAGGGCTGTGGTAGTGTCTGAAAAAAACGCTATATATAGCTAGTCCGGAAGGGCTTGCGCCGCGGCGAGCGCCGGCATTCATGAGGCAACGAACGTCCATCGTTGGGACATCTGGCAACGGCGCTGCAACAGCTGGGCCTCGTGAAGGCCGTGTCTCTGCTGATTATTTTGCTTCATTCGGTATGTACTTTTGTACCTTTATGATTTCTCATTCAGTTCTCTTCACCATCTCCTCTTTGCCGAGCGCTTCTCGTTCCCTTCACTGTCGGGGGTTCGTGGTGGGTGGGGAACAATAGGCGAGGCACTTAGGTCCGCAGAATATGCGGTCATCATCGTATATCAGCCTATTCATGTCCACTGCAGGGCGATGGCCTCTCCCATAGACTTCCTTCTGCTCCTATCCTGCGCTGTCGGAATCCACTCTTTTCCACCAAATTTCCTTATCTCGTCCCTCCGTCGAGTTACCAATCTTCTCCCATCCCGTCTCTGGGTGGCCACTCCGTTACCCTACTACAGGGTGGTCCACGGGTTGTCAGTTCTCCGCAAGACATGTCCAGCCAAACTACTCCACTCCTCTCTCCTAGTTTCAACTAGGATATACCTTCCACCCGAGTTTGCTTCCTAATGCAAGACGCTCGCTTACAATTCCAAAGCGTTACTGCTGTCATTCTTATTTTCACGGCTCGTAGAGACCCAAGTGTTCTCTTGAGGTGCTTAGGTATACGTCCTCATGTTTCTGCCCCATAAGTCGTCACCGGGAGTGCGCATTGGTTGTATACCTGCCTTTTTGTTAACAGCTGTAGCGTACTGTTCATTATTGCTATAGCGCCTGCCCAATGCTCCCCAGCCCATAGTAATTCTTCTCTTGATTTCCTCCTTGTGGTTTGCATCGGCACTCACAACTTGCCCAAGATAGTTGCATTTATCCTTCTGTGCGGTTCTTCTCTCGACTCACTGAACAAGACAATATCGTCCAGAAATCTCAGAAGTGGCTCTAACATTGTTAATGTACTCCTACCTCTGACTGCTTCCAATCAAGCTTCTTAGACACCCCCTCTAAACATGCCGCACACAATTTCGGTGAGACTGTGTCTCCTTTTCTGCTTTTCTGATGCCCTCGTAATAGGAAACTTCCAATTCTTATGAAGCGTTAACCCGTACATTCCTTGTATATATGTCCTCCAAGAACCTTGTATATGTGTCCTTTAATCCATGGTGTCTCAATGTTTCCATCGCTGTCTTTTTCACAATCTATAAATACCATGTGACGGGGTTTATTCTACTACGCGATTTCTTCATAACTAGGTTAACTGCGTAAATGTGAACCGTTCTTGAGTAGCCTTCCCTAAATCCAGCCTGTTCCATCGGCTGTTGAAAATCTAGCGCGTGACTTATGCGGTTGACTAATATCTTTGTAAACAACTTGTATGCAAAAGAGAGTAGACTGACGTGTCTGTAATTCGGAAGCTCTTTGACGTCACCTTTCTTGTGAATTGGAATTATGTTGGAACTGTTTTTCCACCCTAGCGGTATCTTTAATGAATCGGCATAGAACCTTTCCGCTACTGTGATTTTCTCATCCATGATGGTCATGTTTCTAGTTTCGTCTCGCAGTGCGTACATTCTATCTGTGTCATAACAAGATTATTCTTACTTGCCCTCAAGCTCCCGCCTCTGGTTAATGTAGGGTTCGCTCAGGTCCTTGAAAATCTTGAAAACCCTTAAATTTATAAGTGCCATTTTCAAGGCCTTGAAAGTCCTGGAACGTTTTAGCGGTCCTTGATTTTCGCGGCGATAATCAGTGGCTCTGTCTTAATTTTCACAAAATTTAAGTTGTTTCTCGTGGATTTTAAATTGTAACAATCAGGTTTCGGTGTACTGCGTAAAATTACAAAAAAAATTTGCGGGTTTTTGTTAGCACGAGCCAACATTGGGAGCAGGAACTTTTTAATCTAATCAATGATCGTGATACGTACCGTCCAATGAAATCTGGCTTCTATTTTTCATCTTGCATCATCCGTCGTAGCCTGTAGACGCTCGCTCATTCCATGTATGCTGCACCTCAGATGCTCCTTTTGCGTTTCCTTTTACACGGCAAATGGTGGACGTGAACAAAAAATGAAGTTCGTCATGCCTGGGCATGGCCTCTGAGATTACACCGCGCGCGTTGTGAGCAAAACGCGCGCGGGGTGATCTCGGAGGCCATGGCCTGTGAAGTGCACCTCTCAGCAGCCGTGGCTGCTGAGCAAAGAGCCGTACAAAGACAGGGTTTCGTCAGACCCAACGAACGCGAATCGCACGAAATGCAGACCGTGCGGGAATATGTATGACATTTCGTCAGTGGGACAGCCGGTGCTACAAAGCCATGACAACATGAAGACAGCGGGTTGTAGCTCCTTAAAGGTACCCGGTGCCAGATCTGTCCATGCGGTCCCAGCACAGTCATTGTGGGGAAGGCCAGCACAGTCATTGTGGGGAAGGCGCATGAAGTGTTGACAGATTCAGAAATTTTGTGGACGTTAAAGGTCGTAACATCTCGCCCCTACTAAAGATCGTGACATCTCACAAATTACGTCTTCAATACAATACGATGTTCCCAGATAGGAAAGTGGCGAAGGCCTTCTGTTGTGTAGAGGAAGGGTGCACTTACGTGGTACGCCGCGGTCTTGGACCATTTTTTCTTTCATACGTGCAACGGGAGCTTTGCGACTGTTACGCCGTCTTGTTTGAATAATCTGCGAGTGATTATTTACATCGAAGCAAATTGATATTCCAAAATCTGAAACCTCGGAAAAAAAGCAGCTTGCAGAAGCAAGGCAGTCGAAAAGACGCAATGTCGAGGAGGAGATGACAACGTGAGAAAAAAAAAGGCAAAACTTGCAGCAACAGTTGCCGATTTAATATTTTCAGCTGATGCCTTTGCTGACAAAGCAGGAGATGCAGGCAACATTACGTACGTTTTGAAATCAAACAGCCTGATAAAAACAGCAGAAAAATCGTTAAACACCAACCAAGAAATAAAAATAAAGCTGGGGAAGCTCTCAAGAACTCCTTAGGACCTATCTAAATGTTTTGCACTAATGTTCTTAGGCATTGCGCAATAACCAACTTTTTTACTGTGTTGAAAAAGTTATAAATAATCCCAGATAAGACATTACATGGGGTCTTTGAGAATGTATTTTCTGGTCCTTGAAAGTCCTTGAAAACCCTTGAATTTTTGCTTTTGGAGCCCGTACGGACTCCGCCAGGGAATCGCTGTCATAGTGTAAGCAATTCGATCTGCTCCTCCAGTCTTGACACTTTCATACTTCTGCGCTTCTAAATCAGTTCCTTTATTTTCTGAGATGGTTTACCACCAAAGTGCACAGTGTGTATGCTAATGAAGTCAGCGATACTCGTACCATGATGAGAAATACATCGTCGTGAAAAAAACTGGACTACCGGGATGGTATCGACCTGTAGGAGTCATGTGCTGACAAAAAACTTCGCTTCATTATTACATTCCAATGGTGGCGCATATGTAGATGCTGCTTTTCTGTAGTTCTTGACATCATTGCTTTCGCTGGTACGACGGCTCTATATATTGCAGCTTTCTATTGCTGCCCAGTTTTGACATGGGTGGAGTGTCACGTGTTGTGCTGTCCTGTTTCGATGTAAATTCTTACAGGGGCCATAGGTGTGATTTGTGTAAACCTAAAAGGCACCCAGTAACGAAACAGGCATTATAATTCATGTTTGGCTGCTGACAGCATGGCCTCCGAGATTCCCCCGCGCGGGTTTTGAGCAAAACGCGCGCGGCGTAATCTCGGAAGCCATGCTGACAGTCACGTGAAGTTAGTACGATGGACGCAGACTGGTCGCTTGTTGTCCCAACCTCTGAGCCGTCGCGTCTCAGCGTCAGGTGTGCGGAAATTTTCACGGCAGATTCCACGATAGGCCGCCCTACTGGCTTCTTTTTCGGGGCTATCACGAGCACACGCCTTATCGGCCCTCTATCAGAATCCTCACATGTGGGTCGCAGTACCGCTTATCGGCGTTATTAAAATGCGGCCCCCTTGGTGCGCGTAAATATGGCGGGTATCTAGTTCGCACTCGTTTTATGACAGCCGATTAGGCAGCGCCGTTCGGCCGCGTGACGAGATACCGGCATTTTCCGTACGGGTGGATTATATGGGCACGACTAGCGCCACTAAATAAGCTACGCTTTTATTTGGTGTCGCTAGGCACGACCTCTGAGGCACATTCCTGGAAGCAGCATAGCAAGCCATGCTACGCCAAGCTCGTATTAATTGCAGCGTATACGTCTGGTGATAGGAACGATTACTGTGAACGTGCGCCTGTGTTCAAAGCCACCAAGTCATCGATTCCTTATCCTCTACTGTTGTGCTTGCAATGGCGGTGGGTGATTGCCTATTTGATGTGTCTTTCTTTGTAGTCTTGTTATCCGAATAAACGGCTTGTTACTAGACGGGAAGAGAGAGAGAGAGAGAGAGAGAGAGAGAGAGAGAGAGAGAGAGAGAGAGAGAGAGAGAGAGAGAGAGAGAGAGAGAGAGAGAGAGAGAGAGAGAGAGAGAGAGAGAGAGAGAGAGAGAGAGAGAGAGAGAGAGAGAGAGAGAGAGAGAGAGAGAGAGAGAGAGAGAGAGAGAGAGAGAGAGATGGGGGGGGGGGCAATTTTAAGGGAAGCTCAGTGTACAGGCTCGGACAAATGAAGTGCGGACACGAAAGTAATACTAATGTTCGTGGAGGATATAGGAAGGTGTCGTCCGGATATGTTCAAAATGTGCTATTACCGAATGTTATTATTGGAACTGAGTCATGCCGTAATTTAGTTTAATATACAAAAAGTAATCGCGAAATTTGCGTTTTGGTTGACATTTTTGTGTCCGTGTCTAGTTTACCGTGACTCCGTGTTTGATTTACCATGCCATGCTCCGCACGAGTCTGGTCCGGATTGCTAATCTTGCGAGAGGCGGGGCGTGTTCTCATGCGGAGGAGAGACCTTTTCATGCGAAGCAAGTAACGAAATTGAAGTGAATGGGGTACAAAAAGCAAACGTAAACCACCGAATTCTCGCGAGTACTCAGTTGATTGATTGATTGTAGGGTTTAACGCGCCGACGCAACGCAGGCGATGAGGCGCGCCGTAGTGGAGGGCTCCGGATTAATTTTGACCACCTGGGGATCTTTAACGTGCGCCGAAATCTCGTACACACGGGCGTTTTTGCTTTTCGCCTCCATCAGAAAAGCGGCCGCCGCGGCCGGGAATCGAACCCGCGACCTCGTGCTCAGCAGCGCAACGCCTTAGCCACTGAGCCACCGCGGCGGGTGAGTACTCAGTTTTCGCTAACCCCTTACAACTGGAAAAAAATTCGGGCCCGTGAACATTTCGTGCAAAATTTAGCACAGTGAGAGAGCGAACAATCTCTAATGAGACTGGCGGTGTTAGCCGAACAAGGTGCACATTGGTGGCTATGCCACATGAACGCGGAAATTGGAATGAAAAATAAGTGAAAATATGCATCGTGAATACCATGATGGTGAGGGTCAAGATGGTGGTTGTGGTATGCCTAGAATTACTGGCACTGACAGGTCCAGTCCTGTGCTGTTGAGGCACGTTGACAGATCCTGCGTAGGGCGTGACGCACGTTTACGACACGAACACTGGCTTAATAGTACGTCCCTCAGTTGCAGCCTCAGGAAAGCTGCTGGCCGAGAATCCCTGTGTAGGGCATTGTGGCCGCTGAAATCTCGCACATATTTACAGATGAGATGGTCTAGGTCCTCGCGTATACACCGCAAAATGGACACAAATGTGAAGGAGCTTGTTTCAGCTTGTCATGCCGCTTGTCATGCACAGGCGACATTCAGCCGCAATGGATGTAGAGCCTGTTCCTCATTCTTGGTTGGCCCCATGTGGCACCTTGAAGGTTCAGTGAGAGGGAGCGGGCTGCAGTGAGGCGTCAGCCCTTGTGGATCGCTGAATGCTCCGTGCCACGGTGGATGCAGGAACTGAAGCATCTTTCCTGGAGACCGGAACCAGCATTCTTGGCACACGTAGGGGCATGCGCGGTGGATGTGCCACCGTGTCCGCCTTGCGTTACTCATTGCGCAATGGGAAGGGAGCCAAGTTTTATGCGGTGCTGCGTCGGCAGAGCTGGGAGGTCGCGCAAAGCATTTATGCGCAATACCAGCTCATGTTTCGGTAAAGAACGCAGGCACTGAAGTATGCCGCCCTGGAGTGGAAAAGTGGCCACTGACGGGCTACTTTCTCAGTGATAACTAAAGGCGAAAGCAACACGCTGCGATGCAAGCTCTGTTCCCGTAGATGTCCGGTGGCTCGGTGTTTGCGGTCAATTAGCGTTCGTGTGCGTACTGGTGTTCATATTTGGCGAGATGGAGCACGAGCAACCCCGCTCAAGTCTAGCTGTTCAAAAACGAATTAAATGGGTTCACATGATCAACATGCAGGCGGTTTTGAGGAATGTTACTTGTTTAAATTAAAGGGATATCACAAAATGAATTATTGCTTATAAAAATAGCTGTAATTAGGGTTTAAAGAGCTTCAAAGTCAAATTTTATTTTGGTAAAAAAAGGTACGAGCAAGTTATTATACAGGCGAGTGTCCCAGAGTGTGGCGACTGTAATGGGACCCTCGATGAGAAACGTGAAACGCGAATTTATAAAACAAATAAACATGACCACACCTAGCCAAGAAAAAAAGTCCAGATAATAAGAGACAGCTTTCACAACCAGTAAACGCTGAATTAAACAAAATGACATAAATAAACAAAACAGGAAACAATATTAAAACGCACCATACAACAATACAGAATAAAGGCATACAAGAACAAACAATATTGCTGACAAACACAGAATGCAAGTGCGATTTTCTATGTTAATAACAACAAAACTCTGAGGCGTTTTTTTTTTAAAGATTGTTATAGATGATGATGACTTTACGATGAGAGGGAAGCCATTTCACAATGAAATTGCACAAAGCAAGAAGTTTTATTGCCGTAATTAGTATGCACGGTAGGTAGTAAAAAGTTGTTATTAGCTGCAAACCTGGGGAAATTTTTTGTCATTAAGCTAACAAGATCGATGGTATCGTATGAAATGTAACAGTGAAGTAGCTTGTAAAAAATATGCCTAAGTTGTAGTTCTTACCTTACCTGGAATCCCACAAATGAATTTGTGTTTGTAAAGAGACTATCGTATTTGCACGATTCTGACGCGCAGTAGAATTCGACTCCGTGAATGCACAAAAACAACTTGGCGCCGATACTACCGCGCGCACGAAATAATTCTCTTAACAGACGCCTCAAATTGAACTAAACACTTAATTGAACATAAGTCGGCACACGCTGTGGGCAGCCACAACCCTTCCGTGAAGCCTTGCGCTTAAAAATGTGGTCCCTTTGTTTTCGTCAATCGCGAACACATGTAGGACTCCAGGACGCCTTATGCACGGGACGCTGCCTGGTTGGTTCCCTTCCGTTTCCAGCAAGATGATTACTTTGCGTTTAAAGGAAACCTCCATCACTCGTTGAGCCGCTTCGTTTCTGTTTAGAATTGTAGGTTCCGGTTTTGAGGTTTTTGAGTTTTGAGTCCGATTGCAACGCGCTGGTATTCTTAAACGCCTATTTTCATTTAAAAAATGTGCGCGTTAGAATCGTGTAAATACGCTAATCGCTATCTGCAACGAATGATAGGCACACGATGCCTTCAGACGCTTAATAAAGGAAAGCGGCGACCTGTCTCATCATATACAGTTCTCAGCTCTTCCTTGACATCGCATCTCCGTCCACTTTCTTTTACATCCAGACGCGTGGCCGGGTTTAACTGGTCAAGCGATCTTTCATGGCCTACTCAACCCGTTGAAGAGTGGAGACAACGGACCACCTCTGTGAGGGGAGGAAGACACGCTGCGAGGACGACTGGTAAGAATTTTCCGGGGTTGACTGTGTGCCGTTTTTGAAATAAATCAAACAGCACGAACAAACGGTACGAAGGACTAGACAACACGAAAGACACACGCGGACGCACTGTGTGCCTGTG
This sequence comes from Haemaphysalis longicornis, assembly GCF_048455015.1. NCBI lineage: Eukaryota > Metazoa > Arthropoda > Arachnida > Ixodida > Ixodidae > Haemaphysalis > Haemaphysalis longicornis. The sequence goes on from NW_027526203.1 coordinate 410,766,671, forward strand.
CTCTTTTCCATTCATTTCAACTCGCAACTCAGCGCGGACACCGGCGTGGCTTCATATGTTGAACCTTATCTCCGTGCCCAACGTCGGGTGTAACAGGTGACGTCGGGCATTTTTTTTTTAAGTGCATGGGCTCGTCTTGTCGTTGTAGCGCACTATAACGGTCGATGTCAAGCGACTGCCGGAATCAGGCGGCGCGCAGCGAGATAACGGACCCAAGTAGAGCCTGGTGTACCGTCGTCAGGGGGTCACGCCGAGGCTTCGACAACCACTCGGTTTGAATAGTCATAACCGTTCGAACCTCGTGAACCGTCGCCGCTTGTCATACATCTCACCGTTGTTTAGCCCAAAGAAAACTACTGGTACATTTCAGGAAATATCTATGTATATAATCAGCATCCCCTCGTTCATTTAGTTAGGAACGCTCGTTTGGTTGGTTTCTACGATAGTAAGCGAAAAAAGCGGCCGCGCAAGAACAAAAATGGCGCGTTCGAAATGCCGCAGAAAGGCTCCAGCCACGGCCGGGCTGGAGGAGCGGCGGCCGCGCTCGCCTTGCACTGTCCCTTTTGAAAACGTCCCTTTTGGGTCCCTTTCATCGTGACGTACTTCCGGTTAAGCAATGGGCGTTGGCAGTAGATTTGCCGCGCTTGCGTTACGTCACTTCCGGTTGTTTGCTTTCAGCCAATCAGGGCTCGCCAAAAGGGACACTTTTGAAAGGACGCAAAAGGGACAAAACTCGAGAATACCGCCCCTGGTAAATTTGCCAGAAGACTTTTCTGATTGGCTTTCAGTTTTGGTCACGTGCTTCCCGTTGACAAAGCGGTTGTGTGTGCTTTCGTCATTTTGACGTTTCATGATGTTTACTGTCAACAGGTCTAAATTTTGCCTTATTTCTCTCTACGTGAAGTGCAAAATTCTCGGCCGGCAATGAAAAACTCGACTAAATGCCCCGGACATGGCAACGTAAGCCTGTCTTTGCTATTCAACAACAATACTGCTTGTAATACACGCCCTCTCTGTGATTGGCTGAGAAGGCGTGACGTAATTTAAATAGTTGGGGGGAACGATCACGTCACGCATTGGCAACTTCCAGCCTGCGTAAAAGTGACGTAATATTACGTAACCGCTTGAAAATGGCGGCTGCTTTTGCCGCGAAAAAGGTCAAAAAAACTCCCGCGCCTTCCCGCGAGGGGAACACGAGTAAATGCAGAGCATTGGGGCCTCAGTACTGGTTGAAGGCAGTGTTGCTTCCATCGCTTCTTCCGTGATGCTGGAGTAGCAGACACGAGTAAACGTGGGAGCGAGCGTCAACCAAGGAAGGAAGGAGCAACGCAGTGACTGAAGGACTGAAGCACGAGCGTCCGCTAGCCGCTTTATATTTGCAGCGCGCGCAGTAGAGGGAGAGGTGTACGGGGGGAGAGCGCGCGCCCTTCCACGCGCCACCGCGCTGCTATCACGCACCTGTTACGCAGAGACCGCGACGGAGCGAACGGGCTGACTACGACGCATGCGCGCACCTGCTGCGGACGCGGAGCTGTGGACGCCGTCCGACGCAGGAACAGGCGAGGCTAAGAAATGCTCTGCATTTATAAAAAGTTCCCCGACCTTCGGCGCCGCGAAATGTCGGCGAATTTGCAGCAGGCGCAGTTTCGCATGATGCGCGGCTTAATGCATGTTTTCCGGAACAAATAATAGTTTCGACTGTTTCTAAGTCAGCGATCACGGAGCATACAAATAACGTGCAGTATTTTGCTTTTATGTTTGGCAATAAAATAAAAATTATTTGTTTCGCGTAACCGCAACATAAGAGGGCAGTACAAGTCTCTCCATGACAAAAAGAACCCAACGCATGGCATTTGTCCACGCTCCTTCTAGTAGGCTGCTGGGTCACATGATCGAACTCAAGGAAAAAATAACAAAGAAAAGTGACTCTTTTTCTCATTACTGTGAAGTCGAGCTTGACGAATGAGTGAGTCGGCGACGTCGCTGCGCTCCGCGGTTATCAGGCGTAGCGCTTTGCTGCTCTTATGTGTCATACAAGCGATGGTCGCACCCGTCTTTTTCTGTGATCACGCCATAAACTTCTAACATAGCAGCCGACGATGGCGTGGCGGCGGTTGCGGCCGGCTAAGGTGATAACGCAACAAAGCTTGCATTGAAGCAGAGAGCCCAACTATGTCACTAAAAGCGATTGAAAGAAATAAATAGATACGGTAAAAATTGTGTGATGTTCTTTAGCTCGACATCCGCCTTTCGCTCGCTTTTTGATCAACGTTACTCGATCGCCTTGTGGTGTTGACGCCAATTTTGACCCGCAGAAATGTGTTTCTCTTGCCAGCCTCAGCTACCGTCTTAATTTTTGTAATACACTCCAAGTGTTTTTGTATCTTTTATGCGCAATATTTGATACCTTGGTTGTGATCTTTATGAGTGAGCGTCAATTTACACTGCATGTCGTCAGAGCTATGCGTGCATCACGTCACTGATTGCTTACGTTGTGCGTACGCAAAAAAAAAAACATGGCGAATTGCCTGGGAATTTGTACAGTCGAGAATAAAGCCCCAGTATACGAAAATAAAGCAAGCACAACTCCCGCTGGCGCAGTTTCAGGCAGGGGGTGCGCGAGCACTGTGAAGGCGGGAAATTTGAATTGCATATTCAGCAAGAGAAGAGAGGAGTGAGACAGGGCGGCGACGAGCGTGATGGGTGGTAGCAGTGAGCGGATAACGGCGCCACCACCCATTATGGCGAATCACTGCTCTGCACTTCCGACAACTTTCACATGGAGTGGAACGGCTTTACTTTTTTGGGCTGCTGAGAGCATGCGACGGAGTGGTCAGCTTTGTTTAAAAAAAAACTTCCAAGGAGAGCCGCTCCGCACGCCTCTTTGGACGATGTCATTTTCTCTAAAGGCACGAGGAGAGACTTTTTACGCCTGATCCTCTGGTTTTTGAGGGACACAAGCCTCAGTGACTCCTGGTGATTTCCTGCACCAAGCGGTATAAAAAGGCGCTCGTTAGGGGAGCGATTGCCAACATACCACGCAAGGCTGAGAGCGCCCGTTAATCACCACCATCACCACGCACCAGAGTCCTGCTGAGTCGTGTTTTCTATTCATATCGCCGTAGTTAGTGCTCGAAAATTATTCGCAAATTTAAGGGCGATACAATTCCTGTCATTCGCTATTGCTGATATTGACCAAGTTTAATGCATTTACTCGTGGACATGGCGGTATGCCTATCGAAATTACAACTGGTGCAGAGGTGGAGGGGGAAGATGCGAACATGAAGACAAACTGTCTAATGCCACAAAAACAATGCATTGTAGCTATAAAACAACTTAATTTGAAAAGGGCTTTCGTGCTTGAATACTTGCGATGTCACAAGTCGTCGAAACCTCCTTGAATCTCCAAATTAAGCTGCTTAATCAGTTTTCTCTCTCTCTCTCTCTCTCTCTCTCTCTCTCTCTCTCTCTCTCTCTCTCTCTCTCTCTCTCTCTCTCTCTCTCTCTCTCTCCCTCTCTCTCTCTCTCTCTCTCTCTTTCGTGACTCTGAGATGTAAATTCTGGATGACTAAATCTCATCGATTTCACCTGGGGCCGAATTCTCTAAAATGACGGGGCGTCGCTTTGAAACGACGGGGTAGCGCCATGCAAATGCATGTGTTCTGGGGTTGGGGCCGTCGGTTTGCATGCAGTGGGAGCTGCAGAAAAGAACTGTGGCAAGGGCGCGAAGCGACGCCCACTGCCCCCCATCGTTTCACTTGTCGCTTCGCGCCCTTGCCACACTGCTTTTCTGCAGCTCCCACTGCATGCAAACCGACGGCCCCAACCCCAGAACACATGCATTTGCATGGCGCTACCCCGTCGTTTCAAAGCGACGCCCGTTTTTTAGAGAATTTGGCCCCTGGACTCTGCTATATTTTGGCGTTCCAGTATGCCCATCAGGGATAGCGAAATTTAAAGCGGGCTACATTCTGGGCATCGATGAAAATGTCGCGCAAAGTTCCAAGGGGTCGTTCATAACGGAGCCTCGCATGGTTCTTTTTAATTCAAAGTAAGCATTGCGTTGGTTACAACCAAAATGATTTTAGAAAAGCGAGGCGAAGCAGAGGCGATCTAACGATAAAAGAAGCAAAAGAAAACACGTCACGCGCTACCCCGGATGTGGTCACGTGATCGAAAGCACCTCCGCCGCGGCTACCCGCGGCTTCGTCGGCATGCATGCGTTCGGTCATGGCATACTCCATGGGTTCTGGAGTCTGCACCAGTGGCTGGAGTTTCGTATAACCACCACGCCTTTTGTTGCAAAGCGTTCGAGTCGCGCGCGTGTTGGTAACGAATAGATGTGCACCGCGTGCCGTGCGCAGAAAATAGTACCCATCTTGTCGCGCGTTTAGCGGGAGCTTTCAGCGCAGTAAGGAAAAACAGCCGGAAGAGAAAGCGCCAAGAAGGAGATTGAAATATGAATGCTACGCACTATATGTCAATTCCCCGGACAATAGGAAGTTTCCACTCCGTCGCTCTTTATATATGTTTTCCCGAAATACTCAAGACGAATCCCACTCAAGCAGTAATTTGCGCGGCAAGCTGATATTGCGAAAGCTTGTAATGCTTGCCGCTTGCTGGCTGCAAGAGACTGCGTCTTAGGTCTTTCTGATGAGGCTGCTGGGCGTCGGAAAGGCGCATTTGTTGTGACTGCGCAGTCATCCTCCTTATCGCGCTCGTGTTCCGGGAACCATTCCGGCTTGACACTTTTCTTTTTCTATAGGCCTCCTGCGCTGGAGTTTCGGCGACATGCCGCGCCCCTAGCGGCCGACACCTCTGGGTAGTACAAAAGCAGACGACCCTCGTCGCCCTCCATGTGTTTTCAATTACAAGCCAGAGTGAAAGTTGGTTGTGGCGCTTTGTGGCGTGTTTAAATGACTGCATACTGTATGAAATAGCCCTTAAAGTAGCTGCAGAGGCTAAACAAAATAATATCCGCTAAAAGAAGCCGATTTGTCGGCTTTTTTTTTTGAGCGAGCTGTCGCGGTGGTCGCGGCGTGGGACAGTACCGCCAGGTCGGGTGGTTTAACAGTTTGACGACAGTTACAGTTTTTTTTTTTCTTCTTGCGTGCGGTCGACGAAGGAAAGTTCACGAGTAGCATAAACACGGAACGCTGCTCATCTTACATCCCGAGGTAACTGGGAAAATTTGCTTCATCGGGAGCATGCAAGCGAACGCAAGAATTGCGCAGCCGACTCAGCTGACACTGCTGGCCTGGCACCGCCTTTGAAACGAGTGGAAATTTTGTTTCGCATTTTCGCAAACTAAATGATTCTTGCGCAACGTTTTACGCCGCACGATTTACGAACGGCAGGGTACATCTATACTAGCGAGTAGGTGGGGCAATAGCGCCAATTAAATAAGCGCTATTAAAGGACGCAAAACACGCACCAAATCACACGCCCGCTGCCTGCAGAGATGTGTACGTCTATCACATCACATAACACAGCATAACGTAACACAGCCGCATACTCGGCGCGGGGCCCCGAATATTTATATACGATCATCACTGACTGTGTTGGTTTTCTAGTGCAGGGGTTGTCGAAACTGAACGCCGACACGACAGTTTTGACTTCAAATGGAGTTAGACAGCAAGACAAGAACAGAGAATTGGCATCCTCCAATTGAATTACCCCCCCCCCCCCCCCCCCCATCTTCACACTTCGCCAGATTATTGTGAAATATTATTAGAATTCGCTGACTTTTTTCTCTTTGCATTCAAAGCCCACCTCCTCCTCCCTGCCCCCCCCCCCCCCCCCCCCCCCCCCCTTGCCCTGATTTGCCGTCCAGCCCTCCGCAGTGTCTGTCGGCTGCATGGAACTCGGCTGTTGCTGACCCTCATTCTAGGCTATTAAGTGCGAAGTGGGAATGTATTCCGCAAGAGCATAGCATAATTAACTAAAGTGAGAGCAAACAAGGAAAGCGAGCGGCCTCTTAGTTCGCGCGCCCACTTTGTTTTACGGCTACTAATTTCGGAATCGCAAAACAGACGTCACGCTTCTGACGGTCGCGGCATTTTGTCACTGAGACACGCAACAAAACGGCCAGCTAACGCTGCACCATGTATTCGTAACGGCTACGCAAACGATCACTGTTTAATGAAAGTGCACGCATATTGTGCAAGTACGCAAAAGAGCGGCGCACCGCAGCAGGCGAGCCTGCGGTCCGCCGGACTCGCTGGCTTTTTAAAGCGCGATCATCGCCGATTGCGTCACTCTTCTTTTTTGATCGGCTGTTTTTGAGAAGTCTTTGTCACCTAGAGTATTAGTTTAAACTAGACATTTTACTTAAAATTTCACTTCGTACGACCATCGATCGGTGAACCTGCGAGTAGCAGACGCCGTCACGGTCCCGGCACTTTCTTCGGCGCTGTAAACGTGTTTAGCGCTGCAAAGCTTTTCCCCCTAATGTCAAGTTGATCGCTGAAATATATCGGACACGTCCGGGGTGAGCTGGTGACCACGTCGCAAAATAATAGAGATCGTCGAGCTCATTTTGCTTCTGTCAACACGGGATCCTATGGGACCCACGGAGCTTTGTACTACCCGGAAGTACTGCCCGGAAGCCGCTTGCGCAGCGCCCCCTGGGCAGCGCAGGAGGCCTATTGCCCCGCGGCACCCACGATCGGCATCCACTATATATGTTGCCTGGTACTCCCGGTCCGGCTTGCTGCGTCTCGCTCCTGCATTTTCGTTTCAGCTGAGATTCCCATCTCTCGTTGCGGTTGTGTTAACTTCAAATGTTCTGGGCTAGCTCAGAATTTCGATGTGGCGGCGGCGGTGTTGCGAGTGTGTTGCTTCCGCGACACACGCAGCGGAAAAATGGTGAGTGAAACGAATGTAGAGAGAAGGAGATTGATATTCTGCAAAGTTCTGGAGCGGAGCATTCCGGAAGGCTGCTGCCTTTCAGGAAGGGCGTCAGACAAGGAGGCACCAGCTCACCAATATCGTTTAGAGCGGAGATTTAGGACTTCTAAGTGGGAGAAGTAGGGATACAGTAAATGAGCAATATTTGAGCCACCTGAATTTTATGGATGACAGATTTGTCCAGTGAATCAGGAGATGATCTGCAAGAGAAATGGATCAGAAGCTGTACCCAGGAAGCTCTGTCGTATAGGGTTAAATATAGAAAAATCGAAAGTATAATTTAAAGAGACTCCGAAACAGTCTCCTCTTCATTTTAGGTAATGGAGTACCAGAAGAGGTGGGTGAATATGACTGTCTTGGACAAGTTGTCAGTGCTAATCAGAGCCACGAGAAGGAAATTCGGCATAGAATTAGTATGGGCTGGGGTGCATTCGGCAAGCACTGCGAAGTAATTATGAACAGCAGGCTACCTCTGTCACTAAAAAAGTGATGCAATCAATGCGTACTACGGGTTATGACACCTTGGGCAGAAACTTGGGGAGTGAAGTACTAAACGGCTCTAAGGAAAATTTCAGTCGTCCCAAAAAGCCCTGGAAAGAAGGATGATAACTTAGAAACAAGAAACGAGCGTCTTGTATTAGGGAGCGAACTCGCATGAAAGACACTGGCTCAAATGAAGAAAAAAAGCAAAGGGGGGGGGGGGGGGGGGGGGGGTCGGTCCAGGGACGTAATGCAGATAAATGACTACCGGTTGTCCGTCAGGCTAACAGCATGGATACCGAGATACGAGACTAGAAGATAGGGGAAGACAGATAACTCGATGCAGGGTTAAGAAGAAAATGCGAGAAGAAAATGCGGGACGAAGAATGGAATCGGAAATCGCAGGATAGGAGCTGGTGGAGGCCAGCGTCCTGCGGTAGATATAAGTACATAGGCTGATAATGATGCGGCTAAAACGCGATTCGAGAACGTTCGTATCTACCACATGTTTGGCAACCATCCCAAATACGAAGGCGTGCTTAACTTGTTCGCAGTCTGCGGGAGTACAAAGCTGTCGAAGGGCCTAGACGTCTGCATGTTCCTCGCTTCCGGCCTCCTGTGTCGTCGCCCTAATGTTACCTTTGGAGAATAAAATATATATATATATATATATATATATATATATATATATATATATATATATATATATATTTCATAGAAACCGATTTTCCATAGAAATCGGTTTTTTTTACAAAACCCTTCCGAAATTCGTTTTTTTTTCGGGTTAAATCTACAGATGTACTAATGAATGCCCTAAGTTTATTTTATCAGTAGGTATCACGAGCTTTTTAACTCCAACTTGTTAAAATTGGTGTTTGTTTGAAGCTGGTTATCGGGGAGACATCAGAGTTTTCTAGCAAATAATACTCTCCTAAATGTGGAGTTTGTTTGGAAATGGATCAGTAATGATGTCAGTAAAGAGCATTGATAACTGCTAAGAAATGAAACACTTTATCCACAAAAAAAAAAGCTGACCATCGATGTTTTACACATCCTTCCTTGTTTGCGTATACATTATCATCTGCATGCGCAATATGTCGGTCTCCATTCGAGACCTGTACAATTGTTCAACGTATACATCTCAGTTGGGATGAAGTTCCCTCGGCATCACAGCTTCCATTAGCTGGGCACAACGATGTCAGCGCAGCATTTGCCAGCGTAAGGTAACCAGCGGTAGAGGCATGCCAATACTTAATTAGTTCGAAAGCTGCCTTTGTGGGTCTTGTTTCCAGCAACTATCGGTTGAGAACGGCGGACCGTCAGCCCGCAATTGTGCAGATCGCTACTTTGGAAAAGGCCCATTAGAGGATAAATTGGGTTTAACCCGGTTTTCTTGAAACATGTCCGGGGTGTAAAAAAAAAAGAGTAAAATCGGGTTTAAAACGAACAACCCTATTTATATTCCATGTCCTTTTTTGTACCCACTACCACCAATGTCGCCGAGATAAGCATTCGCCAAATAATGGGTTCTGCCTCATTTATCTTTTCCTTTGTTTTAAGGCAGATTTCCTCGCAGATAACAATGCAAATTTATGGCGCGGAAAGTTTTCAGACATGGTGTAATTGTAGGAGAGCCCCTTTTTTTTTCTTTTCAATGAGAATGTGTGCCGCTCTGTGACCACCACCTCTTTATTGCTGAAGCCGAGCAGCTGATGTAGGCCGGGGGCCCGGGAGCGGACGCTTTCCAGGGAACTTGGGTCGGTGAAACCAAGTCTAATCTTACTAGTCGATAAGGCTCTCCGGTGGTTTCACGTCGATTGCAGACAAAGGCCACGCGCTTGAATGGCGTGATCGATTAGGCGCGTGAAATTGATAGGTCGGCAGCGGGGCGTTCGCCCGTCCTTGGCGAGTGATTAGATTGCGTTGGCTTATGGCGCTGCCTGAGCGACGGCAGTCGTGTGCAGAACCTGCCCCTTATCAGTTGCCACGGCTCGCTGCCTTCGAACGCCGCACTGCTCCGATTTGAAGAATCCTCCTTCGCAGGTACTGCACAGGTGAGGTCCGGCTACGTTTCCCCGGCTTGTTAGCCCAATTAACTTTCTCTGGAAGAAAAAAGAAAAGCCACGCGAAATTGTGATAGCGGTTTTGTTTTCTTGGCTCTCTACTCTGATTGCAAAATTTGGTCACGGATAGAAAGGTATATTATCAAATCAAATTGGTCTCGATTAAGACCGTGTTTCGAGCCTTTTTGGGCCGTTCAGTCGGACGTCAGTAATGCACAAGGTCGCTGCTCTAATTCTACTTTTGTTGAAGCGTACGTACTGCGCGAAATGCGACTTTAGTGGCAGAAGTTCACTCAGGATGAGCGCTGCCTCAAAATGCGCCCAACTTGCAGCAGCGCAGCACTTTCGCTTTCCAGAATGAGCGCTGTTCGGTGAGCAAAAGTAAATTAAGTTGCCCAGGAAACACAACTGTGGATGCAGCCATATATTGCACACCATGCCCGACGGCAAGGAAACCGGCTTAAGTATGTGCGCAAATGGTTCGCATTTGACATTTCCAGACCAACGACAGGGGAAGGCAGATCTGGGTCGAAATTCTGAGTTGTGTCTGCTTCGGAACGCCTGTTCCAACTGATGACGTACTTCCCGTTGCCGGGCCTTTCCTTTACCTGCCTACTCTTGCCTGTTTTGCGTCACATCCGGGTCGCCTGCCTTCAGCCAATCAGAGCTCTCTCGCACTTGCTGCGATTACAAGGAAGTTGCTAGGAGCCGGGCAAAATGTACGCGTCACTGTCGGCTCCGTTGCCATGTCCACGCTTGCTTATCTACAGGTGGGTGCCCCCGCGCGCACTCGCTGTTCCGGCAGCCCCAGGGCGAGGCGATTCTTCCGCCGGTGGTTCGGTTCGCGCTGTCACGCCGGGCCTTCAGTCATTCCTCGGTGGCCACATTATACCCCACACAGTATATGAAATACGTGTAAATGTATAATATATTTTAAAAAATGTACATGTATTTAAAAAATCACCGGCCATTTTCTCTGGCGTGTGCCTCACTCGTTTTGACGTTGCGTCCCGTGCGATTAACGACGACGATGATCTCCTCGTGGTCGCAGACGTTGGAAGCAACGACTCTCTTTACACGCCCGTTGTGTTGTCGCTTGGGGCCACATCCCTGGGATTCTGTCGTAGAGGTGTGGCTGTAGCCATTAACGCGTACGTATCCGAGACAAGCCGCCTACCCTGTGAGCTTTTATTTTTGAATATACCTTTTCCTGTTCAAAAAGATCATTTTAAAGCGAAGCTTTCTACCTCTACCAGCCAACGGTTCTTTCGCGGTGGGCGGGACAATAAACTCCCAACTCACGGGGCACACTGTAGATGCGCGGCGAATTTACCCAGCGTTCCCCGCGCGGAGGTGCCTGCTCGCCGGGCGGTACGGCTTTGTCGTCTGCTTTAGCGACGGTTCTTTTGGGCCTGTTTTGGCGCAGCTTCGCGTCCATTGCGCGCTTCCTTCGCACGGCTTGATTTTTGTTCGACAGCACCTCCTGGGTAACCCGGACCCGACGGAATTAAGTGGTCGTACGGCAAAGATTCGTCAAGGATTGGTTTGCAGGGTGGGAAAACAAAATGTAGAGACCACTTGCAGACATCTGGCCGCTAGACAAACGCTACCTTTTGCGCACTACTTGCCAGGAATGGAACTCAGTTTTTTTTTAAATTGGTGAATACCAATTCGGTTGTGGTTTAACAAGTATTAAAAAAGGCGAAAGGAGCAACTGGTTCTGATTAATAGCAATTATAAAAGTTCACCCAGCTTTCTCGCAATTCTCAAACTTACTAAACTAGCTAGTTTTAATCTGCATAAATGGGAATCACTAAGCTCACATGCCGAATTGTTTCCGTGTCTGCGCTTGCGTCGCGCGGTGGTGTAGCCCCGAGCAAGCACATCAAGATGGCTAAGTTCCGCTATCTCCCCCTTCGAAAGACGCTCCTCCACGTTTTCTTTTCTGCCGACTCACGGCTACAGCGGCGGCGTCTGCCACTCTAGCCCGGCCGTGGCCGACGCTGCTGCTGTGTAACGGCTGGCAGGATCTCTGGTTTCACTCTTTGTAGAACTACGTGTGTGAATCCAAGTGACGTCGCATGGGCAATTGTTGTGGGTGTCGTTTGAAGCTTTGCTATCCAATCACTTTCACAGCGCCAATTTTTTTCGCGTCCAACCTCTACTTTCAAATTTTTTTTACCAATTCTCTGTTGTGATTATGCGCTCTTCTTCATTCAAATGCCTAAGCTTCTAAGTTGCAGTGTTTTGTAGCGGGGCGCATTGGCCCTCTTTACTCCCGATTCCTGGCCAATCTCCCACGTGGGTATGTGACATGCCACGAGGAATTTCTGGCCAAGCAGGTATATACCACAAATGTCCTTCCGACTTTGGAGTTTGCTGCAGGGACCCGTGTTGCACAGCGTGACATTTTTGTGCGACGCTTCTCGTCGGTCGTTTCTGCTCAGCTTGCGCTCGCGTCTGCCCATCGCAAGCTGTGGTGCAGTCAGGCCCACGAACCTCCTGGTTTTGACGGCAATATGTCACGTGGGGGCTCTGTGCAGCGAAGTGTTTGGAAACACGCTGCCGGGGTGTCGTGTTGTTGCTGTTCTAAACGTCGTAATTTTAGTAGCATTCATAGTACGCGCTATGGACTTGTCGTAGTCTCCACATAGCGCACATGACTCAGCCTGTATGAGCGCCCGCATGCTGCGAGTTCTAATTTTGAGAAATCGTACCTCTTTTCGCCACCAGCTCCGTTCATCCTCCCTACTTTGTGGTTCACGATCACGGTTGTACCCCGCCGCGGTGGCTCAGTGGCTTAGGCGTTGCGCTGCTGAGCACGAGATCGCGGCAGTTCGATTTCCGGCCGCGGCGGCCGTTTTTTCTGATGGAGGCGAAAAGCAAAAACGCCCGTGTGTACGAGATTTCGGCGCACGTTAAAGATCCCCAGGTGGTGAAAAGTAATCCGGAGCCCTCCACTACGGCGCGCCTCATCGCCTGCGCTGCGTCGGTGCGCTAAACCCTACAATCATCAACGATCACGGTTGTACGGTGACGGTATGGATGGCGCCATCGGTGCCGTTCCGTAAAATATGCTGTTGGGCTAGTTGGTGCATATTGCTTCAAGAAAACGAGCGCTACAAACAAGGACAGAAAAGCGCGTCTGTCTCGTCGTTCTTCGTTTTTTTCTATCCTCGTTTGTAGCGCTCGTTTTCTTGGAGCCGTAGAACGTAGGGCCTCCAGCAGCTAGCTCTCACTGTAGAACGTTTCTTACTATCAGTGGCTGATTCACCTGTCACATTTGGTTGCATCTTAGCCAGG